>NC_056434.1:33504656-34104656 GCF_018296145.1 Oncorhynchus tshawytscha | reverse complement strand
TGAGTAAGACATTTAAGCATGTTAACCCTCACATGTCTGCCGGCCCAGACGGCATCCCTAGCCACATCCTCAGAGCATGCGCAGAGCAGCTGGCTGTATTGTTTACAGACATATTCAATCTCTCCCTATCCCAGGCTGTGGTCCCGACTTGCTTCAAGATGTCCACCATTGTTACTGTACCCAAGAAAGCAAAGGTAAATTACTATAGCCCCCTAGCACTCACTTCTGTCATCATGAAGTGCATTGAGAGGATCGTTAAGGATCATATCACCTCTACCTTACTTGACCCCCTAGACCCACTTCAATTTGCTTACCGCCCTAATAGATCTACAGACAATGCAATCACAATCGCTCTGCACACTACCCTTTCCCATCTGGACAAGAGGATTAACTATGTTAGAATTATGTCAATTGACTCAGAATTCAACACCATAGTACCCTCCAAGCTCATTATTAAGCTTGGTGCCCTGGGTCTGAACTGCAACTGGGTCCTGACGGGCTGCCCCCAGGTGGTGAAGGTAGGAAGCAACACCTCCACTTTGCTGATCCTCAACACTGGGGCCCCACAAGGGTCCATGCTCAGCACCTTCCTGTACTCCCTGTTCACCCATGACTACGTGACCATGCACGCCTTCAAATCAATCATCAAGTTTGCAGATGACACAACAGTAGTAGGCCTGATTACCAACCATGAAGAGACAGCCTACAGGGAGGAGGTAAGGGCCCTGGGAGAGTGGTGCCAGGAAAATAACTTCCCACTCAATGTCAACAAAACAAAGGAGCTGATCGTGGACTTCGGGAAAAAGCAGAGGGAGCACGCCCCTATCCACATCAATGGGACCGCAGTGGAGAATGTGTAAATCTTCAAGTTTCTCGGCATACACATCACTGACGATCTGAAATGGTCCACCCACACACACAATGTGGTGAAGAAGGCGCAACAGTGCCTCTTCAAACTCAGGAGGCTGAAAGAATTTGGCTTGGCCCCTAAGACCCTCAAAAACTTTTACAAATGCACAATTGAGAGCATCCTGTCAGGCTGTATGACCACATGGTATGGAAACTGCACCGCCCGCAACCCGCAGGGCTCTCTAGAGTGTGGTGCGGTCTGCGCAACGCATCACCGGGGCAAACTACCTTCCCTCCAGGACACCTACAGATCCCGACGTCGCAGGAATGCCAAAAGATCATCAAGGACGTCAACCACCCGAGCCACGGCCTGTTCACCCCTCTATCATCCAGAAGGTGAAATTAGTACAGATGCATCAAAGCTGGGACCGAGAGACTGAAAAACAGTCATCACTAGCCAGCTTCCACCCAGTTACGCAACTCTGCACCCACATTGTGGGAGAATAACCAGCTATCCAATTAATGGCAATGCATTTCTTACCCGCTATAAATGCTAGGTTACACAGCTTCTTCTGATAACAGTCTCCAGTATCAACATTTCCAAGCAAACAAAAACAGGGAGAAGGGGGAATCTGTAGACTTGCAGAGATAAAATAATATACTCTTTGCGAGTATTCAGACAGCCTTCACAAGACCATAACATTTGCAAATACAGTATGTCTCCTTTTGTTTTTTACACCTCCAGCAGAATAATTACATTTCTGTGTGCAGGAAATTCAGTTTCACTGACATATTTTGCATTCTATGAATGGTTTTAAACTGCATTAATTTATGTCTGAGATTAAATGAGCATGACTAGGCATTTTAACATATCTTTATCCATTCATCATCATCAATAGTGTCTCCCAAGTCTTCCTCACATTTTGGATTTACATTTTCTGTGTCACCAGGAAAAGCCTCTATCAACCCTTGATACAGTTTGGAAATCAACTTTAGAGGTTTGTCAGACTGCCTTAAAATAGTTTCAACCTTTTGAAGCTTCTTGCTTGTCCAGTGTTTTATCTGCAAAAATTTACCTCAGCTACGTCACACACTGGTCTTCTCTGGCTGCCTGCCCTGCTCAGATGAGGCATGACAAAGAATTCAATTGGTGTACATTTATAAATTATATTATCCATATAATCAATGGTTTAACAGATCCCAGACTGTAGCTTACACATCAGCTCAAGATGGAACTTTGTATCCATTCACTGATTGTTATAATATACTGAAAAATTCACCTGAGCTCTGTAGGCTGGTCTTTCCTGGCTGTCTGACCCTGCTGGGACAACTGTCACCATCTAATCCTGCTAAGACATGATGAGCATAGTGTTGTGTACTGACTGTGAACCATGACAGTGAAGCCCGTAGAGCTGTTTATACTATGTCAGTGTGAAAAGTAGGGAATTAGCTATGGAAACTGACAGATCAATAACATTACATTGCTATACTGACTAATAAAAACTCATATTGCGCTGAAAAAATATCAGAATATTGGTCTTGTTTGGATGCTGGTATCATGATTCGATTCAGGTCTAGTGTGATTGAGGCAAAAATAATAGCTAAAGTTAGTGAGCCAACTTTTGTCTATCTTTGCCAGCTAACAGAGATGGCCGCCTCGCTTCGCGTTCCTAGGAAACTATGCAGTTTTTTGTTTTTTTACGTGTTATTTCTTACACTAGTACCCCAGGTCATCTTAGGTTTCATTACATACAGCCGAGAAGAACTACTGAATATAAGATCAGCGTCAACTCACCATCAGTACGACCAAGAATATGTTTTTCGCGATGCGGATCCTGTGTTCTGCCTTACAACCAGTGCCACGGAGTGGATTACATGCAGCGACCCGAAAAACGACTCAGAAAAAGAGGGAAACGAAGCGGTCTTCTGGTCAGACTCCGGAGACGGGCACATCGTGCACCACTCCCTAGCATTCTTCTCGCCAATGTCCAGTCTCTTGACAACAAGGTTGATGAAATCCGAGCAAGGGTAGCATTCCAGAGGGACATCAGAGACTGCAACGTTCTCTGCTTCACGGAAACATGGCTAACTGGAGAGACGCAATCCGAAGCGGTGCAGCCAGCGGGTTTCTCCACGCATCGCGCCGACAGAAACGAACATCTTTCTGGTAAGAAGAGGGGCGGGGGCGTATGCCTTATGACTAACGTGACATGGTGTGATGACAGAAACATACAGGAACTCAAATCCTTCTGTTCACCTGATTTAGAATTCCTCACAATCAAATGTAGACCGCATTATCTACCAAGAGAATTCTCTTCGATTATAATCACAGCCGTATATATCCCCCCAAGCAGACACATCGATGGCTCTGAACAAACTTTATTTAACTCTCTGCAAACTGGAAACAATTTATCCGGAGGCTGCATTCATTGTAGCTGGGGATTTTAACAAGGCTAATCTGAAAACAAGACTCCCTAAATTTTATCAGCATATCGATTGCGCAACCAGGGGTGGAAAGACCCTGGATCATTGTTACTCTAACTTCCGCGACGCATATAAGGCCCTGCCCCGCCCCCTTTCGGAAAAGCTGACCACGACTCCATTTTGTTGATCCCTGCCTACAGACAGAAACTAAAACAAGAAGCTCCCACGCTGAGGTCTGTCCAACGCTGGTCTGACCAAGCTGACTCCACACTCCAAGACTGCTTCCATCACGTGGACTGGGAGATGTTTCGTATTGCGTCAGACAACAACATTGACGAATACGCTGATTCGGTGTGCGAGTTCATTAGAACGTGCGTTGAAGATGTCTTCCCATAGCAACGATTAAAACATTCCCTAACCAGAAACCTTGGATTGATGGCAGCATTCGTGTGAAACTGAAGGCACGAACCACTGCTTTTAATCAGGGCAAGGTGTCTGGTAACATGGCTGAATACAAACAGTGCAGCTATTCCCTCCGCAAGGCTATCAAACAAGCTAAGCGCCAGTACAGAGACAAAGTAGAATCTCAATTCAACGGCTCAGACACAAGAGGCATGTGGCAGGGTCTACAGTCAATCACGGACTACAGGAAGAAACCCAGCCCAGTCACGGACCAGGATGTCTTGCTCCCAGGCAGACTAAATAACTTTTTTGCCCGCTTTGAGGACAATACAGTGCCACTGACACGGCCTGCAACGAAAACATGCGGTCTCTCCTTCACTGCAGCCGAAGTGAGTAAGACATTTAAACGTGTTAACCCTCGCAAGGCTGCAGGCCCAGACGGCATCCCCAGCCGCGCCCTCAGAGCATGCGCAGACCAGCTGGCCGGTGTGTTTACGGTCATATTCAATCAATCCCTATACCAGTCTGCTGTTCCCACATGCTTCAAGAGGGCCACCATTGTTCCTGTTCCCAAGAAAGCTAAGGTAACTGAGCTAAACGACTACCGCCCGTAGCACTCACATCCGTCATCATGAAGTGCTTTGAGAGACTAGTCAAGGACCATATCACCTCCACCCTACCTGACACCCTAGACCCACTCCAATTTGCTTACCTCCCAAATAGGTCCACAGACGATGCAATCTCAACCACACTGCACACTGCCCTAACCCATCTGGACAAGAGGAATACCTATGTGAGAATGCTGTTCATCGACTACAGCTCGGCATTCAACACCATAGTACCCTCCAAGCTCGTCATCAAGCTCGAGACCCTGGGTCTCGACCCCGCCCTGTGCAACTGGGTTCTGGACTTCCTGACGGGCCGCCCCCAGGTGGTGAGGGTAGGCAACAACATCTCCTCCCCGCTGATCCTCAACACTGGGGCCCCAAAAGGGTGCGTTCTGAGCCCTCTCCTGTACTCCCTGTTCACCCACGACTGCGTGGCCACGCACGCCTCCAACTCAATCATCAAGTTTGCGGACGACACAACAGTGGTAGGCTTGATTACCAACAACGACGAGACGGCCTACAGGGAGGAGGTGAGGGCCCTCGGAGTGTGGTGTCAGGAAAATAACCTCACACTCAACGTCAACAAAACTAAGGAGATGATTGTGGACTTCAGGAAACAGCAGAGGGAACACCCCCATCCACATCGATGGAACAGTAGTGGAGAGGGTAGCAAGTTTTAAGTTCCTCGGCATACACATCACAGACAAACTGAATTGGTCCACTCACACAGACAGCATCGTGAGGAAGGCGCAGCAGCGCCTCTTCAACCTCAGGAGGCTGAAGAAATTCGGCTTGTCACCAAAAGCACTCACAAACTTCTACAGATGCACAATCGAGAGCATCCTGGCGGGCTGTATCTCCGCCTGGTATGGCAACTGCACCGCCCTCAACCGTAAGGCTCTCCAGAGGGTAGTGAGGTCTGCACAACGCATCACCGGGGGCAAACTACCTGGCCTCCAGGACACCTACACCACCCGATGCTACAGGAAGGCCATAAAGATCATCAAGGACATCAACCACCCGAGCCACTGCCTGTTCACCCCGCTGTCATCCAGAAGGCGAGGTCAGTACAGGTGCATCAAAGCCGGGACCGAGAGACTGAAAAACAGCTTCTATCTCAAGGCCATCAGACTGTTAAACAGCCACCACTAACATTGAGTGGCTACTGCCAACACACTGTCAATGACACTGACTCAACTCCAGCCACTTTAATAATGGGAATTGATGGGAAATTATGTAAATATATCACTAGCCACTTTAAACAATGCTACCTTATATAATGTTACTTACCCTACATTATTCATCTCATATGCATACGTAGATACTGTACTCTATATCATCGACTGCATCCTTATGTAATACATGTATCACTAGCCACTTTAACTATGCCACTTGGTTTACATACTCATCTCATATGTATATACTGTACTCGATATCATCTACTGTATCTTGCCTATGCTGCTCTGTACCATCACTCATTCATATATCCTTATGTACATATTCTTTATCCCCTTACACTGTGTATAAGACAGTAGTTTTTGTTTTGGAATTGTTAGTTAGATTACTTGTTCGTTATTACTGCATTGTCGGAACTAGAAGCACAAGCATTTCGCTACACTCGCATTAACATCTGCTAACCATGTGTATGTGACAAATAAAATTTGATTTGATTTGATTTAATGGTACAATGGTACCTCATCAAATTTACTTCTATTGAAATGGGACAAAACAAAGGCTACAAAACATTTTCATACACACAACAGCTGGTAGATATTTCTACCTGATATTTCTACCCCTGCACATAAACCACTGTAGATTACTGAGACACACCCTAAAACAGAGGACAGCAACCCATGGGATTTATTTTGGCCCACCAAGGTTTTTAGCCCAAAAACATTGTGATTAAAATGTTTGGTTAAAAAGAAAAGAAAACCACCAATAATTCAGCAAAGAGTTTCATTTAGGAAATTGATTCCCCAAGTATTCCCACAAATAAAAAAAGAGACGTGAATTGTGTCTCAATGTAATCAAATACAACCTATTTTTGGGGCTTAGTTATGGTTAATATGTAGTGTACAAATTGTTATAATTATTTTCCCGCCCCCCGACCATCCACTCTGACAAAAATCAGCCTGCGTCTGGATTTAGAACCCCTACCCTAAGATGTCCCTGAAATAATACACTGACATGTTGTCGTAGCAATTTTCTGTATTACCAAATGAGGAGAGTTACAAACCACACACCAGTCAGAGTTATACTTAAACATCATCTTTAATAATATGAGCTTTACCATAGCCCTGTGACTTTCAACAATTCACTATCTATAATTCATTGTTGAGAGTCCCAAAATAATGGCAACTGAGATCTTTTATAGCAAAGATACACCCCTCTCAACTTTCATGACGAACCACAGATCTTAGGAACAGTTCACAAAGAAAGACTTTTACTTGAGAGAGGAGTATCCCATAGCCAGATAGCAGTAGCTATAAATTATCATTCAGTTTGGTCTCTAAGACAAGGTTCTAATCTCATTCCTGGTATTTCATAGTACAAAAATATTACCTCACTATCTGGAATGCTCTTTAGGCTTTATTGGCCAAAGACATCGTAAATCTCCTCTGTCAGTGCTATCTCATAGAGGCCCATCCTCAGTGGAACACTGAACACACAATAGTCGACAGATTCTATTCTGTCGAATAAAACAACCATTCTAATGCAATACAATGATTATAGTATAATCTTACAAGCACTATAACATAATCTCACAATTTTCCACAACAACGTGCACTTTGGTCCTCACCGCACAACGTACACAAAGGCTATAGAGCTTGTTCCCGGTCAGGGCTAAGCCCCAGTGGTCCCATTATAGATATCTTCTAAGTCTCCTTCCTTTCCTCATCTCCTTTCCTTGTCTTCTTCCCCACTGATTTGACCCGACAGGGCAGGTGAAAGCCCTATGATGGGAGTCTGTCCAATCCATAGCCATTAGCATTGGCAAAGTCTCCATCAGCACAGTTTTACACACATCTCCAGCTGTCACTCAAACATGAGCCCCCATTAATTCATAGAGTTTCCTGGCCGCACAGAACCCTCTTTGTGCTCCTGATCCATTGGACAACAATTGCAAAGCAACTTTTTAAATTTAGTGTGAAAGCCACATGTTTTATCCTTGCTGTGAGGTCAGTATCTATCAAACACACACTACCGGTCAAAAGTTTTACAACACGTACTCATTCAAGGGTTTTTCTTTATTTTTACTATTTTCTACATTGAAGAATAATAGTGATTACATAAAACCATGAAATAACATATGGAATCATGTAGTAAACAAAAAAAGTGTTTAACAAATCCAAATATATTTTATATTTGAGATTCTTCAAATAGCCACCCTTTGCCTTGATGACAGCTTTGCACACTCTTGGCAGTCTCTCAACCAGCTTCATGAGGTAGTCACCTGGAATGCATTTGAATTAACAGGTGTGCCATCATAAAAGTTCATTTGTGAAATTTCTTTCCTTCTTAATGTGTTTGAGCCAATCAGTTGTGTTGTGACAAGGTAGGGGGGTATACAGAAGATAGCCCTATTTGGTAAAAGACCAAGTCCATACAATGGAAAGAACAGCTCAAATAAGCAAAGAGAAATGACAGTACATCATTATTTTAAGTCATGAAGGTCAGTCAATACGGAACTTTGAACGTTTCTTCAAGTGCAAAAATCATCAAGCGCGATGATGAAACTGGCTCTCATAAGGACCACCACAGGACCACCACTACCTCTGCTTTTCTACTTTTAAACTCAGACAAAACAGAGATGCTAGTTCTAGGTCCCAAGAAACAAAGAGATATTCTGTTGAATCTGACAATTAATCTTGATGGTTGTACAGTCGTCTCAAATAAAACTGTGAAGGAGCTCAGTGTTACTCTGGACCCTGATCTCTCTTTTGATGGACAGCTTTTTTCCACCTATGTAACATTGCAAAAATCAGAGACTTTCTGTCCAAAAATGATGCCGAAAAATGTATCCATTCTTTTGTCACTTCTAGGTTAGATTACTGTAATGCTCTACTTTCCGGCTACCTGGATAAAGCACTAAATAAACTTCAGTTAGTGCTAAACATGGCTGCTAGAATCTTGACTAAAACCCCAAAATGTGATCATATTACTTCAGTGCTAGTCTCTCTACACTGGCTTCCTGTTTAGGCAAGGGCTGATTTCAAGGTTTTACTGCTAACCTACAAAGCATTACATGGGCTTGCTCCTACCTATTTTTCAGATTTGGTCCTGCCGTACATACCTACACGTACGCTATGGTCACAAGACGCAGGCCTCCTTACTGTCCTTAGAATTCCTAAGCAAACAGCTGGAGGCAGGACTTTCTCCTATAGAGCTCCATTTTTATGGAATGGTCTGCCTACCCATGTGGGAGACGCAGACTCGGTCTCGACCTTTAAGTCTTTATTGAAGACTCATCTCTTCAGTAGGTCCTATGATTGAGTGTAGTCTGTCCCAGGAGTGTGAAGATGAATGGAAAGGCTCTGGAGCAACGAACCGCCCTTGCTGTCTCTGCCTGGCCGGTTCCCCTCTCTCCACTGGGATTCTCTGCCTCTAACCCTATTACAGGGGCTGAGTCACTGGCTTGCTGGTGCTCTTTCATTCATGCCGTCCCTAGGAGGGGTGCGTTACTTGAGTGGGTTGAGTCACTGACGTGATCTTCCTGTCCGGGTTGGCGCCCCCCCTTGGGTTGTGCCATGGCGGAGATCTTTGTGGGCTATACTCGGCCTTGTCTCAGGATGGTGAGTTGGTGGGTAAAGATATCCCTCTAGTGGTGTAGGGCTGTGCTTTGGCAAACTGGGTGTGGTTATATCCTGCCTGTTTGGTCCTGTCCGGGGGCATCGTCGGACGGGGCCACAGTGTCTCCCGACCCCTCCTGTCTCAGCTTCCAGTATTTATGCTGCAGTAGTTTATGTGTCGGGGGGCTAGGGTCAGTCTGTTATGTCTGGAGTATTTCTCTTGTCTTATTCGTTGCCCTGTCTGAATTTAAGAATGCGCTCTCTAGTTCTTTCTCTTTCTCTCTTTCTTGCTTTCTATCTCTCCCAAGGACCATGCCTCAGGACTACCTGGCATGATGACTCCTTGCTGTCCCCAGTCCACCTGGCCGTGCTGCTGCTCCAGTTTCAACTGTTCTGCCTGCGGCTATGGGACCCTGACCTGTTCACCGGACGTGCTACCTGTCCCAAACCTGCTGTTTTCAACTCTCTAGAGACAACAGGAGTGGTAGAGATACTCTGAAAGATTGGCTATGAAAAGCCAACTGACATTTACTCCTGAGGTGCTGACCTGTTGCACCCTCGACAACCACTGTGATTATTATTATTTGACCCTGCTGGTCATCTATGAACATTTGAACATCTTGGCCATGTTCTGTTATAATCTCCACCCGGCACAGCCAGAAGAGGACTGGCCACCCCTCATAGCCTGGTTCCTCTGTAGGTTTCTTCCTAGGTTTTGGCCTTTCTAGGGAGTTTTTCCTAGCCACTGTGCTTCTACACCTGCATTGCTTGCTGTTTGGGGTTTTAGGCTGTGTTTCTGTACAGCACTTTGTGACATCAGCTGATGTAAGAAGGGCTTTATAAATACAGTTAATTGATTGATTGATTGAAGAGGATAAATTAACTAGAGTTACCAGCCTCAGAAATTGCAGCCCAAATAAATGTTTCACAGAGTTCAAGTAACAGACATCTTAACATCAACTATTCAGAGAAGACTCAGGCCTTGGTGGTCGAATTGATGCAAAGGAACCACTATTAAATGACACCAATAATAAGAAGAGACTTGCTTGTGCCAAGAAACACGAGAAATTAACCACTCTGGGATCGGGGGGACGCTTGCGTCCCACTTGACCAATAGTCAGGGAAAATGTAGAGCGCAAATTCAAATAAAATACTATAAAAATTAAACTTTCATTAAATCACACATGTAAGATACCAAATTAAAGCTACACTCGTTGTGAATCCAGCCAACATGTCAGATTTCAAAAAGACTTTTCGGCGAAAGCATAAGATGCTATTATCTGATGATAGCACAACAGTAAACAAAGAGAGAGTAGCATATTTCAACCCTGCAGGCGCAACACAAAACGCAGAAATAAAATATAAATCATGCCTTACCTTTGACGAGCTTCTTTTGTTGGCACTCCAATAAATCAAATCAAATCAAATCCAATTTTATTTGTCACATACACATGGTTAGCAGATGTTAATGCGAGTGTAGCGAAATGCTTGTGCTTCTAGTTCCGACAATGCAGTAATAACGAACAAGTAGTCTAACTAACAATTCCAAAAAACTACTGTCTTATACACAGTGTAAGGGGATAAAGAATATGTACATAAGGATATATGAATGAGTGATGGTACAGAGCAGCATAGGCAAGATACAGTAGATGATATCGAGTACAGTATATACATATGAGATGAGTATGTAAACCAAGTTGCATAGTTAAAGTGGCTAGTGATACATGTATTACATAAGGATGCAGTCGATGATATAGAGTACAGTATATACGTATGCATATGAGATGAATAATGTAGGGTAAGTAACATTATATAAGGTAGCATTGTTTAAAGTGGCTAGTGATATATTTACATCATTTCCCATCAATTCCCATTATTAAAGTGGCTGGAGTTGAGTCAGTGTCATTGACAGTGTGTTGGCAGCAGCCACTCAATGTTAGTGGTGGCTGTTTAACAGTCTGATGGCCTTGGGATAGAAGCTGTTTTTCAGTCTCTCGGTCCCAGCGTTGATGCACCTGTACTGACCTCGCCTTCTGGATGACAGCGGGGTGAACAGGCAGTGGCTCGGGTGGTTGATGTCCTTGATGATCTTTATGGCCTTCCTGTAGCATCGGGTGGTGTAGGTGTCCTGGAGGGCAGGTAGTTTGCCCCCGGTGATGCGTTGTGCAGACCTCACTACCCTCTGGAGAGCCTTACGGTTGAGGGCGGTGCAGTTGCCATACCAGGCGGTGATACAGCCCGCCAGGATGCTCTCGATTGTGCATCTGTAGAAGTTTGTGAGTGCTTTTGGTGACAAGCCGAATTTCTTCAGCCTCCTGAGGTTGAAGAGGCGCTGCTGCGCCTTCTTCACGATGCTGTCTGTGTGAGTGGACCAATTCAGTTTGTCTGTGATGTGTATGCCGAGGAACTTAAAACTTGCTACCCTCTCCACTACTGTTCCATCGATGTGGATGGGGGGGGGTGTTCCCTCTGCTGTTTCCTGAAGTCCACAATCATCTCCTTAGTTTTGTTGACGTTGAGTGTGAGGTTATTTTCCTGACACCACACTCCGAGGGCCCTCACCTCCTCCCTGTAGGCCGTCTCGTCGTTGTTGGTAATCAAGCCTACCACTGTTGTGTCGTCCGCAAACTTGATGATTGAGTTGGAGGCGTGCGTGGCCACGCAGTCGTGGGTGAACAGGGAGTACAGGAGAGGGCTCAGAACGCACCCTTGTGGGGCCCCAGTGTTGAGGATCAGCGGGGAGGAGATGTTGTTGCCTACCCTCACCACCTGGGGGCGGCCCGTCAGGAAGTCCAGTACCCAGTTGCACAGGGCGGGGTCGAGACCCAGGGTCTCGAGCTTGATGACGAGCTTGGAGGGTACTATGGTGTTGAATGCCGAGCTGTAGTCGATGAACAGCCTTCTCACATAGGTATTCCTCTTGTCCAGATGGGTTAGGGCAGTGTGCAGTGTGGTTGAGATTGCATCGTCTGTGGACCTATTTGGGCGGTAAGCAAATTGGAGTGGGTCTAGGGTGTCAGGTAGGCTGGAGGTGATCTGGTCCTTGACTAGTCTCTCAAAGCACTTCATGATGACGGATGTGAGTGCTACGGGGCGGTAGTCGTTTAGCTCAGTTACCTTAGCTTTCTTGGGAACAGGAACAATGGTGGCCCTCTTGAAGCATGTGGGAACAGCAGACTGGTATAGGGATTGATTGAATATGTCCGTAAACACACCGGCCAGCTGGTCTGCGCCTGCTCTGAGGGCGCGGCTGGGGATGCCGTCTGGCAATATGTACCATAAACATCACAAATGGTCCTTTTGTTCGATTAATTCCGTCGATATATATCCAAAATGTCCATTTATTTGGCGCGTTTGATCCAGAAAACACAGCTTCCAACTTGCGCAACGTCATTACTACTTTTGTAATACAACTTCAGGTATTTTTAAACGTTAATAATCGATCAAATTGAATACGGGACAATCTGTGTTCAATACAGGAAGACAACAAACTCACGCTACTTTTCAAGTCATGCTCCTCTCTCAAAAAGTAGACTTCAAATGACACTCATTCAAGATGGCTGTACTTCTTCATTACACAAAGGAATAACAACCAATTTCTAAAGACTGGTGACATCCAGTGGAAGCGGTAGGAACCGCAAACAAGTCCCTTAGAAATAAAAAATAAAAAATCGGAATGATTTGTCCTCGGGGTTTTGCCTGCTACATAAGTTTTGTTACACTCACAAACATGATTCAAACAGTTTTAGAAACTTCAGAGGGTGTTCTATCAAAATCTACTAAAAATATGCATATCTTACATTCTGGGGATGAGTAGCAGGGAGTTGAATTTGGGCACGCTATTTATCCAAAAGTGAAAATGCTGCCCCCTATCCCGAAGAAGTTTTAATAATAGACAGGTGGAAATGTGTCCTTTGGTCTGGAGTCCAAATGTGAGATTTTTGGTTCCAATCACCGTGTCTGTGTGAGACGTGGTGTGGATGAACGGATGATCTCCGCATGTGTATTTCCCACCGTAAAGCATGGAGGAGGAGGTGTTATGGTGTGGGGATGCTTTGCTGCTGACACTGGATGTGATTTATTTAGATTTCAAGGCACACTTAACCAGCATGGCTACCACAGCATTCTGCAGTGATAGGCCATTCCATCTGGTTTGGGCTTAGTGGGACTATCGTTTGTTTTTCAACAGGACAATGACCAACACACCTCCAGGCTGTGTAAGGGCTATTTTACCAAGAAGGAGAGTGATAGAGTGCATCAGATGACCTTGCATCCACAATCACCTGACCTCAACCCAAATGAGATGGTTTGGGATGAGTCGGACCGCAGAGTGAAGGAAAAGCAGCCAAAAAGTGCTCAGCATAAGTGGGAACTACTTTAAGACTGTTAGAAAAGCATTCCAGGTGAAGCTAGTTGAGAGTATGCCAAGAGTGTGCAAAGCTGTCATCAAGGCAAAGGGTGGCTATTTGAAGGATCTCAAATATAAAATATATTTTGATTTGTTTAACACTTTTTTGTTTGCTACATGATTCCATAATGTTGATGTCTTCACTATTATTCTACAATGTAGAAAAAAGTTAAAATAAAGAAAAACCCTTGAATGAGTAGGTGTTCTAAAACTGTTGACTGGTAGTGTACATAGTAAGAAGAAGAATCTGAAATAATTAGGTCTTGGGAGAGGACAGTACGTTATAGTGTACTCTTATCAAATCAAATGTTATTTGTCACGTGCGCCAAATACAACAGGTAGACCTTACTGTGAAATGCTTACTTACTTACAAGCCCTTAACCAGCAATGCAGTTCAAGAAATAGAGTTAAGAATATATTTACTAAATAAACTAACTCAAATTATAAAACAAGTAACACAAGACAAATACATAACAATAACGAGGCTATATACAGGGGGTACCGGTACAAAGTCAATGTGCAGGGGTACAGGTTAGTCGAGGTAATTCGTAAAGTGACTATGCATAGATAATAAACAGCAAGCAGCAGCAGTGTAAAAACAAAAAGGGGTGGGGATCAATGTAAATAGTCCGGGTGGCCATTTGATAAATTATTCAGCAGTCTTATGGCTTCGGGGTAGAAGCTGTTAAGTAGCCTTTTCATCTTAGACTTGGCGCTCCGGTACCGCTTGCCCTGCGGTAGCAGAGAGAAGAGTCCATGACTAGGGTGACTGGAGTCTTTGAAAATGTAGTATATATGTCGTGGATTTCAGGAAGCTTGGCCCCAGTAATGTACTGGGCTGTACGCACTACCCTCTGTAGCGCCTTATGGTAAGATGCCAAGCAGTTGCCATACCAGGCGGTGATGCAACCGGTCAGGATGCTCTTGATGGTGCAGCTGTAGAACCTTTTGAAGATCTGGGGACCCATGCCAAATTGTTTCATTCTCCTGAGGGGAAAAGGGTTTTGTCGTGCCCTCTTTACAACTGTCTTGGTGTGTTTGGACCATGATAGCTCGTTGGTGATGTGGACACCAAGGAACTTGAAACTCTTGACCCACTTCAGCCCCGTCGATGGTAATGGGGGCCTGTGCAGCCTTCCTTTTCCTATAGTCCAGGATCAGCTCCGTTGTCTTGCTCACATTGAGGGAGAGGTTGTTTGCCTGGCACCACAATGCCAGGTCTCTGACGCCCCTATAGGCTGACTCATCGTTGTCGGTGATTCAGGCCTACCACTATTGTGTCGTCAGCAAAGTTGTTCTTGGCTACTCAGTCGTGGGTGAACAGGGAGAACAGGAGGGATCTAAATGCACACCCCTGAGGGGCCCCAGTTTTGAGGATCAGAGTGGCAGATGTGTTGTTGCCAATCCAGTTGCAGAGGTAGGTGTTTAGTCCCAGGGTCCTTAGCTTAGTGATGAGCTTTGTGTGCAATATGGTGTTGAACGCTAAGCTTGTGTTCCTTTTGTCCAGGTGGGAAAGGGCAGTGTGGAGTGCGGATGAGATTGCCTCATCTATAGATCTGTTGGGGTGGTATGCGCATTGGAGTGGGTCTATGGTTTCCGGCATGATGGTGTTTATGTCATGACCAGCCTTTCGAAGCGCTTCATTAATACCGACGTGAGTGCTACGGGACATTAATCATATAGGCAGGTTACCAATGCTTTCTTGGGCACAGGGACTATGGTGG
The DNA here is from genome assembly GCF_018296145.1 of Oncorhynchus tshawytscha. NCBI lineage: Eukaryota > Metazoa > Chordata > Actinopteri > Salmoniformes > Salmonidae > Oncorhynchus > Oncorhynchus tshawytscha. The sequence continues at coordinate 34,089,451 of NC_056434.1, read as the reverse complement.
TCTGCTTGAAACATGTAGGTATTACAGACTTGGTCCGGGAGAGGTTGAAAATGTCAGTGAAGACACTTTCCAGTTGGTCAGCGCATGCTTTGAGTACACATCCTGGCAATCTGTCTGGCCCCGCGGCCTCATGAATGTTGACCTGTTTAAAGGTCTTGCTCACATCGGCTACGGAGAGAGTGATCACACAGTCGTCCTGAACAGCTGTTGTTCTCATGCATGCTTCAGTGTTGCTCGCCTTGTAGTGAGCATAAAAGGCATTCAGCTCATCTGGTAGACTTGCGTCACTGTGCAGCTCGTGGCAGGGTTTCCCTTTGTAGTCTGTAATATTTTTCAAGCCCTGCCACATCCGACGAGCGTCAGAGCAGTTGTAGGATTCAATCTTAGTCCTGTATTGACTTTTGCCTGTTTGATGGTTTGTCTGAGGGCATAGCGGGATTTCTTACAACCACCCGGCTTAGTGTCCCGCTCCTTGAAAGCGGTAGCTCTAGCCTTTAGCTCGGTGCAGATGTTGCCTGTTATCCATGGCTTCTGGTTGGGAAATGTACGTACAGTCACTGTGGTGACATCGCCATCGATGCACTTATTGATGAAGCCGGTGACTGAGGTGGTATACTCCTCAATGCCATTGGATGAATCACAGACTTGCCTAGTTAAATAAAGGTTAAATGTATTTTTTTAATGAATCCTGTAACATATTCCAGTCTGTGCTAGCAAAACAGTCCTGGTGTGTAGCATCCACTTACCTTCCGTCATCCAACCCATTCTGTAATTTCAGATAGATGGATGATGGAAAGGAAAAAGAGTATCAAGATGCAGTTTTGCTCTAAGTGTTCTGTGGGTTGAACTGAAACTTGAACCATATGATAGAGTTTCTTTGCTGTCTCGTGTATCTTTCTTTCTTCGATACAAGCATCATGAAACCTCTAACACAATAAATCATTTTGACTTGGTGAAAATCAGTGTTTTGGACCTAACTTGCTTACCACTTTTTCCATGTGGTTTCTTCCTTTACAGACTCCATGAAATTATGACCTCATCCGAAATATTTGGTGAAATTATACATTTTGTGTATGGTTTCCTAAAAACAAGGGTGGCTCAAAATGCCCATTTGGCTCAATTTACCCCACTCTCCATCACAGTATGTTCTATTCTGTGTTTTTGACACATTTGGAAGATGTTACTTACAGTATGTGCCTGGTGCATCGTAGAACTCATAAACCTTGGGCATTAACCCGAAACAAATGGTTTCTGTTGTAACAACACCTTTACTGCTAAATAATAGATTAATTGCTTTGAAGATTTAGAACTGAGAGACATAGAACTGCCTCTGATCAGGACTTGTAGTGTTGTTGAGTGGTCGGCAGCTGGATCTATCTCAAAAGTCTAAAGTAGCTCACTCTCCTCATCTTCACTCCTCCATCTTTACTAGTGTCAGGTTTTACATGCACAAGTACATTGAACTGTAAAAAGACAGGATAGGTGAAAGCAATGTGTGTAGATGAAGGGAAGGAGACAAGAAGAGGAAGCCAGTTCAGACTATTGGGATGATGCACCCATAGTAACAAAGGAAGATGTTGAGGGAGCTTATTGTGACCTTGGGGATGAAGAGGAGTGAGTAAGTAAGTAGTAGCACAGGTGGGAGAGGGTATATCATGTTGAAGTGCCATAATAAGTGGCTTACTCAGTCATTACCATACTGAACTGATACAAATTAAGAATGTACTCGTTCTATGTATATTGTTTGTTTAATAAAAAATATGGTCCGTCAAATAACAGGTTTCCATGTCTGTAGTTCATGGTTAGGTTATAGTGCCATCGAGTGATACAGTATGTTAGACAGGATATATTCTGTATCACAAGAGAAACATACAGTTTTGTACTTTGAAAGGTGAGGTATTGCTCCCTCCACCGACTGTATCTAGTAAAAAATAACTACACTAAACAAAAGTATGTGTCCTGTTGACATGAAGAGATTCGGGAGACAGGCGCAGGAATGCGTAAAAGTTTTTTTTTATTAAGCCCCAAATTACGGCATGAAATTACGACCAAACAAACACATAAGACAAACACAGGGTTGAAACCCAAATCAAAGCGCGAAGAGTACCTCAAATAAATGGGGGGGTTACTGTCACGGATCCCTTTAGAACTTTCATTGCACTCATCTGGCCCCTATTCCCACTGATTGTATTTGTATATATGGACCCTTTGTTCACCATGGTGCTGCCGATTTATTGTTCCAATGTCCGTTGGTGCGTGTGATAATCATTGTGCGCTAGTGTTATTTATTCGAGGTACTCCTCACTCTTTTGTTTGGGTTTCAACCCTGTGTTTTTGTTATGTGTTTGTTTGGTCTTTGTCCCCGTGCCTTTACACAGCACGCCGTAATAATGCTATTACGCATTCCTGTGCCTGTCTCCCGAATCTCTTCATACCATCGTGACAATACATAACATGCAACGACTTCAAAGATTTTATTGAGTTATTGTTCATGTAAGGAAATCAATCAATTTAAATAAATGCATTAGGCCTTAATCGATGGATTTCACAGGAATACAGATACAGTATGTATCTGTTGGTCACAGATACCTTTAAAAAAAGAAGGTAGGGGCGTGGATCAGAAAACCACCCACAATATCTGGTGTGACCACCATTTACCTCATGCAGTGCGATACATCTCCTTCGCATAGAGTTGATCAGGCTGTTGATTGTGGCCTGTGGGATGTTGTCCCACTCTTCTCCAATGGCTTTGCGAAGTTGCTGGATATTGGTGGGAACTGGAACACGCTGTCATACACGTCGATCCAGAGCATCCTAAACATGCTCAATAGTTGACATGTCTGGTGAGTATGCATGACATGGGAGAACTGGGACATTTTCAGCTTCCAGGAATTGTGTACAGATCCTTGCGACATGGGGCCGTGCATAATCATGCTAAAACATGAGAGAATGGCAGTGGATGAATGGAATGACAATGGGCCTCAGGATCTCGTCAAAGTATCTCTGCATTCAAATTGCCATTGGGAAAATGCAATTGTTTTCATTTTCCGTAGCTTATGCATGCCCACACCATAACCCCTACTGCACAATGGAGCACTCTGTTCACAATGTTGACATCAGCAAACCGCTCGCCCCCACGAAGCCATACAAATTCTTCCATGAAGAGCACACTTGTCCAGCGTGCCAGTGGCCATTGAAGCTGAGCGTTTGCCCACTGAAGTCAATTATGATGCCGAACTGCAGTCAGGTCAAGACCCTGGACAACAAGCATGCAGATGAGCTTCCCTGAGACCATTTCTGACAGTTTGTGCAGAAATTCTTCAGTTGTGCAAACCCACAGTTTTATCAGCTGTCCGGGTGGCTGGTCTCAGACAATCCTGCAGATGAAGAGGCCGGATGTGGAAGTCCTGGGCTGGCATGGTTACACATGGTCTGCAGTTGTGAGGTCTGGTTGGACGTACTGCCAAATTCTCTAAAACAACGTTGGAGGTGGCTTATGGTAGAGAAATGAACATTCAACTCACTGAAAACAGCTCTGGTGGACATTCTTGCAGTCAGCATGCCAATTGCACTCTCCCTCAAAACCCTTCGACATCTGTGGCATTGTGTTGTGTAACAAAACTGCACATTTTAGGGTGGCCTTTTGTTGTCCCCAGCACAAGGTGCACCTGTGTAATGATCATGATATTTAATCAGCTTCTTGATACGCCACCTGTCATGTGGATGGATTATCTTGGCAAAGGAGAAATGCTCACTAACAGGAATGTAAACAGATTTGTGCACAGAATTTGAGAGAAACAAGCATATGGAACATTTCTAGGATCTTTTAATTCAGCTCATGAAATATGGGAGCAACACTTCACATTTATATTGTTGTTCAGTTTGTATGTAAGATTTGAACAATAATACACGCCGGGATGAGGTCAATGGTACAAATATTTGTATTGTGTAATGTGCGGAGAGAATATACTCCAATATCAAGATCGTGGCCATGCTTCATAGAATCTACACCCATCCAAGCACCACTAAAACAGTAAAGAGCTTACTGCACCTAGTCATAGAAAAGAAAACACTAGAAATTGAACAAATATTTGACCCTTCATACAAATGGTTATGAAGTTAAGTTTGTACAACCAATAAACCCATCAACCAATCAATCAATTGTTTCCTCTTCTTGAGCAGGTGTTTGTGTAGTCTGAGGTCTGTGTGAGGGAGTTATGGTTATGGAGTGTTTGTCTGTTGCTGGACTTGAGGATTCTCATCAGGACTTTATAGCTCTCTATCTCCTCCTGAGGGTGCTATTGAAAACAGAGAACAATAGTTAGACAATTTGAACTATGACTGCCACACACACTCACGCACACACCCACAGACTCACCCTGGTGAGTGCTTGTATCAGGCGTCGAAGCACAGCCTCCTCTCTCTGAGGACACAGACTGGTCACCTGACCCACACAACCCAGCAAACAGGACATGGTGTGGCGCTGGGGCTGCTGGGACAACATGCACACACACACATACACAATAGTTGCTGAGGAGGTTGAAGACCCCGAATTAAGCCATGACACGATTAAACGTGTATCAATGGTCTGACTGGTGGGTCTCACCTTCGTTAGCACACTGAGATGGTTCACGTGTTGAGATACTGAGGTCAACCTCTCTACGTCATCTGCACTCAGAACAGGCTCCTGGAGAGAGATAAAAAGAGAGTATAAAAAGCAGGAGAGTGTAAGAGAGTGAGAGTATAAAGGGAGAGAGATCTTTATCTGAGCCCTCTGACCTTGAGTTTCTCCAGCCAGGTCCACAATAGACAGCTGAGTACGTGCGGATCAGACTCTGTGACCAGTAGGGCCCAGGCACACTCACTGCTGTTCAGCTCCTCCTGTCAGTCAACACAGACAAAACAGAGTGCAGTCAGGATTCCGGTTACTGGTAGGCAGCCCATGACAGATTAAGGTATCCCATTCCAATATGTTGTAATCATAGTTATGGTAAATTCCATTTCATTTAAGTCAATTCAGGAGGGCCCAAATCTTGAGATCCGCAGAATAAGCTTCAATGTAGCTTAGTAACTTCCAGACAGTCTACACTACACCTCAACTTGTGAAAACTTGCTGTAACAGTTTATTACCTGTAGCAGTGCTGTCCTCTGTAGAACTGTCTCTCCAGGGGTGTTTAGATCTGCCATGTCCTTGGCAACTGCCCGAGCCACTGAGGCCTGTCCGGACTTACGCTGGTTTTTACGTACCTTCAGAGCACAGGAAATAGTGTATTAAGAAATGTGTTTTATATTAAAAAAGAGGCACTTTTACTAGTATGCCCCCAGTAACACAGTCTGATACTCACCTCAATGTAAGAGTTGAATTTGTGAAACGCTGGCGCCCTCTTGGCAGTGCACTTTAAACTCTTCGAAGAACAGTTACCGTTGGTTGCCCCACTGCCTGCTGGGAGGTTGAGTCTTTGTGAGTCCTCAGGACTGGAACAGAGTCCAGCTGTAGGGGTGGGCAGGACTGGACTCATAGGTCTCACGTCAGGTCTAATCTGCTCTAAACCAGACCAGTCTCTCTTACTCCTATCTAGTACAGTACAGTATGAGCCCAACTCAAGATCCTGGAAGAAAATAAAGCAATGTGGTTAATATCAAGGCTCTGAATGTTGTCAGTACCAATGCAGATTTCTCTAAACTAATGTTCAAGAATGTTCCACCTGTAACCAGTAATGCCGGGGATACACTACTCAATTTAGCCACAAATTCGCTTTTGCCTAAACAAATTGTATTGAAATCCTTTGAACTTGGGCTATGATCAGTACGTCAGGACTCACATAGTTTGAGTGGGTGACACGAGCCTACCAGACAAGCTAAATTACTTCTATGCTCGCTTCGAGGCAAGCAACACTGAACCATGCATGAGAGCATCAGCTGTTCCGGACGACTGTGTGATCACGCTCTCCATAGCTGATGTGAGTAAGACCTTTAAACAGGTCAACATTCACAAGGCCACAGGGCCAGACGGATTACCAGAACATATACTTCGAACATGCGCTGACCAACTGGCAAGTGTCTTCACTGACATTTTCAACCTGTTCCTGGCTGAGTCTGTAGTACCAACATGTTTCAAGCAGACCACCATATTCCGCTTGCCCAAGAACACTAAGGTAACCTGCCTATATGACTACCGGCCCATAGCACTCACGTCTGTAGCTATGAAGTGCTTTGAAAGGCTGGTCATGGCTCACATCAACACCATTATCCCAGAAACCCTAGACCCACTTTAATTTGCATACCGCCCCAACATATCGTCCCTGTTCACTCATGACTGCATAGCCACGATTCCAACACCATCATTAAGTTTGCCGATGACACAACAGTGGTAGGCCCGACAACGATGAGACAGCCAATAGGGAGGAGACCTGGCCATGTGGTGCCAGGATAACAACCTCTCCTTCAATGTGATCAATGTGATCAAGACAAAGGAGATGATTGTGGACTACAGGAAAAGGAGGACCCAGCACGCCCCCATTCTAATTAACGGAGCTGTAGTGAAGCACGTTGAGAGCTTCAAGTTCCTTGGTGTCCACATCACCAACAAACTATCATGGTCCAAACACACCAAGACAGTCGTGAAGAGGGCACAACTGATTTGGCATGGGTCCTCAGATCCTAAAAAAGTTCTACAGCTGCAACATCGAGAGCATCCTGACTGGTTGCATCACTGCCTGGTATGGCAACTGCTCAGCCTCTGACCGCAAGGCACAACAGAGGGTAGTGCGTACGGCCCAATACACACTGGGGCCAGCTTCCTGCCATCCAGGACCTCTATAACAGGCGGTATCAGAGGAAGGCCCTAAAAATTGCTGAAGACTCCAGTCATCCTAGTCATAGACTGTGCTCTCTTCTACCTCATGGCAAGCGGTACCGGAGCACCTAGTCTAGGTCCAAAAGGCTTCTTAACAGCTTCTACCCCCAAGCCATAAGACTCCTGAACAGGTAATCGAATGGCTACCCAGACTATTTGCATTATCTACCCCCCCCCCCCTCAGTTTTTTTCTGCTGCTGCTCTATGTTTATTATCTATGCATAGTCACTTTAACTCTACCTATATCTACATATTACCTCAATTACCTCGACTAACCTATGCCCCCGCAAATTGACTCTGTACCTGTACCCCCTGTATATCGCCTCGTTGTTGTTATTTTACTGCTGCTGTTTAATTATTATTATTATTATTTATTTATTTTACTTATCTATTTTTTACTTAATTAACACTTATTTTTCTCTTGGTTATTAAGGGCTTGTACACCTGTTGTGTTTGGTATGTGTGACAAACACAATTTCATTTGATTTGACTGAGATGATGGACAGGTTTGTGGAGCTGAGGAGAGAACACAGCTGCCTTTTCAATATTAAATTACCTCCAATTCCCTCTATAGAATAAAAAGAAAGTGCCCACAGCTGCCCAACCATTTGCGGGTCTATATTCTGCGCATCCATCTCTTTTTTTTAAAATGTTTCTTCACAAAATAATGTGCACATTAATAAAGTAGCTTGCTGTTTGCATGTCTGTATTTTTTTCCTACGACAACCGAGAAACATGGGGCAGGGTGAACTAGGAAATCATCCTGTAATGTGAGCACACACGTCCAGGGGTTGCTCACATTAGATTTTAGAAGATGTGTATGCCCAGTCTAACCCTGATGTTAACCCTTACCTGTTTTACAGTGATCTTGCTGAGGTCTGAGTCACTGTAGCTGCGTTTATCCAGCAGTACCTGTCTCTTCCTCTCCAGAAAGCCCTCTGGTTCGTCCCAGGAGGACACAGAACCTGACCCTCCCCAGGACCCCATATGGACCTCACGGTGCAGGGGCAGGTACTGCTTGGCCACCAGGGTCTCCCTCACAGCCCTGCCCAGGGCCCGCAGTTCTGCCCTTCTCTCCAGCTCAGCATGCACCTCCAGAGAGGCAGGCAGGCCCAACGCCAGGGCAGTAAGACGGCCACACAACAGGTACACCACCTAGATGATGATCATCATGAAAACAGATAGCTTTTAGAAACAGATACAGGAACCCATGGGATACTGGAGAGAGTGGAAGATGGAGAGAGAGCAGAGTGAATGGGGAGTGATCTGTCTGTTGGACCCAAAGCCAGACCCTCCAGACAACCACAAAGGAGGTAGGGGAGAGTAGGGTAAGTTAAGTCATTTTCTGCATTCAGTATCACTCCGTCAAGGTATATATAGTGTTCTTTCTAACAATGATGTCTACTAATATTTCAGGATGTTGTGTATCCCTGGGGGGAAATCAGAATTAATGTAAATATTACAGGTTTTGAAAATATAGCTTGTCCCCCTTAAAAAAATTGAACCACGGGACAGGGTAAATTACGCCGCCTACACATTTCTGTACTGAATGAGATATGAACACTACCTTTTAATCTTTATATTCAACACAATCACAAACGCTTTTTGTCTTTTAATAATTTTAAGCATCTTTTAGCACAGGCTTAACACCCAACAAACACTACTTTAGGCAAAGCTTTGTTGTTAACTCATATCCCAGCTATAATGCCTTGCATTATGCCTGGGAAGGAAACACTTACATTTGCCATTGGCTCATCTCACCCCAAGGCAAACATTTTGACTATATTAAACCCACACAGCTACAGTTATGTACTTTCATGCTAAGTTTAGGACCTCATATCTGACTCTACATGGAACCCAGACCCTAGCAGTGGAGCAGGTCCCCACATGTCAAACCTCACTAGTATGGATGACTGTGGGAGTGCTCCTAACAGTAATGTCCCACCCACCAGCAGCCAGTGCCTAATGACAGTGACCATCGAAAGTGAAAAAGAAAGGACATGCATGTGGATGACAAGGGTATTGAAAGTGTCTATAAGAATCATGGAGAGAAAGGTGATATCAAAGCAGAGAATCAACCATGTCCCACTTTAAATGTGAGTGCAAGGATATTTGATATCAAAACACCTGCTGTGGAAGAGAGAATTGAAACATGCAATTTTAAAACCCCAAGAGCAGTAGACATACTTTGGATGATAAAGTTGTACAGAACAATCTTAAAATTATATACTTTGTTTTAGATACAAGCATCATGTCTGTTACATTTATTGTGGGTCAATTAATGAAGACATCCTCTTCTACAAACCACTGGAAACCAGGACAACAGGAGAGGGTATTTTTAAAGTACTTTGTACTTTGACCGCTTTGTGACATCAAATGGACTTTGGTGGTCAAGATGTATTGGTATCGGTACTGATGGAGCAAAAGCCATGACCGGGAGACATAGTGGAGTGGTAACGCGCATTCAAGCAGTTGCTCCTGACGCCACTTGGGTACACTACAGCATCCACCGAGAGGCTCTTGCTGCCAAGGGAATGCCTGACCGCTTGAAAGATGTTTTGGACACTAGAGTGAAAATGGTTAGCTTTGTTAAAGCAACTTTCGTGTTTTTTGATATTGGCAGCGACCATGTAACACTTCTACAACATACAGAAGTGCGCTGGTTATCAAGGGGAAAAGTATTGACAAGTTTTTTTTAAATTGAGATACAAAGTTTTCTTTACTGACCATAATTTTCACTTGTCTGACTGCTTGCATAAGTTTCTCACACGACTGGCTTATCTTTTTTTCTTCTCTCCTGAATGATCTGAATCTAGGATTACAGGGACTCTCACCAACTATATTCAATGTGCGGGACAAAATTGAGGCTATGATTAAGAAGTTGGAGCTCTTCTCTGTCTGCATTAACAAGGACAACAGACAGGTCTTTCCATCATTGTATTATTTTTTGTGTGCAAATTAACTCAGGCTTATGGACAATGTCAAATGTGTATATATAGCGATATAGCGAAGCACCTGAGTGAGCTGGGTGAGCAATTACACAGGTACTTTCTCAAAACGGATGACACAAACAACTGGATTCATTATCCCTTTCATGCCCTGTCTCCAGTCCACTTACCGATATCTGAACAAGAGAGCCTCATCGAAATTGCAACAAGCGGTTCTGTGAGAAACAAATGTAATCAGAATTTAATCTGGATAGGGCTGAGCTCAGAGTATCCTGCCTTGGCAAATCGTGCTGTTAAAACACTGATGCCCTTTGCAACCACATACCTATGTGAGAGTGGATTCTCAGCCCTCACTAGCATGAAAAGTAAATACAGGCACAGACTGTGTGAAAAATTGAGACTCTCTCCAACACAACCCAACATTGCAGAGTTATGTGCATCCTTTCAAGCACAACCTTCTCATTAATCTGTGGTGAGTTATTCACAATTTTTGATGAACAAATAAGGTTTTAAGATGGCAAAATAAAGAGCAAAATTATTGATTATTATTATTATATTATTTGTGTTCTTTGTCACTTCCCACGAGCCGGGTTGTGACAAAAACTCACACTCATTCTTATGTTTAATAATAAATGTATCATATAGTGTGTGTGTTTGGCAGGCTTACAATGATGGTAAAAAAAAAACATTTGAGAGTGTGCTGACCCTGGTGTTAGAGGGGGTATGCAGCTGGAGGTTGAATGTTTGAAGGGGTAATGGACGAAAAAAAGACATTTGGGAACCACTGCTCTAACACAATGAATTAATTTGACTTGGTGAAAATCCTTTCTTTTTTTTTACCCAACTTGCTTTCCACTTTTTCCATGTGGTTTCTTCCTTCACAGACTCCATGAAATGATGACTTATTGCTCAATTTTGTAAAATGATTCATTTTGTATATGATTTCCTAGAAGCAAGGTTTTGCTCAACTTACCCCACTCTCCCTTACATGACACCTTACCCCACTCTATCCTACATGACAACTTACCCCACACTCCCCTACATGACAACTTACCCCACTCTATCCTACATGACACCTTACCCCACTCTATCCTACATGACAACTTACCCCACACTCCCCTACATGACAACTTACCCCACTCTACCCTACATGACAACTTACCCCACACTCCCCTACATGACAACTTACCCCACACTCCCCTACATGACACCTTACCCCACTCTATCCTACATGACAACTTACCCCACACTCCCCTACATGACAACTTACCCCACTCTATCCTACATGACACCTTACCCCACTCTATCCTACATGACAACTTACCCCACACTCCCCTACATGACAACTTACCCCACTCTACCCTACATGACAACTTACCCCACACTCCCTACATGACACCTTACCCCACTCTACCCTACTTGACAACTTACCCCACTCTACCCTAAATGACAACTTACCCCACTCTACCCTACATGGCAACTTACCCCTCTCTACCCTACTTGACAACTTACCCCACTCTACCCTAAATGACAACTTACCCCACTCTACCCTACATGACAACTTTTTTTTTTTTAATTCTATTTTACCTTTATTTAACCAGGTAGGCAAGTTGAGAACAAGTTCTCATTTACAATTGCGACCTGGCCAAGATAAAGCAAAGCAGTTCGACAGATACAACGACACAGAGTTACACATGGAGTAAAACAAACATACAGTCAATAATACAGTATAAACAAGTCTATATACAATGTGAGCAAATGAGGTGAGAAGGGAGGTAAAGGTAAAAATGGCCATGGTGGCAAAGTAAATACAATATAGCAAGTAAAACACTGGAATGGTAGTTTTGCAATGGAAGAATGTGCAAAGTAGAAATAAAAATAATGGGGTGCAAAGGAACAAAATAAAAAATACAAATTAAATACAGTTGGGAAAGAGGTAGTTGTTTGGGCTAAATTGTAGGTGGGCTATGTACAGGTGCAGTAATCTGTGAGCTGCTCTGACAGTTGGTGCTTAAAGCTAGTGAGGGAGATAAGTGTTTCCAGTTTCAGAGATTTTTGTAGTTCATTCCAGTCATTGGCAGCAGAGAACTGGAAGGAGAGGCGGCCAAAGAAAGAATTGGTTTTGGGGGTGACTAGAGAGATATACCTGCTGGAGCGTGTGCTACAGGTGGGAGATGCTATGGTGACCAGCGAGCTGAGATAAGGGGGGACTTTACCTAGCAGGGTCTTGTAGATGACATGGAGCCAGTGGGTTTGGCGACGAGAATGAAGCGAGGGCCAGCCAACGAGAGCGTACAGGTCGCAATGGTGGGTAGTATATGGAGCTTTGGTGACAAAACGGATTGCACTGTGATAGACTGCATCCAATTTGTTGAGTAGGGTATTGGAGGCTATTTTGTAAATGACATCGCCAAAGTTGAGGATTGGTAGGATGGTCAGTTTTACAAGGGTATGTTTGGCAGCATGAGTGAAGGATGCTTTGTTGTGAAATAGGAAGCCAATTCTAGATTTAACTTTGAATTGGAGATGTTTGATATGGGTCTGGAAGGAGAGTTTACAGTCTAACCAGACACCTAAGTATTTGTAGTTGTCCACGTATTCTAAGTCAGAGCCGTCCAGAGTAGTGATGTTGGACAGGCGGGTAGGTGCAGGTAGCGATCGGTTGAAGAGCATGCATTTAGTTTTACTTGTATTTAAGAGCAATTGGAGGCCACGGAAGGAGCGTTGTATGGCATTGAAGCTTGCCTGGAGGGTTGTTAACACAGTGTCCAAAGAAGGGCCGGAAGTATACAGAATGGTGTCGTCTGCGTAGAGGTGGATCAGAGACTCACCAGCAGCAAGAGCAACCTCATTGATGTATACAGAGAAGAGAGTCGGTCCAAGAATTGAACCCTGTGGCACCCCCATAGAGACTGCCAGAGGTCCGGACAGCAGACCCTCCGATTTGACACACTGAACTCTATCAGAGAAGTAGTTGGTGAACCAGGCGAGGCAATCATTTGAGAAACCAAGGCTGTCGAGTCTGCCGATGAGGATGTGGTGATTGACAGAGTCGAAAGCCTTGGCCAGATCAATAAATACAGCTGCACAGTAATGTTTCTTATCGATGGCGGTTAAGATATAGTTTAGGAACTTGAGCGTGGCTGAGGTGCACCCATGACCAGCTCTGAAACCAGATAGCAGAGAAGGTATGGTGAGATTCGAAATGGTCGGTAATCTGTTTGTTGACTTGGCTTTCGAAGACCTTAGAAAGGCAGGGTAGGATAGATATAGGTCTGTAGCAGTTTGGGTCAAGAGTGTCCCCCCCTTTGAAGAGGGGGATGACCGCAGCTGCTTTCCAATCTTTGGGAATCTCAGACAACACAAAAGAGAGGTTGAACAGGCTAGTAATAGGGGTGGCAACAATTTTGGCAGATAATTTTAGAAAGAAAGGGTCCAGATTGTCTAGCCCGGCTGATTTGTAGGGGTCCAGATTTTGCAGCTCTTTCAGAACATCAGCTGAATGGATTTGGGAGAAGGAGAAATGGGGAAGGCTTGGCCGATTTGCTGTTGGGGGTGCAGTGCTGTTGACCGGGGTAGGAGTAGCCAGGTGGAAAGCATGGCCAGCCGTAGAAAAATGCTTATTGAAATTCTCAATTATGGTGGATTTATCAGTGGTGACAGTGTCTCCTATCTTCAGTGCAGTGGGCAGCTGGGAGGAGGTGTTCTTATTCTCCATGGACTTTACAGTGTCCCAGAACTTTTTTGAGTTAGTGTTGCAGGAAGCAAATTTCTGCTTGAAAAAGCAAGCCTTGGCTTTTCTAACTGCCTGTGTATAATGGTTTCTGGCTTCCCTGAACAGCTGCATATCACGGGGGCTGTTCGATGCTAATGCAGAATGCCATAGGATGTTTTTGTGTTGGTTAAGGGCAGTCAGGTCTGGGGAGAACCAAGGGCTATATCTGTTCCTGGTTCTAAATTTCTTGAATGGGGCATGTTTATTTAAGATGGTTAGGAAGGCATTTTTAAAAAATATCCAGGCATCCTCTACTGACGGGATGAGATCAATATCCTTCCAGGATACCCCGGCCAGGTCGATTAGAAAGGCCTGCTCGCTGAAGTGTTTCAGGGAGCGTTTTACAGTGATGAGTGGAGGTCGTTTGACCGCTGACCCATTACGGATGCAGGCAATGAGGCAGTGATCGCTGAGATCTTGGTTGAAGACAGCAGAGGTGTATTTAGAGGGGAAGTTGGTTAGGATGATATCTATGAGGGTGCCCGTGTTTAAGGCTTTGGGGAGGTACCTGGTAGGTTCATTGATAATTTGTGTGAGATTGAGGGCATCAAGTTTAGATTGTAGGATGGCTGGGGGGTGTTAAGCATGTTCCAGTTTAGGTCGCCTAGCAGCACGAGCTCTGAAGATAGATGGGGGGCAATCAGTTCACATATGGTGTCCAGAGCACAGCTGGGGGCAGAGGGTGTTCTATAGCAGGCGGCAACGGTGAGAGACTTGTTTTTAGAGAGGTGGATTTTTAAAAGTAGAAGTTCAAATTGTTTGGGTACAGACCTGGATAGTAGGACAGAACTCTGCAGGCTATCTTTGCAGTATCTTTGCAACACCGCCCCCTTTGGCAGTTCTATCTTGTCTGAAAATGTTGTAGTTTGGAATTAAAATGTCTGAATTTTTGGTGGTCTTCCTAAGTCAGGATTCAGACACAGCTAGAACATCCGGGTTGGCAGAGTGTGCTAAAGCAGTGAATAGAACAAACTTAGGGAGGAGGCTTCTAATGTTAACATGCATGAAACCAAGGCTATTACGGTTACAAAAGTCGTCAAAAGAGAGAGCCTGGGGAATAGGAGTGGAGCTAGGCACTGCAGGGCTTGGATTCACCTCTACATCACCAGAGGAACATAGGAGGAGTAGAATAAGGGTGCGGCTAAAAGCAATAAGAATTGGTCGTCTAGAACGTCTGGAACAGAGAGTAAAAGGAGGTTTCTGGGGGCGATAAAATAGCATCAAGGTATAATGTACAGACAAAGTTATGGTAGGATGTGAATACAGTGGAGGTAAACCTAGGTATTGAGTGATGAAGAGAGAGATATTGTCTCTAGAAACATCATTGAAACCAGGAGATGTCATTGCATGTGTGGGTGGTGGAACTAATAGGTTGGATAAGGTATAGTGAGCAGGACTAGAGGCTCTACAGTGAAATAAGCCAATAAACACTAACCAGAATAGCAATGGACAAGACATATTGACATTAAGGAGAGGCATGCTTAGTTGAGTGATCAAAAGGGTCCAGTGAGTGGAGATGTTGGTTGGGGGTCACGGCGATTTAGACAGCTAGCCAGGCCATCGGTAGCAAGCTAGCATAGGATGGGGGTCTGTTGTTAGCCACCTCTTGCGTTCCGTCAGTAGATTAGTGTGGTTCCGTGTGGTAGAGGGGATTAATCCAAATCACACAACAACAAAAATAAAAACAATAGATATAGTTATAGAGGCCCAAGAAGAAAACATAATAATAATAAAAATAAATAAATTGTCCGATTGTCTATTCAGATAGCAGCCGGTAAGACAGCTAACGGTTAGCAGGCCGCAGATGGGCGTTCAGGTAACGTCGCGACGGAGGAGCCAGCCGGATCTCCTTCGGGTAGATAACGTCGGCAGTCCAGTTGTGAAGGCCCGGTGGGGCTTCGCGTAGGCAGTAAAACGGGTCCGGATAGGTGACTGCAGCCCAGGAATGATTGATGGAACTCAGGAGTGATCTGGCTAGCTCCGGAATAATTGATGTTTGCTCCGGAATCGACGAAAGCCGATAGTCACACGGATAGCAGCTAGCTAGCTGTGAGATCCGGGTATGAATGTCCAGAGAGCAGTTGAAATCCAGGGACATGGAGAGAAAAATTGGTCCGGTATGTTCCGTTCCGAGCCGCGCTGCGCCGTACAAAACTGGCGATAGATTTTCGAGCTAAAGGATAGCTGATGACCACAAACCGTGGTTAGCTGAATACTAACGATTTGCCAGTAAAGAAGCTAACTAGCTTCTGAACTAGCTTCTGATTAGCTTCTGGATTAGCTTCTGGGCTAGCTTCTGGCTAGCTCCTGGCTAGCTTCTGGCTAGTTTCTGGCTAGCTTCTTGGAGTTTCTGGCTAGCTTCTTGGAGGATTACAGATTTGAGGTAAATAATACTTTTTTATAAATATAAATTGGTGAGGCGGGTTGCAGGAGAGTGTTTTGAAGATGAGTTGATGGAAAATAAAAAATAAAATGTATGTGAAAAAAGTTGTAAATATATATATATATACAGGACACGACAAGACGAGGACAAAAAGACATCTGAACTGCTATGCCATCTTGGTGAAGCAATCTTACCCCACTCTACCCTACTTGACAACTTACCCCACTCTCCTTTACATGACACCTTACCCCACTCTACCCTACTTGACAACTTACCCCACTCTACCCTAAATGACAACTTACCCCACTCTCCCTTACATGACACCTTACCCCACTCTATCCTACATGACAACTTACCCCACACTCCCCTACATGACACCTTACCCCACACTCCCCTACATGACAACTTACCCCATTCTACCCTACTTGACAATTTACCCTACTCTACCCTACATGACCACTTACCCCACTCTACCCTACATGACACTTTACCCCACTCTACCCTACTAAAAAACTTACCCTACTATACCCTACTTGACAACTTACCCCACTCTACCCTACATGACAACTTACCCCACTCTACCCTACATGACACTTTACCCCACTCTACCCTACTAAAAAACTTACCCCACTATACCCTACTTGACAACTTACCCCACTCTACCCTACATGACAACTTACCCCACTCTACCCTACATTACTTATTACCTAAAAGAAAGATGGTGTTGCCAAAATAATTATACAAAACAGATACCTTGGGAGTGTGCCTGAGGGTGCGGGCCTCCTGGCCATGGAGGAGGAGGGCCTGACGGTGCAGGTACTGCAGCAGGGTGAACTGGGCCCCGTGGCGCAGGCTGAGGTCAGGGAACTGGGCCAGCTGAGGGCCCAGAAGACGAGCAAAGTCAAACACCAGGCTGATCTGGTCCCGGGTCTGGATGGAACAGGGACGTTTGATACGCACGTAGTGGACAGCCTCACTGGGGCTCACACGCAGAGTGTAGACCAGGTAGCAGGCTATCAGGACACCTGTCAACAATGACAGGAGGTGTGCCAATTTTTGCAGGATTGTTTATGGACAATATGTTTCTGATTGTAGTCAATGCATATTCTAAATTAAGTGAACAATGAAGACAATTGATGTACTGAGAACCGGATTCTCCAAAAATATACACACACCTGTCCTCCCCAAGCCTGCGTGACAGTGCACCGCCACCTTCCCTTCTTTCACAGCGAAGGCTAACACCTTTACTCCATCCATCATCCCCACAAGAGACGACACACCGAAGTCCGGCATGCCAAAGTTGAAGAAGAAGACTGCACCACAAGCACACACACACACAGAAGGAAAGACAAGAACACATATTTCATTTACGAAAGGCCACAGAGACAATCCTAAAGTAAAGTGTGTGTTGTAGATATACTCTAGGTATAAATACAGTATAGTCTTACTATTATTCTCCATAAAGGTTTGTGGGGAGTAAGTAAATCCAGTGTCTGGCTCCAGTGGAGGGCCACAGTGAGCATGCTCCCCAGGCAACTGCATGTTGATGATGGACTTGATGTTCAGCCTGGTCAGAGAGAACCGGATCAGTTAGAGGAGAAAGAGGGTGGACACGCGAACACACGTTGGCAGACATGCAGACATGCACATATACATGACTATTTACCGTTGGAACTGCTCTATGATGTTGTATTTCTTGATGAGGTGAGAGGAGGGTCGTGCCATGGCCACAATGTCATCTGTCACCCTGCGAACAGAACAGAAGTGAATATAGAACTTCCAATCATCACTCCCTTCCCATGCAGATCTCTCCCTCCCCACCTCTTTCTCTTCTGTATCTCTTTCCCTCCTTCCCTCTCTCTCCCCCCTCCTCACCAGTGTGAGAAGAGTCCCTGTACAGCTTGTTGGCTGGGCCTCCAGCAGGCTGGTCCTTCATAGCGGCAGTCCCATCCTCCGCAGGCCAGTAGGCAAATGATCTTGGGTGGGATGGCCTTCACCAGATTTTCTCTGGCCTGGGAGTAGGCTGGACGAGGCACTGGCACCGTGGGCATAGTGGATAGTATGTACCGTAGTAGAGGTTGTTCACAGAGTCAGTTTAAACCTTAGAACTGAAGTCAATTGTTGAACCCTATGGAGGACAAGCTAGCTCCTTGGTCCAGTGGACAATATTATATGATGAAGTGCAGGGTTATAGTGTGTAGTGTACTGTGGTGGCTGGCCTTATGCAGACACCTGAAGTCATTTGTTGACTTCTAGAGGGACAAGATAGCCTCTTGGTCCAGTGGGAGGGGAGAAACAGGTGCGGTGCAAGTACCAGGAGTAGTTCACAGACTTAGCTCAGCCTCATGCAGAGATGTAAAGTCAATATGCCCTCAAGAACAACAAGTTGGTTCATTTGGAAGTATCCTACTGTATATACAGTATGCAGGTGGCTAGGTCTAAAGTTACTGACAGAGCTCTGTAGGGTTACAGAACCGGCGAACTTCACCTATGGGACTGTGTGGTAAATGAAGAGTCCAGTAGCTGGTACAATTGGAAAAGTAAAGAAAATATAGTTAATAAATGTTGCAGATATGTCTCTCTATCACAGTATTATAAACATTCTAGTGACTAGATTGACCAGCATTGTACCAAGATAGTTGATTGCTTAAAACCCTTTAACTGACTCTTGTTTAAAACATATTTAACCTTAAATTCCTATTACTAAAAACTCAAATAAGAACTTCTGATAGTTTTTTTTTTTTTTACACTATGATTCTTGAAAATCCAATATCTTAACTTGACTGCAGACATGCAAAATATTTTGCGATTGTCAACAGGTAGACAAAAAAACAAAAATCTAAAAGATAGTTTGAGTGGAGTGCCCCTTTAAGTCTGAATATTGATTCATTGACCCAATGGGTCATACAATGTGGTTTAACCTATTTATGTTGCCAATTCAATCATATTTTCACCAAAATAAATGCACCCTATTCTTAGTCCAACATACATTTCTACTGACATATCAATCGCCTGGTTGAGCACATTTATTTTTAAAGTATTGCTTTTTAGCCTTTTTCAAATCAAATCAAATCAAATCAGATTTATTTATATAGCCCTTCGTACATCAGCTGATATCTCAAAGTGCTGTACAGAAACCCAGCCCATTTTAACTATTTATTTTCATACTTTTCATACTCTTCAAGGTCTCTACTAACAGAATATTGCAATATAAATATCTCAACAAATTAAATCCTGCCATTTATCCTATACCTTTGGTGACTGATTTTGAGTTTTCTTACAGCCATCTTAGTGGGCAAAGTTAGTGCCACAACACTGAACTGCAGCAACCAAAAAGGATACACATTATGTAAATCGATACAGGAGGGCTGGGGTAGTTGACCAATCAAGTTCAAGTGAAGATATTTTGTCCCCAAAAAATAAATAATTGTCAAACATGCTCTACCAGCTGGTTGAGAATAGGGTTAAAGTAAGGTGCAATTATTTAATAAATCTAATTGGATGATAATAACAATATATTTTTGTGCAGCACCACACCATACAACTTTACTTGCATTAAAGTGCCATTAATTAATTGACTGATAATAATAATTAATTGACTGATAATAATAATCTCTTTCTGATTCATTTTATGTACATTAATTTAAAACAATACCCTTCTCTGTATCGTGTCTTACCTTTGTGGTGACATCTCGGAGAGAGGCGAGCTCCATTTCATACACACACACAGTGCTGTGTGCCGGCCCAGGATCTCTAAGCCTTATTAGCTGTCATAATAACATTAGAACAGACATTCACAAATCATTGTAATCTCTGTTATATAAGATCTATACTGTACTCCTGTCCACGCCTTGCCTACATGATCCTTATCCTTCTCAGCCATCTGGACACGTTTTGATTATGTCTTTAAGTGTTGCTGTGATATTGCAACATACAGTATGTGCACAATTGGAAAGCTAAAGAAGATATTATTTCACTATTGTTGACTTGACATTAGCACAATAAAAATTATTTATTTCATCTTTCAATTAAAAGTGCATTACTATTCTGTTCCTAAATACAAGACAATTGAATAGGTCAATTCTATCCCAATAGAGACATACATAAAGATGAGTGTATACATTTTATTGAGACCACATGCAGCATGAGGCAGTGTCCATGAGAGGTCAGTTATGTATCTGTTGTGAAAAGGGTTTTCAAACTTTCACTGGGGACAGTGTCCTTAAGGACCATGCGGATGCCTCAGAGCGGTCAGGTAGGCTGTTTGGCAGTTTCAGCCAGCTGAATTTAGGACCGTGGGGACACCACAGAGTGTGCAGACAGTCTGTGTGAATG
Source organism: Oncorhynchus tshawytscha (assembly GCF_018296145.1). Taxonomy (NCBI): domain Eukaryota; kingdom Metazoa; phylum Chordata; class Actinopteri; order Salmoniformes; family Salmonidae; genus Oncorhynchus; species Oncorhynchus tshawytscha. The sequence continues at coordinate 34,069,154 of NC_056434.1, read as the reverse complement.
CAAAGCTTCTGAAAAGGCACAGTGTTGCTGTCTGCAGCTGCTGTGTATGTGTGTGTTGCACAGAAACGGGCTAATCTTTATTTGACTTGTGTAGCTGGCAATGTAAACGCTGTTTGACTTAACAGAAAAAAGTATTTATTTCCAGCGCTGAGCTAGTTGTGTAACTGACATGTAACGTTAGCTACAGTACTGTTTCATCCCCTCTCGACTGAAGTTCTGTCTGAAGAGAATGAACTAATTTAGTGAGCTAATAGCTACCACAGCCAGTTCAGCTCTAGTCTCTAGCTATCTGTCACGTAGCTGTTTCTAACAGCTGTTGTGTGTATGAAATGTTTTGTAGCCTTTTAGTTCCATTTCAATGGAAGTAAATTAACTTGGATAGTTTTCGTCAGCTGTTGTACAATTATAGCTAGCCAGGATGGCTAACGTTAGCTAGCTAGCTCACTGATTATTAGTTTTGCCTCCATCACACTAGACCTGAATCAAACGATGAAACCAGCAGTAAAACGATTTGAAGACCGATATTCAGATGTTTTTTTTTACAGTGCAATGTGAGTTTTTATTAGTCAGTATAGCAATTTAACATTATTGATCTGTCAGTTTCCCTAGCTAAGTCCCTACTTTTCACACTGACATGGTATAAAGAGCTCAATAGGCTTCACTGTCATGGTTCACAGTACACAACACTATGCTCATCATGTCTTAGGAGGATTAGATGGTGACAGTTGTCCCAGCAGGGTCAGACAGCCAGGAAAGACCAGCCTACAGAGCTCAGGTGAATTTTGCAGTATATTATAACAATCAGTGAATGGACGCAAGTTCCATCTTCAGTTGATTGGTAGGGTACCGTCTGGAATCTTGGAATAATGATCATTTAAAATACTGAACCATTGATTCTAATCTTGGATAATATAATGTATATATGTACACCACGGTGATTCTTTGTCATGCTTCATCTGAGAAGGATCAGATGGTGACAGGGGTTTCAGCAGGGTGAGGTAACCAGGGAAGTCCAGTCTGTGACGGTGCTGAGGTGAACTTTTGTAGATACTTTATTCTCTCTGTGCAGCAAACACTTGACAAGCCAGAGGATTCAAAGATTGAAACAATTTTTAGGCAGTCTGACAAACATCAAATTGATTTCCAAACTGTATCCAAGCTTGAGAGGCTTTTCCTGATGATACAAAACATGTCAAGAAAATTTTGAGGAAGACCTGGGAGACACTTTTGATGATCAGGAATGGATACAGACCCCTTGGAATTTTCCACATTTTGTTAGGTTGCAGCCTTATTCTAAAATTGATTAAATCATTTTTTTCCTTCAATATACACACAATACCCCAAAATGACAAGGCAAAAACGTTGTTTTTTTTTTACAAATTATTGCAAATTTATAAAAATAAAAAAATTAACTGAAATATCGCATTTACATAAGTATTCAGACTCTTTACTCAGTACTTTGTTGAAGCACCTTTGTCAGTGATTACAGCCTTGAGTCTTCTTGGGTATGATGCTACAAGCTTGGCACATCTGTATTTGAGACGTTTTTCCCACTCCCGCAGATCCTCTCAAGCTGTCAGGTTGGATGGGGAGCGTTGCTGCACAGCTATTTCCAGGTCTTTACAGAGATGTTGGATTGGGTTCAAGTCCGAGGCTCTGGCTGGTCCACTCAAGGACATTCAGAAACTTGTTCCGAAGCCACAACGTCATGCGTTGTCTTGGCTGTGTGCTTAGGGTTGTTGTCCTATTGGAAGGTGAACCTTCGCCCCAGTCTGAGGTCCTGAGCCCACAGGAGCAGGTTTTCATCAAGGACCTCTGTGTACTTTGCACCTTTCATCTTTCCCTCGATCCTGACGAGTCTCCCAGTTCCTGCCGCTGAATAACATCCACACAGCATGATGCTGCCAGCACCATGCTTCACAGGATGGTGCCCGGTTCCCTCCAGACTTGACACTTGGCATTCAGGCCAGAGAGTTCAATCCTGGTTTCATCAGAACAGAGAATCTTGTTTCTCAGTAACTGAGAGTATTCTATCAAAGAGTATGTTCTTTTATCTCAGAATGTCTACAGATTCTCCCTTCTACCTGTTTTTGCTTGCTTGGAAATGTTGATACTGGAGAATATTATCAGAAGAAACTGTGTAACCTAGCAATTACAGCGGCAAGAAAGGCATTGCCATTAATTGGAAGGGTGGTTGTCCTCCTACAATGTCACAGTTGATGGCCGAAATGTGAATTTATGTATCACTAGATTTTATTTATTACAAGGTTAAGTTTATACTGTGCAACTTTTATACGGTCTGTGTGCCTTATATGGAATACTGTATGACAAAAGGGGTCTGTATTGAAAACATTCAGGGTTTTTTGTCCAGCAGTCACAAATATATATATTTTTTCATGGCACACGAGACTCCTGTCTGATTTGCGCCTGTCTCAGTGGACTAATCCGTTGAGGAGGCCGCAGGGATTTCACGATCCAAGAATATTGGGATTGTGGCTCAGTCTCTCTCCAGAATGCGTTTTCTCCCGCCATTTCGTTGTTTTATAACTTTATTGTGTGCAATGTTTGCTGTGTCTATCAATTTCTAATCTGCAATGTTTGTTTGGTTATGGTCATTTCTGTTAATGCATACATTATTACAGTTATTTACCGTTCTCGTTGTCAGATTGGACATGTGTGTTGCAGAACTCACAATCTATACTACACTTGTGAGAAACACGTTTTTGTTTATTTCATGACCTTTATGAGTTATGGCAATTTTTTGATAGTCTTTTGTTTGAAATGCTCCTGTCAACGTTGAGTAAGGATGCGCTCATGATTACGCATATAGAAGTAGGACTAGTCTACCTGGCCTGCGTGCAAATGTAGCCCTATAAATGTTCCTATTTGGGGATGTCTGATAGTATTTCTGATTGTCTTAACTCACCACCACCAATGAGCTGTGGAGCTTCTCAAAGTAATTTTTCTTCACCTTAAACAGCATGAAATGGAAAAATGTAATTCCCTGATCCAGTGGAAACGTCATAAAATACCTGCTGACATTTTATCCCTTGGACAAATAGTCTACAGCTGTCTGTCCTGAGCTCACTGGCCCGGGAAACTCTTGGGGACACAGAATATTTTATATGTTTCAAGTTTGCTAGCATGAGTTTTGGGCAACCCAGTTGATAGTTGATACAATGTTTCAAGTTCTTTGCAGACAGGCCATGCGTAGTCAATGGATATTTAATTTTATCAGGATATTTCCTACCAGGCTGCAATGTTTTTATGTGTTGGCTTTATGTAGGCTATTCTTACATAGTTGGCAATGGCAATAAAAGTTACTTTTAGATTTGTATAATTTTCATTTAGATTTAGACAGATTGTAGATTAACCACAGACAATGCTTTTGAAATACAAGACTATTATAAATTAAATTAAACTTTTCCACGAATATATGCCTATATAAATTATAACTGGCACGCAGGTTGGTAGAAATGGTAAGATAAATTGGCTCCAAATGGAAAAGGTTGCCGACTGCTGGTGTAGCCTATTACTGGCAACTTCAGGAGCTTAAAGGCAGAATCTGTTAAGGCCAGGAGGAGGATTGGGAACAGGTTGTTTTTTCTAGTTAAGCTATCTTGATCTCTGGCTCCCTCTTGAGACATTTGTGTGTCTTAATTATTTAATCAAACAGCGTAGTAAAAGTATCAGACAAGTTCAGTACATATAGCCTAGTTGATTTTAATAAAACACATGGGGTATACACCTGTATATGAAAGAATACACGTGTAAAAATGTTTACCAATTGATTGGTCGAAAGAAAAAACTACTCTTGGTCGACCAAGATAAATTTTTAGTCAAGGACAGCCCTAGTAGAAATGCAGGAAATTAGCTTTAAATGCCACAAAAAAATTGATGGAGGACCCCCAACACTTCTAAAACCAAAGTTGCGCCCCTGAGCTGAATTCACACATGATTAGGTGTGATTAGGACCATTTTTAGAGTAACTACTTTAAATACAATGTATAACCACTCTAGGGTTAGGGTAAGGGACATACACAACATGACCAAAAGTATGTGAACACTTGCTCGTCGAACATCTCATTCCAAAATCATGGGCATTAATATGCAGTTGGTCCCACCTTTGCTGCCTTAACAGCCTCAACTCTTCTGGGAACGCTTTCCACTAGATGTTGCTGCGGGGACTTGCTTCAATTCAGCTACAATATACTTATGTCCACATACTTATGTATATATAGAATAGTTTTATTTGTTATTATTTATTTATTTTTGATAGACAGTTTGATTCAGTACATTTATGTTGTTCAGTTGTCTGTCTGATAAACAGTGGGCAGAGAGCAATTCCAATTAGACATACAAAAGTTAACACTTCGTCAATTTGTAATGAAACAAATCATTTTCTAAAGAGTACTCATAATAATAAGTGTTTTATGACATTATAGGATGAGTATTGTTTTATATAAAGGTGTGATTGTTAGTATAGCTTATTTTTTACTAAAACAACAACAATACAATAAAAAAACAATACAAATGGCTGCTTAATACAAATGGCCGCTCCCATCAGTGGGTGCTCTGATCAGTGGGTGCACTCGCCCCAACTCACCCCAAAATCGTCATTCTACCACATCCCTCCATTCTACCATGGTGTCTCAGTAGGAACTTGAACCTTCATCTGCAATATCTCTGCCGAAATTGCCCCCCCGAAAAGCACAATGATATTTTCCCGTTGACGACTGTGGTCCTTCAAATCCCCCAACAACACAATTTACAGGTCCAACCGAGCCCCAATATTATGCATTGATAGAAAGTACTTAAGTAAAAGTCGTTTTTGGGGGTATCTGTACTTTATTTGATTATTTATATTTTTTCACAACTTTTACTTTTACTTCATTACATTCCTAAAGAAAATTATGTATATTTTACTCTATACAAGATAATGAATCTAAGCACACAGCCAAGAAAACACAGAAGTGGCTTCGGGACAAGTCTCTGACTGTTCTTGAGTGGCCCAGCCAGAGCCCAGACTTGAAACCGATCTAACAAACCCTGGAGAGACCTGAAAATAGCTGTGCAGAGACACTCCCCATCAAACCTGACAGAGCTTGAGAGGATCTGCAGAGAAGAATTAGAGAAACTCCCCAAATACTGTACAGGTGTGCCAAGCTTGTAGCATCATAGCCAAGAAGACTCAAGGTTGAAATCTCTGCCAAAGGTGCTACAAAAAAGTCCTGAGTAACGGGTCTGGATACTTATGTAAATGTGATATTTCTGTTTTTTGTTGTACAATAAGCAAAAAATGTATAAAAAACTGTTTTCTGCTTTGTCATTATGTGGTATTGTGTGTACATTGATGAGGATTATTTCTTTTTTAATCCATTTTAGAATAAGGCTGTAATGTAACAAAATGTGGGGTTTGAAAAAGTCAAGGGGTTTGAATACTTTCCGAATGCGCTGTATATTGGTCATTTTAATTAAGTAATTTATGATTTTTAATTGGTGGCAGGCAAACAAATTCCTTTCTTTTTTTAAGTAATTGCCTCTTCCATTTTTTGTGGCAGAGTTGCATTGAGTTGGTTATAATTTTGTTTTGAGCATAGGCTAACATCTCCATACACCTTAATCAATTGCCTGTGTGATAATTTTACCATCGTTGTTTACAATGTCATTCATAAACATGATACCTTGATTATACATTGTCTCCAAGGAAAAGTGGTTGATCCTCTATCAGTACATTAGAGTTTAGCCATATTATTTTCTGTAATATACAGTGGGGCAAAAAAGTATTTAGTCAGCCACCAATTGTGCAAGTTCTCCCACTTAAAAAGATGAGAGAGGCCTGTAATTTTCATCATAGGTACACTTCAACTATGACAGACCCCACGCTAAGACAAAAGTATCAGCAGATACATCACCCTTTGGGCTATGGGCGGTCCTCACACAGATGCAGGACAACATGGAGTGGCATCCAATAGCATACATCTCCCGAAGCTTATCCGACACAGAGCAAAGATATGCTCAAGTGGAGAAGGAGGCGTTGGCTATCACATGGGCATGTGAAAGGCTCAGCCAATACCTTATTGGCCTGCAGTTTACAGCAGAGACTGACCACAAACCATGGTTGGCTCTGGACGTCTTGCCTCCCAGAGTTCTGCGCTTCCGCCTCAGATTACTGAGGTTCACCTACAAGATGGTGTATGTGCCAGGGAAGGCACTGATCACAGCAGATGCACTTTCCAGGGCCCCAATTAAACATCCATTATCAGAGGAGGAGCAATGTCTAGAGGGTGAGGTACAGGTGTCCATTAATGCAATAACGGACAGTCTACCTGCATCTCAGACCAAACTGCAGCAGATTGCAGAGGAGCAACAACGAGACCACATCTGCCAACAGATAGTGCAGCAGTGCAAAAAGGGATGGCCCAGGCAGGAGGAACTGCCTCAACTGCTGAAGCCCTATTGGATGCAAAAAAGTGACTTTGACTGTAATGGAGACCTTCTCATGAAAGGACAACGGATAGTTATCCCAGAGACTCTACAACCAGAAATGCTAGACAGAGTGCATGATGGACACATGGGGATAACCAAATGGAGACTGAGGGCTCAACAGGCTTGGTCTGAGTACTCAGATTGCCAAGCTAGTGGCCCAGTGTGAGGTCTGTACAAAATGTCAACCTTGTCATCCGGAGCCAATGATGGCAACGGAGCTGCCAAAACGGCCATGGCAAAAGGTAGGGGCGGATATGTTCTATTGGGAAAATGACACTTATCTGCTAGCGGTAGATTACTACTCAAGATACATTGAAATAGCAAAGACACCCATAACCACATCAGCTGGTGTTATCAATGGATTAAAGTAAATCTTTTCCAGGCAAGAGGTCGCTGAGGTCCTGGTTACAGATAACGCTCCCCAGTTCTCTGCGAGCTCCTTTCCTGCTTTTGCCGCAGAATATGACTTCATACATGTGACCAGTAGCCCCTACCATGCACATAGTAATGGTGAGGCAGAGAGAGCTGTGAAAACAGTCAAGGGACTGCTGAAAAAGAACAAGGATCCATACAGGGCTCTGTTAGCTTACAGAGTTACACCACTGCATCATGGGCCCTCGCCTGCCGAGCTCCTGATGGGCAGGAGGCTGCGTTCCCCATTGCCTGTCTCGCCGGCTCAGCTTAAACCCCGATGGCCTAACAGGAAGGCCTTCGCTTAGAGGGACAAACGTCTGAAACAAACAAACTGGAGACTTTAATCGGAGACACCGTGCTAAGGAGAGGCCAGAGCTGACCGAAGGTCAACGGGTGTGGATTACAAACTCAAAGACACCAGCAATAGTGCTGAGGAAAGCGGATGCCCCACGCTCCTATGTGGTGGACACAGGCTCAGAAGAGGTACGAAGGAACAAAACACACCTCAGAGCTCTTCCAGATCTACCAGCCACACAGACCGAGGCCACAGAAAATGCACAAAAAGAGGGTGAAATAGAGAGAGAATGCTCACAGAGCCACAAGCGCACCCAAAAAGGGATGTGAAGCCACCAGAGTGGCTGAAAGACTATGTTACGTGAAGAGAAAACATACTGTGGGGGACCATACCCAGCAAAAAGAGACTGTACCTAAGTTAATGTTCATACTGTGTGATTTAATGCTTTCATACTGTTTCAGGATGGGAAGTAGCATGTTAGGGAATAATACTGGTTTCCAAATTGCATTTCAGTTATGCTTCAGTGGTTATGCATGTTGAGTTCTTGTTCATGGGAGAGGGGAAAATGTAGTAGGATGTCCCTTGGGGGTATCCGTACCTATGTAGGACATGCGAGGGTTAGGTTAATAAACAGGCTGGAGCTAGAACCTCGTTGTCGCGCGTCTTTATTTTAGATCATACTACACAGGGTGCGCGCTAATAGCGTTTCAATCGGTGATGTCACTCGCTCTGAGACCTTGAAGTAGTTGTTCCCCTTGCTCTGCAAGGGCCGCGGCTTTTGTGGAGCGATGGGTAACGATGCTTCGAGGGTTACTGTTGTCTATGTGTGCAGAGGGTCCCTGGTTCGAGCTTAGGTAGTGGTGAGGAGAGGGACAGAAATTATACTGTTACATCTGGGGTGTGAAAACTTATGCAAATTACATATTTCTGTATTTAATTTTCAATACATTTGCAAACATTTCTAAAAACATGTTTTCACTTTGTCATTATGGCGTTGTGTGTGTTGATGTGTGAGATTTTGTATTTATTTAATCCATTTTGAATTCAGGCCGTAACATAACAACATGTGGAATACGACAAGGGGTATGAATACTTTCTGAAGGCACTGTATGGCATTGTGTTAAATATATTCAGTACCTGTCAAAAGTCTGGACACACCTACTCATTCAAGGGTTTTTCTTTATTTTTACTATTTTCTACATTGTAGAATAATAGTGAAGACATCAAAACTATGAAACAACACATTTGGAATCATGGATTAACCAAAGAAGTGTTAAACAAATCAAAATATATTTTATATTTAAGATTCTTCAAAGTAGCCACCCTTTGCCTTGATGACATCTTTGCACACTCTTGGCATTCTCTCAACCAGCTTCATGAGGTAGTCACCTGGAATGCATTTCAATTAACAGGTATGCCTTGTTAAAAGTTAAATTAATGCGTTTGAGCCAATGAGTTGTGTTGTGACAAGGTAGGGTTGGTATACAGAAGATAGTCCGATTTGGTAAAAGACAATATGTGACCGACCACCTTAATTCGGTCTTATGTAGCAACATTTGAAATTCTGTTTTTTACATTGGATAAAATCAGAGACACAGAGCTACAAAATGGTATATCATACACTGCATTTGAGGAACAATGGGAAAGTAATTCTGCTTTGAACATTGATGAACTTGAAACCTCACTTTTGAGAAATTGGACTTTGAATGTTTTGGTACATACTGGAGAGTTGTTCTTTGTCTACACCCATTCATCATCATTCACACCTTCTTAAGCTTTAGCCCCCACCCAAACTCTGACCATTTTACTCACCCTAGCAGAGCTGGTTAGGCTGTTTTCATGTTATCCAGAGTGTTGGTGACTGTAACTGTGCTGCTGGCAACAATTTAATGATGCTTTTTAGTCAACGTTCACCGGCCATCTTCAAGGGGTTTTGAGAGTTCATAAATTCATCAGTTTTTCTGCACTCTGGCACACTCAGACATGAATGCTCTGAAATCGGAGTAGATGGCCAAATTGAATTTATGAAAGCAGCCGAAATGGTTACTTGCATAGTGGAGTCTTTAGTTAAGACATATCTAGCTAAACAATGAAACATAATCACAGCTCATGATGTTACTAACCTGCATGAATCTGCAGGTAGCTAACCAACATCTATCAACAGTTGGTGCAGTGACATTCTATTGAAATGGATACTTGCATTTGTGGAGTCTTTTGTAAAGACATGTAGCTAGCTAGCTAACTAAACAATTAACCATAATCCCAACTCATGACGTTACTACCCTGCATGAATCTGCAGGTAGCTAACCAACCAGGTTCAATTAAACTCGTTTCTGTCAAAATTACAAATGTGTAATATCTGAAAATGTAGCTAGCTAGACTATCATGGTTGGACGCGTCTCCTGTCGGATGCCATGCTTGCCCTTAGTTTGAAGATGTAATCCGGAGACTGGTGTTTTCTCCACCTCCTTAGCTAGCATACTCGAATTCCACTGATTTCAAAACTTGGTCTTCCAGAAAGTGGAGAGCGACACTTATGCAGTTTTACTACGCTATACATTTTCTTTTAAAGCTACGTTAGACAGGATTACCTAGACATACTGACCAGCTCAAATAGACAGAAAAGTGCTATATGGCAGATCAATCCAAACTCATCTCCTCGCATGTCCAGCCCACTCATTACCTCAGCCAATCATGGCAAGTGGGAAAGTAGCTCCCCTTTCTGTGGCTAAACCAACTAGGGTCGTAATTTAACAATTTTATTCGTATTTACAGACGGCATACTAGTTTGTTAATAAGGCACATGAATGTTCAAGAAGGCATTTCTGCTCAAAAATACATTTTGATTTAAAAAAAAGTTTATGTTCAAACGGCTCTACTGGGAAGTAGTGACCCGCGATATATGCCTAGTTTCCTGAAACAGGTCACATATTATGTCAAGAACAGCTCAAATAAGCAAAGAGAAATGACAGCCCATCACTACTATAAGACATGAAGGTCAGTCAATAAGGAACATTTCAAGAACTTGAACGTATCTTCAAATGTAGTCACAAAAACCATCAAGCGCTATGATGAAACTGGCTCTTTTGAGAACCGCAACAGGAAAGGAAGACACAGAGTTACCTCTGCTGCAGAGGATAAGTTCATTAGAGTTACCAGCCTCAGAAATTGCAGCCCCCCAAAATTATTCACGGTGTTCAAATAACAGACACATCTTAACATCAACTCTTCAGAGGAGACCGCATGAATCAGGTCTTCGTGGTCGAATTGCTGCAAAGAAACCACTACTAAAGGACACCAATAAGAACAAGAGACTTTCTTGGGCCAAGGAGCACGAGCAATGGACATTAGACCGGTGGAAATCTGTCCTTTGGTCTGATGAGTGCAAATTTGAGATTTTTGGTTCCAACTGCCGTGTCTTTGAGACACGCAGAATAGGTGAACGGATGATCTCCGCATGTGTGGTTCCCATTGTGAAGCACGGAGGAGGAGGTGTGATGGTGTGGGGTTGCTTTTCTTGTTGACATAGTCTGTGATTTATTTAGAATTCAAGACATACTTAATGAGCATGGCTACCTCAGCATTCTGCAGCGATACGCCATCCCATCTGGTTTGCGCTTAGTGGGACTATCATTTGTTTTTCAACAGGACAATAACCCAACACACCTCCAGGCTGTGTAAGGGCTATATGACCAAGAAGGAGAGTGATGGAGTGCTGCATCAGATTACCAATTGAGATCATTTGGAATGAGTTGGACCACAGAGTGAAGGGAAAGCAGCCAACAGGTGCTTAGCATATTCAAGACTGTTGGAAAAGCATTCCAGGTGAAGCCGGTTGAGAGAATGCCAAGAATGTGCAAAGCTGTCATCAAGGCAAAGGGTGGCTACTTTGAAGAATCAAAAAAATAAAATATATTTTGATTTGTTTAATAGTTTTTGGTAACTATATGATTTCATATGTGTGGTTTCATAGTTTTGATGTCTTCACTATTATTCTATAATGTAGAAAATAGTAAAAATAAAGAAAAACCCTTGAATGAGTAGGTGTGTGCAAACTTTTGACTTGTACTGTATATTTTTTAATGATAACATATTCACTTAGGATTTCACTTGGTGAAGTCCACTGGAACAAAAATGGATGAATGCAGCAGCCATGTCTCTGTCACTAACAAATACAGTTATGGGCATTAACTCTGCAATTTACTCGAAAGGTACACTGGGAAATATTTGAATAAGACTTTACACTAAGCAGTGTGTTAATTTAACACTCTTCCGGTGTCTATATGCAACACAATCTCACACTCAAATGGTGCAAATATGTACAAAATATTTCTGCATATTTCATGTGTTTTTTTGTGTGGTTTAATTCATGTGAAAAGACTAAAACATTTGTGTGACTTCATTCATAGGAAAAAAAATTAGTGGGGGGTCAAACTTCAGAACAATCTTTTGAAGTTATTAGAGCAAGGGGTAGGGCAAAGTATTGCCCACGGGCCGTATCCGGCCCGCCGGGCACTTAAATCTGGCCCACGAGACAAAATTGGATACCAATTGGTAGTTATAGTTTTGTCCTATCACTGCAACTCCCGTACAGACTCGGGAGAGGCAAGGATCAAAACCCCTCCTCCGAAACACGACCCAGCCAAGCTGCACTGCTTCTTGACACAATGCCCACTTAACCTGGAAGCCAGCCGCACAACTGTGTCAGAGGAAACACCTTACACCTGGCGACCAGGTCAGCGAGCATGTGCTCGGCCCACCACAGGAGTCGCTAGAGCGCGATGGGACAAGGAAATCTCGGCCTGCCAAACCCTCTCCTAACCTGGGCCAATTGTGCACCGCCTCTTGGGTCTCCCAGTCACGGCCAGTTGTGACACAGCCTGGGATTGAACCCAGGTCTGTAGTGAAGCCTCAAGCACTGCAATGCATTAGACTGCTACGCCACTAGGGAGGCCCCCGCAAATTGATTTTAACAAACAATTGGTCCCCAGAAAAATGCCATCCTCCATTGAATTCCAAAATCCCAATGTGGCCCTCGAGCCAAAAAGTTTGCCCAAGTTTGTATTAGAGCAATGCATGATAGACAATGGTGTTCTAAACTGCCTTTTTTTATGCCACATGTATTTATATAAAAAATCTAGCGTGTTAACCCAATATTTGTTAACCAACCAGGTTGTCACCAAAATAATTATGATAGAATAGTAGCTTTACGTTTTTACATTTTTATTAATGCCAATACTGTTTTCTATGCTAGTTTTGGCTTAATACTCTGGGATCCTGGTGAACTTGGGTCAGAAAGACCCTTATTTTGTGTAGGCATCAGTAGGACTACATGATTTTCTTCATAACACATTTCATAGTTCATGGAGCCTACTTTACACAATTTTCTTTATAATACATTTAAAACAAACCTCCACTTTGTTGTGTACATTATACAATTTCTTTCATAATGCATTTTATACAAGGCTATGTAAAATTTTATGAGTGTTGCCAGATTGATGAAGAAAGACAGATTATTATTATTTTTTGTGGTATCAACGAAGTTATTTGATGGGGGAATGGAGATGCATTTTATGATTGGAAATTATAATATACTTACGGCAGGGTAGCCTAGTGGTTAGAGCCAGACCTGAATCCAATCGAGAATCTGTGGAAAGAACTGAAAACTGCTGTTCACAAATGCTCTCCATCCAACCTCACTGAGCTTGAGCTGTTTTGCAAGGAGGAATGGGAAAAAATTTCAGTCTCTCGATGTGCAAAACTGATAGAGACATACCCCAAGCGACTTACAGCTGTAATCGAAGCAAAAGGTGGCGCTACAAAGTATTAACTTAAGGGGGCTGAATAATTTTGCACGCCCAATTTTTCAGTTTTTGATTTGTTAAAAAAGTTTGAAATATCCAATAAATGTCGTTCCACTTCATGATTTTGTCCCACTTGTTGTTGATTCTTCACAAAAAAATACAGTTTTATATCTTTATGTTTGAAGCCTGAAATGTGGCAAAAGGTCGCAAAATTCAAGGGGGCCGAATACTTTCGCAAGGCACTGTATAACCCCTAACTTGAGTTCAGTCTTCGCCAATGAGAACCAAGAGGGGCCTAGCTTTGTCCTTCAAGCTGTAGAAAATCCTACATCCATCTCATTAGATCAGAACAGGATGGATCAACAGTGATTCATATTACTGGTCTGCATTCTAAAAAGGGATAGTTGTGTTTTGCTGCATAACACACGTACAGTCACAGAGGAGTTTCTTCTGAATAACTGGTCAGGGCATAGGACTTTCCATTCAGCTTCACTTTGATGTAAGGCTTGATCACACCTGTAGTAACTACTTCTATCCGTCACTCCCATTGTTGCTTATCCATTGTTCACTAGATATATCAATGTAATTGCACAGAATGCTTCCCACCTCTAGATCACATCACTAGACGTGAGCTGGACGTGATCCCAACGCTACCACCAATGTAGCTGAAGAAAGTGAAAGCTGCAATAGGGACTCTAACGGGCTCATACGTGGAAAAGTGAACTCTAACGGTTGTTACCATGAAAGCCTAGTAGGCCTCTGGGCAGTGGCAGTAAGACTACAATGCTGGCATATTTCTTGTTACAATAGCCTGAGTATATAACACGATTGACACGACCGCAAAAATAATCATGAAACAGCCTTGAAAGTGCCATAACTGTAAGCCAACATAATTCATTATTTTACATTAAGCTGATAATTGCATTGATATGGTGTAATTGATGATAATTCAGACTCGTTGTAAATACCATGCAGTTGCACGAGGGAAATTTAAACCAAACCGATTTTTTAAGCAGGTCTTCTGTTTTCCCACATCTACTGATGAATTAATTTCCCTTTTTTTTGTTTACCTTTATATAACTAGACAAGTCAGTTAAGAACAAATTTTTATGTATGATGGCCTACACCAGCCAAACCCAGACGGTACTGGGCCAATTCTGTGCCGCCCTTTGAGACTCCCAATCACAACAGGGTTGTGATACTGTTGTGATAAAGCCTGGAACCGAACCAGTGTGTCTGTAGTGACACCTCTAGCACTGAGATGCAGTGCCTTAGACCGCTGCACGACTCGGGAGCCCCAAATGCCTCTACATTCCTCAATTAAATACAGTCAGCAAAGCCACTAAAAACAAAACAAATACAGCTTTTTATTCCAATCTGTCAACCCTCATAAAATCCAACATAGCACCAGTATCCCAAAGTACTAAGCAAAAACAAGTATAGAAAACAGCATTTCAATTAATAAAAAATACAAAAGATGTAAGGCTACTATTATATTATAAGTATTTCAGTGACAACCTGGTTGATTAACAATATTGGGTTGTTATATTGGGTTGTTAACACGTTTTTATATAAATACTTTTTTTGGGGGGGGGGGAATGCAGCGTACAATACCATTGCCCAAAAGTCATTGCTCCAATAACCTTCAAACGGCCATCGGAAGAAGTGGACCAAAGTGCAGCGTGGTGCGCGTACATTTCTTTATTTATAATGTCGCCAACAAAAACAAGAAACAACAAAACAACCGTGAAGCTTACGAGGGCTACAGTGCCACTAACAAAGACAACCTCCCACAATAACAAAAGGGAAAAAGGCTGCCTAAGTATGATTCCCAATCAGAGACAACGATAGACAGCTGTCCCTGATTGAGAGCCATACCTGGCCAAAACATAGAAACACAAAACATAGAAATCAGAACATAGAATGCCCACCCAAATCACACCCTGACCAAACCAAATAGAGACATAAAAAGGCTCTCTAAGGTCAGGGCGTGACAGTCCCCCCCAACAAGATGCATTTTCCTAGTAATTAAGTTGCACAAAAACATGTGTATTTTCACACAAATTATGCCACACAGAAACACACAAAAAGTGGTGCCAGGAAAATTATCTCTCACTCAACGTTAACAAAACAAAGGAGCTGATCTTGGACTTCAGGAAACAGCACGCCCCAATCCACATCGATTGGACCTCAGTGGAGAAGGTGTAAAGCTTCAAGTTCTTCAGCGTACACGTCACTGACAATTTGAAATGGTCCACCCACACAGACAGTGTGGTGAAGAAGGTGCAACAGTGCCTCTTCAACCTCAGGAGGCTGAAGAAATTTGGCTTGGCCCCTAAAACCCTCACAAACTTTTACAGATGCACAATTGAGAGCATCCTGTCAGGGCTCTCCAGGGGGTGGTGTGGTCTGCCCAACACATCACCGGGGGCAAACTACCCAACACATCACTGGAGGTAAACTACCTGCCCTCCAGGATACCTACAGCACCCGGTGTCATAGGACAACAACCACCTGAGCCACGGCCTGTTCACCCCGCTATCATCCAGAAGGTGAGGTCAGTACATGTGCATCAATGCTGTGACCGAGAGACTGAAAAACAGCTTTTATCTCAAGGCCATCAGACTGAACCTGTTGTGACTAGGGGCAGTATTTTCATTTTTGGAAAAATAACGTTCCCATAGTAAACGGGATATTTTGTCAGGACCAGATGCTAGAATATGCATACAATTGACAGCTTAGGATAGAAAACACTCTAAAGTTTCCAAAACTGTAAAAATATTGTCTGTGAGTATAACAGAACTGATATTGCAGGCGAAAGCCTGAGAAAAATCCAATCCGGAAGTGCCTCATGTTTTGAAAGCTCTGCGTTCCAATGCGTCCCTATTGAGCAGTGAATGGGCTATCAACCAGATTACTTTTTCTACATATTCCCCAAGGTGTCTACAGCATTGTGACGTAGTTTTACGCATTTATGTTGAAGAATACCCGTAAGCGGCTACATAGTGTAAGTGGTCACCTGATGGCTCTCAGAGTGATTCTCGCATAAAATACAGAGGTAGCCATTTTTCCAATCGGTCCTACTGAAAAACCAATTGTCCCGGTGGATATATTATCGAATAGATATTTGAAAAACACCTTGAGGATTGATTATAAACAACGTTTGCGTTTTCGTGACTGCAATTTCCGGTCGATTTCTCAGCCAAACGTGAAGAACAAACAGAGCTATTTTGCCTACAAAAATAATATTTTTGGAAAAAAGGAACATTGGCTATCTAACTGGGAGTCTCGTGAGTGAAAACATCCGAAGCTCATCAAAGGTAAACAATTTAATTTGATTGCTTTTCGGATTTCCGTGACCAAGTTACCTGCTGCTAGATGGACAAAATGCTATGCTAGGCTATCGATAAACTTACACAAATGCTTGTCTAGCTTTGGCTTGTCTAGCATATTTTGAAAATCTGAGATGACAGGGTGATTAACAAAAGGCTGAGCTGTGTCTCAATATATTTCACTTGTGATTTTCATGAATAGGAATATTTTCTAGGAATATTTATGTCTGTTGCATTATGCTAATTAGTGTCAGTCGATGATTACGCTCTCGGACCCGGGATGGGGAGTCCTTAGAGGATAGCTATCACTAGCCAGCATCCACCCGGTTATCTAACCCTGCACCTTAGAGGCTGTTGCCCTGTATACATAGACTTGGAATCACTGGCCACTTTAATAATGGCACACTAGTCACTTTAATAATGTTTATATAATTTCACATAATTTCACATACTCTATTTTTGTCAATGCCATTTCGACATCGCTCAATCTATTATTTATATATTTCTTAATTCCATTATTTTACTTTTAGATTTGTTTGTATTGTTGTGAATTGTTAGATACTACTGCACTGTAGGATATTGGCCATTTGCTCCCTGCTTCAATAGTAATGTAATCAGTCCCTCTCTTTGGGTTGTTGATAGTTCCCCTTGTTCAAAGCAAAAATTAAAGCAGATGAGCAAAGGTTCTATGACTTTTGTAAAACAAATACCCTGTACAGGTCAAAGCCGAGAGATTTACCAATTAGAAAATACTTAAATTCCATTAGTAGTTCATCCTCAGCGATCAACCCCGGGATGCTTTTTGGTATTTCTGTTACCTGGTTAAGATGTTACAGTCAAGTTCTGATAATAGCTGCTCCTCAAAATAAAAAAAGTAAAAAATATAAAGTTATACTGAAATATTGTACTTGCTCCTGCAATATCTGGTGGAGTGATAATAAATTAAGCCCTTCAGAGGAAAGCAGTTTTGTGACATTTTTATTATGTTGATTCCTTTGGTTCAACCTAGGAAACACTTTTCCACTTTTTCCATCGAAGCTACCCTTGATTTATAAATAATATACCATCTGCATAAAAACTCTCAAACTCATGTTGTCTACTCTTGATCAGAAGAAGCATTTCAATCGGAGAGTCCAATCAATTTGTTTATGCTTGTCATTTAGCTCTTCAGTTAATTCATTTTCCCTTCTAAGATATAGCTCCGCCCCCCATGATGACCACTTGATTGAATGGCATCTGAATACACATTTGAAAGTGTCCCAGACAACCTGAGGATTAGCTAATCCCACATTATTTTGGCAAAATCATTAACAAATTCTTCATATTTTAGCAGTGATTGATTGAGTTTCCAATAACCAGGTCCTCTAGGATATAGTAGTAGGCAATGCCACTAGCTTGCCTATTTCTATGCCACGTCTATCTAGTCATATCAGGGGTTCTTAATCTCCAAACATCTAGCAGATCTAAAGTGGACATTCATTCAGAGATTGCAGAAAGTGCTTTTGGATGATAATTATACAAATGAATCCCCAATCCATATGGATTTCTATTCTGCACACTATTAAAATCACCAACAATTATGAATTGATCATTGTTTGTTACATTAATCATTACAGAAATAAATACCTAGGTGTCTGGCTAGACTGTAAACTCTCCTTTCAGACTCATATCAAACATCTCCAATCTAAAATCAAATCTAGAGTCAGCTTTCTATTCCGCAACAAAACTTCCTTCACTCACGCAGCCAAACTTACCCTAGTAAAACTGACTATCCTACCGATCCTCGACTTTGGCGATGTCATCTACAAAATAGCTTCCAATACTCTACTCAGCAAACTGGATGCAGTTTATCACAGTGCTATCCGTTTTGTTACTAAAGCACCTTATACTACCCACCACTGCGACCTGTATGCTCTAGTCGGCTGGCCCTTGCTACATATTCGTCGCCAGACCCACTGGCTCTAGGTCATCTACAAGTCCATGCTAGGTAAAGCTCCGCCTTATCTCAGTTCACTGGTCACGATGGCAACACCCACCCGTAGCACGCGCTCCAGCAGGTGTATCTCACTGATCATCCCTAAAGCCAACACCTCATTTGGCCGCCTTTCGTTCCAGTTCTCTGCTGCCTGTGACTGGAACGAATTGCAAAAATCGCTGAAGTTGGAGACTTTTATCTCTCTCACCAACTTCAAACATCTGCTATCCGAGCAGCTAACCGATCGCTGCAGCTGTACATAGTCCATCGGTAAATAGCCCCCCCAATTTACCTACCTCATCCGCATACTGTTTATATTTATTTACTTTTCTGCTCTTTTGCACACCAGTATCTCTACCTGTACATGACCATCTGATCATTTATCACTGCAGTGTTAATCTGCAAAATTGTAATTATTCACCATGCCTTTTGCACACAATGTATATAGACTCTTTTTTTATGTTTTTCTACTGTGTTATTGACTTGTTTATTGTTTACTCCATGTGTAACTCTGTGTTGTTGTCTGTTCACACTGCTATGCTTTATATTCGGCAGGTCGCGGTTGTAAATGAGAACTTGTTCTCAACTAGCCTACCTGGTTAAATAAAGGTGAAATAAAAAAAATAAAAAAATACAGAAATAAAATCTTGAAGCCACGTGAACACCTCTTCTTTTTGCAGAATTTGCAAGACCATTACAATTATAATTGGCATTACCTTGGTCATTTTTTTTTTTACCATAGACGGTGCTTTGGGGGCATCTTAGTTGAGAAAGCACAGTTTTTTTCTATAGCTGGGATGTAACTTCATAGAAGGGGTAGCCATAAATAGTCTCATAGAAAGCTTGACAAGATATTTGGATGTCTGGTTGTCAGTAACATACAGTGTCCTCCAATAATTATTGGGGCAATTAAGCATTTTTTCTTCTTTTGGCATAAATAATGATGAGTGAGAAAGTTACAGATGCACAAATATCATACCCCCAAGACAAGCTAACCTCTCACCATTACAATAACAGCGGAGGTTAGCATTTTTTGGGGGGGTATGATATTTGTGCGTCTGTACTTTTCTCAGTCGTCATTAGTCACAATTCATTCAAGATTATCCGTAATCATGGTAGCATGCACATTCCTTTTCAAAGTGTTAACAACAATATAGGCACAAAGCCAGTTCATCTATTTTCCTTAAGCATTTGGGTTATTTATGAATTATTTAGGAAACTGGTCATTAAGCCCAAAGTTTGCCCATTATAATTCTCGACCCTTGGATTTAACCGGCACTTTTTCTTTGTAATGACCGAATTTGGCCACGATGAAGCGAGGAGCACCAGGTCTTTTGCCTCCCAAGCCTCCCATTCCGTGGACTCGGTCTCCAAAAATGTTTATGCCTCATCTGCTGGGATATGTAGTTTTGGTCATATGAAGTCTAACAATTTCCTTAGCATTTTCATCATTCTCAGAAAGACCTGTGAAAACCAGGTTCTCTCTCATCGAATGGGACTCTAGGTCTAATAATGTCTCTTTGAGCATTTTATTGTCACTTGACAATGAATTAATGGTAGTTGTGAATGTTTTGACGTTGCCTTTGAGCTGTTGGCTGTCTTTGATCAAGTCTTTTATTTGGACCAGGCTGAATTCCAGACTGGCTTTTAGGTTAAAGACCTTTATGCATAACTTCTAGCATCAATCATTTCTTGTTGATGGACTGTAGTACATAAGTTTCAACTGGATGTAATTCCAAGTCTGTAGATGAGTTTCTTCATCTCGAGAAGCTTGTTCTATTGACATGGTACTGTCCATGGAGATATCGGTGCCGGTGATGCTGTCCATTCCCCCAATGACCCTGAAGAATGTATTGTCAATGAAAAGCTTGAGTTCGTCTAATTCAGTCTTGTGCTCCAGGATGAGAAGCTAAGGTTTCACCTAAAATAAATATCAATACATGTACCTTTGCATTTTAACCGTGATCGTAGGCTACAATCACTGAAAAGTGTGAGATAATGAAACAACATTTTTTTTGGGGGGGGGGGTTAATTTAAGTGTTTAATTATTAATCAAATCTTATGAAATCTGATATTATTTTTCATAAAAAATATTACAAATAAATTGATAACTTTTTTTTTTTTAAATCTTAATTTTGTCATTGGTTTCACATTGCCACTGGTGTTACCGTATGGCATATTGGTGTTCTGGCATCAGAGTTAACCAATTTAATTGAATATGGCTTTTGTATCTACCTAACTGTTACTACATTAATTAGTAAACATTTTAAGGATATGATCATTCAACAACAAAAAAACAATAGTATAAATGGAAAAATGTCAGACAATAGAACTTTACACATGCATGTTTAAAGTAAATTATTACTAATCCAAAAATTTATTAGAAATTGAATGAACCTTTTGTCTTTGAATTTATATGCAAATTCAAGTCTGAAATTACATTATAGAAAGCCTGAATAGTCGTCTAAAATATAGGTAACACCAGTGACAAGACGGCAGCGCAAGCATTTTTTTATGTAACGTCGTAAAAATATAAAAATATGTTAAGATGCCATTTATGTTGATTTATAATGTTAAGGGGTTAACTATTATCTGACTACAAGTTTTGATTTTTTAAAAAGCAAAAAAAAAGTGTAAAAGTTGGCTCTTCAAAAAGCCACCATTTTCATAGAATGACACTAATAATAACAGGTCTACATTCGGTTACAGTTTTTCTCAATCGCTAAAACACTAAAACCCATTGGCTGAACAAAGTTCTCAGTTGCCTGGATTCATTTAGCTAATTATGCAGTCTGTTGTCAATACCTTAAACCATTTCACATGGTAAAACACAATTTGCAGATCTCAGACTTTTCAGCAAAACTCTAAACACATTCTCAAAACACATTCTGCACTCTAATGCACATGTCATCCATACTGGTAAGCACAAGTGGCAACAATCAAATACAAATAGAGAACATATGTCATTGATTGAACACAACCACTCAAAATTGATTCAACCTGTTTCAAATGATGCGACACAACCAATATAAGTCAGTTCAGAGAGCAAACAGGTTGTTGAAGGTGGGAAGGAGAAAGTCTGAGAATGGATACTGTAGTACAGTGCATTGTAGGCTGTATACTGTACAATGGACAAATTGTATGGCCCTGAACATTGTGCTTTCGATTTATTAACAGTACTGACTGCTCAATAGATTGACTGGTTGCAGGTTCATATCAACAAAGAACAAGAATTACAGTATCACAGAGACAAAGGACAAGTTTGTGAGATGCAGGGTACAGTACTGTAAAAATAGGGGTACAAGGAGGAGGAAGAACAGAAAACAAAATTGCAAAGAGCAAAGCAGAGTAGTAATTTCTGATACATTTTTAGATTACAAATGTACTTCTCCCTGAGAATTGTATGTTTTGAACAATGTGTTTTCTATTTTTCGATGTATTGTTTACTGACTGCTTGAGGGTGTATATCATTTTGATCACTTTGTTTATTGATTTGAGAGCAGTGTTTGATTTTGAACACAGGTAAAACTGTTTTGAGGCGAATGTTTCATTTTGCAAGAGGAGTCAGAGGTTATGTAAATAGTGCTTGAAGATTAGGTTTTGTATTTAATGTTTTCAGGAAATGGAGCAAGGTTTCAGAAATTGTGTTTTAGCAACTGAGAAAAACTGTAACATTCCCTAAAATACAGCTTAAATTTGCCCTTTATGACGACTTCAAGGTCTTTGCTGTGTAGAGGTAGAGAGAGAGAGAGGTAGAGAGAGAGAGGTAGAGAGAGAGAGGTAGAGAGAGAGAGAGAGAGAGAGGTAGAGAGAGAGAGGTAGAGAGGTAGAGAGAGAGCGAGGTAGAGAGAGAGAGAGAGAGAGAGAGGTAGAGAGAGAGGCAGAGAGAGAGAGAGAGGTAGAGAGAGAGATAGAGAGAGGGGTAGAGAGAGGTAGAGAGAGTGCGAGGTAGAGAGAGAGGTAGAGAGAGAGAGAGAAGTAGAGAGAGAGGTAGGTAGAGAGAGAGAGAGAGAGGTAGAGAGAGAGGTAGTAGAGAGAGAGTGAGGTAGAGAGAGAGAGAAAGGTAGAGAGAGGTAGAGAGAGACAGAGATAGAGAGACAGAGATAAAGAGACAGAGAGAGAGAGACAGAGAGAGAGAGAGACAGAGACAGATTTTTTTTTTTCAGGTTGTTCTTTTCCACAGTGGCAGGAAGCTGTGGAGGCTGACAGACATGTTTTCCTCTCTTACTCATTACATACACACAGGATGAAGATCAGAATAAACACAGAATGAAGATCAGATGTTACATTTTATTTGGCTAATTTGTTTTGTGTAAGATGGCAAGGGTGTTATAAAAGTTTCTTATCTAGAAGAGACCTAGATATGCTGTAAAACTGACTACAACTCACCTAGATAAAAACAGTCAGAGACTTCAAGGCATTTTCAAATTGGGTAGAGAAAGAGACGGAGAGGATGAGTTGTAGTCAACCAGGAAAGACTGGCATGCATGTTGTTGATGTTATCATCATGATGGTTTAGGAGGGTCAACCTGTGCACTGGGCAGATTCACTGTGTTCAAGAGGAACAACCTGAGAAAAGCACTGTGCAGATTAGCTAATCTAGATCACTTCATGACATTAGATCTTTTTCAGAGCTGATCTGATTGGTCAAAAAACAAATGAGTGATAAAAAGATCAGAATTGTGCAAACACAGCCAAGGTGATTTGTGCAGCGCTGTGATTACATGCTGACCAAACCGGCTCAACATTGATTTTGTCTATCCCTAACAGACGCGTTAAAATACCAAAATCAACTGTCGACCAACTATAGTAATTATGGGACATGTCGAAACACACATGAAACATTCATAGACATTTAGCTAGATTGCTGTTTCTGAAATGCATATGGTATTTTTATTAGCTGGACCTTTGTAGAATTTTTACCCATAGTTGAGTCATACAAAGTCGTGTGTTCTCTACTTCGACAATTAATCCACTCATATAAAGGAAAACCTAGTTAGTTCTTAGTTAGTTTTCTTTGATTAATCTCTCCTCATTCATAGTCCTTCTTCTTCTGTGGATTTTATATGGCGGTTGGCAACCAACTTGAATGTGCATTACTGCCACCAACTGGACTGGAGTGTGGACCTCATCTTTCAATCACCCACGTGGGTTAGTATGCTCGTAAAAACTAATGAATAGATGGGAGAGGCGGATCTTGCAGCATCAAGCATCTAAAATAGAACCAAGTTCTATTTTAGTGCCTGGATACACAGACGCCAGTTGATACGTGCAAGCAGTTTGGATGAAATTACTGAATAACATGCATGTTTATATTTATTTTGCAACCCTTGCGCACTTAATGCCAGGTGAACCAGGTGTAGCAGATCCTGTTACAGAGGTTAGAGGCTCTAACTAAATGGCAGTTGGTTGGCCAGTGGACCTGAACGGCTGCTAGCGCTCAGGCCGACCGTTCTCAACACACAGCCTCTCTATTGGTTGACAGAATTCATGTGACTAGGAATGACATCATGCAACATTAACGGCCACCGTCATGGTAACGATGACATCCTCAGACAATCTCCCGTGACTTCCTGATGGCACAGCAGAGCAGCATGCTGAAGATCATCCCAAACATCTGTGGAATATAATGGGAAATGCAGAGTAAATGAAGAGTTCTTTACTGTAGGGAAGTCTCTCTGTCAACCTATCTATCTGTAATGGAGCGTAGTTGGATAAAATGGTCTTCCGTTGTACTGTGTGTGTGTGTCTCACCATGATAACTCCAGTGGCGATGCCCACTCCTCCTATGATGTGCAGCTTGGAGTCAAACAATTCATCTATAGCATCAGGACAGCTCTGCAACACATACACACATAATAAAGAGTGAATGCCCCTAAAAAGCAACTTTTCATTTTGAAAATGTGGCATCTATGTGAGTCAAAAACATTTATTTGAGTGACAAAATTTACTACAAAGTTTAAAAGTAATAATTTGGGTCAGTCTTGTCCAAAACTGAAATGTGAAAGATGATAGGAAAAAATGTCTGTCACAGAATGAAGGGTACTGTAACAGATTTCCTTGGGTTGAGTTTTTTTTAATCCTGCCAACAGCTGGCCCAATGCCCTTGCTCAATTTGATTTGACATTATCCCTATGGGGCTAGTTAGGTACCATCAGTCAAATATACAATGTACATAGGACAATGTCAATAGCTCCAAATGTCTATATTTTAAAAACCTCAAACCAACTATAAATGTAAAACATGCATTTACAAATATTGAAGGCATTTATTGAGACAACTAAAATACTGTCCCATTTACATTGTGTAATTTATTGACGGTCCCTAACTAGCCTCAGAGATAGGCTACCCAATGTCAAACCAACTTTACCACGGTCACACACCAACCTGCTGAAGCTAATTAGCGAAAGAACTTGGCTAGCACAAGCTACGGCGACTTCAAGATGCAAGAAATGTTAAGACTGCTTCAAGTTATCTAGAAGGGTGAGTGACTGTAACTGTGTACTGTTTTGGCAGAGTGACTGTACAAACACTTGCCACGTGTGATCACATACACAAGAGATGCCTGCATTAAACCACCCCCTCAAGACAACTCTCGTTTTGCTTCAGTAATAGCCACTGCAATTATTAATGACCAAGCTCAAAAACGAGGCCAAATCAGGAGGGGCTGTAAAGATGCAGAAGGAGGGACTGTAGAGATACAGAAAAAGGAACACCTGAACACAAACACAATCACAGAGCAGGGGGTTACCTTGGTAATGAGGCTAACCAGCCCGTCTCTTGGGGGACAGGTGTCTTTGGCAGAGTCCACAACGGAACCTGTACCACAGCAGTCCAACTGTAACAAATAAGGTTGAATTGTAATTTAGTTGTCCATCTGTTTTTATCTGGAAATATGTATTGTCTCTGCTCCCAACCCCCCAAACATGGCTGCACACCAATTAAACACATGATTACCCCAGTCTGTATGAGACGGAGTGTCTCCCTCAGTGTGTCCTGTCGAGTGTTCTGGTAGTTCTGATATGTCTCCATGTAGAATTGAGTGATGTCATCAACCACCTGTAGGGGAAGGGTTGCAATGTGACACAAAGAAAGGAAAGGCATTTAATGTAACACAGATAATAGCAGGGGAAGGGCTTTAATGTAACACAGAAAAGGGGATGTAATATGTTTTGGGACCTTGCTTTGGTTGGAAAAACACCAGATTCCAGCGGCGACCTCAATGGCAAATATGATGAGGAGGAAGAAGAAGAACTGCAAGAGACCAATATGCACATGAACCGCTGTGTATTTCATTTGACAAGTGCCCTTTGACACAAAGCACTCCCCGGTCAGAAGGGACTTAGGACACACACACGAGAGGGAGAAATCGAGAGAGACAGAGAGATACAGAGAGAGAGGGACCAACCTGGTCTCAGTGCAGTTCATATTATCCTGTATGTAAATCAGAGACACTCCATTTAGTATGATATGTTGCGTATCGTATGTAATAATTTGTGGATGTCCATCACCCATTTCATATGAAATGTTACAAATTACAATTCGTATTATATGTTACGAAATTGTAAAATGTACAATATGTTACGAATTTGCTAAACTTATGAAATGTTACAAATTTTAGCTAGGTTGCTAAAGTTAGCTAGTGGCTATCATTAGCTAAGCTAGGGGTTAGAGGTGAGGGTAAGTGTTAGCTAAAAATGATTACGGGTAGGGTTAGGGGAAGGGTTAGATAACATGCTAAGTAGTTGCAAAGTATCTAAAAATGTGTAAGTAGTTGAAAAGTTCCTCATTAGCTAAAATGCTAAAGTTGTCCATGAGGAGATTCAAACTCGCAACCTTTGGGTTGCTAGACGTTTGCTTTATACTGCCACCCATCCACCCCAACCAACAACCCTACTTTAGTTTTATCCTTAAGTAACCACCTGTCTTATGTAACCATACCAACCGTAACGTATCATACTAATTTTATTATTATTTTGTCCCGTTTTAAATGTACTATTTTACGCATAGTTTATGAGGACAGACAGACAGACAGACAGACAGACAGACAGAGACAGACACAGACAGACAGACAGACAGACAGACAGACAGACAGACAGACAGACAGACAGACAGACAGACAGACAGACAGACAGACAGACAGACAGACAGACAGACAGACAGACAGACAGACAGACAGACAGACAGACAGACAGATAGATAGATAGATAGATAGATAGATAGATAGATAGATAGATAGATAGATAGATAGATAGATAGATAGATAGATAGATAGATAGATAGATAGATAGATAGATAGATAGATAGATAGATAGATAGATAGATAGATAGATAGATAGATAGATAGATAGATAGATAGATAGATAGATAGATAGATAGATAGATAGATAGATAGTGAGTTCTGGCCTTGAATCTGTTCTGTAAACAGTTTTATACTGAAACAAAGAGTTACATAGTATCTGACTACCAGCCCCATAACAGACCAACTGAATACCAAAGGGAAAGAAAAAGAGGAGAGGAGGTATAACTCACCAGCCCCAGCATACAGGGAGACTCCTGAATCGCACCACAGCATCCCAGGAACCCCACCACCATCATCAACAACCCTGCTATTATCAGGATATACACACCTACACACGCACACGCAACCACCAACAACATCAGAGACTCTGCAGAGATATTTGATTATGTACTGAGAAAAAAAATATAAACAAAACATGTAAAGTGTTGGTCCCATGTTTCCTGAGCTGAAATAAAACAAATCCCATACATTTTCCATACGCACAAAAAGCTTATTCTCTCTATGTTTTTGCACAAATTTGTTTACATCCCTGTTAGTGCGCATTTTTCCTTTGCCATGATAATCCATCCACCTGACAGGTGTGGCATATCAAGAGGAGTATTTTTGTCTGTAATAAACTCATTCTGTTTGGCTGGGCCTGGGTACCCCATGGCTGCACCCCTGCCCAGTCATGTGAAATCAATAGATTCGGGCCTAATGAATTTATTTCAATTGACTAATTTCCTTATATGAACTGTATCTCATTAAAATCTTTCAAAATGTTGCATGTTGCGTTTATATTTGTGTTCAGTATATGTGTGAATGCATGCGTGCTTGCATGTGAGTGTTTGCATTACCTGTGAAGAAGACATAGGGAGATTCTGTTCCTTCAAACAGTCCTCTGGTCTTTGGGTCAAACCTCAACCACAACCCTATAGCCAGCACTCCTGTACCTGCAAGCTACCACATACAGACACAAAATATTAGATATCATACACACACACCTATCCCAGGGCATGGAAAACCAGGTGAGAGAGCAGGTAGGGACATGTTGAGAAACAGGGTTATGTCAGGTTATGCATGTGTGTGACTTGGGGGTAAGCTAACACACAGAGGAAAGAAGAAGAGGAGGTCATCGGCCTGATTCCTTCATACAGTATAAATTCTGCTACAGACTTACCACCAGAGCCGCCACCACAGACACAGACACACATTCCTCAAACCACCTCCTCAGTCTAATTAAGTATTCATTTTAGCAAAGAACCTTGATGTAGAATGGTGTTCTGCTCCATGGTGTGTGTGTGTGTGTGTGTGTGTGTGTGTGTGTG
The DNA here is from genome assembly GCF_018296145.1 of Oncorhynchus tshawytscha. Taxonomy (NCBI): domain Eukaryota; kingdom Metazoa; phylum Chordata; class Actinopteri; order Salmoniformes; family Salmonidae; genus Oncorhynchus; species Oncorhynchus tshawytscha. Next base: position 34,041,236 of record NC_056434.1, on the reverse strand, counting down.
TGTGTGTGTGTGTGTGTGTGTGTGTGTGTGTGTGTGTGTGTGTGTGTGTGTGTGTGTGTGTGTGTGTGTGTGTGTGTGTGTGTGTGTGTGTGTGTGTGTGTGTGTGTGTGTGTGTTCTGCAGTGGGGACAACATGTCTGATCAGACCAAACCTAACGAGGCCAGATAAGCTCAGTGAGTCGGGGTAGATTACTCATGCCTTGTTCTCAGTTCGGAAAAAATGGCCTAGTTAAAGAGGAAGGGAACATTCAACACACACACACACAAACGCACTCACACACGCACACAATCTAACTAAAGTAGACCTACCCAGAAGAAGAAGTTGAAGATAAACATGAGGTACTTCACACACCTGATCCTTCCAAACACTTCCATGTTTCTAACGTGATCTCTGTGTGTAACAGAGCAATAACTAACTCATTAACACTTCTCTCCTATTTCCCTAGACAGTATCACAGAGCGTGACAGGGATAAAGCAAGAGGAGAGATGAAGAGAGCATAGAGTGATACAAAGAGAAAGCAGTAGGGAGTAACTGTCACGCCCTGGAGTCACCTGATCAGAAAGGTAGAGGAGGTGGGCTGGGGGAGGGAGGATAGCGCAGATAACCTGAGTTCTACTCTGTGAATGATTGAATTGGTTTACTCTGTGAATGATTGAGTTGGTCTATTCTGTAAGTGATTGAGTTAATTTGTTTAATCTAATCATGCTGCTCGCACTACACAACTACACTACTGCTAATACACCCTCACCAGCTGCAGAATCTAACACACACACACCCATAGATACTGTAGCTACCTACAATCATGGACACATGTTCTGAATCATGCAACAAGGGGAGCTCTGTTCTTTCATCTGCATTGGGGCTATACGCGTCACACGCCGTCACACACCCCACCAAGACACAACACAAAGTACAACACACAAACACACAATATCACACACACTGAGTTATTGAAATGCTGTGCACACTGGGTCACTCGGCCACCAGGGATTATTTGGCCAGTGTGTGTTTGTGTGTGAGATTATTTCATTGTTCACCAACAAGAGGCCACTTCTTAGTCCAGTCATGGCCAGCTAAATCACTGTTCCACTTTCCCCAAGCAGATACTGACAACCCCCATCAGACAGATACACACATGCACACACACAAACACACACACTAACTGAAAACGGTAAATTATATGTCATTTTTTGTATTACCAACAGTAAAATACTCTGAAATGGTTTAAATAATGTAAATGATGGTGCATTGTGGGGAAAGTTTGTGGGCAGGGAAAGAATTGCTGTATTTCGAATGGTACTGTAATTACACCCCACATAATACAGTACCGTATCATATTTTTTGGACTGCCCAAAACCTTTTTCCCACGAGTGGGAGCATGGTATTGTTGTATCTGTCTTATTAACACTTTTTGTAAACACTTTACCTAACAGCCAACCTATAAACTATTGATTTGATTGATTTGATTTGATTTGAACCTGCTTGCACCAATCCCTTGTAATTACAGTAAAATACTGTGAAATACAAACTCCTCCCCTCAATGAATTTCATTAATTCATCCATTCATATATTAATTTATTCCGATTACGGTAGTATTTACTTTTACAGTATAATAGTTTCAGTACTTGCTTTGAAACCGTATTTATAATTACAGTAGGTGTACTGTAATATGAAATACAGAATTATACTTGCCACAAACTGCCTGTAAGCTACTGTCAAATTATCGCCAACCCCTTTACAATGCACATATAACTTTAATTGAAGATGAAAGAAACCTGGAGAGGAACCAGACAGATTCACTGGGGAATCTTCCTCCTCTAGCTCTACACTACCTCTACCCTACATGTGTGGAATAAACCCTTACAAAGAGGCTGTAATTTATATGAATCTAAACCTGCTGTTGTCTGCCAGACAAAACAACACACACACACACACACACACACACACACACACACACACACACACATACACACACACACACACACACACACACAGTCCCTTTAATAGCATAAGTAGTGACTCACCCAGAAGATGAGGTTGAAAGCGAACATCAGGTATTTGACGCACATTTCTCCTCCTGATAGAGCGGCCATAGCGACTACAGTGGCACAGTTCTCCTCTACTCTCCCTATAGTTTAAACTCTTATTAATGACGAACCCACAAACGACAATTTTAGGATTACTAGTGTAATAACCTACTAATAATAATTATGGAGTACACAAAGAGGAATCCGTTCTCCGCTCACTCTTTCTCTGCCGCTGCTCTGCCGCTTCTCGTGCACGTGTAGCGGTCGACCCCCAGAGCGAGACCAAACGGCTGTCGGTCTGTCGTGTCCTGTTCTTTCTCTGAATGTCTCTCACTCTATCGTTTCTTCATTTAACGTAACACCACAACCTGTATTTAAAAAGCCACATAATATGACAGACGTAAACTATATTATGAACAGATTCGGCTATTAACAGAAGATGTTAAAAACTCTATGCTTGAATGTATGAACATTCTGTAGCCTATTTAATATCAATCAGTATTGGGATTCCCCAGCCACCGTTGCCTTACGTAATGTATAGGCAATGAAATAACGTAATCTCCCTAGACAACGACAGAGCGCGTGATAGCAATGAAATAGATAATCTAGTTTTATAAATAAATAGACAACATAGGCTAAATTAACAAACGAATGAATGGACAGCGAGCACTGATACTGGTGGGCTGGCTGCTTTAACATCGTCCGGAAAGAGATTCTCCATCACACATTATCACAAACAAACAAACAAACAAACATGTATGTGATAGCCTACTTCTTTGGTTGTTGTTAAAGGGCCAGCGTCCCCTTCTGTTGCTTTCTCTTGTAGCCTGTCAGAGGAGGAAGGGAAGGACCACCATACTCAGTGAATTTCAGAAATATTACAAATAATTAAACGTCAAAATGTTATTTTTTAGATAAAACCATACTAAATATATTCAAGTCCCAAAATACCTGATTAAAACACACTGTTTTGCAATGAAGATCTACAGTATTCTCTACAGCATCCTCTAGCATCAAGGTGTAGCCAGAAGAGAGCTATTTTCTGTCCTCCTCTGGCTACATTGGCTTCAATACAAAACCAAGGAGATTCATGCTCCTTTCCCCTTCCATAGACCTACATGGTAATTAGGACGACTTCCAGAGGACATCCTCCAACCAATCAAAGCTTTTGCATTATGAACTAACATGTTGTCCATCCAATCAAAGGATCAGAGTATGAACCAAGTAGTACACATGTGTGATTTAGAAGCTTGGTTGGCAACAAAACAGAGACATCTAAGGTCAGGGCGTGACAGTACCCAGAATTGGAATAAAAATGGCAAATGTACCAAAAGCTATTTAAGACTATTTAACCATTACTGAAGCATGCAAAGTACAAACATTTAACAAGTTAAAGATAATGAAGACATGACAACTAGATACAAATATTTTATTAAAAGTAATTCATACAAAAGTAAAGAGTTGGCTATAACATGAGTACCAACAAAGTGAGTGGGTAAACGTGTGTGTGTGTGTGTGTCTGTGTGTGTCTGTGTGTGTGTGTGTGTGTGTGTGTGTGTGTGTGTGTGTGTGTGTGTGTGTGTGTGTGTGTGTGTGTGTGTGTGTGTGTGTGTGTGTGTGTGTGTGTGTGTATTATGGTGGGTTTTAACATGTCCCATCATAAAAATGTATCCCTATTCCCCAATCAAACATCCTCATCAATACCACAATTATTATTATTTTTTTTTAATCAATATTTTCTCCAATATGGCAACCCTCATAGAATTCAACATTGCCTTCTATATGAAAAAAATAAAATAAAACTGGAGCCTTGCATTATGAAGAAAATTGTGTAGGCCTACTGTTGTCTACTCAAAAAAGAGCCTTTCAGACAAGTGCACCAGTATCCCAAAGTATTAAGCATAAACAAGCATAGAAAATAGTATTGGAATTAATATACATATATATTTTTAAACCTTAAGGCTACTATTATATTATAATTATTTTAGTGACTTGGTTGATGAATAATATTTGGTTGTTAACACGTTTGTTTTTTATATAAATAAATGTGGGACACAAAAATAAGGCAGTGTAGATCACCATTGCCCATCATGCATTGCTTTAATAACTTTCATAGATTGTTTAGAATTTTGCCCCCCCAAAATGTTTTTTTTTTCTAACAAATTAAGTTGTACAAAAATGTGAATCTTTTCACATTAAGTGACCCACAAAAACACACAAAATCTGCTGAAATGCTTTTTGTACATATTTGCACGACTTCAGTGTGAGCTTGAGCTGCTGATAGACATGAGCTTGCAACTCTCATCTCTCCAGCCTTGCACTTCATAATTGATTTCCTAATAGAATAATAGCCACATGAAGGGTTCTGGAGGTGCTGCCCCTGATCAATTGAAATACATTTGCCAAAGTTATAGAATTACTACTGTCTGATCAGAAAGAAATGAAATAATTCTGAATACTACACCAGGAGTAGGCTTATAATTTAGCCACAGATGATAAAACATTGTCTAGATGTGGTTTGTGTGTAGCCCAATCACGAGGCTTCCCTACAGTCGGGAATGCACGGCTAATCTGTCAGCGAACAGCGTTTAGCCAAAACAGGCTTTAGCAAATACAATTGCAGGTAAGTATGCCAGCAGCATACCACCCTGCATCGCACTGCTGGTTTGCTTCTGAAGCTAAGCAGGGTTAGTCCTGGTTAATTTATGGGGCGGCAGGTAGCCTAGTGGTTAGAGTGTTGGGCCAGAAACTGAGAGGTTACTAGATCGAATCCCCGAGCTGACAAAGTAAAAATCTGTCATTCTGCCACTGAACAAGGCAGTTAACCCACTGTTCCTAGGCTGTTGTTGTAAATAAGAATTTGTTCTTAACTGACCTAGTTAAATTGAAAAAAAGAGTCCCTGTTGGAGGGCCAGTAGGAGGCACCTTTTCCTCAGGTCTAAAAAAATATCCCAATCACCCAGGGCAGTGATTGGGGACATTTCCCTGTGTAGGGTGCTGATTTTCAGATGGGATGTTAAACAGGTGTCCTGACTCTGTGGTCACTAAAGGTCCCATGGCACTTATCATAAGAGCAGGGGTGTTAACCCCGGTGTCCCGGCTAATTTCCCAATCTGGCCTTCATACCATCATGGCCACCTCAAGTGAGCCCAATCTGGCCTTCATGCCATAATGGCCACCTCAAGTGAGCCCAAGAGGGGGGTGACCCAGGGTGCTCTGAGGTAGCAGAAGGCATGATAAAAATATCCTTTATAATAAAGCATTGCATGTATTATCATTGTTTTTGCTTACTGGTATAGATCAGTAGAGTAGAGGTGATTGCAGAAGTTGCACACATGGGGATTTTTTTTGTACTCTAGGGTTCGGGGGAAATGTGGCCATTATAAATGCATTTCATCCAATTCTACATCATTTTAGATGATGAGACTTTAGCTGAATATTTTTTTTAACTTCTCAAATGATCGAAATGACAGGTTACTTTGACACTGACAAACTGACAATCTGAGATAAATAATAACAAACTTGTCTATAATCTATCAACAACCTAGACCTACTGTAGGTGTGTGGAGACATTCATATTGTACAATATGAGAAGGAAATTATAGTCCTACATTTTTTTCCTGTTTCACTGACTCACCCAATGACGCTCAGCTCACTCACTGGTGCCCCCTGATGCACTCATATCAAAACCTATTCTCTCGCTTGGTGAAACAATGCTGTTCACTCAATAGGCCTATTTGGAAGTTGATAACTTGATAGTTTACAGATAGAATAGTCTTCTCTTTTCAGCAGGATCCATTTGCTTTCCAACCTGTAGTTTGACACGTTTTGTTCATGTAATATTAAACATGTATCGCTGACTAACCCCATCAAAAATGGTTAATAAAAATAGCTGCAACAACAGCAAAAACATTAGCAATGCAACACAACAATCTACCATTTCACTCCAGCCTGTGTGCGGTGTGTGTGTTCAACCAAATAAGATTTTCTGGTTTATCTTGTCAGAACAGAAATTAAAGGATTATGTTTTAATGCTGTTATTGCATCAAATGGTTGTTTTATTCAACCGAATAAGGGGCGGTTAGAATGCTCATCTGTGTGTGTTGTACTGAGGATGGGCCTCTGGAAGATTTAGATGTCTTTTGGTGATACCGCATTCCAGAGCACGAGTTAATGTTTCTGTTCTATAAGGTACCAGGGAGAGATGGCTCCAGGGACAGACCCTGGTCTCTATACAATGAGATGCTGTCTGCTGTGAATTATAAGTATCTTGCATACTAATCTTAACCTTGTAACCCATTCCATATATCTGATTCAACGTGCTGGCATCTTTCTGGGGTCCTGCAGCTCCACGGCTGTACTCTCGTATTTGCTGAAGTTCAAAAGACTGCTTCCCTCATCAGTGGCTCCATGTCTGTTGAGCAAAGTACCAGAGACACACTTGGGCCCATCTCGCATTGAATTCAGGAAGACCTGTGCCAACTGTTTTGCAACAGTAGTTGACTGCAAGTGTGCCTCAAGGTTGAGAAGGCACGACACCACATCAGACAGTGACTTGCTGTCCGTTTGAAGTTGGTCAGTGTGGATTGTGAACGGTTCCAACAACTTCACAAGCTGCTCTAGCTTGGCCATGTTACAGGTCAGTAAATGGATTGCGAACGGCTCCAGCAACTTCATAAGCTCCTCTAAGCTTGACCCAGTCACGCTCCGTGCTCGTGCTCGGATTTCATCCTTATTAGCTAGTGATAGCTAGTGATAGTGATGCACCAGCTAGGCCTATTTGAAACATTGGCTTCTACTGGTAGCATTTACCCGCAATATTCAGAAGCTTGAAAACCCTATTTGAAAAAAATGTTTCAAAACCCCATTACATTTTTGCCCAAAGTTTTGAAGAAAAAATATAAATATACGTTTTATCTCAATCTCTTCATTCAAAGAATCAATCATGGACACTGTCACTGACAGTTGTGTCTGCTTTGCATGATGTATTGTTGTCTCTACCTTCTTGCCCTTTGTGCTGTTGTCTGTGCCCAATAATGTTTGTACCCTGTTTTGTGCTACTACCATGTTGTGCTGCTGCCATGTTGTGTTGCTCCCATGTTGTTGTCATGTTGTGTTGCTACCATGCTGTGTTGTCATGTGTTGCTGTCATGCTATGTTGTTGTCTTAGATCTCTCTTTATGTAGTGTGGTGTTGTCTCTTGTCGTGATGTGTGTTTTGTCCTATATTTTTCTACATTTATTTTTGTATTTAATCCCAGCCCCTGTCCCTGCGGTAGGCCTTTTACCTTTTGGTAGGCCGTTATTGTAAATGAGAATTTGTTCTTTTCTAGTTAAATAAAGGTAAAATATTTTCAGTTTTTTAAGTACTTTGTTGAAACACCCTTGGCAGTGATTACAGCATTGAGTCTTCTTGAGTATGACGCTACAAGCATGGCACACCTGTATTTGGGGAGTTTCTCCCATTCTTCTCTGCAGATCCTCTTAATTAACTTATTATGGTTGCATGGGCAGTATTGAATAGCTTGGATGAAAGGTGCCCAGAATAAACGGCCTGCTCCTCAGTCCCAGTTACTAATATGTGCATATTATTATTAGTATTGGATAGAAAACACTCTGAAGTTTCTAAAACTGTTTGAATGATATCTGTGAGTATAACAGAACTCATATGGCAGGCAAAAACCTGAGAAGAAATCCAAACAGGAAGTGAGAAATCTGAGGTTTCAACCCAGCCCCTATTGAATTCACAGTGGGATATGGGTAAAGTTGCACTTCCTAGGGCTTCCACTAGATGTCAACCGTCTCTAGAAACTTGAATGAAGTTTCTACTGTGTTGTGGGGCTGAATCAGAGCTGAATGAGTCAGGTTACTGGCAGAGAGCCATTTCCTGGTCATGCGCATTTCACATGATATCGACCTGCGTTCCATGGCTTCTCTATACACAAAGGAATTCTCCTGTTGAAACCTTATTGAAGATTTGTGATAAAAACATCCTAAAGATTGATTCTATACTTAGTTTGAAATGTTTATTCGACCTGTAATATGACTTTTTAAAGTTTTTATCCGAAGTTATGTGGGACCTGCACGAGCGTTTGGATTTCTATACCTAAGCCCTAACAAAAGTTGCTACTTGGACATAAATAATGGACATTATCGAACAAATCAAGCATTTATTGTGGAACTAGGATTCCTGGAAGTGCATTCTGATGAAGATCATCAAAGGTAAGGGAATATTTGTAATGTGATTTCTGGTTTCTGTTGACTCCAACATGGCGGATAATTTTATTATTTTTCTGAGTGCCGTCTCAGATTATTGCATGGTTTGCTTTTTCCGTAAAGTTTTTTTGAAATCTGACACAGCGGTTGCATTAAGGAGAGGGATATCTATAATTGAATGTGTATAACTTGTATTTTCATCTACATTTATGATGAGTATTTCTGTTGAATCGATGTGGCTATGCAAAATCACTGGATGTTTTTGGAACTAGTGAACGTAACGCGCCAATGTAAACTCCGATTTTTTATATAAATATGAACTTTATCAAACAAAACATTCATGTATTGTGTAACATGAAGTCCTATGAGTATCATCTGATGAAGATCATCAAAGGCTAGTGAATAATTTTATCTCTATTTCTGATTTTTGTGACTCCTCTCTTTGGCTGGAAAAATGGCTGTGTATTTCTGTGGCTTGGTGGTGACCTAACATAATCGTTTGTGGTGCATTCGCTGTAAAGCCTATTTGAAATAGGACACTGTGGTGGGATTAACAACAAGATGACCTTTAAAACGGTATAAGATAAATGTATGTTTGAGGAATTTTAATTATGAGATTTCTGTTGTTTTGATTTTGGCGCCCTGCACTTTCACTGGCTGTTGTCATATCATCCCGTTAACGGGATTTCAGCCCTAAGAAGTTTTAAGCTCAGTCAGGTTGGATGGGGAGTGTCACTGCACAGCTATTTTCAAGTCTCTCCAGAGATGTTCAATCGGGTTTAAGTCCGGACTCTGGCTGGGCCACTCAAGGACATTCGGAGACTTGTCCCGAAGCCACTCCTGTGTTGTCTTGGCTGTGTGCTTAGGGTCGTTATCCTGTTGGAAGGTGAACCTATGCCCCAGTTGGAGGGCCAGAGCGCTCTGGAGCAGGTTTTCATCAAGAATCACTCTATACTTTGCTCCGTTGATCTTTCCCTCGATCCTGACTAGTCTCCCAGTCCCTGCTGTTGAAAAACATCCCCACAGCATGATGCTGCCCCCACTATGCTTCACCGTAGGGATGGTGCCAGGTTTCCTCCAGACGTGCTTAGCATTCAGGCCAAAGAGTTCAATCTTGGTTTCATCAGACTAGAGAATATTTCTCATGGTCTGAGAGTTCTTTAGGTGCCTTTTGGCAAACTCCAAGTGGGCTGCCATGTGCCTTTTACTGAGGAGTGGATTCTGTCTGGCCACTTTAAAGGCCTGATTTGTGGAGTGCTGCAGAGATGGTTGCCCTTCTGGAAGGTTCTGCCATCTACACAGAGGAACTCTGGAACTCTGTCAGAGTGATCATCGGGTTCTTGATAAGCTCCCTACCAAGGCCCTTCTTCCCCAATTGCTCCGTTTGACCGGGCGGCCAGCTCTAGGAAGAGTCTTGGTGGTTTAAGAATGATGGAGGCCACTGTGTTCTTGGGGACCTTCAATACTGCACTATTTTTTGGATACCCTTCCCCAGATCTGTGCCTCGACACAATCCTGTCCCGGAGCTCTACGGACAATTCCTTTGACCTCATGGCTTAGTTTTTTTGTGACATACACTGTCAACTGTGGGACCTTATATAGACGGGTGTGTGCCTTTCCAAATCATGTCCAATCAATTGAATCAATTGAATTTACCATGGGTGGACTCCAATCAAGTTGTAGAAAAACCTCAAGTATGATTCATGTATGTTCAGTATGATTCATGGAAACAGGATGCACCTGATCTCAATTTTAAGTCTCAAATCAAAGGGTCTGAATAATTATGTAAATAAGGTATTTCTGTTTTTTTATTTTTAGTACTTTTTTAAAACATTTCTAGAAACTTGTTTTCACTTTGTCATTATGGGGTATTGTGTGTAGATTGATTAGGGAAAAAATGTAATACATTTTAGCCTGAGGCTGTAACATAACAAAATGTGGAAAAAGTCAAGGGGTATGAATACTTTCCGAATGCACTGTATGTGTTCAGATAATGTGTCTTGCGTACAATTTAAAATGTTGCATCAAGAAGTAGGGGAGGGGTGCGTGGCAAAGACATGGTGCGTCTCTCTCCAGAATGCATGCATATGTACTAAAGTGCCCATTTGGCAATGTCGGATTGTCTTAACTCACCACATACACCACTAATAAGCCGAGCTCAGTCATTTTTCTTTGCCTCACACAAGTCAATGAAGCCATTGCGAATGATAGTTACTCAGTATTTGAAAAATATTTCCAACACTCACAGCCTCGATAATCACCAAGCCTCAGTGTGAAAGAACAAAATATCATGATCTGATGATCCCATATACAGTGGGGCAAAAAAGTATTTAGTCAGCCACCAATTGTGCAAGTTCTCCCACTTAAAAAGATGAGAGAGGCCTGTAATTTTCATCATAGGTACACTTCAACTATGACAGACAAAATGAAGAAAAAAAATCCAGAAAATCACATTGTAGGATTCTTAATGAATGTATTTGCAAATTATGGTGGAAAATAAGTATTTGGTCAATAACAAAAGTTTATCTCAATACTTTGTTATATACCCTTTGTTGGCAATGACAGAGGTCAAGGTTTTCACACACTGTTGCTGGTATTTTGGCCCATTCCTCCATGCAGATCTCCTCTAGAGCAGTGATGTTTTGGGGCTGTTGCTGGGCAACATGTACCTATGATGAAAATTACAGGCCTCTCTCATCTTTTTAAGTGGGAGAACATGCACAATTGGTGGCTGACTAAATACTTTTTTGCCCCACTGTATCCAGTGTAAATGTCCTAAAAAACAGCTGTCTGTCCCAAGCTTACTGGCACAAGAAACTCTGAGGGCCCGGAATTGGCTAGTTGATACAATGTTCCAAGTTCGCTAGCAACAGTGCCCACCTATGGAAATAAAAGGTCCAACTGATTTGTCCTGCTGCTGGCCCTGACTATCCATCTTTAATTTCACCTGCTTCACAGTCTAACACTTTTTGTGAGAAAATATGTTAACACTGGGTGGAGAACATTGACAATAGGCTACTTTTGTTCGTAAGAACCTAATGATTAATTTGACCCCCCCTCTTCTCTAGGCTATCTTGAGATGGACTCATGGGTATGACTTTCACTTTTATGGCTTTATGGCTGCCCATATATGGTACTAAGTCATACCAAAGACTGTATGGTACGGCTGGATAGGAGACACCCTGTATTGACGGATACCTATTCAAATTTTAGATGACATTGAATAATGGGTGGACCTTACTTTTAAGTGGTTATAAATATAATTTGGTAGGCCATCCTAAAAAGATTCAACATTTCAACAACGTGGTTGGCTATTAAACACGGACCTACCTGATATGCTGCAGCTGTGTTAAAAAAAGGCTTTTTCTCTAACCTATTGATGATCAGATTCTTCAGTTGTAACTGTCTCTGTTGTGCTCACATTTTACAGTTGATAGACTCCTCTTTGTTTTAACAATAGTCTATATAGAAATCAAACGTCTCTGGGGCTTCTGCAGGCTGTGTGACCTATTTCTTGGTCGACTATCAACATCTCTGTGCATTAGTGGTGGGTAGGCTAAATAACAGAATAGGCCCAATTAAAATAACAGTGATGAAGGAAATGAAAAATGCTGGGCAGAGCAAGCCCAGAGCAGTACTGGAGCAAAATCAGTCCGTCTAGCCATGTATGCTATTTTTATTTAACTCGAGTTGTGTTGAGATTATGAGGGGGTCCCTGATGATTTTTCTCAAGTTTGAGAACCCCTGGTTTAGGTACTCTCGTAGAAAAAAGGGTTCCAAAAGGGTTCTTTGGCTGTCCTCATAGGATAACCCTTCCATGTAGAACCCTTTTGGGTTCCATGTAGAACCCTCTGTAGAAAGGGTTCTACATGCAACGCAAAAGGGTTCTTCAAAGGGTTCTCCTATAGGGATAGCCAACAAACCCTTTAATTAAGCTTCTAGATAGCATGCTTTTTTCCAAGAGTGTGGTCTGATTTGTTCATCTTTCTAACCCTTGTAGTCATTCTCATTGTGGGATTGTGGGAATCCACTCTGGATGGATTCCAATAGGAATTAAACATCACTTTGTAAACCATCATAATGTGACTTGATGTGACTTTAGTTTATGCTTGTCACCAGTGTCCAATACACAGTGATGCCTGGTCACCAGCAAAAAAAACACAACAAAATCTGGTCACCAGTGAAAATACAACAAAGTGGTCACCAGCGAAAACACAACGAAGGCTGGTTGCCCAGCAGAACCAACTAGACCAGACCAACCAGGTCAGACCAGCTTGACCAGCTGGATCATGCTGGTCATACCAGCTTGACCAAGATCCAACAAGCACTGACCAGTATAGACCAGCATGGTCTAGCATGGAACAGCTTGAAATGTATGCTGGTCTGTGCCGTTTTTTTCATCGAGGATCACAGGGGTGTTTTAGTTCTAACTAAATAAGAATGGTTATAGGGGTTGACAATAAACAGATGCACGATACATATTTATTTGTAAGTAGGCCTACACACAGTGTGCAGGAGTCCATTCAACACAATAAGAACAACAACACAGCAACACAACAGACTCAAGTCATAGGCCTATGTTACAAGTGAAGTGTAGCCTATATCTCAGACACATGGCCTGTTGTGTTGTGTTTCATTTACACTTGGTTGAGGCAAGTCTAGGATGTTCCGATGTCATCAGTGTACTGTATGTGTGTGTGTGTTTCTGTGTGTGTTTATATGGACGTGTTTCAGAGCGTTCCGACATCTTTGGCCTCAGCAACTCACCAAAGATACTTTTAGTTAGAGAGTGTTGCTGGGTTACTGTCTATCTCTCCTTTGATTGGCCCACTGATACTTCCTGCTCGGTATTACAGGGTTGAGATGATTGACTCCCCTGTTTCAAGCTCTCTGCTTCGCTCTCCAAATGACCCCCCTTTCCTTCCATATAATCACTGCCTCTCTCGACCCCTCCCTTGTCTCCCTCCATCAATTCCATCGCTCTCTCCACTCCTTCGCCATTCTCAGTCCCCTCGTCCTCTCCACTGCTGGGGGGGATCTCAGTAGTGATGTCATTGTCATAGTTTGTTATCAGGAATGTGGGCTGTACTCGAAAACAGAGTCTCACCAGCTCTTCATCCTCATCATCATCACTGGTCCTGATGGCCTCCTCATCCCCCAGGAAGCAGTCATCATCCCCAATGGAGGCTGTCTCAGGGCTGTGTGTGGAGAGTTTGCACTTCTCAGGGTACCCCGGTGGTCCTACCTGCTCTGGGGTGGGCATGGTCAGTACAGGTATGTGTGCCTGCCCTGTAGTGGGTTTAGGTGGGGGTGTCCCAACGCTGTCCTGCTCTGGACAGGGTGGAGTAAGTAAAGGTGTGTGAGTATCTCCTGTACACTCTGGAGTGTGTATTGGGTCTGCAGCAGGTGAAAGAGGGAGAGGTGTGGTAATTGAGGTAGGAGGTGGGGTGGCATGGGGGGGTGAGTTGATAGGAATGGGAGGAGGTAAAGGTGTGTGTACCTGCTGTTGGGTAGGTGAAGTAGGTGGGTGGGTGTCTTTAGGAGTCTCTTCTACCTGAGTGGGTGTACCTACCTCTTCTGCAATAGGGAAGGGGTGTGTATGTGAAAATCTGTCTGTAGATAAAGGTTCATCCATCAGATTCGGGGTAGGTGTGGGGAGTGTGGGTGTGTTAAAGCTAGAGTTGTCCAAGGGTTGAGTGGATGTTGTGAGTAGTTCAGGTGTGGTGGTTGTAGCAGGTGTATGGGAGGAGTTGGGTGAAGCAGGGCAATGACTGGGGTCTGTAGGAGTGGTGCTGGGTAGTATAGGCTGGATGTAGGTCGTTGAGGGTATAGCTATAGGTAAAGCATTGAGTGGAGAAGAGTTGAATTCTGCAGGACTGTAGATGCTCTGACTGCCCAGTAGCTTGGAGGTGGAGCTGCTCAGACCCTCTTTTTTAAATTTCACCTCATCCAGTACTGGCATGGGACTACTGTGACTCACCTGGGGAGAAAAAACACACACACAACAAGATGGCTACACTATGCCCTGTATGACACACACACACACACACACACACACACACACACACACACACACACACACACACACACACACACACACACACACACACACACACACACACACACACACACACACACACACACACACACACACACACACACACACACACACACACACAGGGGCTGAGAGGAGGAGAGACTCACCAGTTGGAAGCATTGTAATCTCTAAACCAGCAGGGGAGAGGAGACAGAGAGACACACAGGTCAGAGCACAGGACCAGAATGTGTAAATGTTAGAGTTTAAAAGTTAAAAGGTTAGGGGTCAGGGTGAGGTGTCAGTGTATCTCACCACGTTGGGGTGCTTCCCCTGGGCTATACAGCCCCTGTCCTCTGGGTCCTTCAGTCCTCTGTATGTCTGGAGTACATGCTGCAGTGCATACAGAGTGCAGCCTAACAGAGTCAGCCCCAGGATGACCATACCCATAGCCTTGCCCACTGCACAGCTACCAGGAAGAAGCCCATCCCCCAATTGGCCCTGAGGGACTGCACCCACACACACAAAACACACACACACACACACACACACACACACACACACACACACACACACACTGAGTGTACAAAACATTAGGAACACCATTTATACTGACTCTAGACACAGGCACACCCACTCACATATAGTCATATACGCTGCTGCTACTCTGTTTATCATACACTGAACGTACAAAACCTTAGAAAACATTACTAATATTGAGTTGCACCCCCTTTTTCCTTCAGAACAGACTCAATTAGCCTGGGCATGGACTTTACAAGGTATTGAAAGCATTCCACAGGGATGCTGGCCCATGTTGACTCCAATGCTTCCCACAGCTGTGTGAAGTTGGCTGGATGTCCTTTGGGTGGTGGACCATTCTTGATACACACAGGAAACTGTTGAGCGTGAAAAACCCAGCAGAGCTGCAGTTCCTGACACACTCAAACTGGTGCGCCTGGCACCTAATGCCATACCCCGTTCAAAAGCACTGAAATATTTAGTCTTGTCAGTTCACCCTCAGAATGGCACACATACACAATCCACGTCTCAATTGTCTAAAGGCTTAAAAATCCTTCTAAGGATAGAACCCTTTATTTCAATTTTCGCCTAAAATTACATACCCGAATCTAACTGCCTGTAGCTCAGGACCTGAAGCAAGGATATGCATATTCTTGATACCATTTCAAAGGAAACTCTTTGAAGTTTGTGGAAATGTGAAATGAATGTTGGAGAATATAACACGTTAGTTCTGGTAAAAGATAATACAAAGAAAAAAACATGCGTTTTTTTGTATTTTTTTGTACCATCATCTTTGAAATCAAAGAGAAAGGCCAAATTGTATTACTCCAGCTCAGGCACAATTTAGATTTTGGCCACTAGATGGCAGAAGTGTATGTGCAAAGTTTTAGACTGATCCAATGAAGCATTGCATTTCTGTTCAAATGTTGTATCAAGACTGCCCAAATGTGCCTAATTGGTTTATTAATACATTTTCAAGTTCATAATTGTGCACTCTCCTCAAACAATAGCACGGTATTATTTCACTGTAATAGCTACTGTAAATTGGACAGTGAAGTTAGATTAACAAGAATTTAAGTTAACTTAAATTCTTGTTTTCTGCCAACATCAGATATGTCTATGTCCTGGGAAATGTTTTTGTTTCTTACAACCTCATGCTAATCGCATTAGCCTATGTTAGCTCAACCATCCCACAGGGGTGTGTAAAATGATCCTGTAGAGGTCCCCTTCATCTACACTGATTGAAGTGGATTTAACAAGTGACATCAATAACAGGTCATAACCTTCACCTGGATACAACTGGTCAGTCTATGTCATGTTTTGTACATACAGACACTGATGATGAACTGCAGAGCAAGTATGACCACACAGATTCCAATTATGTGTGTGTGTTACCTGTTTGTCCTTCAAACAGCACCTCCACCTTTATGAGAGCCGTGTCCATTTCACCTGACTCCAAATCCACAGCCACTACCTGCAGGATATCATCGTCATCAACATCAGCTTCACCAATGCAGCTTGTCCATCCTCAATAGAGAGTAATTAGGTTGTTCTCTGGTACTACTCTTCTGTCCAATCAAAGCCCACCTTCAGACTGTGTGTCTGTGATGGCCATAGCTGATTGGTTCTGGCAATCAGAAGCCCCTCCTGTGTGATGTGGTAGAACTGTGTGTGATTGGACGAGGACCTCAGGGAATAGTGCATATTGGGATTGATGCCCTACCGATTGAGAGAAGAGAGAGTTGAAGTTACAGAATATTATATTATGCATGTATAGCTGTGTGTATGTGTGTGTGTGTGCATGTGTGCATACATCAGAGAAGTCCCTGTCCTGTGTCTGTATCAGCAGCACAGTGTTGCCGTAAGTGTTGACCAGTGAGGCAGGGCTGTCGCCTTCGATGACAAAGCCACGGTATTCAGGCCAACTGAACTGAGGAGGAAAGTGGTTGACAGCAACAACACGGACCACCACTGTGGCAACTGAGTACTTCCTAGGGTCATTCCTCTGGTATGCCTGAGGAGGGGGAGAAATTTTTCATTAATAATGGTTTTGTTCAGTCTCCATACTCGTTTATACACTCAGTGGACAGTTTATTAGGTAGACCCATGAAGTACCGGGTCGGACCCTCTTTTATCTCCAGAACATCCTGAATTCTTCAGGACATGGAAACATTGCTCAATTGGAATCAAAGGACCTAACGTGTACCAGGAAAACATTCCCCACACCATTACACCACCGCCACCAGCCTGTACCGTTGACACCAGGCAGGATGGGGCCATGGACTCTGCCATCAGCATGACGCAACAGGAATCTGGATTCGTCGGACCAGGCAATGTTTTTCCACTCCTCAATTGTCCAGTGTTGGTGATTGCGTGCCTACTGGAGCTGCTTCTTCTGGTGTGGTCGGCTGCTGCAATAGCCCATCCATGACAAGGACCAATGAGTTGTGCGTTCCAAGATGCCGTTCTGTTCTCCACTGTTTTACTGCGCTGTTATTTGCCTGTTTGTGGCCCACTTGTTAGCTTGAATGCTTCTTGCCATTCTCCTTCGACCTCTCTTCGTTTTGCCCATTCTAATGTTCAATCAAACAGTACCTGAATGCCTCGATGCCTGTCTGCTGCTTTATATAGCAAGCCATAGCCACGTGACTCACTATCTGCAAACCATTTTTGTGAGCGGGGTGGTGTACCTTATAAACTGTCCACTGAGTGTAAGTCTGCATAAGTGTGTGTGTGTGTCTCACCATGACTTGGAGGTGTAGTGTGGGTGTCTGTAGTCTGTTCTCTACTCCTCTTGTCAGACGCACCTCCCCTGTCAGCTCATCCATCACGAAATGCCCGCTATCAGCCCCTGACAACATGTAGCTATCTATGTTATCAGCTCCTAATATTGTTCTGCATTTCATTGTAAAGTTAAACGATGTGTGTGTGTTACCTGACAGGATGCTGTAGCTGAGAGGTGTGCTGAGGCCTCTGTCTCCATCCACAGCATTGATTGGCCCGGGAGAGAAGTCCAGAAGAATGTCCTATAACAGACAACATTAACACAATACATCAGTCCCTAACCGCTAACCACCGACACCTACCACCAACACCTACCACCCGAACCCTGGTCACTAACCTGTTCGCCTTCTGTGATGTTAACCATGTAGATGGGATTGGTGCAGACACGATTTGATTGGTTGTTGGAGATGGGCGTGCACGGCAGGAAATGTGGGTACTGGTCCTCTCTGTCCAAGATATTCACGATCAGGATGGCACTGGTGTTGAACTTCTCTGCAGTGTTAATCTCCTACACATACATAAATAGACACATACACACACACAGACCGTATCAGACTGAAACAGACTGGTTGGTGGAACAGTTCCAGTCATGCAATCTGATTGGTGTGCATTATTCACAAAATATATCACGCAGATTGTAGGAGCAGCCAAACTCTTTCAGTAGCAGTAGGTCTATTAGTATACCAAAGCGGATATGGTAATCTCTAGTTGTGTTTTGGTCTCGTAGTCCAGAGGCTTGGCCAGTATCACCTCTCCACTGTTAGGGAGATCCACTCTGAAGTATGCAGCATCAGGCTGGAACAGAGACCACCCACAAATACTGTACACACTCATTTAAATGCACAACATTATTGATGCAGTAAGGAGACCTGGTGTATATTTATGTATAAAACGTTATTAATACTGTACCAAGGTCTGGTCGATGGAGTACATGATGGTGTCATCATCTGCATCTGTGGCCTGGACTGTAAACACCACTGTATTCACCTCAGCCAGCTAGACAGCACGCAATAGTCTGTTTCAGTGTGTGTGTGTGTGTGTGTGTGTGTGTGTGTGTGTGTGTGTGTGTGTGTGTGTGCGCGCTTACATGTGTAGTCTACTTACCTCACTGATGCTGCGAGGCTGAATGGTGCTCTCCACAAACTCAGGAGTGTTATCATTCTCATTCAAAATCTCCACCATGATGCTGTACTCACTCTGAAACACACACACACACATTTAGAAGTTTGGGATCCATAATAAAATCACTGTGGTAAAAGGGACAAATATATTTCCAGAAATGAATAGTCTCTACCTGCCCAATGTCCTCCTCAAAGCAGGTCAACGCTGCCATCAGGACTGGGCCCTGAACCTGAAACACACACACACAAATACACACAAAAATGGTTATTCCAACCATAGGAGCCCGCTCTCAATGTTCAAAAGAACATGCAAGGAAAATGCACCCCACACCATAACGTAATCTTCGTTTACTCAAGTGTTTCCTTTATTTCGTCAGTTACCAGTATGCCTACAGTCGGGAAGGCCGCAATTTGGGCAGCATGCACGCCAGATATACAGCTTGTTGCATTGTGGTCAAATAAACATATAATCCATAGAAGGGTTTTGGAACCTATTACCCTGGCAATATGACTGTTACACTCATAGGTACACTCATGGGTACACTAACAATGGCTGTCAGTCCTGATTTAAATGGAAACTACCACCTATGATTTCTTAATCTGGCCCTGCTAATTTTAACTCTAACCTTAACCACACTGCTAATCCTAATGCTTAACCCTAACCTTAAATTAAGACCAAAAAGCTACTTTTTGTTATCATTAATGTTAACAATTTTGCCAATTTTGACTTTGAAGCTGGCCTATCTGGCAGAAATCGCTCAGTTCTACCTCCAGGGCAAGATTCATGATAATAAAGGTCAACCTGAATCTGCATATGACTCTGCTGTGTGTTGTTGTTTGAGTCATGTTCCAAACCAAGACCAAATCCTGTCATCATTGTGACAAAATTGCAATAACATTTTTAAGATTACCTCCCGGTCCAGAACTCTGTCCAATGGGGCCTTGAGTCTGATGCTCCGCCCTTCCAGGAAGAACCAATCAGCATCCTCCCCAGTTAGGTTCCAGACAACATCATTGGCTGTCAGCTCTGTGTTAAGCTCAATGATAAGTTCTCCCATCATGCTGTTCTCTCTAACCGTGGAAAACACATCCTGGCCCTCCAGACAAGGGTTCCCTGCCAGTCAGACAAGTCTATGATTAGCACAGTAGCCAATCAGACAAAGTGCTGAGCCTTTGGGATATAAACCACGCAGGAAGCACAATTTCTGCTGACAACAAACACCTTTTCGGTAGATATTTAAAGGTTATTTCAGCTAATGGATTTAATCAATAAATACATGAATTCTGGCAAAGCAATAACAGAACAGCCTACAAGAAGGTGTGCCAACCCTGCTGAAAAAAACAACACAGACTGCTTGTAAATTTCAAGCTGGTCCATGCTGGTCAAGCTGGTCTGACCAGCAGATGTGGAGTGGAGGGTATACCCAGTATATGCCGTATACCCACTTTTTTTGTGGGTATTGCGGTTACTCACAATGCTTATCAAAGTAGTGTGGTGTAGTGGAGGTATATAGCGTATCAATTAATAAGGCTGATGGAACAGATCAGAATGTTTAGCTTAAAATGTTGATAAACTATAATTTCTTCACATTTTAAGCGCAGCAATATGTCCACAGTGGTAGGCATACTCGCAAATGTTCCAAAATGCAATTGGCTGCAAAACACTGTTCTAAAATGTGCACAGCTCATGCAAGAGGTTTCATGTACAGAGATAAAAATATCTTTAGAAATTTTGAAAGAGGGGAGATGCAACAACTATCATTGGTTGCTAATACGACTAGGTTAATGCCTTTGGCTGCTAGACAATGAAAGAAAGTTGATTTGAAAACCAATAGGCATGCACACACATATGTACAGTGCCTTCGGAAAGTATTCAGACCCCTTGACCTTTTCCACATTTACAGCCATTACATCCGTATTCTGAAATTGATTCACCTGTTTTTTTCCCTAGAAAAACGACACACAATACTCCATTAGGACAAAGCAAAAACAGATTTTAGCAAATTTATATTAATTTATGAAATAATAAATGCTGAAATATCACAGCTATTTTCAAGTCTCTACAGAGATGTTCGATCGGGTTTAAGTCCGGGCTCTGGCTGGGCCGCTCAATGAAATTCAGAGACTTGTCCCCAAGCGTTGTCTTGGCAGTGTGCTTAGGGTCGTTGTCCTGTAGGAAGGTGAACCTTCTCCCCAGTCTGAGGTCTTGAGCGTGCTGGAGCAGGTTTTCATCAAGGATCTCTCTGTACTTTGGTCCATTCATGCTACCCTCGATCCTGACTAGTCTCCCAGTCCCTACCGCCGAAAAACATCCCACAACATGATGCTGCGACCACCGTGCTTCACCGTAGGAATGGTGCCAGGTTTCCTCCAGACATGATGCTTGGCATTCAGGCCAAAGAGTTCAATCTTGGTTTCATCAGACTAGAGAATCTTGCTTCTCATTGTCTGAGATTTGTTTAAGTGCCTTTTGGCAAACTCCAAGCAGGCAGTCATGTGCCTTTTATTGAAGAGTGGCATCCGTCTGGCCACTCTACCATAAAGGCCTGATTGTTGGAGTGCTGCAGAGATGGTTGTCCTTCTGAAATGTTCTCCCATCTCCACAGAGGAACTCTGGAGCTCTGTCAGAGTGACCATCGGGTTCTTGGTCACTTCCCTGACCAAGGCCCTTCTACCCCGACTGCTCAGTTTGGCCGGACGGCCAGCTCTTGGAAGAGTCTTTGTGGTTCCAAACTTCTTCCATTTAGAAATGAAGGAGGCCACTGTGTTCATTTTTTAGTACCCTTCCCCAGATCTGTGCCTCGACACAATCCTGTCTCAGAGTTTTACAGACAATTCCTTTGACCTCATGGCTTGGTTTTTGCTCTGACTTACACTGTCAACTGTGGCAACTTATATAGACAGGTGTGTGCCTTTCCAAATCATGTCCAATCAATTTAAATTTACCACAGGTGGAATCCAATGAAGTTGAAGAAATGTTGTTGGGCCCTGACCTTAGAGAGCCGTTTTATTTCTCTATTTGGTTAGGTCAGGGTGTGATTTGGGGTGGGCATTCTATGTTGTCTATTTCTTTGTTGTTTTTGCCTAGTGTGGTTCCCAATCCGAGGCAGCTGTCTATCATTGTCTCTGATTGGGGATCATATATAAGTTGTAATTTTCCGTTTGGGTTTTGTGGGGTGTTGTTTTCCATTCAGTATCTGTGCCTGACGGAACTTTTCTCTTTCGTTTTTGTATTCGTTATTTTTGTTTGAGTGATTCTTGACAATATAGATCATGAACACTTTCCATGCTGCGCTTTGGTCCACTCTTCCTTACGACGACGAGCATTACAAAACATCTCAAGGATGATCAATGGAAACAGGATGCACATGAGCTCAATTTCAACTCTCATAGCAAAGTATCTGAATTCCTATGTAAATAATTTCTGTTTTTTATTTTTAATAAATGTGAAGAAAAAAATGTAAACCTGTTTTTGCTTTGTCCTTTTACTTTGGCGTATTGTGTGTAGATTGATGAGGGAAAAAATTACTCATTGTCTTGGGCCCCTAGGGCCTGTGTGCGCGTGTGTGTGTATTTTCAGGTTTTCTTCAGCAGGGAAGGAAGAAGCTTATGGAAACGTGGTGATGGGTGTATTTGCCATAAATATATACCGGTACATTACAACTACTTACAATTTTCTCGTCTCACAGTTTGGTCACCACTCCCGGCCTCCCAAGGCAAGCCATCTTCTACAATTGTATAGGGATGCCCTGCACGAACCAAAACAGCTCACTTTTACACACAGCTTCATTGGAAACTCTGTCTAAATTAAATTAAAGTACTTACAAATTCGTAACATATTGCACGAATTGACATTTTTAACATATCATACGAAATGAATGGTGTTGTACAAAATGTGTGCAATATTCGGGACCCGTTTTGGCTTGTGGGTGCTACTTTCAGTACTAATAGCTAAAAAGTATATACAAAACCTCTGGAACGCATCTTTAGTTACGATGTGGAACACTGACAGTCCAACAGGGTCTCGTTCAATAGTTCTACTAGTTCTACACACACACCATTCAACAGAAAACTGTCCTCCCTCCCTACTTGTGTTTTTTTCTTTTTCTATGAGACAGTCAGGGTAAGATAATAATACAGTTGTGGTGATGGGTCTTACCTGTGACTCTGAGGGGACTGAGGAGGAGTAGTGTGGACCAGAGCAGGACCCTCCACCTGGACAGACAAGGCCTCTGTGGCTGCATCATTACAGCCTCAATCCAACACCAGGTCTTAATCACAGCCCCTAGCCTTGGATCTAGAACCTTCCTTAGCACAGCTCCATGCTCCGGGCCTAGTCCCAGCCTCTCACACCACAACCCCTGGCCTGGAACAGAGAATGATAAGTGTGGTAACATAAGAGCCATTTTGTTGTTGAACAACAAATAGTTTTGCCACTGATCAATGCTAGACTATCTGTGGCTAGCTAGCAGTATTAACATGTCTGTCACTGAGCAATGCTAAGCTAACTACGACTAGACAGCTGTGTTGACACTGTCTTTATTGTCATTGGTGTAACTTAAGTGAGTGATGCTAGGCTAACTATGGCAAGCTATATGTCTGTATTTACATAGGCAAGCTGTCATTGAGCAGTGCTAGGAAAGCTACAATTAACTGACACAGTGGCCACTGAGCAAAGCTAAGCTAACTATGGCTAGCCAGCTGTCTGTATTGACAAGGCTGTCACTGAAGAATGCTTGGTTAACTATGGCTAGCTTGCTGTCTGTTCTATCATGGTGGTCACTGTGACTAAACGATGCTAGGCTAACTATCTAGCTTTCTGTGTTGACATTGCTTGATTGACTGTGGGCTTGTGCCATCAGTATCCCTCACCTTTTCACATTACACTTTATTCAGTGGCTAATGTTAGCATTGGGCACATTGTAATTCCTGGTCCTGCTTAACTGATCAAGTTAAGGTCTTTACTGAAGCTGTAATTAATGTTTAGTTGGATGGAGATAAGCTCTAAGGGTCAGGACTTTAACACACTTAAACACACTTGCATGCACGCACATACAACACAGACACACACACAAGTAAGTGGGATTTTGTTCAGCTTTCCCTGTCTGACAAACCACCTCACCTCTAACCCCTGCTCTCCCCACCTCAGTCCTCCCTGAACCCCTCCCCTGCTTGACTCTGAGACAGACAACCACCCTTCACCCTTCCTATAACCCTCCCTCTCTCTACTGACACAGCAGTACCTTCTAGATGTGAATGTGTTATTGCCCGGTAAGTGATTGAGAGTCACGTAAGGTGACAAATCAGGTCAGGATAAACAACATTGTCAGATCTGTATAGTATTTAAAGACACATATCCATTCCTGGAGTCTAAATAATGAATTCTGTCTTTTGGCTGTGCTGCCAACAAACCTCCTTCCATGGGGCCTAGTTCTGGTTCCTGTCAGGGTTTAGGATCACTCCATTCCATCTCAATTCCAAGAAATAAAGCATCCATGAGTAAATTTGAAATCACACACACACACACACACACACACACACACACACACACACACACACACACACACACACACACACACTCTATGCATAGTCACTTTACCCCTACCTACATGTACAAATTACCTCGACTAACCTGTACCGGTACCCCCTGTATCTCATTTTATTGTGTTACTTTTTATTTACATGTTTTACTACATTTTATTTAGTAAATATTTTATTAACTACATTTCTTGAACTGCATTGTTGTTTAAGGGCTCGTAAGTAACCATTTCACGGTAAGGTCTACTCTACACCTGTTGAATTCGGTGCATGTGACAAAACAAATTTGATTTGATTTTGATGAACTCAAAAGTATTACCCTGCACACACACAGACACACGCAAGCACGCACACATAAATCATATTCCTTGCTTTACTATCCTTGTGGGGACTTTGGGGGTTTTCCGGTACCCACAAGCATAATAATGCAAGCCCCTCCCCCCACACACATATACACATACAGACACACCACCTTTACTTGTGCTGACTGACCTTTCGCTGTTAGATCATCTGTGGGTTATGTTCTTAATGCCTAGAGAATACAACATATCTGCTGGACGGACTGTAGGAACACATATACATACACAGCCTTCCAAGCTGACCCAGGGAGCGTGTCCTCACAGCAATAAGCACACACTAAGAAACATAAGCACAGATACACAAGCAGACACCGCCAAACGTACAGAAAGAAACACGGACGCAAACACACACAGTACTTGAACTCTCTCTCACACACCAGACAGACAGCAGCTTAAAAGGCATTTCCTGAGGATAACTGTCGGCTCAGGGGGAGGGATTTACCTGGTGACAGTCCGATAAACAAACAAAATACTTCGAGAGCACTAGCCAATCGAGGTGCCTAGAAAGATCATACTAGAACAGCATGGAGGTTAAAGACAGGAGTCAAATCTCACCTGACTGTCCCTTTTGACTTCCTCCACACACACCTCTGGGATCCATGGTGGTTGAATATGGTTTCCATCAGGCATTACAGGTCCGGGTTGTGGTGTGGATATAAAGATGTGGCTGATTAAGCCTATTGATGATCTAGTCACAGTGGAGGCAAGGGACACACGTCTTATAAGGGTGTTGTTTGAGCCAGTGTGCGAGTGCGTCAGATGCTCTTCGCTAATCAGGCTTGACAAAGGATTACCAATCAAACATAGGATTTTAAGCATGACACCCATGCCCCACTTCTCACACACACACACACACACACACACACACACACACACACACACACACACACACACACACACACACACACACACACACACACACACACACACACACACACACACACACACCAGACCCAGAGATGGAGAGGCAGAGAGTAAAGCCTCTTTCTATTTCTCTCTCTCTCAATTCAATTCAAAGGACTTTATTGGCATGGGAAACATACATTGCCAAAACAAGTAAAATAGATAATAAACAAAGTGAAATAAACAATAAGAATTTAACAGTAAACAAGTTTCAAAGGGATAGAGACCTTTCAAATGTCATATTAAGGCTATGCACAGTGTTGTAACGATGTGCAAATAGTTAAAGTACAAAAGGGAAAATAAATAAACATGCATATAGGTTGTATTTACAATGGTGTTTGTTCTTCACTGGTTGCCCTTTTCTTGTGGCAACAGGTCACAAATCTTGCTTCTGTGATGGCACACTGTGATATTTCATCTAATAGATATGGGAGTTTATCAACATTGGATTTGTTTTCGAATTGTTTGTGGGTCTGTGTAATCTGAGAGAAATATGTGTCCCTAGTATCGTCATACATTTGGCAGGAGGTTAGGAAGTGCAGCTCAGTTTCCACCTCATTTTGTGGGCAGACCCACATCAGAGCTGAAGATCGGCTTAAAGCTAGTTGGCTCATGGAGGTCTTGTCTAGTATGTGGTTGTGACTGCCTGGTTGGTCAGGTAGACTCACAGCTTTCAGGTAGATCAGATGCTGGCCCCTTCGCGGGTACAACTGATAACAGGACCTTTGTGTCTGCACAGCTAAATCAAGGGTGTACATTTAACTTTAAAGGTGTCAAGTGTACACTAATTTCAGTGAAGATATGAGTCCCACTGTACCGGGGTTAAAATAACAATTTGGAAAATGTTAAAGATTGAACTCTGTTGCAGTGTTGCCCATTTATCTCTTAAATGTAAGCATCTGCCTCTGGAGCTAAAGATTGCACATTCGAATCTACTGATAGAAAGTTATTTTTTCCCCAAAAAATCTGAGCCTATCCCAAACCTTAACCCTTACCTTAACCATTCAGAGTTAATTCCTAAAACTCCTTAATTTCCTGAAACACTTTGAAATTTGACGTTTGAGAAACATGGATGAACTAATTCTGATGTCAGACTGTGATATCTTATTGGTTGAGGTGTCATTTGATGTTTCTCTTTCTCCTATAGGCTTAAAAGGTGTCATGTGATATGTTTCTCTTCACCATGGCTGCGGTTCAAACTCATAAAATACACATCCTCGTCCACTAACCCTCGCCTTATGCTCTTGGGGGAATCCCCTTCATCATCTTGGAGGGCGGTCCAAATGATTAGCCAAGCAAGGGAAATTTGCAACATAAGCTCCTCAGACCTCGTTTTTTAGTCGAGTTTGCGAGTGTACAATTATGTTCACTCCGGGGCCTGAAACTCCCCATAATTCAATTTGCGACAATTGTACATCCGCTAAGAAAAGACCGCCAAAAATTAAAACCTCAACGTCAATATGGAGTCAACATACAAGGGGGGTGTCAATGTAAATAGTCCAGGTGGCCATTTGATTAATTGTTCAGCAGTCTTATGGCTTGGGAGTAGAAGCTGTTAAGGAGCCTTCTAGTCCACTTGCTGTGCAGTAGCATAGAGAACAGTATGACTTGGATGACTGGAGTCTTTAACAATATTTGGGGCATTCCTTTGACACTGCCTAGTATATAGGTCCTGGATGGCAGGATGCTTGGCCCCTGAGATGTACTGGGCCATATGCAGTACCCTCTGTAGCACCTTACGTTCAGATACCAAGCTGTTGCCATACCAGACGGTGATGCGACCGGTCAGGATGCTCTCGATGGTGCAGCTGTAGAACATTTTGAGGATCTGGGGACCCATGACAAATCTTTTCAGTCTCCTTAGGGAGAAAAGGTGTTGCCATGCCCTCTTCATGACTGTCTTGGTGTGATTGGACCATGATAATTCATTGGTGATGTGGACACCAAGGAACTTGAAACTCTTGACCCACTCCACTGCAGCCCCGTCGATGTTAGCGGGGGCCTGTTCAGACCTCCTTTTCCTGCAGTCCACGATCAGCTCCTTTGTCTTGCTCACATTGAGGGAGAGGTTGTTGTCCTGGCACCACACTGCCAGTTATCTGACCTCCACCCTATAGGCTGTCTCGTCATTGTCGATAATCAGGCCTACCACTGTTGTGTCGTCACCAAACTTAATGATGGTGTTGGAGTCATGTTTGGACACACAGTCGTGGGTGAACAAGGAGTACAGTAGGGGACTAAGCACGCACCCCTGATGGACCCTAGTGTTGAGGATCAGTGTGGCAGACATGGTGTTGCCTACCCTTACCACTTGGGGGTGGCCCATCAGGAAGTCCAGGATCCAGTTGCAGAGGGAGGTGTTTAGTCCCAGGGTCCTTAGCTTAGTGTTGTGCTTTGTGGTCCCTACGGTGTTGAACACTGAGCTGTAGTCAATGAACAGCATTCTCACATAGGTGTTCCTTTTATCCAGGTGGGAAAGGGAAGTGTGGAGTGTGATTGAGATTGCATCATCTGTGGATCTGTGTGAGCGGTATGCGAATTGGAGTGGGTCTAGGGTATCCAGGATGATGCTATTGATGTGAGCCATGACCAGCCTTTCAAAGCACTTCATGGCTACCGTGAGTGCTACGGGGCGGTAATAATTTTGGCAGGTTACCTTCGTTTCCTTGGGCACAGGGACTGTGGTGGTCTGCTTGAAACATTTAGGTATTACAGACTCGGTCAGGGAGAGGTTGAAAATGTCAGTGAAGACACTTGCCAGTTGGGCTGCGCATGCTTTGGGTACACGTCCTGGTAATCCGTCTGGCCCATGCCTTTGTGAATGTTGGCCTGTTTAAAAGTCTTGCTCACATCGGCTACCAAGAGCGTTATCACACAGTCGTCCGGAACAGCTGGTGTTCCATTGCATGCTTCAGTGTTGCTTGCCTCGAAGCAAGCATAAAAGGCATTTTGCTCATCTGGAAGGCTCACGTCAATGGGCAGCTCGTGGCTGTGTTAACCTCTGTAGTCCGGAATAGTTTTCAAGCCTTGCCACATCCTACGAGCATCAGAGCTGGTGTAGTAGGATTCTATCTTAAAGCATCCGGATTAGTGTCCCAATCCTTGAAATTGGCAGCTCTAGCCTTTAGCTCGATGTGGATATCATAAGGTACTCTACCGGAATGTGTGTGTGTGTCAGGGAGGGTCGACTGACACGGCTCAGAATGCCCCTGACCTCACTCCACCACACCCCTCCCAGGGACCTGTTACCGAAACAACTGTAACAGTACACACACACACACACGCCACACACACACACACTCAGGAATATACACACATATATACAGCATACAATTCTCAGCAGATCCTCTCAAACTCTGTCAGGTTGGATAGGGAGAGTTGCTGCATAGCTATTTTCAGGTCTCTCCAGAGATGTTCAAGTCCCCATCTGCAAAGGTACCGCACACATAAGTGATTATTTTTGCAACAATGATAACATTCTATACCTACAGAGATAAAGACAGGCTGCTCCAACTGTTCCTGTCTAAATGGAGCAGTGGTGTGTACACACACACATTGTCCCCCAACCGCCTGCACACACCCCACCTAGGTAAGGTGGGTGCTGTGCAGTGTGAGTGCTGTACCTTCAACCAGTGTGTCTATAGCAGACAAACTTTACACACCCGACCAGCCTTGTCCTACCCTTCACTCCCAGGACAACACAGTGCAGTGTGTGAGGAGAGCCTGTCCCCCCCTAAACTGTTCCAACACACACACACACACCGCACAGAGAGTGCTGCCCTAAATGCATAGGTATAACACGTGTGTTTTTGCCTGTGTGTTTCTTCCAGACTGTTCCTTTGAGAACAATGTGTTTGAGGATGACGAGGTGTTCCCCTGCCCGGTGAGTGTGTGTGAGGGGTGTGTGTGTGTGTGTGTTTCAGGGAGGGTCAACTGACACGGCTCAGAATGCCCCTGGCTTCACTGCACCACACCCCTCCCAGGGACCTGTTGCCAGAACAACTGTAACGGTACACACACACGCCACACACACGCACTCAGGCATACAAACGCATATGTACAGCACACAATTCTCAGCAGATCCTCTCAAGCTCTCTCAGGTTGGATAGGGAGAGTTGCTGCATGGCTATTTTCAGGTCTCTCCAGAGATGTTCAAGTCCGGGCTCTTGCTGGGCCACTCAACGACATTCAGAGACTTATTCTGAAGCCACTCATGCATTGTCTTGGCTGTGTGCTTAGGTTTTTTATTCTATTGGAAGGTAAACCTACACCCCAGTCTGAGGTGCTGAGCGCTCGGGAGCAGGTTTTCATCAAGGATCTCTTTGTACTTTGCTCTGTTCATCTTTGCCTCGATCCCGACTAGAGAATCTTGTTTCTCATGGTCTGAGAGTAAGGCCCGACGCTGGAGATGAGAAGCAGGTACGAGGAGTTAAACATTTAATGAGGAACCCGGGCGGTGTGTTTGGGATCATTGTCATGCTGAAAGACCAAGCCACGTTTCATCTTCAATGCCCTTGCTGATGGAAGGAGGTTTTCACTCAAAATCTCACGATACATGGCCCCATTCATTCTTTCCTTTACACGGATCAGTCATCCTGGTCCCTTTGCAGAAAAACAGCCCCAAAGCATGATGTTTCCACCCTCATGCTTCTCAGTAGGTATGGTGTTCTTTGGATGCAACTCAGCATGCTTTGTCCTCCAAACACGACGAGTTGAGTTTTTACCAAAAAGTTATATTTTGGTTTCATCTGACCATATGACATTCTCCCAATCTTCTTCTGGATCATCCAAATGCTCTCTAGCAAACTTCAGACGGGCCTATACATGTACTGGCTTAAGCAGGGGGACACGTCTGGCACTGCAGGATTTGAGTCCCTGGCGGCGTAGTGTGTTACTGATGGTAGGCTTTGTTATTTTGATCCCAGCTCTCTGCAGGTCATTCACTAGGTCCCCCCCGTGTGGTTCTGGGATTTTTGCTCACCGTTCTTGTGATCATTTTGACCCCACGGGGTGAGATCTTGCGTGGAGCCCCAGATCGAGGGAGATTATCAGTGGTCTTGTATGTCTTCCATTTCCTAATAATTGCTCCCACAGTTGATTTCTTCAAACAAGCTGCTTACCTATTGCAGATTCAGTCTTCCCAGCCTGGTGCAGGTCTACAATTTTGTTTCTGGTGTCCTTTGACAGCTCTTTGGTCTTGGCCATAGTGGAGTTTGGAGTGTGACTGTTTGAGGTTGTGGACAGGTGTCTTTTATACTGATAACAAGTTCAAACAGGTGCCATTAATACAGGTAACGAGTGGAGGACAGAGGAGCCTCTTAAAGAAGAAGTTACAGGTCTGTGAGAGCCAGAAATCTTGCTTGTTTGTAGGTGACCAAATACTTATTTTCCACCATAACTTGCAAATAAATTCATTAAAAATCCTACAATGTGATTTTCTGGATTTTTTTTTCTCATTTTGTCTGTCATAGTTGAAGTGTACCTATGATGAAAATTACAGGCCTCTCTCATCTTTTTAAGTAGGAGAACTTGCACAATTGGTGGCTGACTAAATACTTTTTTTGCCCCACTGTATATAGGCAGGTGTGTGCCTTTCCAAAATCATGTCCAATCAATCGAATTTACCACAGGTGGACTCCAATCAAGTTGTAGAAACAACTCAAGTATGAACAATAGAAACAGGATGCATCTGAGCTCAATTTCGACTCTCATAGCAAAGGGTCTGAATACCTATGTAAATAAGGTATTTCTGTTTTTAATTTTTAATTAAAAATAAGTAATTAATTCTAAAAACCGGTTTTTGCTTGTCATTATGGGGTATTGTGTGTAGATCTCTGAGGAAATGTTTTTATCTAATGCATTTTAGAATAAGGCTGTAATGTAACAAATTGTGGAAAAAGGAAAGGGGTCTGAATACTTTCCGAAGGCACTATATAGTGTCCATGCCTATGTAACCATGTCAATAAAATTGACATCCTACTGTAGCTCAAGGTATGTGTGACTCTCCCAAAGGCCTACAGATGTCGGATCTTAATTTGAGTCATTTTACTACAGCAGGAAAATAATCCTACAGCAACAGGAAATGTGAATTATTATATGGATTATAATTGATGGACATTTATGTAGAGGTTGATACATTTTTCGTAAGGGAAAATCAAGTATGACATTTCTAAGTGGGAATTGCAAACTTCAGAACCATTTTTAAACCTCAAATGTGTGTGCACCTGTTTATTTACATGCGTGCATACATGGACCTGTGTGTCAAGATTTTGATTGTGTGACTTCATTTGTTTTCCTGCAACAGGATGATCAAATTAAGATCCTACATCTCTGAGTGTTTCAGGCTGTCCATATGGGGGTTGGGTGTGGGCCAACGGGGAATCTTGGGATGATGTGTCCGACCCGTGTGAAGTGTATGCGTGTCGCGATGGGTTCAGTCCTCTGTGCGAGGAAACACTGCCCTGCTGTCAGCTGTCCTTACCCAATACAGAGTGAGTGCTGCCTAGCATGTGATGGTGAGATGGTGTACTTGCCAAGTAGCACACACACACGGTCACACACACAAAATGCACACACGTTATTCAGTGCTTAATACAGTGTTTAATACCTGTTTGTACAATGGAAAGAAAGTATACCCAAACCTGCATCAGCCCAGGTTGAACAAAAAGGGAATCAGGTGTTCAACTGAGGTGATAGAAAATCCCTCAAAAAAATCTCGCTCAGGACACTTTTATGGGTGACTATCTAGGAAAAGAAAGACAAAGGTGTACTCTGTTTCTGGATAGATCTGATTATTTGTTGACGGAACATACAGTCACGCACACACAGATCCCCCAGTTTACACACCTACTGTACCTCAGTACACAAACACCTACATAGGTAGTATATCAGTACACATACACTCTCTCTCACTTTAAGGCTTTCAGTAACGTGCATGTGTGTATAGCCCCTCAGTAACTGCACAGCAACTCTGATGAACCCTGCTTCACCTGCCAGTGCAAGGTACCTTGACCACTGTTCAGTGTTCCGTCTGGTCTCTCAATATTCCGTCTGGTCTCTCAATATTCCGTCTGGTCTCTCTGTCTTCTGTCTGGTCTTTTAGTGTTCCGTCTGGTCTCTCAGTGTTCCGTTTCACTTGTGTGCGACAGGACAAGACTTCCGCTGTGATCCCAGGTGTGTGTTGTCCCCACTGCATTCCACGGCCAGCCACCTGTGTAGCGTTCAGGGATTCCCACTAAAGGACCATCGATGGCCGCATGCCAATCAGAGTGTGTGTATTAGAGGTAAGAGCCAATACGAGGTGAGGTGTTTTTTTTATTCCAGGTAATCACCCTGCCATTCCTCAAGGAACCATACATCTACCTGGAGCGCCGGACAAATGCCATCCTACTCAACATTATAGGAATAAAGGTACTGGAACTACTGTATCTATTTACTCTTAGCTGTCTTAACACTTACCGTGTCTGAACTCCCCTCCCCCCTCAGGTGTTGTGGAGTGGGCGGTCCCACTTGGAGGGAGGTGTTCCGGGGTCGTATAAAGGTCACACCTGTGGCCTATCGTGTCTTTACTATCATTAAATGAAGACTTTTAGTTTTTATCAAAGATTCTCTGTAATTAGTATTACGCGATTAAACTGTAATTAACTAGGAAGTCGGGGCACCAAGGAAAATATTCAGATTACCAAGTTATAATTTTCCTAATATAACTTTTCAGATATTTTCATATCTGATCAATAGTCTTCTGATTAATGAATTATTCTTAACCTCACGTTAGTCCCATTCCAAACGTCGTAAATTGTTGGTTATCTGCACGAACCCAGTCTTCACTATGAGTCATCCATACATCAATTGTCTTAAATCATTTATTTACTAAATAAGTCATTCACAGAAATGCATAAACAAACAGCATATAGTAACAAGGAAATGATAACGAATGTGCCCTAGTGGGCTAAACCCGCATGGCGGCTTGTTAGAAAAAAGGGGAGTGGGGGTCAGCTGAGAAGTCACTACAGAGTTGATAATTATAACAATTGAAATGCTAATCCTTTGCACATGAACGCTCACTCATTCGGGAACAATTGCAATCAATATATACATTTACGCTCAGTGTGTCGTCGGGTCTCTGTTGAAAAGTTTGTTTCTGTTGGAGAGTTTGTCCGCCCTCTCTGTCGTGATTAGAATGGATAGTTCAGAGTGACATTCATTCATGTCGTTATGGATAGATGTTTCGGCGGTTGTCGGTCTTCGCGTTCAATGATACCGAATTCCTAGCTGCACACTAGTAATTAATATCAAAGACTTGTTCTTATTCTGTCGGTATCGATAGTCTAATAGTTTAACCATGCGGGATGGTGAAAATATTCAGCAGTCTGGTCTCAAACCTTGGCCCTCTCGTTATCGAAGTAAGCTGGTCTGCAACCTTTCTCCTCTCGTAATTGAGAGCAACATGGTCTGTTGAGAAATTCTCAAGGTGGGGGTTATATTCGGAATTGCACAAAAGGGCCTGTCCTAGGATGCCCGACCATAACTGTGCTCATGGGCGGTCCTCTGATTTAGTTCAACTCCAAAGGGAATTGGAGTTTCCTTCATTAAACAGTCCAAAATCACATTACACAATTTCACAAACAGTATCATCCTCACTCATTCATCTTATACAACAATTAGATGTAAGCCTCATATCTGAGGCTACTATATAAACAGCGTTATGGTAATGTGGCAGTATTGGCTCCCATGAGTTTCACAAAATTGTACCAAACGGACCAGTTCGTAGCTGGATTCTTCACCAATCTTTTATACCTTCTCCAGAACATAAATGTTGCTCGGACCTCAAGTTCTGTGAGGTGGAATAAATTCCTTTGTTCTCTATGAAAATTCACTCTGTCTCTATACTGTGGCCATGAGGAGATAATCTCCTCCAGGAATTTACGACCTCTCTCTGACCACAGCAGCCTGGGTGCAGGGGGGCTTGCTGTACCCAAAGAGGGCAACGTCATGACAGGTCTCTGTGGCAACTTCAACAACTACCTCCAGAGTGACCTGCGAACCCCTGCAGGAAAAGTCAGCCAATCAGAGGCCGCCTTCGGAAACAGCTGAAAGGTCTGTGTCTGTCTTGTAGTGTTAACCACAGCTCGTGTAGGCACCGACCGACCGACCGATAAAACCTAATAAAACCTAATATAACTCAAACGGAAAGCATTTGCATTTTTGCGCAGTCCAGGCAGTGCTGAGAGGGATAGTTTGGCCTGCTATTTGTTCTGGTTCTGGTCCTGAATGTTTAAGGCCATGTCTGATTTGTTGAACTGTGAACTCTTTTTATTTATTTAAATATTTTTAATATATATTGACTTTCAATGTCTGTCGAACGGACGGACGGTCGGTCGTTCGACTGACTACTGGTACTACACGACAACCCAACAACCACTGTGTACCGCCAAAGACATGCCTCAAGATCATACATGGCAAATCCTAACGCACAGACATATACATACATTTCAGGACTGCATGGACCTCTCCCAGCTCTGACAGTGTGAATGAACTTTCTGAGGAGGAACCTCACTCACTCCCTTACCTTGTTGTTGATTTATTATGATTCTGTGAAGATGAATGAATTTTTATCAACCTTGTAATGAATGCTCTGTATTTTAGGACTGTATGCTAAGTGTTTGTGATGTGACCACTGCCTGCCTCTGTAGCACTCAGGATGTTGACGGACATATTCAATCTCTCCCTATCCCAGTCTGCTGTCCCCACATGCTTCAAGTTGGCCACCATTGTTCCTGTACCCAAGAAAGCAAAGGTAACTGAACTAACTATCAACCCATAGCACTCACTTCTGTCATCATGTGCTTTGAGAGACTAGTCAAGGATCATATCACCTCTCCCTTACCTGACACCCTAGACCCACTTCAATTTGCTTACAGCCCCAATAGATCCACATACGATGCTATCGCCATCACACTGCACACTGTCTTATCCCATCAGGACAAGAGGAATACCTATGTAAGAATGCTGTTCATTGACTATAGCTCAGCATTCAACACCATAGTACCCTCCAAGCTCATCATTAAGCTTGAGGCCCTGAGTCTGAACCCTGCCCTGCTCTACAATTGGGTCCTGGACTTCCTGACGGGCCGACCCCAGGTGGTGAAGGTAGGAAACAACACCTCCACTTCATTGATCCTCAACACTGGGACCCCACAAGGGTGCGTGCTCAGCCCCCTCCTGTACTCCCTGTTCACCCATGACTGCAGCCACGCACGCCTCCAACTCAATCATCAAGTTTGTAGACGACACAACAATAGTAGGCTTGATTACCACTGACGAGACAGCCTATAAGGAGGAGGTGAGAGCTCTGGGAGTGTGGTGCCAGATAAGAGAGATGAGAGCATCCTGTCAGGCTGTATCACCGCCTGGTATGGCAACTGCACCACCAGCAACCACAGGGCTCTCCATAGGGTGGTTTGTTCTGCCCAACGCATCACCGGGGACAAATTACCTGCCCACCAGGACACCTACAGCACCTGATGTCACAGGAAGGCCAAAAAGATAATCAAGGACAACAACCACCCGAGCCATTGCCTGTTCACCCCGTTATATTCCAGAAGGCGAGGTCAGTACAGGTGCATCAAAGCTGGGACCGAGAGACTAAAAAACAGCTTATATTTCAAGGCCATTAGACTGTTAAATAGCCAACACAAGCACGTTAGAGGCTGCTGCCTATTTACAGTACATAGACTTGAAATCACTGGCCACTTTAAGAACACTAGTCACAATTTATTTGTTTTTTACATATTTTGCATTACTCATCTCATATGTACAGTATATACTGTATTCTATTATATTCTAGAGTTTCTTATTCTATGCCGCTCTGACATTGCTGGTCTATATATTTATATATTCTTAATTACATTCCTTTAATTAGATTTGTGTGTACTGTGTGTATTGTTGTGAAATTGTTAGATATTACTTGTTAGATATTACTGCACTGTTGGAGCTAGAAACAAGCATTTCGCTACACACACAATAACATCTGCTATTTGATTTGATTTGATAGGGCTGCTGGTACACTATGATGCTCTGCAGGGATGTAGTGGGAAAATAAAAAGGTGAATAAACACTGTTATTAACATGTTGTTACTCCACTACATCCCAGGAGCTTTTACTGTAGAAACCCTGTTGTATCCACAGGGAATTATTGGAATATGTTTGAACACATGATTTTTCTTTGTTACTTAATGTGTATGTAACATGTGTTATGCCGGACACAGACTGGCAATATTGGTCACATTCCCTCTGCCATTTCACAACAAATAAAGATGAATGTTCAATGTGTGGTTTCTGTGCGTGTTTTAATACTTTATACAGGCCAGGGGAACTAATTGCTCCTAGGTGAGACCAGTAACATGGTCAGGTGTCACCTGTCTGACTTAGGCTGGCAGACAACTTTCGGTATTGTTGCCTGGTAACCTAATCCGACTGTTGTCGGGGCGACTGGCGTAATAATGGCGATAGTGTGTATAATTCATCAGTCTACAGCGTAAACATGGAGCAGGTAAGACACTATGGCTGGCTGATAATATTTATTTTCTTCAGTACTGTCTTATTAGTATTGTGTTTGTGTAATGTGTGAGGTGTACTGTGTGTGTGATCTCTCCAGGGTGTGATGGAGCAGTGTGTGGCTGGTCTGTACCAGTCTTTAGGTCGTTCTCTTGGAGGACAGCTTTCTCCTCAGGAAGTGTGTGTTCTGTTCCACAAGGTGTTCCATCTACACACCGGCTTGGAGGATGCACACACAGCTATAAAGAAGGTGATACACACAGACAAACACACAGCTATAATGAAGTTAGAAGTACACACAAACACACAGCTATAATGAAGTTAGAAGTACACACAAACAAACACACAGCTATAATGAAGTTAGAAGTACACACAAACAGACACAGCTATAATGAAGTTAGAAGTACACAAACAAACACACAGCTATAATGAAGTTAGAAGTACACACAAACAAACACACAGCTATAATGAAGTTAGAAGTACACACAAACACACAGCTATAATGAAGTTAGAAGTACACACAAACAAACACACAGCTATAATGAAGTTAGAAGTACACACAAACACACAGCTATAATGAAGTTAGAAGTACACACAAACAAACACACAGCTATAATGAAGTTAGAAGTACACACAAACAGACACAGCTATAATGAAGTTAGAAGTACACAAACAAACACACAGCTATAATGAAGTTAGAAGTACACACAAACAAACACACAGCTATAATGAAGTTAGAAGTACACACAGACACACAGCTATAATGAAGTTAGAAGTACACACAAACAAACACACAGCTATAATGAAGTTAGAAGTACACACAGACATTCTTTCTGTTTCTCCTCTCTAAATTCAATTAGTCTGGTTGACGTCTCTGTTCAGCTATGACATTCCACTCCTGTCTTTGGCAAATTAAAGAAGTGACAACCCATTGGGCACAGACCGTCAAAACAACATCTATTCTACGTTGGTTAATTGTCATTTCGTTGAAATTACATGGAAACAATGTTGATTCAACCAGTATGTGACCAGTGGAAAGGAGTGGAATGTTAGCGAAAATGACTGGTACCCAGACAAAAATGATATAGGTTTGACAGGCTGTGTGTTACTATTGCCAAGCTGTATTGTTTAAACCTCTTCCCCTGCCTCACTTAGGTTGCAGGGGATGATGGGAGTTGGTCCTGCAGTGATGGAAAGGTTTTAGAAGTTCTCCTTGAGATGGAAAGAGAGAGAGAAAGGAGAGACGAGGTATAGTAGCTATCACAGCTCTGTGTGTATGTGTGTGTCTGTGTATTACACCTGTGTTCAAATATAATTCAAAATTCTTAATGTTTGAGCTTAAAAAACTTTGAATGAGGTTTGTTTCTGAACCCTGATTCTACAGATCTACTGGGACCTTCAGTTGCTCAACACAGGAAAACTCAGAGACCTGTACCACACAGACACACACACACACACCACAGACACACATACAAGAGACACGCACACCATACACCTCAACCAAGACCTGTACCACACCACCAGTCAAGCGCAGTACGACAGAGACACACAGAACATACCCACAGAGAAAGAAAAGGGAAAGGAGAGAAAAGAGGGAGGAGTGTGTGGGTGGAGACTGAGGAGAGCAGTTAGACAGCGCTGGGCCAGGTAAGCTGTTAGTTTGTAAGACTCTCTCTTTCTCATCTGTCTGCCCCCCCTCTCATTTATGTGTGTGTGTGTGTCTGTCCCCAGACTGGTGCAGGAGGGTGTGTGTGGAGCCCTGCCGTCTTTAAGTGGTGGTCGGGGGTCAGGGGTGAGAAGTCAGGCATTGGGGTGTGTCTCTCTGTCAGAGCTACTCCTACTGGTAGGAGTGAAGTATGATGCCGTCACACACATACTCTTCACAGAGATGCTGCAGGAACACCATGGTGAGACACACACACACACACCACATTTGTATACTAAGTACATATCATCATGTTTATGATATTACAGGGCTGGTTGCCTGGAAGGCACTGTTGCCATGGGAGCGTGAGGAGAGGGAGGCGGAGCTAGGTTTGCTATGGGAGGAGACTCAGGAGTCAGATGACAGGCTGAGTCTGTCTGACCTACCTGGAGCCTTCAGGATATACAGGTAACACACAAACTTAGGATAGTTTTAGGCTGTGCATAACAAAGATGCACACTGAGTTTATATTGAGGAGTGATCTAATTGATTGGCAAACCTGAGGATTAGCAGGTATATGTGCAGCAGATGGCTATGCCTCTGACCAGGTGATGATATGATTGACAGGTGCAGTGAGGGTGTGTCCCTGAGGGGCTGTCCTGATTGGGTGAAACCCAGGGAGCAGTCTTGGTCGGCCATCTCTCTCCTCACTGAAATACACACCAGCCTTGAGCACGAGACAAACACTCTCACTGCCCTGGCCAAGAGGTACAAACACATACAGACATATACAGACACAATTCCACAATAACAGCCCTGACGAGAGGCAAGCACAACATTTTCCAGGTCCTGCAATAAGCCAATTACAACCTTGACTATCAGATCATGTCCTTCTGCCCCTGCAGACTGGACAGGGAAACCCTGCAGTTGATGGGTCTGTATGCCAGCCTGGCCACCATCAGAGCTCAGAGGGAGACACTGTCCCATGGTGCACTGCTGGCAGCCAGACAGGACTG
The DNA here is from genome assembly GCF_018296145.1 of Oncorhynchus tshawytscha. Classification (NCBI taxonomy): domain Eukaryota; kingdom Metazoa; phylum Chordata; class Actinopteri; order Salmoniformes; family Salmonidae; genus Oncorhynchus; species Oncorhynchus tshawytscha. Next base: position 34,001,518 of record NC_056434.1, on the reverse strand, counting down.
GGAGACATGGTGAGGCCTTCATGACAACCACAATGGGAATAAGTCTCTGACTTTAATGTGTCAATGATTTCCTACATCTGCCTTGTTTCCAGGCCCAGGATTATAGGGTCCTGCAAAAGAGATCAGGCCCAGCTCTGGCTGCAGGAGAAGGAGGAGGAGGAGGAGGAGGAGGAAGAAGAGGAATCCTCTGTCTTTCAACAACAGGTTATGTCTAGTATCTGTCAGTAACACTGCTGTTGCCTCTTTGTTTTACTGTTATATGCCTCCCTCCCGCCCCTCTCTGCTACTGGAGTTTGACCTCTAGCCTCTGACCTCTGACCAGGTGGTGCTGAGGTGTCTGGTACTGAATCAGGAGTGGGAGAGAAAGTGTCTGCTGAGGCTGCTGCACGGGGACTCCCCAGACAAGCTACAGGGACCAGGAGAGCAGAAGTCACCTATAGAGGGTCAGTCTGTATATCAAATATAGCTAAATGACTGCTTGTATCTATCTGGATCTCTCCTATTATCTGTAATGTAATCAGTGATGTCCAGTAACCAGTTGTGTGACTGTGATCTGTGAGGTGTTGTGTTAGCAGAGTGGGTCCAGCAAAGGGAGGAGGCGCTGAGAGCGGGGTGTATGAGCAGGCTGAGACACACACACACCTTCCTGCTGACTCAGGCCCAAACACATGCCCAGCTCCAGTCCTGTCTTCAGCCCCAAACCCTGCCAGCACAGGGCCCTGCCCAGCCCCAGCCCCAGTCCCAAACCCAATCCTCCCTCCAGCACCAGTCCCAGTGGGGAGGCTGTGCTCTGGTCCTGCTGGTTGAGCTGATGGATCTTCAGGAGGCCCAGGTCTCTGCAGTGCTGTCAACTCTACTGGACAGGGTCAGTCACAACACTGTGTTAAAATCAAAGCAACTTTCCATTGCGGCTACACTGGCAGATCTATTTGGTCCACTATTTGAAATATGTGTATGTGTATATGTGTATATGCGTGTGTGTGTGTGCCTGCGCGCATTGCGTCCGTGTCCAGGGTGAACAGTGCCTGCTGTCCCTGATAGAAGAGTATGAGTCTGAACTCAGAGAGCTTCGTCTCTCCTGCTTGCTCACACTCCTCACCTCTAACCCCTGCCTGGCCTCGGACCCCAACACACTACTGACTGTTGTTGACCCCTGCCTGGGGCCTTCTGACTCAATCTCAGTCCAGAACATCTCCTCGGCCTCCCCGCCCACAGACCTGACCAGAGGTGACCCAGAATACCAACACACAGGGGACCTCTGCACAGGTAATACACAGACACACAAACACACAAATCATGAAAAAAGACATCACATATGCATGTGTGTCTCCAGGCTGTGGGACGGCCCTGGCCCCGGAGGACCTGCCCTATCTGGAGATCCTGTGTGTTTCAGACACCATCCACTCCCTCGACACACACCACACACCCTCTGCCTCCAATGGATTATCTGCAGAGCGAGAGGTGTGTGAGGGACGAGAGGCGAGGGAGGGCAGCCACAGAAAGACTCCTCAGAGCTATGAGAAGCAGGGTTCTCTCATCACTCTGGCCTGGAGCAAACCACCGGATGGAGACACTGAGCAGCAGACAGGAACAGTAAGATATGCTACATTACCTCACACACAGATCTAAGATCATAAACATTATCTCACACATAGATCTACGATCAGAAACACTACCTTGGCTCACACAGATCTAGGATCAGAAACACTACCTCACACAGATCTAGGATCAGAAACACTAACACACACCAGACCTGGCATAGTTTTAACTAGATCCCAAAGAATGACTACTTTTCAAAATGATTTAAATACAGATCTGAGAAAGCAACACTATTTTCAAAATGTTAAAATAACAATGTTAAAATATCTGAATAGAGATCTCAGGAAGTGACTACTTTTCTGAAACTATTGGGTTGATTTCCTTCAACTAATGGCAGGGCTGTATCTGGAACTGCATGTTGAAGATAAAAATATCTGAAAGTCATATTTGATCTACACAATACATTTCTATCTGAACATTCTGTAACTGTCCATTCTCCTGAATGTCCATTGCCCCACGTGTACATAATCAAGTCAAATAAGTTGTGACGCTCAACTACTGTATGACTCTATCAACATGCCACTGAATCTGTCGAAAGCTGCAATTAATTTTATGATACCAAAAATACTTCAGAGTAATTCAAAGCCAATTGCAAACATTGCAAACAGAAAGTTGGATGCTTACAGAGCAAATTATACGATTGTTAAATCAACAATGAAAGTGTGGAGTCTGTGGACCCATATAGGCACTGAAACAGTGTTAAAATTAACACACTGGATTTACCCTAATACAGGGGCCAGAAACTATACACATCACATTGAACCAAAACCACACTCATCATTATTATATTTCCCAGCATGCTCTATGGCCGGTAGATAAAAAAAAACATTGTTTCAATATCTATGTTTGTGCATGTACATTGATTGATTGATTCATCTTATGCGACACAAATCCAATGAAGTTAGATGTTTTTTGCACCCCTTATTGAAATGTTTGTTCTAGTTTAAATGCCTTAGGTAATTCTAATCCATACATTTAGCTCGTGTGGCCATGAGGTAGGGGTAAGATTGGTGGACAGGGAAACAAATAGTAATCGGAAGCTGAGGCTTTCTGAAAGCTTCGGTGCTTTCACCAAATTGTGCTGAAAAATTGTTATTTTGTCGGTGCTTCGTTATCTATTCACAATGCACATTAGAGACATCTGCTGGTCAACAATAAATAGCAGTGTGTGATCATTTACAAAATATATTTTTTCATCCATTTCATTATAATACGGTGGCGCACCGGTAAATCGTTGCCTTTAGTAACCTATAATGGTTTGCATCTTACATTATGCTTCCCTTTTTCACCTACAAGTTGACTATATTTCAAAAACTGAATCTATTACATTATTTAGGATGCTTAAGACATAAGCTTATACTACACTAAATAAAAATAATACTTGAACAACAGTGCAGACAAAACCATTTTCAAACTAGTGCGCCTTCAACGCGATTCAACCTTATACCTTTCACGTCCCTGTTCCACAGTCCCCTACTCTACCTGCTATGCTACTAATCAGGTGAAACTTTATATACAAAATCCTAACTCTATTTGAAAGTACAGTGTCCAGTAGAGGACAGTGTCTGAAAGCAGCTTGGAATGGGAAAAAGCAGTGAAACCACGGCGAAATCAGTGGGATCTCGCATTTTGCAACACACGGGATGCAGTCCAAACACTTAAAAGAAACATCCTCATCCACTTACCCACCTTATGCCCTCGGGGGAATCCCCGTCGGCCATCTTGGAGGGCGGTCCAAATGGTTGGCCAAGCAAGTTTGCAACGTAAGCCCCTCAGCCCTCGTTTTTAGTCGGCTTTGCGAGTGTACAATTATGTTCACACCGGGGCCTGAATCTCCCCATAATTCAATTTGCGACGATTGTACATCCGCTAAGAAAAGTCAGCGAAGTGTATACTCGTCAGACGTCATGATACATCATCAGAAGTGTCTTCTTAATTTGAGGGCTGAGGGGATAGGGTGTGTCTTTTAAGTGTTTGGACCGGTATGAAACAGCATGTGATCAAATGAAGCTTTGTATGTTATTGATGACGTACCTCTGATAAAGCGATTTCGACACATCCCTCATACTGTAGCTCCAGTATCAAATGTAACATCACTAGAAAATAAATGAGAAAAATGGAACATACAATAAGTAAATATGGAATGGGAGAATGAACAAGCCTTCTAGAAGATCTTATGAAGGAGAACATGGTGGATGGGGAAAAAAAGTACAAAATTGGAACATGTTTTGAGTGAATATGGAGTGGTGGATCACACCGAACTTTTGGAAAAGCTACAGAAGGAAATTGAACGTGACGAGAGTGAGGATGAATCAATTGTGGTGGCAGGTGCGGTGAAGACCGCCAAGTTTGAGCCTCGTCCTTATGATGACAAAGACGATTCTGGTCCAGTGGGAGTGAGATTGTCGGAGAGAAGGTATCATTGCCTTGTGGCCAAGGGTGGTCCATTTAAAATGGATTATTTTCTCACTCGCAGAGAAGACACTGTCTGTACTACTGAGTTTTGTTGTTGTTAAATGTATGGTCATGTGGCAGTAGTGTGCGAGAGGGAGATTCCTAGATATTAGAAGTGTGCATGAGGACTTGAGACAATGGAATGTGTATTATCGGTGGAAAAAGATGTGTGTAAACTGTATGTAAACCATGCTTCACTCTGTGTGTAAACATGGTGCTGGTTGTCAATTGTACCGCAGAAACGGAATATAAATCACAGAGGATAGATGTTGTGGTGGCAGCTGCAGAGAAGTACTTGGGTGTACGAGATTTTACTGCATTAAATGTATACGTTTTGAACAATAGAGTCCCATTCTCACAGGCTGCTGGCCTGGAGTAGGATCAGGTAGGACCAAAGTAGTTGAATAGTGGTGAGGTTTTAATTGGTGCAGGTTTAGTTGGTAGGGCAGTTTTTCTCAACACGTAATGAATTCATACTACAGAATAGTAGGCAGCCAATACAGTAGTTGGCGGCATGCACCTTTAATATTTGTTTGCAGACCACCATAATACCGAAAAAGAACAAGCCATACAATTTATGTAATAACCTCATTATTATGGAATTCTAAAGCAATTTTTTGTGTCATGATGTGGCCCTCTTTGGGTATAGCCTGCCTTCCCCCTCTCTCTCTCGCCTACACCCAGGCTGCTGTTATCTCAGGTTGTAAATTCCTGGAGGAGACTCTCTTCCTCATGGCCAGACAGTATAGAGAGAGAAAAGGTTTCACAGGAGAACAACGGAACCTCTTCTCCAGCATAGAACTTGAGGACTGAACAATGTACATGTTTGGAGAAGGTGTACACGGTCCAGGAAGAATCCAGCTACGACCGGTCCATTTCTTTTAATGTTTGTGAAACTCATGAGAGACAATACAGCCACATTACCATAACCCTGTTTATACAAGAGTCTCAGTTAGGAGGCTTGCATCTAATTGTTGTATAAAATGAATGAGCAAAGATGAAACTATTTATGAAATTATGTAATGTGATTTTGAACTGTTTAATGAAGGAAACTCCAATTGCCATTGGAGTTTAACTAATTCATTGGCCCGCTCCATGAGCACAGACTTTAATCTGGCGTCTTTCTGCTCTCCCGAATATAACCCCCACCTTAGGAATTTATCTTCAGACCATGCTTCTCTCAATCATTAGAGGGCTAAGGTTTGAGTAGAGACCATGCTTCTCTCAATTACGAGAGGGCTAAGGTCTGAGTAGAGACCAGCTTACCTCGATAACCACGAGAGGGCTAAGGTTTCAGACGATTGCGGAATTCTTAACCATATCACATGTTTCAACTCTGAGACTATCGAACCGACAGAATAAGAACAAATCTTGGATACTAATTACTTGTCTGCAGCTAGGAATTCTGTACCATTGAACGCAAAGACCGACAACGCAGAAACATATATCCTATAACAACATTGCTGAATGTTACTCTGAACTATCCATTCTAACCACGGCAGAGAGAGAGAGCGAGTGGGCGGACAAACTCTCCAAAAGAAACAAACTTTCCAACAGAGATTACAACAACACACTGAGCGTAAATATATATATTGATTGCAATTATTCCCGAATGAGTGAGCATTCATGTGCAAAGGATTAGCATTTCAATTGTTATAATTATCAACTTTGTAGTGTCTTTTATCTTTCGCACCCTCCTCAGTCCCTTTGACTAACAAGCCGCCATGCCGGTTTAGCCTACTAGGGAACATTCCCCTATCATTTACTTGTAACCATATCTACTTATTTGTTTTGTGCATTTCTGTGATTATTTAGTTGGTAAATAAATGATTTAAGACAATTGATGTATGGATGATTCATAGTGAAGACTAGGTTCATGCAGATAACCAACAATTTACGACGTTTGGCATGAAACTAACGTGAGGTAAAGAAAAATGTATTCATTAGAAGACTAATTGATCAGATATTAAATTATCTGAAAGTTACATTAGAAAAATTATAACTTTGTAATCTGAATATTTTCCTTGGTGCCCCGACTTCCTAGTTAATTACAGTTACATGATTAATTTAGTTTAATCACGTAATAATAATTACAGAGAATTTTTTATAAAAATAAGTGTTCAGTTTAATGATGCCAAGGACGAGACACTAGCTAAGTCCTATGTAACAACAATGTTGCTATTGTTATGATCAAGAAGTTACTACAGATAAGAAATTGATGTCAAGTGTTACGGTAATACAGTATGTCTCACTTATTTTGAAAATATGTTGTCATTTTGATGCTGCAAACGTGGTCTTCTCTAATGTTGAGGTGATTCAATGTACCTCAAGTATATCGTTCTAGCTATAGTCTATATTCATATCTAAGAACCCTCCAAACCATATGCTTATGATAATATATTTAGACTAATTCAACTACAGTGCCCTGAGAAAGTATTCATACCCCTTGACTTATTCCAAATATTGTGTTACAGCCTGAATTCAAAATGTATTACATTCATATTTTGACTCACTCATCTACACACAATATCCCATAATGACAAAGTGAAAACATGTTTTTAGAAATCTTAGCAAATGTATTGAAAATGAGGGCGAAGGTTCACCTTCCAACAGGACAACAACCCTAAGCACACAGCCAAGACAACACAGGAGTGGCTTTGGGACTAGTATCTGAATGTCCTTTTTAGGGGCTCAGCCAGAGCCCAGACTTTAACCCAATCTAACATCTCTGTAGACCTGAAAATAGCTGTGCAGCGATGCTCCCCATCCAACCTGACAGAGCTTGAGAGGATCTGCAGAGAAGAATAAGAGAAATACCCAACAAGACTGAAGGCTGTAATCGCTGCCAAAGGTGCAACAAAGTACTGAGTAAAGGGTCTGAATACTTAAATGTGATTTTTTTCATTTGTAATAAATTTGCAAAAATGTATAGAAAACCTGTTTTAGATTTTTCATTATGGGGTAGTGTATAGATTGATGAGGGGGGAAAACTATTGAATCCATTTTAGAATAGAGCTGTAACATAACAAAATGTGGAAAAGTCAACGGGTCTGAATACTTTCCGAATGCACTGTATATAAACTATATTTGGCCCAGGTCCGTCTCACACACAGATCTAGGATCAGAAACACTGTCACACAGAGATCTGAACTGTGTATTCTTTGTGTTGTGGTTATGTAGGTCATGTCTACTGCAACAGAGCAACAAGAGGAAGTGGGTGAGGTGAGTGTGCACTGTGACACACACAACACCCCCGGATACACACCCTATGACGCACCTGGACACATACACTACAACGACACAACCAGAGACACAGACCAGGTGAAGGTGTTGGACTCGTCTCTGTTCCAGTACAGCTCTGAGGTTGAACAGCTCTTACCGCCTACAGACCAACACCCCATCACGGGCCAGGTAGTCTGTTAGTCTCTCTAAGATTCTGTCTGGCTCTCAGATTCCATGTGGCACTCTTAAGATTCTGTTTGGCTCGCCAATGTTCCAGCTGGCTCACTAAGGTTCAGATTATAACTGTGATGACTGTGTGTGTTGCAGAAGGAGTTGGTGATGGAGCAGTCAGAGAAGACAGAAACACTTTCTAATGTGCCCACACACACCCCTATCACACACACTGAGGAGCCTCCAACATGGGGCAGAGCCCAGCAGGAGGCTGAGAAAAGGCGCGGAAGTCCACCTGTCGATGAGGAACACACTGATGACCTCACTGCTTTGGGAGCCAATGGAAGTGCTTACCCGCACTCTTTGGGAGGGGAGAGGGAGGACATGACAGAGCTCTGGGCCCTGAGTAGACCTGCACCCCTTACATCAGCCCAGGAGACCCTCAACATCCCACACACTACTCTAGAGGGAGACAGATCAATGGAGGGAGAGAAAACAATGGGGAGTGTGATGGAGAGAGAGAGGACATTGGAGCCAGTCTCTATGATGGAGAGAGAGAAAACAATGCGCAGCTTGGTGGATCTGCAGAGGAAGGTGGAGCAGAAACAACAGCGAGACAGAGAGAGACAATTACTGAGGGTGAGACAACTACTGAGAGTGAGATGGAGGGGGGGGGGTGATCAAGAGAAGGGAGAGAGAAAGAAGGAATGGAATAGACAGGGACAACTACTGAGGGTGTGTGAGAGAGCGAGAGCGATGTACAGAGGGTGGGTTTTAGGAAGAAAGGCACAGAACAAAGATTTTTTTTATTTTTATAGATGTCACTAAGGCATGTGACTACTTCCTGTGTGTCAGGTCCAGGAGCGGCTGTCAATCATTCAGAACAAGAAGTCCCAGGAAGACCTGATGGGCCTCAGACAGACTGACAGACTCCGGCACCTCACACATAACCTGCCCCAGGTGACAAACACACACACAACCACATGTAATATACCCCATTGTCAGGCATTGGAGTGGGTGTGTGATTCTGGACTGTGTGTTTCTGTCAGGCGGATAAGAGCCAGCAGAAGACAGTGGTCAGAGAAAGACTGGAGCAGCTGAGGAGAGAACGCTCCTATGTCATGCAGTCCAAACGAGACAGGTAACACACACACACTATGTAAGAGATACAGGTAACAAACCAGACTGGTGTCAAGTTCCACCTTTCACTCGTTCTCTATTCCCCCTCTTTCCCTTTTGCTCTCCCTCCTCCCAGGAATACAGCAGGCTTCAAGGAGCTGCTGGGTCCAGTGAGACTCCACAGTGCAGAGACAGACGACACTGCTGACTCACTCAGGCTAGCCACCAGCGCAAGCTAATTATGCTATTCCTACACAGCTGTCTCACTAGAAATCTGCTGGTATTTGCTGGTTAAAGTCCCACCCCAGCTGATCCCCCCTCAATCTGTCAGTCACTACACTACTACCCACCCTGTTTACAAGCCACATTAGCCATTTCTGGCTTCTTCTGTCATTGGCTTATACTGTAGCCTGATAAGTGGATGAACACAAAAACAGAGCTGATGGTGACAGTTTATTATACAGTTTAATTGTCATCCTAACAAACATGAGCATCATCAACAATAATAATATCATTTACTAAATAAAGCCCCTGTCTGTAGCGTGTCCCTCCAGTGGCCTATATAGCATATATACAGTGACAGTCAGATGACTACATCTCTACAGTTTAAAGTAGCCTCCTATCCACTCCATCTGTACTGATCTGACAGAACGACATGAGAAAGGAAATCCATGTGCGGCCTAGTAAACCATGCGGCTTTCACCTGGATCATGTTCAATAGTGCACACTAATGCAAAATGTTCAAACAGGAAATTATTGTTTTTCCAGGTAGTGTTCCAAAACATTTGTGCCAACTGACCATGACCATGCTGTCTTGTCCCATCAGTGCAGATGAAGAACAAGAATTTGGATAGGAGGGAAGGAGGCAACTGTAGAGTATTGAGATGTGACCGTGCACAGGGGCTGGGGTTGGTATTTACAGAGCTAATGGAATGGAAGCTGAGATGGCATGTGTGACAGTTGTACTGGCATGGAAAGTTGTGTATAATGCACAGGTCAGAGGTTAGGGGCTAAAAGTTACATGGTCAAGGTGGGAGAGAAGTTCAACACATTCAATTGTTTTTATCTTTAATTGAACATAAAACGAGGTCTCCACTCACATTGGCGATACACACAGAACACACACCGCTATGAGCAGAGAAGCCAGAACATTCTACAGCAGCTCACACACACCCAGCTCCTAAATCACACGCGCGCACACACTCAGTTTAGAGTATGCTACTCAAGACAAGCTCTGTGGTCACACGCACGCATGCGCAAAAGCACAATCCTCACACAGAAGAGAAACATTGTTGTTGTTTTCTGACAAAGGTAAATAAGCCTAAAGATTCAAGCTATTTTATTGGTGGAGAGAAATCTGACCAGGTAGTCCCGAGGTGCCTCAGCGATGGGAGACGTTTGAGCTTACAGGAAGCAATACAATAGCTTTCTGTGTGGCTCAGCAGGCCGCCGAGTAGACCAGGGGCTATGGTAGGTCTGTGTTAAATGTGTTTTCAGCATGCGCTGGTGTGTGACTAAGACTAGACTACGACACTGAAGCCTGTTAGAAGATAAATTAATAATTTCACTAGACAATATTTTCATTTTGTACACAAGGTTCCCAAATGACAACGTTTCCAGACAGATGTAGAGCCTACAAACCTAAGATGTCAAATGGCCACTAAACATCCATCACAGCCTGCTGACCACACTCAAACACACACACTGTTTGGCTGATGGAGGAATGAAGAGGATTGAGGGTCCTGTAGGGACCTGGGGGAGGGGCAGTGGAGGGGTGCCCTTCCCTCAGAGTACTCAACAGATGGGCACACAGACCAGTGAGAGAAGGGTGTGTATGTATTCAGTCTACTGGTGGGCACACTGTACCCCTGGGCCATGTGGTCCACCCTCCTCATCAGAGCTGTCGTTGTAGGCCTCTCTCCTGGCCCCCGCTGACCCCTGACCTCTGACCTCACAGTCCTGGAGGTCAACCTCTTCCGCCTCCGATGAGATAACTGGAACCTCCGCACGCCCAGGCAGAAGATCCTCCAACTCCTAAAAATACAGGCAAAACACACATTCTGCATATCTCAGTACCAGGTTAGCCAGTAATAGCGGTCTTTTGGATGATACAAAAATCTAATCAGCCTATAGGTTAATTTGCATAATTTAGTGTAATTAAATTGGCAGGTGTATTTTTGTTAGTTTCAAGATGATTATTTACACACGCACAGCATACAGATACAGAGCCAAGTTTATGCAGAAAATTGGTCAGACTGTGCAAGAGCTGCAGCTACAGCTCCTGTTAGCATTGAAGGCAAGGAAGTCAGCGAGCATCTGGCCTCCCTAGATTAAAAAAAAGTATACAAAAACTTGCCAATCAGCATTGAGCTAAACTGAGCAAGCTCAATTGTGAATGGTACAGGAGCACCCAAAAGAAAGTGTCAGGGGAAACTAGCTTAAATGTTGGTGTCACTCCTATCAAATCCCATTGAGAGCACACATCATTGACCGATTTTAGCCAGCTAAAATTGTCCCGTTCCTAAATTAGCCATACTGGAGATAGTGGTCTAAGTGCTGATGCGTCACTACAGCTGTGTCACAGCCAGCCGTGACCGGGAGACACATGAGGCGGCACACAATTGGCCCAGCATCGTCCGGGTTTGGACTGGGCTTTACTTGGCTCATCACACTCTAGCGACTCCTTGTGGTGGGCCGGACGCCTGCAGGCTGACCTCGGTTGTCAGTCCAAAAGTGTTTCCTCTGACACATTGGTCCAGCTGGCTTCCGGGGTAAGCGGGCAGGTGTTAAAGAAGCGCGGTTTGGCTGATCATGTTTTGCAGGATGCATGACTTGACCGTTGCCTCTCCCGAGCCCGTTGGGGAGTTGCAGCAATGAAACAAGATCGTAATTGGATCACAATTGGATATAATGAAATTGGTAAGAAAAAGGGGGTACATTTTGTTTTGTTTTATTAATTGATATGTCAGTTTCAATAAATTACTTAAATGGCAGCGTTTTTTTATTGACCGAATATGAGACAATTTAGCAATTAGGATTCGTTATCTATAATGGTAGCCAGAAGCTAGCCAGAAGCTAGCCAGAAGCTAGACAAAAGCTAGCCAAAAGCTAGCCAAAAGCTTCTTTACTGGCTAATCGATAGTATTCAGCTAACCACGGTTTGTGGTCATCAGCTATCCTTTAGCTCGAAAATCTACGCCAGTTTTGTACAGCGCGGCTCGGACCGGAATATACCGGACCTATTTTCTCTCCATATCCCCAGATTTCAACCGCAAGCTCTGGACATTTACACCTGGATCTCGCAGCTAGCTAGCTGCTATCCGTGTGACTATCGGCTTACGTCGATCCCGGAGCAAACATAAATTATTCCGGAGCTAGCCAGCTGAAGAGTTCCATCAGCCACTCCTGGGCTACAATCACCTATCCGGACCCGTTTTACTGCCAACGCGGAACCCCACCGGGCCTTCACAACTGGACTACCGACATTATCTGCCCGAGGGAGTTATCCAGCTGGCTCCTCTGTCGTGACGTTACCTGAACGACCATCTGAGGCCCGCTTATCGTTAGCTGTCTTATCGGCTGCTATCTGAATAGATCTATCAGACATTTTTTCTTCTTATTGGGCCTCTATAACTATATCTATTTTTTTGCGAATTGGATTGATCACCTCTACCACACGGAACCCCACTAATCCTACCGACGGAAAAGCACAAGGTGGCTAAAAACAGACCTCCATCCTATGCTAGCTTGCTACAGATGGCCCGGCTAGCTGTCTGAATCGCCATGACCCCAAACCAACCTCACTACTCACTGGACCCTTTTGATCACTCGACTAAGCATGCCTCTCCTTAATGTCAATATGCCTTGTCCATTGCTGTTCTGGTTAGTGTTTATTGGCTTATTTCACTGTAGAGTCCTGCTCACTATACCTTATCCAACCTATTAGTTCCACCACCCACACATGTGATGACATCTCCTGGTTTCAATGATGTTTCTAGAGACAATATCTCTCTCAACATCACTCAATACCTAGGTTTACCTCCACTGTATTCACATCCTACCATACATTATACCTCGTCCCCAGAAACCTCCTTTTACTCTCTGTTCCAGATGTTCTCGACAACCAATTCTCATTGCTTTTAGCCGTACCCTTATCCTCCTGCTCCTCTTTTACTCTGGTGATGTAGAGGTGAATCTAGGCCCTGCAGTGCCTAGCTCCACTCCTATTCGCCAGGCGCTCTCTTTTGATGACTTCGGTAACCGTAATAGCCTTGGTTTCATGCACGTTAACATTAGAAGCCTCCTCCCTAAGTTTGTTTTATTCACTGCTTTAGCACACTCTGCCAACCCAGATGTTCTAGCTGTGTCTGAATCCTGGCTTAGGAAGACCACCAAAAATTCTGAAATGTTCATCCCTAACTACAACATTTTCAGACAAGATAGAACTGCCAAAGGGGGCGGTGTTGCAATCTACTGCAAAGATAGCCTGCAGAGTTCTGTCCTACTATCCAGGTCTGTACCCAAACAATTTGAACTTCCACTTTTAAAAAATCCACCTCTCTAAAAACAAGTCTCTCACTGTTGCCACCTGCTATAGACCACCCTCTGCCCCCAGCTGTGCTCTGGACACCATATGTGAACCGATTGCCCCCCATCTATCTTCAGAGCGTGCTGCTAGGCGACCTAAACTGGAACATGCTTAACACCCCAGCCATCCTACAATCTAAGCTTGATGCCCTCAATCTCACACAAATTATCAATGAACCTACCAGGTACCTCCCCAAAGCCGTAAACACGGGTACCGTCATAGATATCATCCTAACCAACTTGCCCTCTAAATACACCTCTGCTGTCTTCAACCAAGATCTCAGCGATCACTGACTCATTGCCTGCATCCGTAATGGATCAGCGGTCAAACAATCTCCACTCATCACTGTCAAACGCTCCCTGAAACACTTCAGCAAGCAGGCCTTTCTAATCGACCTGGTCGGGGTATCCTGGAAGGATATTGATCTCATCCCGTCAGTAGAGGATGCCTGGTTATTTTTTTTAAATGCCTTCCTAACCATCTTAAATAAGCATGCCCCATTCAAGAAATTTAGAACCAGGAACAGATATAGCCCTTGGTTCTCCCCAGACCTGACTGCCCTTAACCATCACAAAAACATCCTATGGCGTTCTGCATTAGCATCGAACAGCCCCCTGTGATATGCAGCTTTTCAGGAAAGCTAGAAACCAATATACACAGGCATTTAGAAAAGCCAAGGCTAGCTTTTTCAAGCAGAAATTTGCTTCCTGCAACACTAACTCAAAAAAGTTCTGGGACACTGTAAAGTCCATGGAGAATAAGAACACCTCCTCCCAGCTGCCCACTGCAGTGAAGATAGAAAACACTGTCACCACTGATAAATCCACTATAATTGAGAATTTCAATAAGCATTTTTCTACGGCTCGCCATGCTTTCCACCTGGCTACCCCTACCCCGGTCAACAGCACTGCACCCCCCCACAGCAACTCGCCAAAGTCTTCCCCATTTCTCCTTCTCCCAAATCCAGTCAGCTGATGTTCTGAAAGAGCTGCAAAATCTGGACCCCTACAAATCAGCCGGGTAGAAAATCTGGACCCTTTCTTTCTAAAATTATCTGCCCGAAATTGTTGCCACCCCTATTACTAGCCTGTTCAACCTCTCTTTCGTGTCGTCATAGATTCCCAAAGATTGGAAAACAGCTGCGGTCATCCCCCTCTTCAAAGGGGGGGGGGGACACTCTTGACCCAAACTGCTACAGACCTATATCTATCCTACCCTGCCTTTCTAAGGTCTTCGAAAGCAAAGTCAACAAACAGATTACCGACCATTTCGAATCTCACTATACCCTCTCTGCTATGCAATCTGGTTTCAGAGCTGGTCATGGGTGCACCTCAGCCACACTCAAGGTACTAAACAATATCTTAACCGCCATCGATAAGAAACATTACTGTGCAGCCGTATTCATTGATCTGGCCAAGGCTTTCGACTCTGTCAATCACCACATCCTCATCGGCAGACTCGACAGCCTTGGTTTCTCAAATGATTTCCTCGCCTGGTTCACCAACTACTTCTCTGATAGAGTTCAGTGTCAAATCGAAGGGTCTGTTGTCCGGACCTCTGGCAGTCTCTATGGCGGTACCACAGGGTTCAATTCTTGGACCGACTCTCTTCTCTGTATACATCAATGATGTCGCTCTTGCTGCTGGTGAGTCTCTGATCCACCGCTACGCAGACGACACCATTCTGTATACTTCTGGTCCTTCTTTGGACACTGTGTTAACAACCCTCCAGGCAAGCTTCAATGCCATACAACTCTCCTTCCATGGCCTCCAATTGCTCTTAAATACAAGTAAAACTAAATACATGCTCTTCAACCGATCACTGCCTATACCTGCCCGCCTGTCCAACATCACTACTCTGGACGGCTCTGACCTAGAATTTGTGGACAACTACAAATACCTAGGTGTCTGGTTAGACTGTAAACTCTCCTACCAGACTCAGATTAAGCATCTCCAATTAAATCTAGAATTGGCTTCCTATTTCGCAACAAAGCACCCTTCACTCATGCTGCCAAACATTCCCTTGTAAAACTGACCAGCCTACCAATCCTCAACTTCGGCGATGTCATTTACAAAATAGCCTCCAATTCTCTACTCTACAAATTGGCCCTTGCTTCATATTCGTTGCTAAACCCACTGGCTCCAGGTCATCTACAAGACCCTGCTAGGTAAAGTCCCCCCTTATCTCAGCTCGCTGGTCACCATAGCATCACCCACCTGTAGCACGCGCTCCAGCAGGTATATCTCTCTGGTCACCCCCAAAACCAATTCTTCATTTGGCCGCCTCTCCTTCCAGTTCTCTGCTGCCAATGACTAGAACGAACTACAAAAATCTCTGAAACTGGAAACACTTATCTCCCTCACTAGCTTTAAGCACAAGCTGTCAGAGCAGCTCACAGATTACTGCACCTGTACATAGCCCATCTATAATTTAGCCCAAACAACTACCTCTTTCGCTACTGTATTTCATTTTATTTTGCTCCTTTGCACCCCATTATTTTTATTTCTACTTTGCACATTCTTCCACTGCAAATCTACCATTCCAGTGTTTTACTTGCTATATTGTATTTACTTTGCCACCATGGCCTTTACCTCCCTTATCTCACATCGTATATAGACTTGTTTCTACTGTA
The DNA here is from genome assembly GCF_018296145.1 of Oncorhynchus tshawytscha. Taxonomy (NCBI): domain Eukaryota; kingdom Metazoa; phylum Chordata; class Actinopteri; order Salmoniformes; family Salmonidae; genus Oncorhynchus; species Oncorhynchus tshawytscha. Next base: position 33,985,733 of record NC_056434.1, on the reverse strand, counting down.
TTATTGACTGTTTGTTTTACTCCATGTGTAACTCTGTGTTGTTGTATGTGTAGAACTGCTTTGCTTTATCTTGGCCAGGTTGCAATTGTAAATGAGAACTTGTTCTCAACTAGCCTACCTGGTTAAATAAAGGTGATATAAAAAATAAATAAAATGGTTATGATAAATTAGGCATTGTGCGCAGTGTTGGCATATAGATAAATTCACCGATTTGCAAGTACTCCATCAGTCCATAAAAGGTCTATCCCTAGCCAAAATATGACCAAACGTGGAGGTAATTATTTTATAAAGACTTCCATATAACATTGAAACCAGTAGCCTATTTTACTCATGTTCTACTGGTTTTCAAATCAACTTTTTCATTGTCCAGTAGCCAAAAGATCTCCCCTCTCAAAACTTCTAACAGATATGTTCATTTATATCTCACCATGACAACTGTGTTTTCCCGCTAATTGCATTATGGAATGAACACTCACGCGTAGCCTACTGCCATGTGCGCATTGCTGCGCTCATAATGTGAAGAAATAATAGTTTATAAAAATGTTAAGCTAAATGTTCTGAACTGTTGCATCAGCCTCATTGCTCCAAAAAAAATGTAGCCTAGACCTAATGGTTGTATGAATTTGGGATCTATCGTCCAACAACTGTCCCAGAGTCTGTTTGGGATAGGCTATTTCTTTCTCGCACAGAATGACAAACTGACCAATAGAAAAAGTAAATGGTTCTACCATGGGGGATAGTAGATTGACATAGACTAGTGATTTTGCTGGTCTTTACTTGTCTTATTGTGCATCAGAATTCGGTAAAAAGGACGCACGTAGTTGCATCCTCGACTTGTTCTGTTAAGATGAATTACCATAATTGAAATGTGATTTCTGTCATTCTGAGCACTGTGGGTGGACGGCCTAATTAGGTTATGCACCCAATGCATATGGGACTGGTACATTTCTCAAATGTACAATAAATTAAAATGATGCCAGTCAAATGTCCGGCGACGCTACATTTTCCTAACAGAAACCCTGCTCAGTACAATCATGTAGACAAAGTGATGGTTGAGACAATGTGTGATGTCCTGGACTGTGAACTAAGTGGTTGGACACCTTAGGCAGGCCAGTTGGTTCTTAGAGGTACTTACAGAGAGTTTCTCAGGACTGATCCAGTTGTTTTCAGGGAACTGGACGTCAAACTTGATGAACAGATCTCCCTTCTCAAATGGGTTCCTGTACTGAGGCATCCCCTCTCCCTTCACCACCCGGATACAACCTGACAAAAACACACAATCATCAATTTAATGATACAGGTTGGACCAAATAGATATATACTTGAGGTGATGTGTATGTTTTACCTGGCTCTATAACCTTGCCGGGGGGATATTTGACAGCGAGCTGGCGTCCGTCGAGGTGTGTGACTGCCAGTTGGAAGCCACACAGAGCCTCCACCAGGCCGATACGCTGCGTCATGTGAAGGTCATGGCCGTCACGACGGAACCCCTTCAGAACAGACACAACACTTTCTCAGCACTTTGACCCAACTGCTCTGAATGACAAGTGGGCGAGAGTTTCAGGAATGTCTCAAACTCAGAAGATGTGAATTGAGGGCCATCTTCATGGAGGAATCTAAGGAATTTCCAAACACTTCATTTGAAGAGGTTTCCAGTAGTTTGTTTAAGTCTTCAAGTACTCTCTGCTACAATGTGTGTGTGAGAGTGCGTATATTACCTCATGCTCCTTTTCCTGTAGGACAAGTAGTATGTCTCCAGGCTCAGTGCCTGGGGCCTGGTCAGCCTCTCCTGTGAAGCTGATCTTCTGGCCGTGTTTCATGCCTTTATCAACATGGACCTCCAACAGCTTTGTCTCCTTGTTCACCTTACGACCCTCACACTTCTTACAACGGTCCTTCTCACTGATCACCTCCCCTATACAAAAACATCAAATGGATTAGTTTCCTATCAAAAAATGTGTTTCAAAAGTGTATTCATAAAATTGCAGACTATGTGAATGTGTGTGTATTTTCCTACCCTCTCCGTTGCAGTCTGTGCAGACTGACTGCATCTGTTGGACCATGCCAGGAGCCAGCTGTCTGATCATGATCCTCATGCCTCTCCCTCTGCAGGCCACACACTTCTGCACCGCCCCCGCCTTACCCCCCGCACTGGAGACAGACCAAATTGAGGAGAGTAAAGTATCACATTAAACAATATAGCTCATGTTAAAGATGTGATTTATTTCAAAAAGTGGAGTAGCTCAGCAACTATTAACATTGATTTTCACATGAAATACATTCTTTAAAAGTGTGTAAACTCACCCATTGCAGGAAGCACACAGGACATTCTTGCTGAGCTGTAGTTTGGTTGTTTTACCATTGTAGAGGTCTTCCAGTGATACTCTGTGTTAGAAAGGTAGGCAGGGATAGGTAGGGCATAACCAACAATATCTGGATGGAAGACTAGAGAAGTGAAGGGAGAGTAACTGTTACTCACTTGAGGGGGTGCACCATATCCTCTCCTCTCCTGCGTCCCCCGTTGCGTCCTCCCCCTCCACGTCCCTGCCCCCCATAAAGCCAAACAGCCCCCTCCAAAGATGTGGGAGAAGATGTCGTCCATGCCAGCCCCTCCACCACCTCCCTCCCGCAGCCCCTGCTCTCCATAGCGATCATACAGCTCCTTCTTCTCTGGATTGGTCAGCACCTCATAAGCAAAACTGATCTCCTTAAACTGGGAGAAAAGGGGTGAACTATTAGGGACCTTTATCATAACTACCTCCCACAGACATTCTACAACTTCAGGTGACATTTCCCACTGTTTACTTTAAATCTGCATGAACAATCACCACATGCAGTTGTCTCACAGATACTCCTCTCCCAACGCAATAGTCTAACGTGGTTTACTTTCCTCTCCTCCTTCATCTGCACTGATGTTACACAGGTCAGTTGAGAGATGCAGAACATGCTGGTTGGGAATTAGCTTTCACCTGCCAGTTATCTCAAGTCAGTGCTGTATATGAAGCAGATGAGACCAAGAGAGAGAAGGAGCCTCTACAGACTAGCCAGGTGCACTCCTGCTCTCGAGAAGAGGCCATTTGACTAATACCAAAGTCAATTAATACACATCTTAGTTACTGCTCAATACAGATAGGCCTGTGTAATGGTACTAACATGGCTGGTGATCGTGATGTGGCGCGATTAGCGTGTTGGGACTCGTTGTGTGCTGTGTCACATGTGTGTATAACCACCTGTCTCTTACCTTGTCTCCGGCATCTGGGTTCTTATCAGGGTGGTACTCTTTGGCCAACTTGCGGTATGCCTGCACACAAAAGAGACAACTACATCAGTTACTGTCTCTGGGCCAACATTTTTCTAACTGCGTAGCTTTACACTGCTGCCGCAAGACCAACACTTTGTGAACCTGAAAATCTTCCAGCTAGCTAATAGTCTATAACCAGAAATTCTGATCGTATGTACTAACCAGCTAGCTAACACATGGCCTAACTAGTACCTCTATGGTTCTACACTGACAGATTTGTTTCCTCACGCTAACGTTAAGCCAGCTAGCAACTGCAGCTAACTTCGAGAAACAATCTGCAGCGCATCGTCTAGCAACGATCTGACTGTCTGGGATAACGAATGTTACTTTTCTATGCATTAAGTAAGGCCTAACGTTAGTTTCCCATGTATAAAATATATCTAACCAAATTCCTAACAGCTAACTAACGGTCTAGCTACATTAGATCGAGTTGTCAATCAGAGAAAGACATAGCTAGATTTTCATTATATAAGTTATTTTCTCCAGAAATATCCGCTGTCTAACTCGCAAGGCTAGTTAGCTTAGCATCCGAACACTGTTAGCAAGGCCACACCAACCCAGTTTTGCTGTCTAATTATTCACCAAAATGTCTGTATAGGCACTGTGGTGGTGTTCTTTTTTTTAAACAATAACAACACCTGCCACGTACCTTCTTTAGCTCGTTTTCGGAAGCGGAGGGTGAGACTCCGAGGATGTCGTATAGCTTGGTATCCACAACGTTGGCCATTATGCTATCTATCTAGGGCTACACACAGAGAAAGACCTGCGGATGAAAGGAAACGAGAGAAGACAAGCCGGGTGGAAACGTCATACGCAATGCGTCAATTTGGGTCAGCGCGCTGTCAGTCAGCTGATATGCTCCAGAGAGATAGCAGAGATGATGAGGACATACATATGTATCTGTATAGCATTATCTCTAGGCTAACAGTTACAGCTTTGGATAACGTCTGCTTGTCAATTTTGGAAGTATCCTCCTGACTGTGTGACCCAGTTATCATTTTTACTAATCTCCTATTGCCAATAATCCGTTAGGGCGGGGGCATACATATAGCAGTGCGAAAACTATGGTTTAATGGTGCCACCCATATTTTGGGGAATTGTAATATTCAGGACAATCTCTACTCTTTACCACAACGATAAACCACAAGTGCCCGTAGCTACCTTTTAATTTTGCGCGTTCCCGTAACAGTGTCCGCCATTTTGATAAAAAAATATGACAGCATCCTTGTCTGTCTTGCTGCAATCTTGAGGGTAAAAGCGACAATTAATTTACTGGCGCTGGGATTGATTGTACTATACACGGGTGGAAGGGTCAGGCAGCCTCTGGTGAGCTGTCAAAGAAACACTCGCCAGATTACTGACAGATTTGGTTGATGGGGCGTGCAGCACCAGTTGACTGGCTTGGAATATAAACAAACTGCTCAACCAGCTACTTTAGCAGACTGACACAGACGCCCTGGAGCTAAATGACAAGGTAGGTGCTTGTTGTAGTTGTGCCATGGCAAGATTGCAATAATCAGCCTGGCTAGCTATATACGCAGTCTAATTAGCTATCTAGCTAACAACATCCTACTAGCTAATAAGGTCAGACATATTTGACAGTCATTGGCAGCTAGCTAGCCACCTTGCTACGCAGCACAGCGTCCTAATCTTGAAGATTAGGAGAGTCAGAGATGTGTGTATGTGCTGGAACCCACTGATTCTTTCTCCATTTCTTTCACCCTTTCGGTTTGCATACCGTTTATCAGTGTGTGTGCGCCAATGGTGAGTGTGTAATCGTCCATGCAGATGACCATTCCTTCCTGGGTCTATGAGACAAATGACTGAAGAGGTCTGACCAAGGACACACATTAATTAGGTAAACACTCACGCACATTCTCACTTAAAGGTGCAATCTAACCTATATCTGTATCACTATAGGTTTAATGTGCTTCCTCTGTAAACCCCCCATTCAAGCCCTCTCCTCGCATCCTTCTTGAGTAAGACCGTGGGGAACGAACCTCACCACACTCCAGACTGAGCAGGAAATGTAAAGTTGCAAAACCTTTGATACACAGTTGGTGACGATGACTTTCTATTCACTCTTTCTCCTTGCAGCTGCAGCCATGTTCTGGAAGTTTGACCTGCACATGTCATCCCAGCTGGAGGCCCTGCTGGAGAAGGATGATGTCACACTCACTGAGCTCATGGAGGAGGAGGACGTACTACAGGAGTGCAAGGCCCAGAACCACAGGTTATCCTTCAGCATTAACATCTGCCATAGAAACCGTTTATTAGCATTAGTTTGAGCATTTCAAATAGGAAATGGTGTCATGCTAATGAGTGTCTCTTCACTCCTCTCTGGGCCCAAGGCTGCTTGTCTTCCTGTCCCAGGACACCTGCATGCAGGAGCTGCTGCACCTCATCACCACAGAGCCCCCTGCTGGCCTGGAAGAAACAAGACGTTTTAAGTGAGTGGATTTGGGATCATCAACTAGATTCAGCCGCGGGCCGAATTGTTTCTCAAGCGGGTGGTTGGGGGGCCGGAACATAATTACAAATAATTTATAGATGGCAAATTGCCCGCAAGAAGCCCAAACAGAGATAATATTTGACTTAAACATAATCATTTCAAACCTTGCATACTTTTGTAAATGATCACATCTCTCTATTATGCGTGGGAATACTCGAGAACTGATTTCCAAAATTAAATCACTTGGAGCTGATTTCCTGGTGTTTTTAGTCTTTTATGTCCAACAATTAAAATTCTATTTATTATTTTTTTTAAATTTTTGCTCAAAAAACTTGAGGCCAAGAGGAGTAGAGAGACACACACACTATCAGTCAGTCAGTCAGTGGGATACTTTGCTGAGTGTGTGTGTGTTCCAGGCACCCTAACATAGCGTGTGAGCTGCTGACGAGTGATGTGGGGGTGATAAATGATAAGCTGGGTGGAGAGAAGCTCCTGCTGGATACCCTGTACTCTTTCCTGGAGCAGCCCCCTCCCCTCAACCCCCTTCTTGCGTCCTTCTTCAGCAAGACCATCGGAAACCTCATCACACGCAAGACCGAACAGGTACAGTAACACCAACTCTCTCACACAGTTGATCATTTTATTCTGGTTGTGTTGTAGTTTCATTGTGGCGGTGATTCATTTTCTGCAAAAGAAGGAAGGTTTCCTCTCTTTAGTGTAGAGCCCTAAAAAATCTGTGTTGTGGAAAATGCGCATGGAATCCAGACATTAAAACAGAATTCAACAATATTCAAAATGTATTGCACTTAGTAGGAAATCAACTAAATGTATTGATCTAATTCGAAAATGAATCAGTTATTTATATTTTCCTGCAACTTTCTGAAACGGCGTGTGTGTGTGTGCACGCACCAGGACTTCCGCTGGCCGTAAAAAAAAAAAGAATAATAATGTATTTGATAAGCCGATAAATAGAATTGGTACCGTCCAATTGCCTGGGAGAAGAAAAAATCATATTGCGAAATAATGCTTATTCTTAACATTTTTTATATCTATATAGTACCAATCAAAAGTTTGGACACACCGACTCATTCCAGTGTTTTTCTTTATTTGTATTATTTTCTGCATTGTAGATTAATAGTGAAGACATCAAAACTATGAAAAAACACAAATGGAATCATGTAGTAACCAAAAAAGTGTTAAACAAATCTAATTATATTTTATATTTGAGATTCTTCAAAGTAGCCACCCTTTGCCTTGATGACAGCTTTGCACACTCTTGGCAAAGTTGTCATCAAAGCAAGGGTGGCTATCTGAAAATATATTTTGATTTGTTTCATACTTTTTTGGTTACTACATGATTCCATTTGTGAGTAATCGTGTCCAAATTAATGAGTAATCGTGTCCAAACTTTTGACTGGTACTGTATATGTAGCCTAGTTCTACAGGTTATATGATTTTGGGAACTATTGTCCTACAATGTGTTTTAAGCATTGTTATGGACTTAGAACATCCAATTTGGTTGTTTTTCTATAAAAAGGTTGATTTTGAGAGTGAAAAATGGAAACCTGGGAAAAACTAAACTGAATGATTTTTATAGGGCCCTACTTGGGTAGATAATATTGGTTGTAATAATTTTGTTGTATGATGTTGTAGCCTACATTGTTGTATGATTATTTATTTTGGTCTTTAGATGATCTGGTTGACAGGTGGTTGTGTTGTGGTCTCTGTAGGTGATCTCCTTTCTGCGGGGAAAGGAGGGTTTCCTGGGTCTGGTCCTGAATCACATCAACACATCAGCCATGATGGACCTCCTGCTACGCCTCATCAGCTGTGTAGAGCCTGCTCCTCTCAGACAGGATACACTCAACGTACGACACACACACACACATCCACACACCCTCAGTGTGTGGTAAAGTATGTAATAGTGTGCGTTTGTGTTCCCTCTGCAGTGGTTAAATGAAGAGCAGCTGGCCCAGAGGCTTATAGAGCTCATCCACCCTGGGAAAGATGAGGAGGTAAGGCCGACACACACACACCCACTCTACTGATGACTAGAGAGTGCTGTCAGAGGGGTAACGACAGCCGGGTGTGTGTGTTTCAGAAACAGTCAAATGCATCCCAGACTGTGTGTGACATCATCCGTCTCAGCAGAGACCAGGCCAATCAGCTCCAAGAGAACTCTGAGGCTGACCCTCTGCTTGCCGTGCTGGAGTCGTAAGTCACACACACACACACACACACACACACACACACACACACACACACACACACACACACACACACACACACACACACACACCTGTAATATCCTATGCCCTGTGTGCTCCAGGCAGGAGTGTGTGGGTCAGCTGCTGGACAACATGTTTGTGGGAGAGAGGACAGAGAGCTGTGTTATCTGTGGAACTCAAATCCTTCTAACCTTACTGGAAATCAGGAGGCCAGGGTGGGTGTTCTATTCTTGCATACTTAAAAAGCCTAGTGCTTGCCAGCTTGCAGTAATAAAAAAGGGAAATGAGTTAGCATCTTCTACTTCTGTTTCTGGTTCATTCCTATGGGGGAAATTAATGGGGTTTTGGGATATATGCAGAAAGTAAGGTCTGAGTTAATCCAGGCTTAGGAAATCTTATACATTTTGTTCTATGAGATAATATCAGTCAGTTAATGAATTATGAAGCCTTTACGTACTTGTTTTGATTACATAAATGCTTCAAAATTCACAAAAAAACGATCATAATTCCGAAGATTGCCGAAGTCATGGCGGAAAATGTTTGTGTGATGTATTACACGGAACCCAAATTGGCTGCGCGCGTACGCCATCGTGCATAAATGTATTTTGTCCCCCCACACCAAACGCGATCATGACACGCAGGTTAAAATATCAATACAAACTGAACCAATTACATTAATTTGGGGACAGGTCGAAAAGCATTAAACATATATGGCAATTTAGCTAGCTAGCTTGCACTTGCTAGATAATTTCTCCTATTTAGCTAGTTTGCTGTTGCTGCCTTATTTGTCCTGGAATATAAACATTGAGTGCATTTCAGGTAAAATAACAACAAGGTCCTCTACTTCGACAATTAATCCACACATAAAACAGTCAACCAAATCGGTTCTTGTCATCTCTCCTCCTTCTAGGCTCTTTCTTCTCTTGACATTATAGTGCGATTGGCAACTTTCATATATTAGGTGCATTACCGCCACTGACCTCGTTTGTCTTTCAGTCACCCACGTGGGTATAACCAATGAGGAGATGGCATGTGGGTACCTGCTTCTATAAACCAATGGGAGAGGCAGGACTAGCAGCGCAATCTGTGTCACAAATAGAACTGACTTCTATTTTAGGCCTTGGTAACGCAGACGCTCGTTGGCGAGCGCGAGCAGTGTGGGTGCAGTAATTGAATAATATAGATTTCTAAATGTATTTTTGCACCGCTCGCGCACGCAACGCGAGTGGTGTAGTCAGCCTGTTATGGAGGACCCGGCAAGCCAGCCTATTCCCTATAATGTAAACTCCAACAGAAATAACTTCAAATGTATAACTTCAAATTAAACCAAAGAATTTGCACTCATGACTACTGGATTGAATGTAATTTTCTGCCAATTTACAAGCAAATACTTAAATAATTAATTGTTACCAATCAACTTGCTAGCCTACCAGACTGCTATCGTTACATTAGCACTGCAATAGTCAGCCTGTTGTTATCAATACCTAGCATACAGCTACATTAAAGTAAATTTAAGTTTTGGAAATGCATAAAGCCATCTAACCAGTTTTCAAAGAATGTTAGCTATATGCAGTTATCTTAGCGAGCAAGCTAGCCAGCCAGCTAATGTTAGCTATTTAGCCAACTAGCATAGCCAACCACAACTAACACAACTTAAACATAACCGCAGATTAAAAGCAAAGAGCGAGCAGAGACCTACAGATTGAAGTGTTGGGCCCATCCGATGGTAAAACTTTTAAGAGTGCAAGCTGAGTTGGCTACCAAAGCAAGTGATAGGCAGGCGTTTCGCTGGGCCGAGGGAGAGTCAGGGAAATCCAATAGCTATATAGTGAGAAAAATATCAAATAGATAGATTCCAGGAGTCAGTTAACTAGCGTGATAGGACGAAGCCAAGGTGGGAAAAGTTACAAAACTCTCGAAACCTACTTCACAGAGAACATGCTGAAAAGTTGACAAAACAAACAGGAGAACAGATTAAAGAACAGGTACTATACAATTAGAGCAAGCAGGTATGATTTTTCTATTTTGTTTTGAGCCTACGGCAAGAAGGCACCAGAGCCTGCCATGCTAATGGGTTCCCACTAGATAACGGCCACAAAGTTTGTAAAGAGCATGGCGATGCCGCAGGTGCCCCATTTGTACATCACACCTCCTCTTGATCAGTGGATTGTAGCTCACCCCCGCCAACACTTGGTCTGGAATGTAATTACATGCTAGCATAGCTAGTGGCTAACGTTAGCCAGCTTGTGCAAGCTGCCGAGCTAGCATACGAACTAAGCAGCACAGAGTAGATGTTCCATGTGATATTGAGAAATAGTGCATTGTGGGTTGTTTAGAAGATATCCGGAAATAATGTATTACATATGTAATGACCCAAAAACAAAACCATGTTTGTACTTGTAGTCACGATCTGGTTACTTATAACTAAGTTACTAAGTCTTTGACCACACCGTGTTGTTACATTGGTGAGCAAAAACTCATGCTTCCTACCCTTTTAAGCCTGTGTTTACCACATACCTTATTTTCAGAGTTTATCCAAAAACCCCATTCATTTCCCAATAGGCTTTGGCCAACGAGCCATGGCGGAGTTAGCCTCCGTTATTGCCTTCAAGAATAGTAAATTAATATTGCTCTCTATTAGTTGCGATGTATAGGAATGTGGTCACAGCCTCTTTTTGGTTTCACTGCACGCACACATTTCCTCTTATGACAGGAAGACATTTCTCAGTAGCTACTGCCCATGGGTAGGGGGTGTAAATGGAAAAGTTGTGACTGATCTAGATGCTTATCTAAAGATACCTACCTTACCTGTGTGTGTGTTCCAGGGTGGAGGGTATGTTGGATGTGTGTGTTCAGGGACATGAGAGGTGTGTCAACAGTAGCATCCTGCAGGCCATCCAACCCCACCTCACACACTACCACCAACTACTGCTGGATCCGCCCAGGGTAAACTTGCACACGCACGCAAACACACACCTTCAACAGACACACATCCTGTATTCTCTGACTTAGTCACCCATACAGTCTTGCACTGTTATGCCATGTATAGTTTCAGAGTTGTAATGTCAACTATTCAACACATCATAAAACTCATTGACGTGTGTGTGTGTGTTTGTAGGTGACCCCCATGCTTACCAGTCTAGGTGTGTTGGAGGTGCCACTGGGTAACTGTCGTCTCCATGTGGCCAGACTGATGGCCTCTCTGCTACAGACCACTAACACCAGTTATTACATTTGTTGTAACAACACCATTTATAACAACACTGTCACACTGGAGCTCTGCAGACTCAACACCATAAACATTTTACTGGTCAGTACACACACACACCATGTCCTGGTTTGTATACACCTTTACCTCTTTTATCCGTTAAGTTGTTTTTGTTGTGTGTTGCAGGACCTGTTCTTTAAGTACACCTGGAATAACTTCCTGCACTTCCAAGTGGAGCTGTGTGTGGCAGCCATCCTCAGCCACTCTGCCCAGGAGCAGAGACCCCTGGTTACCCAGGAAAATCCCAGGCTTCAGCAGGAGCCCCAGGAGAAGCAGGCCTCGCCTGGCCCTACACTCCCACTGCCCTCTGTTCCTCCCGACATCTCCACACACAACCCACTGGTGACCCATGTACGTGTCTGTCTGTCTATCTGTCTGTCTGTGTCTCTGTGTCTCTGTCTGCCTGTGTGTCTGTCTCTCTGTCTGCCTGTGTGTCTCAGTAACTCTCTCCTCTCCCCCCCATTCCCCCCCATCTGCAGTTGTTTCAGGACTGTCGTCTGGTTCTGAGGATATTGGAGGCCTGGGAGGAGAATGATAAGATGCAGTAAGATATTTAAAACAACTGTTAAACAGATAGCAAATCAGCTGTTTTTGAACCTGTTTTGTCATCTGTGATTGGTGTATCACTAGTATAGTGTGTTAACGTTCATAAATATAATTGTGTGTGTTACATATTGGCACAAACGTGTGTGTTCTCAGGGCGGAGGGGGGCATGAGGAGAGGCTACATGGGTCACCTGACTAGGATCGCCAACACTGTAGTCTGTAGCATGGAGAAAGGACCAGTACACAGCCAGATCAGCAGCCTTATTACAGGTAGGGCTGTGTGGGTTACTTAGGGTTACGGACATAACAAACCAATTGTAGAATAACTGTCTGTGTGTGAAGCTGTCTCTACTGTGACTGTGTGTTGCAGAGCTGCTTGTGGATTGCAAGGGGCGCTGGGAGACCTTTGTAGACCAGGCCCTGACAGAGATCAACAGGAAGAACACTGTAGACCTGGTATTCATACATACACACACACACACATACATACACACACACACACACACACACACACATTCATACATGTAAAACCCCTGGCCTTGTGTGTTCCAGGTGTCTCACAACCTGCGCTCCTCCAGTGAAGACGATGATCGACAGAGTCCCTTCCCCAAAGAGCTGTCACTGCAACAAGTACACACACACACATGCATTTACATGTATTTCCAGATAGTCATCTACTGCTCCTACTCTGTCATGGTAGTTACCATAATCCAGTTCTGTTTTCTATGTGTGCTGTCTTTCAGACATTCTCAGACTACCAGATCCAGCAGATCACTGCTAACTTTGTGGATCAGTTTGGCTTCAATGACGACGAGTTCTCAGAACACGGCGACAACATCAAGTAAGACACACACACACACACACACACACAGCATCAAGTAAGTCCTCTAAGTGGTTCTGACTTGATTGTGATTGTGTGTATGTTGTGTGCGGCAGTGCCACCTTTGACCGGATCGCAGAGATTAACTTCAACGTGGACACAGAGGACACTGTGAGTGACAGAGTCCATAGCCTCTCTCCTAAGAGCATCCATTTGAAATCCACTGTCTGAGTCATTACTAGACTGGTCAACAGGTACAGTTATGCAGGGATCTATACGCATACGTTGTGGTGTGTGTGCATGCATGTGCAGGCTAAGACTGCAGCATTTGAGGCCTGCACCAAGGAGAAGATCCAGTCGTTTGATGACAACGAAGAGGAAGATATCTGGGAGGAGAGAGAGATCAACTATACTACACACACAAAGTCTAGGACCAGGTATACAAACACACACACATTCACACACTTATATTAACAATATGACACACCAGGACCAGAATACAACACACCTGGTCCAGGACCAGAATACGACACACCAGGACCAGAATACAACACACCAGGTCTTGGACCAGAATACGACACACCAGGACCAGAATACGACACACCAGGTCCTGGACCAGAATACAACACACCAGGACCAGGTACACATACAACGCTCTCTGTCCTGCTCTCTCAGGTTTGGGGGGTCACGGACGTCTGTTGGAGCAGCTCAGAGTGATGGGGTGAGCGATACTGCTGGTTGCTCAACAGGTTCTGAAACGGAGGAGTGGGAGGTGCCTATTGAGGTCACAGGTCAGACAGAACACAGCAAGAACATCAGCCAGACTGAGAATATCAGCCAGACTGAGACTGCACAGAGTAAGGATGACTATTTGAACACAGGTCTGCTTGTGTGTGGGTATATAATCTTTTTTTGTTCATGGGGTGTTTTTGTGGTTGAATGTGTTTATCATTTTCTTTGGTTGTGTGTTGCTGTGGTGCGTATATTTCTGGTTCTTCTTGTTTTGTTTGTGTGTCTGGTCCTCAGCTCTGAGTTGTATTTATTCCTCAGACCCTGGCTGGGCGGCTAGTTTCGGGGAGGTGAACTCTAAGGCCCCCTCTCCTGGAGTGGGCATGGATCCATGGGCTAACCCCACCCCCAAGTCTGGAGTGGGCGTAGACCTATGGGGTAGCCCTGCCCCCACACCTGGAGTGGGCTTAGACCCGTGGGGTAGCCCCGCCTCTAAATCAGGAGTGGGCGTAGACCCATGGGGTAGCCCCACCCCCAAGTCCGAAGTGGGCGTCGACTCATGGGACAGCCCTGCCCCCAAGTCAGAAGTGGGCGTGGATGCATGGGGCAGCCCCGCCCCCCAACCCATAACTGCAGAGAAGGGCTGGGCCAAGTTCACTGACTTTCAGCCGTTCTGCTGGTGAGTGTAGCCACATTTCAGTCTGTCTTTATGAACATTCTGCTGCTTATGTATAGGTTTATATTCGTGTGTGTGTGTGTGTGTTCAGTTCAGAGACAGGTCCGAGGTGCACTTCTCCAGTAGACTCCGAGATCTGTGGGTCAGACAAAACAAAACCCAGCCAAGACAAGAACTGTAAGTCGTCTTTGTGTGTTCTCCCTGCATGGCGTGTGTAACCGTGTGTGTTCAATTTGCAAAGTGTGTGTGTTTTCTCTGCAGCTTGTGTGTGGAGTGTGTGTGTGGCGAGGAAGGCTCCCCTGGTAGCATCAGACAGCTCTTCATCAGGAGGCTCAGAAAGTGATGAAGAGGACAAGACTGAATCTCTTACTATGGAGACGGTATCCAAGGAAATGGTCACTACAGAGACCGTTGTTACAACCGCCGGACGGGAGACCATCAGACTTAGGATGGACGCCAACAACGAGAGAGCTGTCTTCACCAGGTACACACACATACACATTCTCTTCTCAGTCGTGCAGTATATTCCTCTCCCTGCCTTACTGTCCAGTGTCCACACCACTCCTCTCATCTTACCTTCTCTCTTTTCCTCTCTCCTTCCCTCCCTCTCACTTTCCAAATCTGTCCTTCCTCCTCCTCTTACTCATCTTCTCCTAATTTCTTGTCTTGCCCTCTTCCACTCCTCTTCTCTTCCCTCCACTCCCACATTCCCTTCCATCTTCTCTCCTCCACTTCTGAATTTCCTCTCCTCCTCAGAGTGTTTCATCCTGCAGTCAGAGGGTATGTAGTGTATGAGGTCTCTAGCCATTGAGTGTGTTGCCTGTGGAGTTGTATTGCCATGGGAGTGTTACAGAGTGTATAACACTTTGCAGAGCAAAACCCAATGGAAACATAGCCACAGATGACATCTGCTAACAAAAAAAGACAGGTTTTTATTGTCTCATACACCAGATAGGTGCAGTGAAATGTATTGTTTTAAAGTGTCAGGCATAGTAGTACCGCACCCCTGGAGCAAATGCCTTGCTTAACCTCTCTGGGATATGTGGGACGCTAGCGTAAATATGTGGGATGCAGCGAAAATGCTGAGCGCCAAATTCAAATAAATTCCGATAAAAATTAAACTTTCATGAAATCACACATGCAATACACCAAATTAACGCTACACTTGTTGTGAATCCAGCCAACGTGTCAGATTTCAAAAAGGATGTAAGAAAGCACACCAAACGATTATGTTAGGTCAGTACATAGCCACAGAAAAACACCAGCCAAAGAGAGGAGTCACAAAAAGCATAAATAGAGATAAAATTAATCACTAACCGTTGATGATCTTCATCAGATGACACTCATAGGACTTCATGTTACACAATACATGTATGTTTTGTTCAATAAAGTTCATATTTGTATCCAAAAATCTCAGTGTACATTGGCGCGTTACGTTCAGTAATGTTTTGCTTCCAAAACATCCGGTGATTTTGCAGAGAGCAACTTCAATTTACAGAAATACTCATTATAAATGTTGATGAAAATACATGTGTTATGCATGGAACTTTAGATAAACTTCTCCTTAATGCAACCGCTGTGTCAGATTTCAAAAAAGCTTTACCGAAAAAGCACGCCATACAATAATCTGAGTACAGCGCTCAGAGCCCAATCAACCCAAAAAGATATCCGTCATGATGTGGAGTCAACAGAAATCAGAAATAGCATTATAAATATTCACTTACCTTTCATGATCTTCATCAGAATGCATTCCCAGGAATCCCAGTTTCACAATAAATTATGGACTTTATGGAACAAATAAAAAATGTATGTCCAAAACACCTCCTTTTGTTCGCTCGTTTAGTACACAATCCAAACTGACAACGTGCTGGCAGGTCCATGCGAAAGTTCAGACAAAGTCATATTACAGTCCGTAGTTTGACATGTTTCTAAGTATAGAATCAATCTTTAGGATGTTTTATCATAAATCTTCAATAATATTCCAACCGGAGAATTCCTTTGTCTTCAGAAATGCTATGAAATGTAAGCTACCTCCCATGTGAATGCGCGTGGCCAGCTCGTGACCTCTGACTCAATCCCCTCTCATCCCCCACCCCCCTTTATCGTAGAAGCATCAAACACGGTTCTATAGACTGTTAACATCTATTGGAAGTGTAACATGACCCCATTTCCACTGTATCTTGGATAGGTAAAGAGTTGAAACACTACAAACCTCAGATTTCCCACTTCCTGGTTGGATTTTTTCTCAGGTTTTTGCCTGCCATATGAGTTCTGTTATACTCACAGACGTCATTCAAACAGTTTTAGAAACTTCAGAGTGTTTTCCTATCAAAATCTACTAATTATATGCATATTCTAGCTTTTAGGACAGAGTAGCAGGCAGTTTACTCTGGGCACCTTTTTATCCAAGCTACTCAATATTGCCCCCCTGTCCCAAAGAAGTTCAGGGAACATTAACAGATTTTCACCTTGTTGGCTCATGTATTCGAGCCAGCGACCTTTCGGTTACTGGCCCAACGCTCAAATCGCTAGGCTACCTGCCACCCTATTAGCAGTGAATGGACTGCAGTTCTGCTGTTGATAACGTCAAACCAAGGCATTGAGCTTTGTGTTCAGCTGCATGAAAACTAACTGTATGTTTTTACCTCTGACCTTTGGCTGGGCATCCCTATAGTCCTCTTTGATCCTATGACTATGCCTCTCTACTCTAGGTCTATGCTGAGTTCTGATGGGTCTACTAGAGACAAATCCAAAAGCGCTCAAATCCTAGAGTGCACTACTTTTGGTCAGAACCACATAGGGCTGCAACATACAGTGCATTCGGAAAGTATTCAGACCCCTTCACTTTCCACATTTTGTTACGTTACAGCCTTATTCTAAAATGGATGAAGAAATTGTTTATTTAATCCATCTACACACAATACCCCGTAATGACAAGGCGAATACAGGTTTTTAGAAATACCTTATTTACATTAATATTCAGACCCTTTGCTATGAGACTCGAAATTGAGCTCCGGTGCATCCTGTTTCCTTTGATCATCCTTGATGTTTCTACAACTTGATTGGAATCCAACTGTGGTAAATTCAATTGATTGGACATGATTTTAGAAAGGCACACATCTGTCTATATAAGGTCCCACAGTTGACAGTGCATGTCAGAGCAAAAGCCAAGCCATGAAGTCGAAGGAATTGTCCGTAGAGCTCAGATACAGGATTGTGTTGGCACAGATCTGGGAAAGTGTACCAAAATATTTCTGCAGCATTGAAGGTCCCCAAGTACACAGTGGTCTCCATCATTCTTAAATGGAAGAAGATTGGAACCAACAAGACTCTTCCTAGAGCTGGGTGCCTGGCCAAACTGAGCAATCGGGGGAGAAGGGCCTTGGTCAGGGAGGTGACCAAGAACCCGATGGTCACTCTGACAGAGCTCCAGAGTTCCTCTGTGGAGATGGGAGAACCTTCCAGAAGGACAACCATCTCTGCAGCACTCCACCATTCAGGCCTTTATGGTAGAGTGGCCAGACGGAAGCCACACCTCAGTAAAAGGCACATGACAACCTGCTTGTGTTTGCTAAAAGGCACCTAAAGACTCTCAGACCATGAGAAACAAGATTATTTTTTCAGCTGCAAAGACTGGGAGACAAAGATGGGAGACAAAGATGGGAGGCAAAGATGGGAGGCAAAGATGAACGGAGCAAAATACAGAGAGATCCTTGATGAAAACCTGCTCCAGAGCTTTCAGCAACTCAGACTGGGGCGACGGTTCGCCTTCCAACAGGACAACGACACTAAGCACACAGCCAAGACAATGCAGTAGGGGCTTCGGAACAAGTCTCTGAATGTCCTTGAGTGGCCCAGCCAGAGTCCGGACTTGAACCCGATCGAACATCTCTGGAGAGACCTGAAAATAGCTGTGCAGCGACGCTCCCCTTCCAACCTGACAGAGCTTGAGAGGATCTGCAGAGAATGGGAGAAACTCCCCAAATACAGGTGTGCCAAGCTTGTAGCGTTATACCCAAGATTTTTATAAATTTGCTAAAATGTTTTTTTTTTTTTTTTATAAATACGTTTTTCCTCTGTCA
The DNA here is from genome assembly GCF_018296145.1 of Oncorhynchus tshawytscha. Taxonomy (NCBI): domain Eukaryota; kingdom Metazoa; phylum Chordata; class Actinopteri; order Salmoniformes; family Salmonidae; genus Oncorhynchus; species Oncorhynchus tshawytscha. The sequence continues at coordinate 33,967,632 of NC_056434.1, read as the reverse complement.
TAATAGGATATTGTGTGTAGATTGAGGGGATAAAACAATTGAAACAATTTTTAGAATAAGGCTGTATCGTAACAATACTTTCAGAATGCACTGTAGAGTTCTGGCCAATAATAGTGCCCTATACAGGGAAGAGGGTGTGATTTGAGACACTGCCAATATGTTCTTACCTATGTCTTTTTACTCTTACAGTGAGGCTGACATGAGAGAGAAAGAGAAGATGAAGGAGAAAGAGAGGGTGATGGGTGGAGGAGACCCTCTCAATGCCACCGCTGCTCCCCTCAAAATCCGGCCTGCCACCGTCACAAAGTAAGTGTGTATCTGTGTCTCTGTCTTGTGTACCTGCTTCTTTGCTGACACCACCCCCTCCACTCTCCCCACAGAGACACACCATCCTTGGCAAACGGACCGGCCTAGTACTACGGTACCACGACACACACATACACACTCCACTTCCCAACAACACTCCATGCCATGCAACGTCTTGTATCGTGAGCAGTGCTGCCCTGTCATAGGTCTGTGTCTAGGACATCTACGGTGGCTGAGAGAGTCAAAAACGGAAGAGAAAAGCCATTCCGGAAGCCAAACAACAGCTCCTAAACACAAGTTTATAAACAGATTCATGTGATGTTTGTCCCTGCCCTACTGCTGTAGTCTCTCCTAGACACCTATCACCACACTGCGACGTGTGTGTGTGTGTGTGTGTGTGTGTGTGTGTGTGTGTGTGTGTGTGTGTGTGTGTGTGTGTGTGTGAGATCCAGCTTTATGTAGTCTTGTTAGTTCTTGGCTCAGCCAGTTTTTTTTTACACTTTAAGTCGAGAAGACGCTCCATTCCCGCTGTAGTCACATCATCAGCGCAGAGTAGTCTGAGGAGGGGAATGAGTAGTCAGTACTGACTGTAAGATCTTCAAAGACAGTGTGTTCCTAGTTTTTTTTTTTTTTTTACTCAATCATTTCAGCATAGAAAATCCAGCCTGTTTATGAAAATTCTCCACTATCTTTCTCCCTCTCTGTGTGGACTATTCCGTCTGTTCTCCCTCTCTGTGTGGACTATTACAGGTAGTGAAAATATTGATTCTGTCTCTTCTTTCTCTTTGTGTGGGAGATTTGGAATATATATTCTCAGGTTAAAAGAGCAGTTCTGTGGATGTGATGAAAGCACACCTGTGTGACGTCACACACAGCATGAGTACACACACATACAGTTTGATTATTCACACACACACAAAGCTTGAGGCATACACACTCCACTGTATGAGTGTATACACACAAACACAGAGTTTGCGCAGACAAGCACTCACACCCTTCCATATCACCCCTCCACAGAGCTGTGTAAATGTAATATTGTGACCTTTGAACCTTCTATTAGGTTGTGGTATAATGTAAACGTATTATAATGTAAACAGTATATATATATAAACACGTATCTATTTTTGGTATCAATTCAGATGTATCGGAAAGCGGATGTTTAGCAGGTTGCTGTGTGTGTGTGTGTGTGTGTGTGTGTGTGTGTGTGTGTGTGTGTGTGTGTGTGTGTGTGTGTGTTTATAATGGTGAAATGAGGCAATAATGACATCTGTGTTATGGTTTTTACCCCAGCATCAGACCCTGATACATGCTTCCTCCTGGGTGTGTGTGTGGGTACATGTATGTATATGTTTAATGTATTGGAAATGTCTTCCATATCCAATTCCTCATGCTATATCATCTTATCAGTATCTAAAGCGGTCTCTCTCCCTTCTCTCATTTAGAGCATGTCATTCAGGTATGACTTAGTGAAGTTAGTTTCTGTTGTGTGGTTTTATGTTTAAAGCACTTTGTGATGGTGGTCAGAACCATCAAGGTATTTTACTCACTGCTGAGGAAGAGGTTTGACTTAAAGGAATCAGTGAGTTATTACAAAATCTTAATAATATTTGTATGTGATATGACGATTTGATCCACCTATTGTGATGCCAAAGTGGGCTAGAGACTAATGAAATTGGCTAGATTTGGGACAGGGAGAGGGGTCCACCCTGATAAAGCTAACCAGAGTTGTGTACAGAGTTACGTCATACCTTCACCCCAACACCACACACTGCATCTGACTCATACCACACCACACACTGCATCTGACCCATACCACACCACACACTGCATCTGACCCATACAAAACCACACACTGCATCTGACCCATACAAAACCACACACTGCATCTGACCCATACAACACCACACACTGCATCTGACCCATACAAAACCACACACTGCATCTGACCCATACAACACCACACACTGCATCTGACCCATACAACACCACACACTGCATCTGACCCATACCACACCACACACTGCATCTGACCCATACAAAACCACACACTGCATCTGACCCATACCACACCACACACTGCATCTGACCCATACAAAACCACACACTGCATCTGACCCATACAACACCACACACTGCATCTGACCCATACAAAAACCACACACTGCATCTGACCCATACAACACCACACACTGCATCTGACCCATACAACACCACACACTGCATCTGACCCATACAACACCACACACTGCATCTGACCCATACAACACCACACACTGCATCTGACCCATACAACACCACACACTGCATCTGACCCATACAACACCACACACTGCATCTGACCCATACAACACCAGACACTGCATCTGACCCATACACACACTGCACCTGACCCATACCACACTGCACCTGACCCATACCACACTGCACCTTACCCATACCACACCACACACTGCATCTTGACCCATACCACACCACACACTGCATCTGACCCATACCACACTGCACCTGACCCATACCACACTGCATCTGACCCACACACTGCATCTGACCCACACCACACACTGCATCTGACCCATACCACACCACACACTGCATCTGACCCATACCACACCACACACTGCACCTGACCCATACCACACACTGCATGACCCTAACCCATACCACACTGCACCTGACCCATACCACCCACCACACACTGCATCTGACCCATACCACACCACACTGCACCTGACCCATACCACACTGCACCACCCACCACACTGCATCTGACCCATACCACACCACACACTGCATCTGACCCATACCACACACCACACACTGCATCTGACCCATACCACACCACACACTGCATCTGACCCATACCACACCACACACTGCATCTGACCCCACACCACACACTGCACCTGACCCATACCACACACACACACTGCATCTGACCATACCCACCACACACACTGCACCTGACCCATACACCACACACTGCACCTGACCCATACCACACCACACACTGCACCTGACCCATACCACACTGCACCTGACCCATACCACACCCACACTGCACCTGACCCATACCACACCACACACTGCATCTGACCCATACCACACCACACCACACACTGCATCTGACCCATACCACACCACCACACACTGCATCTGACCCATACCACACCACACACTGCATCTGACCCATACCACACCACACTGCACCTGACCCATACCACACCACACACTGCATCTGACCCATACCACACCACACACTGCATCTGACCCATACCACACCACACACTGCACTGACCCATACCACACTGACCCATACCACACCACACACTGCATCTGACCCATACCACACACTGCACCTGACCCATACACTGCATCTGACCCATACCACACTGCACCACCCATACCACCACACTGCATCTGACCCATACCACACCACACACTGCACCCTGACCCATACCACACCACCACACTGCACCTGACCCATACCACACCACACCACACCCACCACACACTGCATCTGACCCATACCACACCACACACTGCACCTGACCCATACCACACCACACACTGCACCTGACCACACCACACCACACACTGCATCTGACCCATACCACACACCTGACCCACCACACCACACACTGCACCTGACCCATACCACACACTGCATCTGACCCATACCACACCACACACTGCACCTGACCCATACCACACCACACTGCACCTGACCCATACCACACCACACACTGCACCTGACCCATACCCACACCATACCCATACCACACACTGCACCTGACCCATACCACACACTGCACCTGACCCATACCACACACTGCACCTGACCCATACCACACACTGCATCTGACCCATACCACACTGCATCTGACCCATACCACACCACACACTGCACTGCATCTGACCCATACCACACCACACACTGCACCTGACCCATACCACACTGCATCTGACCCATACCACACTGCATCTGACCCATACCACACCACAAACTGCATCTGACCCATACCACACCACACACTACACCTGACCCATACCACACTGCATCTGACCCATACCACACTGCATCTGACCCATACCACACCACACCACACACTGCACCTGACCCATATGTGTGTGTGCTCTCTGTAGTCAGAGGCCTTTTATAAAGGGTTCTGATGCTGGCGGTTCCTTTTCTGTATATGTAATTGTGTGTGTTACTGTTGTCAAACCTAGCCTGTAAAGTCAGATATCAAACTAATAAATATGTCAACCATCAACACTGGGCTCTCAATGTCATTGAGTCATGTGCTGAAATGACACACACAGCAGCCAACACAAATACAGTATGTTTACCTTTAGGTCAGGTGAGTAGAGGGGTTGGGTTCAATTTGCAGTCACACACACACACACAAACCATCTACAATAATCCCCTCCCCCCCTCTCTTGTTCCTACTTTGTAGTTACTGGTTGGAGGGAGAGCTAATTATTTAGGTTAGAAAGGGTAAATATAACCTAACTACTTCTAGTTAGTGTGACACACGGTACAGTCCCTGCTACTCAAACACACACCGTCTCACAACTACACACTGTCTAAAACAGACAAATAGCCTGTCTCTCTTTCTGTTACTCCTCTCTGTTTCTCACACTCAGCTTTGTTCTGCTCTGTTGTGTGCGACTGGTCTTAGTGAGCACACATATGTAGCACTGAGTGTGTGGAGAGGTGAGGGGGACTAAAGAGGAAGGGGTATGATGTAGAGAAGGTAGAGTTGGAGGGAGGGGGTTGGGGAGGGGGTTGGAGATGGAGGGAGGGGGGTAGAGTAGAGATGGAGGGAGGGTGGAGTAGGGGGTTGGAGATGGAGGGAGGGGGGGGTAGAGTAGAGATGGAGGGAGGGTGGAGTAGGGGGTTGGAGATGGAGGGAGGGGGGGGGTAGAGATGGAGGGAGGGTGGAGTAGGGGGTTGGAGATGGAGGGAGGGGGGTAGAGTAGAGATGGAGGGAGGGTGGAGTAGGGAGGGGTTGGAGTAGAGATGGAGGGAGGGTGGGAGGGGGTGGAGTAGAGAAGGAGGGAGGGGGTGGAGTCGGGAGGGAGGGAGAGGGTGGAGTAGAGAGGGATGGATGGAGGGAGTAGAGAGGGGTGGATGGAGAGAGGGGTGGATGGAGAGAGGGGATGGAGTAGAGGGATGGAGGGAGTAGAGATGGAGGGAGGAGGTGGAGTAGAGAGGGATGGATGGAGGGAGTAGAGGGATGGATGGAGGGAGTAGAGAGGGATGGATGGAGGGAGGGGTGGAGTAGAGAAGGAGAGAGGGGTGGATTAGAGATGGAGGGAGGGGGGGGTGGAGTAGAGATGGAGGGAGGGAGGGGTGGAGTAGAGATGGAGGGAGGGAGGGTTGGAGTAGAGAAGGAGGGAGGGGTGGAGTAGAGATGGAGGGAGGGAGGGGTGGAGTAGAGATGGAGGGAGGGAGGGGTGGAGTAGAGAAGGAGAAAGGGGTGGATTAGAGATGGAGGGGTGGAGTAGAGATGGAGGGAGGGAGGGGTGGAGTAGAGATGGAGGGAGGGAGGGTTGGAGTAGAGAAGGAGGGAGGGGTGGAGTAGAGATGGAGGGAGGGAGGGGTGGAGTAGAGATGGAGGGAGGGAGGGGGTGGAGTAGAGATGGAGGGAGGGAGGGAGGGAGGGAGGGGTGGAGTAGAGATGGAGGGGTGGAGTAGAGATGGAGGGAGGGAGGGAGGGAGTAGAGATGGAGGGAGGGAGGGAGTAGAGATGGAGGGGTGGAGTAGAGATGGAGGGAGGGAGGGGGTGGAGTAGAGATGGAGGGAGGGAGGGGTGGAGTAGAGATGGAGGGAGGGAGGAGAGATGGAGGAGAGATGGAGGGAGGGAGGGGTGTAGTAGGGAGGGAGGGAGGGAGGGAGGGGGTGGAGTAGAGATGGAGGGAGGGGTGGAGTAGAGATGGAGGGAGGGGTGGAGTAGAGATGGAGGGAGGGGGTGGAGTAGAGAAGGAGGAAAGGAGGGAGGGGGTGGAGTAGAGAGGGAGGAAAGGAGGGAGGGGGTGGAGTAGAGAGGGATGGATGGATGGAGGGGATGGAGTAGATGGGAGGGAGGGGATGGAGTAGAGATGGGAGGGGATGGAGTAGAGATGGGGGAGGGGATGGAGTAGAGATGGAGGGAGGGGATGGAGTAGAGATGGAGGGAGGGGATGGAGTAGAGATGGAGGGAGGGGTGGAGTAGAGAGGGAGGGAGGGGTGGAGTAGAGAGGGAGGGAGGGGTGGAGTAGAGAGGGAGGGAGGGGGTGGAGTAGAGATGGAGGGAGGGGGTGGAGTAGAGAAGGAGGAAAGGAGGGAGGGGGTGGAGTAGAGGGAGGAAAGGAGGGAGGGGGTGGAGTAGAGAGGGATGGATGGATGGAGGGGATGGAGTAGATGGGAGGGAGGGGATGGAGTAGAGATGGGAGTGGATGGAGTAGAGATGGGGGAGGGGATGGAGTAGAGATGGAGGGAGGGGATGGAGTAGAGATGGAGGGAGGGGATGGAGTAGAGATGGAGGGAGGGGTGGAGTAGAGAGGGAGGGAGGGGTGGAGTAGAGAGGGAGGGAGGGGGTGGAGTAGAGATGGAGGGAGGGGTGGGAGGGGGTGGAGTAGAGAGGGAGGGAGGGGGTGGAGTAGAGAGGGAGGGAGGGGGTGGAGTAGAGAGGGAGGGAGGGAGGGGGTGGAGTAGAGATGGAGGGAGGGGATGGAGTAGAGATGGAGGGAGGGGATGGAGTAGAGATGGAGGGAGGGGTGGAGTAGAGAGGGAGGGAGGGGTGGAGTAGAGAGGGAGGGAGGGGGTGGAGTAGAGATGGAGGGAGGGGTGGGAGGGGGTGGAGTAGAGAGGGAGGGAGGGGGTGGAGTAGAGAGGGAGGGAGGGGTGGAGTAGAGATGGAGGGAGGGAGGGGTTGGAGTAGAGATGGAGGGAGGGAGGGAGGGGGTGGAGTAGAGATGGAGGGAGGGAGGGGGTGGAGTAGAGATGGGGGTGGAGTAGAGATGGAGGGAGGGAGGGGGTGGAGTAGAGATGGAGGGGGTGAAGTAGAGATGGAGGGGGTGGAGGGAGGGGGTGGAGTAGAGATGGGAGGGGTGGAGTAGAGATGGGAGGGTGGAGTAGAGATGGGGGGTGGAGGGAGGGGTTGGAGTAGAGATGGAGGAAAAGAGGGAGGGGGTGGAGTAGAGAGGGAGGGGGTGGAGTAGAGAGGGAGAGAGGGAGGGGGTGGAGTAGAGAGGGAGGGAGGGAGGGGGTGGAGTAGAGAGGGAGGGAGGGGGTGGAGTAGAGAGGGAGGGAGGGAGGGAGGGGGGTGGAGTAGAGAGGGAGGGAGGGAGGGGGTGGAGTAGAGAGGGAGGGAGGGAGGGAGGGGTGGAGTAGAGATGGAGGGAGGGAGGGGGTGGAGTAGAGATGGAGGGAGGGAGGAGGTGGAGTAGAGATGGAGGGAGGGAGGAGGTGGAGTAGAGATGGAGGGAGGGAGGAGGTGGAGTAGAGATGGGGGTGAGGGGTTTCGAGTAGAGATGGAGGGAGAGGGGTGGAGTAGAGATGGATGGATGGATGGAGGGTTGGGAGGGGGTGGAGTAGAGGTGGAGTGAGGGATTGGAGTAGAGGGAGGGAGGTGTGGAGTAGAGATGGAGGGAGGTGGAGTAGAGATGGAGGGAGTGGAGTGAGGGGTTGGAGTAGATGGAGGGAGGGGTGGAGTAGAGATGGAGGGAGGGGGAGTGGAATAGAGTTGGAGGGTGTGGAGGGAGGGGTTGGAGTAGAGAGGGAGGGAGGGTTGGAATAGAGATGGAGTGGGTGGAGTAGAGGGAGGAAAGGAGGGAGGGGTGGAGTAGATAGATGGAGGGAAGGTGTGGAGTAGAGAAGGAGGGAGGGGAGTGAGGGGTTGGAGTAGAGGGGGAGGAAGGGGGTGGAGTAGAGATGGATGGGATGGAGTAGAGATGGGGGAGGGTGTGGAGTAGAGAAGGAGGGAGGGGCTGGAGTAGAGATGGAGGGAGTGGAGTGAGGGGTTGGAGTAGATGGAGGGAGGGGTGGAGTAGAGATGGAGGGAGGGGGGAGTGGAATAGAGTTGGAGGGTGTGGAGGGAGGGGTTGGAGTAGAGAGGGAGGGAGGGTTGGAATAGAGATGGAGTGGGTGGAGTAGAGGGAGGAAAGGAGGGAGGGGTGGAGTAGAGAGATGGAGGGAGGGTGTGGAGTAGAGAAGGAGGGAGGGGCTGGAGTAGAGATGGAGGGAGTGGAGTGAGGGGTTGGAGTAGAGGGGGAGGAAGGGGGTGGAGTAGAGATGGATGGGATGGAGTAGAGATGGGGGAGGGTGTGGAGTAGAGAAGGAGGGAGGGGCTGGAGTAGAGATGGAGGGAGTGGAGTGAGGGGGTGGAGTAGAGATGGAGCGAGGGGGTGGAGTAGAGATGGAGGGAGTGGAGTGAGGGGTTGGAGTAGAGAGGGAGTGAGGGGGTGGAGTAAAGCTGGTGGGAGGGGGTGGAGTAGAGATGGAGGGAGGGGGTGGAATAGAGATGGAGGGAGGGGTGGAGTAGAGATGGAGGGAGGGGGTGGAGTAGAGATGGAGGGAGGGGGTGGAGTAGAGATGGAGGGAGGGGGTAGAGTAGAGATGGAGGGAGGGGGTGGAGTAGAGAGAGATGGAGGGAGGGAGGGTGGAATAGAGATGGAGGGAGGGGGTGGAGTAGAGATAGGGGGAGGGAGGGGTGGAGTAGAGATGGAGGGAGGGGGTGGAGTAGAGATGGAGGGAGTGGAGTGAGGGGTTGGAGTAGAGAGGGAGGGAGGGAGGGGGGGGTTGGAGTAGAGAGGGGGGGTGGAGTAGAGATGGAGGGAGGGGGTGGAGTAGAGATGAAGGGGCAGGGAGGGGGTGGATTAGAGATAGAGAGCGGGTGGAGTAGAGATGAAGGATTAGAGATGGATAGGGGGAGGATTAGAGATGTAGAGAGGGAGGGGGTGGAGTAGAGATGGAGGGAGGGGGTGGAGTAGAGATGGAGGGAGGGGGTGGAGTAGAGATGGAGGGAGGGAGCGAGGGGGTGGAGAAGCGATGGAGCGAGGGGTGGAGTAGAGATTGGGGGTGGAGTAGAGATGGAGGGAGGTGGGGTGGAGTAGAGATGGAGAGAGTGGAGTAGAGATGAAGGGGCAGGGAGGGGGTGGATTAGAGATAGAGAGCGGGTGGAGTAGAGATGAAGGATTAGAGATGGATAGGGGGTGGATTAGAGATGTAGAGAGGGAGGGGGTGGAGTAGAGATTTTTTTATTTAATCTTTATTTAACTAGGCATGTCAGTTAAGAACAAATTATTATTTACAATGACGGCCTACCGGGGAACAGTGGGTTAACTGCCTTGTTCAAGGTGCAGAATGACAGATTTTTACCTTGTCAGCTCAGGGATTCGATCCAGCAACCTTTCGGTTTCTGGCCCAACGCTCTAACCACGAGGCTACCTAGTGCAGGGAGATGGAGGGAGGGGTGGAGTAGAGATGGAGGGGGAGGAGTAGAGAGCTCTTGGCTCAGTAAATATGTTTGTGGAGAAACCTGCCTGTCCACCTCACAGAGGAGGAGTCTAGGGGCGTGGGACACAGACAAAGAACAGACACACACTAACACGAGGAGGGAGAAGAGGACTTTTCTGTACACAGTGGATTTTACACTTGTGGAATATAATTCATATTTGGAACTTTGCTGGAGGAGGTCTGTGTGTTAGTGTGTAGTATAGTGTGCCTACGTTAGTGTGTTTTGTATGAGTGACTGTGAGAGCATGTGTGAGTGTGTTATGTTGTGTGTGTAACAGCCCGGCCCCGGATGGAAAGGGTTGTCGCTGGCTACTCCGAGGTCTTAGCTCCCAGCCATGGGGGGCTGCCAGAGTCACCCCTCTGCTGCGGATACACAAATAGTACCCCAGCCCTCTGACGTCAACAAACTGTAAGTATCTCTCCACTTCCTCTCTCTCAATCGATCCATTCCCCCCCTTCCCTCTCATTATTCTATGCTAGTTCAGATTAGACTGGGTTTGTGAGTAGGGCTGGCAGTAGGTTGAACAGTTAGTTAGAACTCAAAAGATCTGAACTGAGGTGGAGAGAGAAAATTGGGGATAGAGCGAGAGACGTAGGGACTGGGAAAAAGAGAGACGGCTGCTGGACATGGTAAACTGAGGAATGTTCTCTTTATAAGGACGTGTGTGTGTGTGTGAGAGTGTGTGAGTGTGTGTGTGTGTGTGTGTGTGTGTGTGTGTGTGTGTGGCACATATTTGTCTGATAACATCAACGGGGATATAGATTCCTTTTCTGAGGCAAAAAGCAGGAATGATGGGATTGTGGTTCAAAAAGTGTTTAAGAAGAGATGGTGTGTGCTTTAAAAAATGTCATGAATATATAGATTGCTTGTATGGCTTTTTGAACAGAGACAGTTATGCTTGGTTTACTGTTTGCTTCGTCCACAGAGTGCAGTGAAACGTTAACACACACACACACACACACACACACACACACGAGTGAGAGAGCAGGGCAGGCTCACAGTGGATTCTGTTTACCTATAAACACACCACCTACTTTGGATTCGTGTGTGTGTGTGTGCGTGTGCGTGTGCGTGTGTGTGTGTGTACGTGTGTGTGCGTACGTGTATGTACAGGTGGTTGGTAGAGAGGGTAGTCTAAATAAAGGGGCAATTGTGTAGAGTAGAATAGGGAGGAAGTTTAGTTGACAGTTCCCTCAGCGTGGTAAAACCAGCCTGATCGCTGTGTTCACCGCTAATTCACTATATTGATTCCCAATGTGACCTTCCTTCTGTCTGCACCATCCCCAGATGCTGTTTAAAAGCCATTCTGAAGATTCCTACATACTTTGTCTTGCCCTTACCCTTTAACCCTAACCTCCCTCTGTCATCGTTCACTTGCTCTCTGTCTCTCTCTTTCTCCTGTGGACAAAGGCCATGCTGTTTTGCCAATAGGACACACACCAAGGCAACCCCAGCAGGGACTGAAACTCCTCATAGAGAACAGAATGTGTCTGTTATCAGTGTAACAAGGTCACACACACACACATTCTCAAATACACACACAGATATCAAGGTTGAAAGTATTTTCGTTGCTTTCACTTCACTGGCTGTGTGTTGATATAGTCAGTGGAAAACATTGACAGTGTAGTGTAGTACAGTGGAAAACATGGACCTTCTTTGCATGAAGTCAAATCTCTCTCTGGCTCCAGTCCCTGGTTTAGACTCTCAAGGACAGAGACATTGACCAATATCACAATACATTTAATGTGTCTGTGGTTATAATGCATTATAACAAAGTATTACCCCTCTCACTTTATCATCTCCTCAGCCCGCCCCTCCTCATCTCTGATTTGTTAAGCTGAACAGATGCTTCCATAACGACCAGACACACAGCTCTTTAACCTCATTACACAGGTGCATAATTAAATCGCTTTAGCACCCATGAGCACCGGAGATAACCAAGCTAGCATATTTACACTGAACTAAAATATAAACGCAGCATGCACCTATTTCAAAGGTTTTACTGAGTTACAGTTCATATGAGGAAATCAGTCAATTTACATGAATTGATTAGGCCCTAATCTGTGCATTTCACATGACTGGGAATACAGATCTGCATCTGTTGGTCACAGATACCTTTAAAAAAAAAGGTATGGGTGTGGATCAGAAACCCAGTCAGTATCTGCCTCATGCAGCGCGACACATCTCCTTCGCATAGAGTTGATCAGGCTTGTGGAATGTTGGACTGGATATTGGCAGGAACTGGAACACACTGTCGTATACGTTGATCCAGAGCATCCTAAACATGCTTAATGGGTGACATGTCTGAACTGGGACATTTTCAGCTTCCAGGAATTGTGTCCAGATCCTTGCGACATGAGGCAGTGTATTATCATGCTGAAACATGAGGTGATAGCGGCAGATGAATAGCACGACAATGGGCCTCAGGATCTCATCACGGTATCTCTGTGCATTGAAATTGTTATCGATAAAATACAATTGTGTTCGTTGTCCGTAGCTTATGCCTGTCCATACCATAACACCCCCGCCACCATGGGGCACTGTTCACAATGTTGACATCAGCAGACCGCTCGCCTACATAACGCCATGACGTCTGCCATCTGCCCGGTGCAGTTGAAACCGGGATTCATCCATGAAAGAGCAGAGCACACTTCTCCAGCATGCCAGTGGCCATCGAAGGTGAGCATTTAACCTAAGCTAGCAGTGTAATTAAAAGTATAATTTAAATCTTCAGTGAAAGTTAAGGAAGTTATTTAAAAACCTTCAAATAAACAATCATTTCCATTCTCTGAAGTCGGTTATGATGCCGAACTGCAATCAGCTCAAAAGCCTGGTGAGGACGACAAGCACGCAAATGAGATTCCCTGAGATGGTTTCTGACAGTTTGTGCAGAAATTCTTCGGTTGTGCAAACCAACAGATTCATCAGCTGTCTGGGTGACAGCTCTCAGATGATCCCGAAGTGGGGAAAGTCAGATGTGAAAGTCCTGGGCTGGCGTGGTTACACGTGGTCTGCAGTTGTGAGGCCGGTTGGACATACTGCCAAATTCTCTAAAAAGACGTTGGAGGTGGCTTATGGTAGAGAAATTAACATAAAATTGTCTGCCAACAGTTCTGGTGGACATTCCTGCAGTCAGCATGCCAATTGCACCCTCCCTCAAAACTTGAGACATCTATGGGCATTGTGTTGTGATAAAACTACACATTTTAGAGTGGCCTTGTAGCGTCCCCAGCACAAGGTGCATCTGTTTAATCAGTTTCTTGATATGCCACACCTGTCAGGTGGATGGATTATTGTGGAAAAGGAGAAAAGCTCACTAACGGGTGTGAACAAATTTGTGCACAACATTTGAGAGAAATAAGGTTTTTGTGCGTATGGAACATTTCTGGGATCTTCTATTTCAGCTCATGAAACATGGGACCAACACTTTACATGTGTTTATATTTTTGGTCACGGTACTTTACATGCGTTTATATTTTTGGTCACTGAAGGTCCTTGGAAGTTGTGACAGAAAACGTTTTTGGTTTCCCACTGGTCTGGTAACGGATCTTCCTGGCCGGTAAAACAATGTTTTAAAAAAAAACGTTTTAAGAATGGGAGTGAAAATGTTGCTTGTTCTGGGAGTACATTTTTTAGTTTGCAGGGAGGTTCTGAGATTGTTTTATGAACATTCTGAGAATGGAAATGATTGGTTATTTGAACGTTTTTAAATTACTTTTAATAACACTGCTAGCTTAGGTTAACTGTTTTGAACACAGATAGGAGGACATTGAAATGAATTTGCTTAGGCATTTTATTGTGGCACGGTGTCAGTGAGATTCGCACTTATGATCTTCTATTCTCTATCCTTTGAACTAGTCCACTGCACCACCGGGATGGTGATGGTGTTTTTATTTTTCATTTTTCTATTCATTCAAAGCTTTCTTTATTCATTTTAGTCTATTCAAACAGACCCCATTTCAAAGTGCGGCCAATACACCTGAACAAGATAGAGAATAGACAAAGTTTTGTTGACGCTGAGACGGAATGTATCTATTTTTTAATAATGTTCTTAGAACATTCTTTGAACGTTACTAATGTTTTGTGGGTTTTATGTAACAAAAACCAAATAGAACTATGAGGAAACCTGTAGGAAACGGTATGCTGAAGTACTGAAATTCCCACAGAAGAAAGTTGTTTCTTAATGTTCTCTGAACTATTGGAGAACATTCCCCAATGTCAAACCAGTTGGAGAACGTTCCTTGAACGTTACAAAATTGACAAATCTAACCATGTTTAAACTTTAAGGTTAAAGTAATGAAATAACCACAAAAATGATTTTTTTGTCAAATTCCTTAAATGTGCTGAGAATGTTCCCAACCAAGTGACTATCCTGCACCATTCCCAGAAAGTTGTGGGAAGGTTGTATGCAAAATAACCATAGGATAACCATGCTCTCACCAAGCTCTAAGAAACATTGTACTACAACATGCATGAATATATACCGAATGTGTATTTCAGTATGTATATATTCACACTCGCTGACACACACTGGCTGAGATAGAATATGCCCAAAGTTCTGTATGATATATCTCACCTCAAAACCTCCAGTTTACAGTGTGGACTCCCTTGTCCTCCAGAGAGCAGCTGTACTCCTAAATCCTGCAGTTCATTGTTACTCAGATCCAGCTCTATCAGGTGTGAGAGATTTGACCTCAGAGCTGCAATGGGAGAAAAACATTTCCATCTCACCTCTACATGAAGGATCAATTTATATTTTCTAACAAATGGAGTTTTAATGGCATATTTGAGCGATGTCATTACTTCAGTGTCTTCGGTTTATAGTGTGGATTCCCCAGTTGAGCAGAGAGCAGCTCCAGTCCTGCATCCTGCAGTTTAGTATCACTCAGGTCCAGCTCTCTCCTAGATTAGAGGAGTTTGAGCTGAGAACTGAAGCCAACACATCACAGCATTTCTCTGTGAGATTACACCCTTTCTGCCTGAATAAGGAACAAAGAAGTGACAGAATGGGGTCAAAAATCTATTATTACCAATGAAATGGGAGTGTACAACCAAATATGAATCATAGAAATCGTATAGCTTGGTCACTCCTAAATATTGTGGATTTTTCTGAAACAGTTAATTGTACTAACAAATTAGTTAATACATACTGTAAGGTAGTGTGTACACTTATTACTTTGAAATGATTAGCAGGGCACCAGTCTAGTTATTGGACCAACTGGTTTTCTAAGAAGACCTGATTTATGAGTTATTTTAGTAATAACTCTATAAGACTACAATTAGAATAATATAGTGGTAAATGTATTAACCTGAAGGTATGAATTAGTTGAGAGTCAATTGGAGTTATTTTCCAGAATAACAAGACAAACACAATTGGTTTTCAGAATGTTATGTGCTACCTGGGAAAAGACTGCAGCAACAGCTGTGTGTGTGAGCATATAGTAAACCATATAGTCCAGACTGCAAACGATGCAATCTGATGACTGCAGCTGGAGCAGTGAAACATGGACACTTAAATACTGACAGACAGACTCACACTTTAACTGTGTGTGTTGTATTGTTTAGGGGAGATAATAACAATGAGCTGGAGTTGGAGGAGCGTCCCTATCTGCAGCAGCAGTATGTCTCTGAGAGGATCACACACACCGACATGACCGCCCTCACCGCCCTGCCACCCGGACTGGACCAGGCTGAGTGGCTCGCCAGCAACAGTCAGTATATACACACACACACACACACACACACACACACACACACACACACACACACACACACACACACACACACACACACACACACACACAATTCAGAAATGGGAGCCCTATTTGGGAGTGTTAGGGTTAGGGTTAAACATAAAGTGAGTTAGGGTTATGCCAAGATTAGAGTTGTGGTTGAGGTTATGGTTGAACCGGGATGTAGACATGAAGCTAGGGTTGAACCAGGATGTAGACCTGAAGATACGGTTACTTTAGGGTTATGCCAAAAGAGTTGGGGTTAATTTTGTATATCCCTAATCCCAATATTGCATTACTATAACCTAAACTGTTTCTCTCTCCCCCTCTCCAGCGGTAGCGTTCTTTAAGCATATTAACCTGTTCTCCAGTACCCTTTCTGAGTTATGTACTCCTACCACCTGTCCTACAGCCTGCGGACCAAATAACATGTAAGTCACACTCAAACACACACACGCGTACGTACGTTAATATTCACACTCATGCAGACATACCCTTCTGCTCCCTCAATGTGTCTGTGTGTAGAGTGTATACATGGACAGACGATCAGGGGAAGAAGTTGAGGTGTTCCGCTCCTCTCTACTTTGACTACACCATGTCCTACATCCAAGACCTACTGACAGATGAAGACGTCTTCCCCACCAGAGCAGGTACGCACGCACACAGTGTGTGTGTGCTGCATACATTCACTGCCCTACTGATCATCAACCAATGACTACAACATAACAAACCAACTGATCTATCAGTCAATAAAATACTCAACCCTTCTCCCCTTTCATTCCCACTCCCCCACTACCTTACACATCATCCTCTGCCTCCTCACTATTTCCCTTCCCTGTCTTATCCCCAACACCTCTCTACATCCTATCCATCTCATTTCACCAGGGTCAGTGTTCCCAGCAGGCTTTGTTTTCTTGGTCAAGAAGGTGTTTCTGCTGTTGTTCCGTGTTCTGGCTCATATCTACTGGAGTCACTACAGAGAGGCCCTGGTTCTGGGACTACACCCCCACCTCAACACGTTGTTCATACACCTCACACACTTCAGCCTTCAACACGACCTGCTGGAAGCAGAACACACACAACCTCTACAGGACCTGATCATTGCTCTGGGACAGTACAGCCTCACCTGACACACACACAAATGTAACTTCACAGATGTACACGCACGCACGCATGTATGTACACATACACACACAGCTTCAATGAATTTAGAGAGACAGACTCAGCGACTCTGTTGTATAAACTGTGAGATAACCTTTTAATGCAGTGGGCTAAATCAGGGTCACTTGGTAGTCTTAAGAAAATTTACTTTGAAACAAAAATATACAACTCACACATGGGCTTAAAAAAAAGAAGACACCTGTACCATGTCAGATATAGAGTTGAAATGTATTACATTTTGCATTTACATCCCAATAGACTTTATATACTGTACATCACAGAAGACTGAAATATAACGAAACTGTTTGACATAGATTTTCTGCATTTAAAAAAAATCATGTTTATTAATAATAAAAAAATATGAATAACATTCTACCAACGAGGCCACTAGGTTGTTTGACTGCAGGAAAGGGTTATGTAAGAAGAGGATGTGTGTTGCTCTTTATGCTTTTGCATGTGATATGTATAATAGATAATATATGTTATGAAGATGATGTTCTTGTATGTTATTAAACTGAGGTCAAATGAATTTCAACGGTCATGTATACTGTAGGTCAACTATTATGCTCTCCTTCAAATCAAATTTTAGTCACTTGCACCGAATACAACAGGTGTAGACCTTACAGTGAAATGCTTACTTATGAATCCCTAACTAACAATGCAGTTTTTAAAAAATATTTAAAAAATGGATAAGAATAAGAAATAAAATTAACAAGTAATTAAAGAGCAGCAGTAAAATAACAATAGCGAGACTTAATACAGGAAACCCTACACACAAGTTATGTTCCAGGTTAATACAGTATGTACAGTCACAGAAAGCACAGTTTCCCTTAAATGTTGCTGAGAATGTCTTCTTTCAGATGCTCTTTTCCATGGGTGAATAGCCCCAACCTTTCAATAGAGCCAAATGTTTGATGCATGTCAAAGTCTTAAATCCGTCAGATCGTCCGTGATCCAACGTTTTAAGTCAACATTTGTCAAAACTCAGTTTTAGCTGAAATTCAGATCAGTGTTGCTCAGCCTCTGAACATCATAGGGAAATCATTCTCATATCTATGTGGTCGGCGTGGTTGCACCATTCCTGTGCAGTTTGTTTCTAGGACACTCCAGTCAAAAGTTATATAGACTAAGGTCAAGGTCAAATTGTGGGGGTCAAATTGACCCAGAACATCATGGATGTCACTTTTCTTGTACCATGTAGTGATTTATTTTATTTATTTTTATTATGTGTTTTACAGAAAGTTCAAGAGTCAAATTGCAGGTCAATTTGACTCCAGATCAGTGTTGTTCAGCGTCTGAGTATCATAGGGATATCATTCCTGTGCAGAAAGCTTATTTCTAGGACACACCGTTCAAAAGTTATATAGACTAAGGTCAAATTGCGGGTCAAATTGACCCAGAACATCATGGATGTCACTTTTCTTGTACCGTGTAGTGATTTATTTTATTATGTGTTTTACAAGTTTGAGACCAGTAGCTAAGAGAGTATATGAAGGGTCATGGTGAAAAAATTAAGTAAAACTGTAGGCCTATTTGAGTGATAAAAAAGTTACACGAACATACACGTCTTTAAAAGTTACACGAACATACACGTCTTTAAAAGTTACACGAACATACACGTCTTTAAAAGGGGCAATTCAGAACCAAGATATGCGCACATAAAAGGAACTTAATCCCTTTTTCATGCACTTTCCTGTCTGTGCCCATTCTGACCTTGAACTTAAGCATGGGGAAATGGATGTACCTGCCAGCGATTCGTTTGGGTTGGAGATGGCAGAAGTGTCTACGGATATGCGTATTCTGACCTTGACTTAATTCCACCAGCTTTATGTACTAGAAAACCATTAATAAGGTTGAGCAACCTGTCAGGTTCCAAGTGGAAAAATATCTACTTCATTTTTTCCTTTTAATTACCAAACTGATGACTGCCGTTTAACCTTTGTGCACTCTCAAATGGTTTAATTATGTGCCCCGACTTTCACTATTTTCCATTTGTAGCCTATCATGTTAAATATTATCCACTGTCCACCGTCAGTAATACAAGTTCAGAGTTTTAATACCCACATACATTTATAACTCACTTTAGTATTAGTACCCTTCAATTTGTAGCCTGCATTTTGAGGGAGGGAGGGAGTAGGAGAGAGGATGCAAGGCATCAAGGGAAGAATACACTTCATGTCTTAATAGGACACTCTGGTTTGAACAGAAGTAAAACATTGATCTCCAACAACCTCCAGCTGTATTGCGGTTTAACGGAACCATCTACGGGGAAATGGTGCAGGGATCTTAGACCTCCTTACAGAGAGCTGAGACGCCCAACCCGGGTGTGAACATGGCAGAGAGATGGTTCCAGAGGAGAACAGAGAGGACGACACAGTGGACCTGTGAGGAGGAAAAGAGAGCTGAGACGCCCAACCCGGGTGTGAACATGGCAGAGAGATGGTTCCAGAGGAGAACAGAGAGGACGACACAGTGGACCTGTGAGGAGGAAAAGAGAGCTGAGACGCCCAACCCGCCCAACCCACCAACTCTACATGCCACCCCTATATCAACCCTCTTCCCCCTCCACTCTACCTCCCAGTAACAGTGTTCAGTCAGACCCTCTCTACACAGCACTTGTGACCATTCCTCAAACTTCTCTGGGTGATCAAGATACAGCTGTTCCTTTTATTTCCCCATGTCACGTTCCTGTTCTCCTTAGACCGAATCAGATACCTGTATGCTGTGTTTTGGTCCAATGTGAGCTTGCAGGCATATGTTGGACAGGATGAAATCAATTGTAAAAACCATTGCAAACCATTAATATTGCATTCTTGACCATTTCATTTTACAGTCGTGACTTACATTTCAAGTGCCCAGCTTTGATCTGTCATTTTCTATTGTGGTCCACACTATATAAATAACAGAGGAAATGATTAGTGATATTTTCTTCATAAAACAAAAATCAGACACAAGCTAGGTTTCCATCCAATTGGTTACAGATTTTCATGCAAATATATATTTTTAAATTACATAAAAACAAAATGTTCATTTTCCCACCTGAGATGTATTTACATCAAATTTACTTGTTGGGGATAAAAGGCTGTGTGAGATGATATCATTCAAATAAAAATATATTTTGGATTTAAATTCAACTAAACGCAGTTTACCCACCTTTATCAGAAAAATGCATTGAAAGAATAGGGAGTGTTTATTTTTTCCCTGCGACCAGCAATCAGTTTAGCCACCTATTTTTTTACCTCTACATAACTGGCTACGGTAGGCCTATTTGAAGTTTGTGGTAATAGGCCTACACATTGTAGCCTAATCTAGTAAATTGCTGTTTTTCCCACGACAGTTTCAGCCCTACTTCAGGTGTCCCGACATTTCAGGCTACAAAAAAGGTACATTTGTAAGCAAGACACATCAATTAACGTAGGCCTAATCAATGGAAATCGCTGAATGACATTAGGCACAATGTCTGGTGTTTTGTCAACAGATTTATATTTCCATTCATCAAATGGCATGAGTATACATGCATTGCACTACTTGGATAATTTTGGAGTGGACGAACATGCACAGGTTGCCTACTTTTGAAGTGATTTGTTTGAAAATCAGATGAAGGCATCATGACTGGTTGTGTTCATGCTACACTAAGTGTAACGTTTTGTGTGGATAGTGGAGATTTATTTATAGAACATGATAACACAACAGTGAACCTTTATATATTCTTACAGGACCACAAGGCCAGTAGGCCTACTGCGGCATATTGTACTTTACTGAAGAAACAATGCCTGAATTGGAAAGAAATTTGGTAGGGAGAGTAATTATTTGGAAGTCGCTATCTTAAAGGGATACATTAGGGATTTTGGCAATGAAGCTCTTTATCTACAGTACTTCCCCAGAGTCAGATAAACTCGTGGTTACCATTTTTATGTCTGGGTGCAGTTTGAAGGAAGTTGCTAACTACCGCAATGGTTAACTAGCGTTAGCATGCTAGCAGATATCCACAGACTTCCAGTCATTGCACTAAAGCTAGTTAGCATTGGCTCACAAAACTAACTAACATCCTTCATACTGGACGCAGAGACATAAAAACAGTATCCATGAGTTCATCTGACTCTGGGAAAGTAGATAAAGGGCCTCATTGCCAAAATCCCAAAGTATCCCTTTAACCAAAGCAACCAATGCAAGGTGCTTTGTTTTATAATTTTGCATCTTTGCGTGAAGAAAAGATGTCCGAAAAGAGGACGCAGATCGGGGATCCTTCTGAGAATCCGGAGGCGAGCGAGCAAACTCCCAATGCCTTCCAGTCTCCTTGCTAACGTGCAATCGTTGGAAAATAAAATTTATGACCTACTATCAAGATTATCCTACCAACAGGACATTTAAAACTGTAACATCTTATGTTTCACTGAGACGTGGCTGAACAAAGAAACGGACAATATAGAGCTTACGGGATTTTCCATGCACCGGCAGAACAGAGACGCTACCTCTGGTAAGACGAGTGGGGGTGTGTGTATTTTTGTCAATAACAGCTGGTGCGCGATGTCTAATATTAAATAAGTCTAGAGGTATTGCTCGCCTGATGTATAATACCTTATGATAAGCTGTCTCCCGCACTATCTACCAAGAGAGTTCCCATCTGTATTATTCGTAGCCGTCTATTTACCACCACAAAGCGAAGCTGGCACTAAGACCGGTCTCAACCAACTCTATAAGGCCATAACCCATAATGTCAAACGGGAATTATGTGTTTTGAAATTTGTATAAATTAATACAAAATGAAAAGCTGAAATGTCTTGGAGTCAATAAGTATTCCACCCCTTTGTTATGGTAAAACTAAGTTCAAGAGTAAAAATATGTCAAACAAGTAACATATGTTGCATGGACTCACTCTGTGTGCAATAATAGTGTTTATCATGATTTTTGAATGATTACCTCATCTCTGAACCCCACACAAACAAAATGATATGTAAGGTCCCTCAGTCAAGCAGTGAATTACGAACACAGACTCAACCACAAAAACCAGGGAGGTTTAACAAAAAAAGAGAAGTGCACCTATTGGTAGATGGGTAAAAAAAAAGCAGACATTGAATATCCCTTTGGGGAATCATGGGGAAGTTATTACTTACACTTTGGATGGTGTATTAATACACCCAGATACAGGCGTCCTTCCTAACTCAGTTGCCGGATCGGAAGGAAACTGCTCAGGGATTTCACCATGAGGCCAATGGTAACTTTAGAGTTGAATGGCTGTGATAGGAGAAAACTGAGGATGGATCAACAACATTGTAGTTACTCGACAATACTAACCTAATTGACAGAGTGAAAAAAAGGAAACCTGTACAGAATACAAATATTCCAAAACCTGCATTTTGCACCAAAGTAATACTGCAAAAAATGTGCCACTTTTTGTCCTGAATACAAAGTGTTATGTTTGGGGCGAATCCAATACAACATATTATCGAGTACCACTCTCCATATTATCAAGTACAGTGGTAGCTGCATCATGTTATGGGTATCCTTGTAATTGTTAAGGACTGGGGATTTTTTCAGGATAAAGAAAATAAACGGATTGGCGCTAAGCACATGCGAAATCCTAGAGGAAAACCTGGTTCAGTCTGCTTCCCACCAGAGACTGGAAGATGAATCTTTCATCTTTCAACATGACAATAACATGAAACACAAGGCCAAATCTACACTGGAGTTTCTTACCAAAGAAGACAGTACATGTTCCTTACAGTTCTGACAAATCTACTTAAACATCTATGACAAGACAAGAATTGGCTGTCTAGCAATGATCAACAACCAATTGGGGAGCTTGAAGAATTTGAAAATAATAAAATGGGCAAATGTCACACAATGTAGGTGTGGAAAGCTCTTAAATACTCTTAAAAGGTGCTCCTACAAAGTATTGACTCAGTGGTGTGAATACTTATGTAAATGAGTTATTCCTGTATTTCATTTTCAATACATTCGCCAATATTTCTAAAAACATGTTTTCACTTTGTCATTATGGGGTATTGTGTGTAGATGAATGATAAAAATATTTATTTAATCCATTTTAAATTCTGGCTTTAACACAACAAACTGTCTAATAAGTCAAGGGGTATGAATACTTTCGAAAGGCACTGCAGTATTTCACAAAAACATAATTTCCTTACCTTGATTACATTGGGATAAGATCAAATTGGGGAACCCCGGTACACAGTCAAGTTAGTACAGTTGAAGACGGAAGTTTACATACACCTCAGTCGAATACATTTAAACTCAGTTTTTCACAATTCCTCACATTTAATCCGAGTAAAAATTCCCTGTCTTAGGTCAGATTGAACCAGCACTTAATTTTAAGAATGTGAAATGTCAGAATAATAGTAGAGAGAATGATTTCTTTCAGCTTTTACTTCTTTCATCACATTCCCAGTGGGTCAGAAGTTTACATACACTCAATAAGTATTTGGTAGCATTGCCTTTAAATTGTTTACACAATAAGTTGGGTGAATTTTGACCCATTCCTCCTGACAGAGCTGGTGTAACTGAGTCAGATTTGTAGGCCTCATTTCTCGCACACGCTTTTTCTGCCCACACATTTTATATAGGATTGAGGTCAGGGCTTTGTGATGGCCACTCCAATACCTTGACTTTGTTGTCCTTAAGCCATTTTGCCACAACGTTGGAAGTATGTTTGAGGTCATTGTCCATTTGGGACCAAGCTTTAACTTCCTGACTGATGTCTTGAGATGTTGCTTCAATATATCCACATAATTGTCCATCCTCATGATGCCATCTATTTTGTGAAGTGCACCAATCCCTCCTGCAGCAAAGCACCCCCATAACATGATGCTGCCACCCCCATGCTTCACGGTTGGGATGGTGTTCTTTGGCTTGCAAGCCTCCACCTTTTTCCTCCAAACATAACGATAGTCATTATGGCCAAACAGTTCTATTTTTGTTTCATCAGACCAGAGGACATTTCTCCAAGAAGTACGATCTTTGTCCCCATGTGCAGTTGCAAACCTTAGTCTGGCTTTTTTATGGCGGCTTTGGAGCAGTGGCTTCTTGCTTGCTTCTTCCTGTCCTACCTCATTTGCACATGTTGTATATAGATCTTTCTACTGTATGTTTGTTTATTCCATGTGTAACTCTGTGTTGTTGTATGCGTTGAACTGCTTTGCTTTATCTTGGCCAGGTCGCAGTTGCAAATGAGAACTTGTTCTCAACTAGCCTACCTGGTTAAATTAAGGTGACATAAATAAATAAATAAATAAAAATTGCTGAGCGGCCTTTCAGGTTATGTCGATATAGGACTCGTTTTACTGTGGGTATAGGTACTTTTGTACCTGTTTCCTCCAGCATCTTCACAAGATCCTTTGCTCTTGTTCTGGGATTAATTTGCACTTCTCGCACCAAAGTACGTTCATCTCTGGGAGACACAACGCGTCTTCTTCCTGAGCGGTATGATGGCTGCGTGGTCCCATGGTGTTTATACTTGCGTACTATTGTTTGTACAGATGAACATGGTACCTTTAGGCATTTGGAAATTGCTCCCAAGGATGAACCAGACTTGTGGAGGTCAACAATTTTTTGTCTGAGGTCTTGGCTGATTTCTTTTGATTTTCCCATGATGTCAAGCAAAGAGGTACTGAGTTTGAAGGTAGGCCTTGAAATACATCCACAGGTACACCACCAATTGACTCAAATTATGTCAATTAGTCTATCAGAAGCTTCTAAAGGCATGACATCATTTTCTGGAATTTTCCAAGCTGTTTAAAGGCACAGTTAATTTATTGTATGTAAACTTCTGACCCACTGGAATAGTGATACAGTGAATTATAAGTGAAATAATCTGTCTGTAAACAATTGTTGGAAAAATTACTTGTGTTATGCACAAAGTAGATGTCCTAACCTACTTGCCAAAACTATAGTTAGTTAACAAGAATTCTGTGGAGTGGTTGATAAACGAGTTTTAATGACTCCAACCTAAGTGTATGTAAATTTCCAACTTCAACTGTAGATGAGGCTAAATTTAAGAGTACAGCCATTATGATAGATGTGTGGCAGAAGAGGTGGGACAGCGAGCCCAAGTGCCGGGATTTATATGCCCTCCAAATAAAGTTTGGTTGACCAAGATTCAAAGGTCAGATTAGGAAGGAAGAGGTGTTTGCTCGGTTGTGCCTATGATATTGTACATTGAACTCGTTCTGGTTGGCGTGTGGAGTGTATGGTTGATGGCAGTACCGGTATGTGGAAGAGGGAAAAAGATTGATATGTAGGGTTTAGTGCTGGGCTCCTTTTTAAAAAATTCTTAGTTGTGCAGGGTTCGGTAGGAGGGTTTAGTTTTTCTTAATGTTTTTTTAAGTCCAAACTGAATTAGCTAACTATCCTTACCTTAACATAATAGCTAGTTAGATAAATGTTGGCGAGTAAATGACTGGGATGATTACCATGGAAGTAATGGTTGAGTCCAACTAAATGGATGGCAAATTCGACACTCTGTTATATCAACTTTGGAAAGAGTAATAGCTACCCGGTCTGTTTGTTGAGAACACTCTAACACAGTTAACATTTTCAATTCTAATTTCTTTAATTGTGATTTATTCAACCCGAAATGAATAAATCCTTTGGTGGCATCCCATAGTGGTGGCATCCCATATAATCTGGCGGTCAGACAGTTTTTAATGATCATTATGAATTATTATAACGCAAGCATGGGGTGCTTCCACACAGAAGGTTTCAGACACTTGTAGAATCTATGCCAAGGCGCATTGAAGCTGTTCTGACGGCTTAACGCCAAATTAAGATGCTTTATGTTGGTGTTTCCTTTATTTTGACAGTTACATGCAGCAGCAGGCTACACGGAAAATGGAACAGACAATGGAACAGGCGGATAGGGGAAACATTACATTGATGTGAATGGCATGTTACAGAAGGGCCCAGTCATTGTGTGTGATTTCACGTTTTTGAGAAACTGGATTGTGGTTGTCTTATTAGATTTGTCCTGCATGTACAAAATTACATGAATGTCTGTCCCAATAACCAGATGGAATTCTGTTAATTATAATAATATGCTGTTCAGAGAACGTAGGATCATAAAAACGTAGGATCATATGAATTTGGAGCAAACACATCAGCATTTTCTTAAATGAAAACACACCATTACTCATCAAACACAATTAAGTGCAATATGTGTGTGAAATCAATTATGTAAACCTGGCTCAGACATTGTATAGGCCTATGCTCTGTCTTTGTACAAATAGAAAAATATGCGCCGTTGTGTGACTCTCATAAAGGGAGCATGTCTGTAGTACTTCTAATTTCCCACTCCGGGATATTGCGATGGGATGTCACTGTTAAGTAGCTCTCTGTAACCCTGGATGTCCATCCATCTGTAGTAAGCTAAACACCGGGGGCGTTGGCAAATTCATTGACAACTTCGGCTTTAGTTTATATAGAGCGGCTAGGACCTGTTATTCTGAAATGGGTGCGAGAGGGTGAAGTTCGTAATGTGGCACTTTCACGAGGCTGAATTTTTTTCCTCTTAAATACGAAGAATGGGCGTATATCCGCAGCTATAAATGTAGGCCCAACCTATCGCTCTTGTAATTTCTTTGGACCGGTCAAAATCAGCTGCAAATAGCTGCTCGAAAGCAGAGTGGAGACAAAGTTGTGTTGTTTTTGCGTTTTCGTCTTGTTCTGGCTATTTGAAGAATCTCAAATATATCATATATTTTGATTTGTTTAACACTTTGTTTACCACATGATTCCTTGTGTTATTTCATAGTTTTGATGCCTTCACTATTATTCTACAATGTAGAAAATAGTCCAAATAAAGAAAAACCCTTGACTGAGTAGGTGTGTCCAAACTTTTGACCGGTAGTGTACATCAGGGATAGAGCGATAAATACATACAACCACATTAGAGAGACACATACACAGGCCAGGGGCATAGCGATACACTGAGTCTTAGGACTATATCAGGGATAGAGCGATAAATATATACAACCACATTAGAGAGACACGTACACAGGCCAGGGGCATAGCGATACACTGAGTCTTAGGACTACATCAGGGATAGAGCGATAAATATATACAACCACATTAGAGAGACACATACACAAGCCAGTTTGAGGACTCCGGAGGCGAACATCATTCTGAAAAGCAGCTAGCGGATCAACCTGGGGTTACATGGTTATGCTCTCTGCCCCACAGCCACCCTGGCACAGACTTCAATGGGGCGATGAGCACATACAGGAACCCTGTCTCCAGAAGAAACATCCTGGATACCGTTGGCGGGAAGGAGAGGAGAGTGGAAAACAGAAAGGTGGAGAGTGTTCGAGTCTGAGCATGCCCAGGTTGTCGTGATGTTTTCATCATGGTGTTAATATTACATTTTTTATTTAACTAGGCAAGTCAGTTAAGAACAAATTCGCATTTACAATGACTGCCTACCGGGGAACAGTTGGTTAACTGCATTGTTCAGGGGCAGAACTGCAGATTTTTACCTTGTCATCTCAGGGATTCGATCAAGCGACTTTGCGGTTACTGGCCCAACGCTCTGACCACTAGGCTACCCGCCGCCCTATGTGGATGTTACCAATGTTATACATTTTATACCTTTTTCTGGAAAAAAAATATTGTTAACCATGACCAGAAAATGTTTACCTTTTGATGGGTAGGTGCCAGCCATCTCTGGCTACGTGGGTCACCACAAAGTGTAGGCAGATGAATAGTGATCTCTCAATAAGAAGCCGTAACCTTGTTAATTACCTGCGGTAAATCAAAAATCATTTGAGGAGATGGAAACTCCACTTAAATCGTATTAATGCCAATTATGTCTGTTGCGCATGCATCGTCATTGAGCCGCGCGTTGTATTCTGGGCTATTTTGGGGCAGGGGGAGCTCTCCTTCAAGGAGTGAATGGGAGTCAATTGGGCGCTAGCTCAAAAACCCAACATTAGCATGAATTTAGTGAACAAGAAGTACAACATCACAAATATTTTCAGAGATGTAAGATGACTAACTTCTCTGTAATGTCATATAGCTTTGGAATCGTGACATTACGTACTTTTGAGGACGTGGATTTCCCAACTCATACTCTGATTTTGAGAGGGGATTGCGTGAAAATCAGTTTAGCAACCGTGTGATGCAGCATTACAATGTGAACTTAATTGGTCGACAGTCTGCTGGGTGGGGCGTTATACAGTCCCCCAGTCATTGCCCAATTAGATTCTTCTCTTATTTTCTCGAATATCTTTGGGTAAGCACACAAGCTTTACATGGGTACCCATACAGCCAGAAGAGTTCAAGGAGTGATTAGGGAAGTTGAGCAGTGTTCCCTCAGGTGGGGCTTCAAGTTTTCAATTGAGAAACCGTTTTTTTTTTTCAAGAAGGAAGGTTAGGGAGGAAATATACATATACTTGGAAGTTGTATGGAAGGAATCTGAAGAGGGTGGGAGGGTTTAGAATCCTGGGGCTCTGGTTTGACACATGGGCGGAGCATATTAACAGGATAGTCCTCAAATGAGAAAAAAAATGAATGTGATGCGTTGCTTGTCAGGAATGGATTGGGGTGCAGATAGAATGGCAGTGATAATGATATGTATAGCTCTGTTAAGGTCATCACTGGATTATGGAGGTATAGCATTTGGAGCAGCAGCTCAGACATTTTTTAAACAGCTAGATTTAATGCAGGCCCAAGCCCTAAGAATATGTTGTGGAGTACTCAGGACCTCCCTGGTGGCAGCGATGCAGGTAGAGTTGGGAGAGCTAGCCTTGACATATTGGGTAAATCTACAAGGGCATAAGGCTATACAGCCTACAAAAAAAGGTAATCCTAGAGTGCAGGGAACATGAATGAAATCTGAATACAAGTTATGGGAGGATAGGCAATGGCATGGCGAGAGATTGGGTTATTCGGGAGTTTAGCCCCTCTGTGGTTCTTCCTGCTATCCCACCTTGGTTTCTCCCTCAGCCAGTGATATATCTACGGTTGCTTGAGAGGGTAAGATATGTTGAGGAAGGAGTAGATTCAGTTGTAAGTGAACATTTAAAGCCACAATACTATGCTTTCTTGAATATATTCACAGATGGACTCAAACAGGGAGGACAGGTGCAGCTTTTAATGTTCCTGAGTTTAAGGTGGCAGTGACAAAAAGAGCAATGGATAATTTATCTGTTTAATCAATGGAGTTACTGGCCTTACTATTGGTTGCAGAGTGAGTGGAGGTGGTGAGGCCAGACAGAGTAGTCATCTGCTCGGACTCCTGTGCAGCACTGAGGAGCTTAAGTTAGTGTCTCAGAGCGACATGATGTACTGTATGAGGTTTTGCGGTGCTTGTATAGGGTGAAGGAAATTGGGGTATTTGTGATGTTCCTCTGTGTACCAGCTCATGTGGGAGTAGAGGGGAATGAGGACGTGGATGTTGTCACCAAGCAGGCTCTTAAAACATCCTAATGTTGAGATGGAAATGTCAAATCAGTAAAGCAGAAGCCAAGGGGTTAATAAGAACAGTGGTTCAAAATAAATGGCAAGTGTTGTGGAACAGGGAGAGAAAGGGAAGACACCTGTACAAGATCCAGGAAAAGGTGGGGGCAGGGAGGTCCTCAGGCCGAGATAGTAGGAAAGTATAGTCACAAGACTGGGACACAGGGCTCAATAGTACATTGAAATTGGTGGGGAAACAGACTGGGAGGTGTTATTATTTTCAGGAGGTAGAGACAGTGGAACATTTTCTATTTCAGTGCCAGAAGGGAGGGAAAGGGAGCGATTGTTATTAGATTTGAGGAGTAATGAGGTTGAAGAGCCAGGATTAAGTGCTGGGGAAATCTTCAGGGGATGTAGTATTTATGTATTTTGTTTCCTTAGGGAGACGAATATTGGGTAGCATTTAGATCTTCACTGTCTTTGGTCCACACTCAAGTCCAGTTGGTGGCGATAATGCACCTTAAAGTTGGTTGCCAAACGCCATATTAAATCCACAGAAGTAGCTTTACGTGGGTAGAACTCATTGCCAACAGTGACAATAGCATTGTGATGCAGAACAGTGGGCTGAGAATAGAACGTTCGGAAGGCATGTTGGTACCATGGTGCTCAATAGGAGCTGGCAGGGTGAAAAATCCTTTTCAGGATTTTATGTACAGTAATTTTATGAAACTGGGCTCCGTGGTGGATGCAATGTCATGTGTCCAGTCTACTCAGCTTGGTATCCACTATATTCCACAGCCCAAATTGGCTAGAACATAACAAATTAGATTACTGGTCTTAATTAAAAAATATTTTAGAAATATGCAGGGTTTATGACCGTGGCTATGGAAGCTAGTGATGACCCTCCATCTCATCCCTTGGCAGTAGTGCTGTAGATTAATTTATTACTGACCTCAACCCAGAGTCTCACAGAGCGTTCAAAATCAGCCCACTGACACCCCTATCAGATCACAGCAAAACAGAGCAATACTTAAATCATGAGGCATCAAAGCCAAAGGAACTGCATAATAATAAGAAATGCTATAGATGGAAAGTGGTGTAGAAACCAACCAAAAAAACAATTAGGCAACAACAAATTCAATTCCTTCTAGACAACTTCCTGGACAAAACATTTCACTGTAATAGTGAAGGCGTAAACTTGGCAGTAGAAAACCTAAACAGTATATTTGACCTCTCAGCTTCCCTATCAAATCCCCAAAATTAAAGCAGACAACCTAAGAAAATTAACAATGACAAAAGGTTTGATGACAAAATAAATAATTAAATTAAGAAATTGAGAAACCCTTCCAACCAAAAACATATTATAGACCCAGAAAATCTGAGCCTTCAATATGGTGAATCACTAAAATACAGAAATACACTATGGAAAAAGGAGGAACAGCACGTCAGAAATCAGCTCAATGTAATTGAAGAATCCATAGAATCAAACCACTTCTGCAAAAATTGGAGCAGAGTTATCTATCCAAAATGGTGATGCATGGATAAACCACTTCTCCTATTTTTTTGGCTCTATAACAAAGAAAAAACAGCAAAAACATGATCGAAAACAAATCTTGAATCAACTATTAAAGACTACCAGAATCAACTGAATTCTCCAATTACATTGAATGAACTACAGGACAAAATACTAACCCTCCAACCCAAAAAGTCCTGTGCTGTTGATGGTATCCTAAATGAAATGATAAAATATACAGACCACAAAATCCAATTGGCTTTACTTAAACTTTTTAGCATCCTCAGCTCTGGCATTTTCCCCAATATTTGGTATCAAGGACTGACCCCAATAACTACTGTGGGATATGCCTCAAACAGCAACCGTGGGAAAATCCTCTGCATTATTATTAACAGCATACTCGCACATTTCCTCAGTGAAAACAATGTACTGAGCAAATGTCAAATTGGCTTTTTACCAAATTATTGTATGACAGACCATGTATTAACCATGCACACCCTAATTGACAAAAAAAACAAAGGCAAAGTCTTCTCATGCTTTGTTGATTTAAAAAAAGCTTGACTCAATTTGGCATCAGGGTCTGCGATACAAATGAATGGAAAGTGGTGTTGGGGGGAAAAACACACCGTTATAAAATCCATGTACACAAACAACAAGTGTGCGGTTAAAATTGGCAAAACAAAACAAACATTTCTTTCCAAGGGTTGTGGGGTGAGACAGGGATGCAGCTTGAGCCCCACTCTCTTCAACGACATACTGTATATATATATATATCAACGAATTGGCGATAATGAACTTCCCAGTATGGATTTACTGCCATACAATAACTCTACAGTCTGCAGCATCTGACTAGAATCTGAAGTCAAATGTCGACTGTTTGCTGATGATCTATCTGGTGCTTCTGTCTCCAACCAAGGAGGGCCTACAGCAGCACCTAGATCTTCTGCAAAGATACTGCCAGACCTGGGCCCTGACAGTAAATCACAGTAAGACAAAAATAATGGTGTTCCAAAAAAGGTCCAGTTGCCAGGACCACGAATATAAATTCCATCTACACACCGTTGCCCTGAAGCACACAAAAACTATACAGTTGAAGTCGGAAGTTTACATACACTTAGGTTGGAGTCATTAAAACTCGTTTTTCAACCACTCCACAAATTTCTTGTTAAATAACTATAGTTTTTAGGACAAGTCTTTCAGGATATCTACTTTGTGCATGACACAAGTAATTTTCCAACAATTGTTTACAGACAGATTATTTCACTGTATCACAATTCCAGTGGGTCAGAAGTTTACATACACCAAGTAGACTGTGCCTTAAAACAGCTTGGAAAATTCCAGCAAATGATGTCATGGCTTTAGAAGCTTCTGATAAGCTAATTGACATCATTTGAGTCAATTGGAGGTGTACCTGTGGATGTATTTCAAGGCCTACCTTCAAACTAAGTGCCTCTTTGCTTGACTTCATGGGAAAATCTAAAGAAATCAGGCAAAACCTCAGGAAAAAAATTGTTGACCTCCACAAGTCTGGTTCATCCTTAGGAGCAATTTCCAAACGCCTGAAGGTACCACGTTCATCTGTACAAACAACAGTACGTAAGTATAAACACCATGGGACCACGCAGCCGTCATACCGCTCAGGAAGGAGACGCGTTGTCTCCTAGAGATGAACGTACGTTGGTGCGAAAAGTAAAAATCAATCCCAGAACAGCAGCAAAAGGACCTTGTGAAGATGCTGGAGGAAACGGGTACAAAACTATCTACACTGCTCAAAAAAATAAAGGGAACACTTAAACAACACAGTGTAACTCCAAGTCAATCACACTTCTATGAAATCAAACTGTCCACTTAGGAAGCAACACTGATTGACAGTACATTTCACATGCTGTTGTGCAAATGGAATAGACAATAGGTGGAAATTATAGGCAATTAGCAAGACACCCCCAATAAAGGAGTGGTTCTGCAGGTGGTGACCACAGACCACTTCTCAGTTCCTATGCTTCCTGGCTGATGTTTTGGTCACTTTTGAATGCTGGCGGCGCTTTCACTCTAGTGGTAGCATGAGACGGAGTCTACAACCCACACAAGTGGCTCAGGTAATGCAGCTCATCCAGGATGGCACATCAATGCGAGCTGTGGCAAGAAGGTTTGCTGTGTCTGTCAGCGTAGTGTCCAGAGCATGAAGGCGCTACCAGGAGACAGGCCAGTACATCAGGAGACGTGGAGGAGGCCGTAGGAGGGCAACAACCCAGCAGCAGGACCGCTACCTCCGCCTTTGTGCAAGGAGGAGCAGGAGGAGCACTGCAAGAGCCCTGCAAAATTACCTCCAGCAGGCCACAAATGTGCATGTGTCTGCTCAAACGGTCAGAAACAGACTCCATGAGTGTGGTATGAGGGCCCGACAAACACAGGTGGGGGACGTTTGGCATTTGCCAGAGAACACCAAGATTGGCAAATTCGCCACTGGCGCCGTGTGCTCTTCACAGATGAAAGCAGGTTCACACTGAGCACATGTGACAGACGTGACAGAGTCTGGAGACGCCGTGGAGAACGTTCTGCTGCCTGCAACATCCTCCAGCATGACCGGTTTGGCGGTGGGTCAGTCATGGTGTGGGGTGGCATTTCTTTGGGGTGCCGCACAGCCCTCCATGTGCTTGCCAGAGGTAGCCTGACTGTCATTAGGTACCGAGATGAGATCCTCAGACCCCTTGTGAGACCATATGCTGGTGCGGTTGGCCCTGGGTTCCTCCTAATGCAAGACAATGCTAGACCTCATGTGGCTGGAGTGTGTCAGCAGTTCCTGCAAGAGGAAGGCATTGATGCTATGGACTGGCCCGCCCGTTCCCCAGACCTGAATCCAATTGAGCACATCTGGGACATCATGTCTCGCTCCATCCACCAACGCCACGTTGCACCACAGACTGTCCAGGAGTTGGCAGGTGCTTTAGTCCAGGTCTGGGAGGAGATCCCTCAGGACACCATCCGCCACCTCATCAGGAGCATGCCCAGGCGTTGTAGGGAGGTCATACAGGCACGTGGAGGCCACACACACTACTGAGCCTCATTTTGACTTGTTTTAAGGACATTACATCAAAGTTGGATCAGCCTGTAGTGTGGTTTTCCACTTTAATTTTGAGTGTGACTCCAAATCCAGATCTCCATGGGTTGATAAATTTGATTTCCATTGATCATTTGTGTGATTTGTTGTCAGCACATTCAACTATGTAAAGAAAAAGTATTTAATAAGAATATTTCATTCATTCAGATCTAGGATGTGTTATTTTAGTGTTCCCTTTATTTCTTTGAGCAGTGTATAGCCACTATAGTTGTGCACCAATCCACCAACACTGGATATAGATACTTTTGTACCTGTTTCCTCCAGCATCTTCACAAGGTCCTTTTGCTGCTGTTCTGGGATTGATTTTCACTTTTCGCACCAAAGTATCAACATAACCTGAAAGGCCACTCAGCAAGGAAGAGGCCACTGCTCCAAAACCGCCATAAAAAAGCCAGACTACGGTTTGCAACTGCACATGGGGACAAAGATCGTACTTCTTGGAGAAATGTCCTCTGGTCTAATGAAACAAAAATTCAACTGTTAGGCCATAATGACCATCGTTATGTTTGGAGGAAAAAGGGGGAGGCTTGCAAGCCAAAGACCACATCCCAACCGTGAAGCATGGGGGTGGCAGCATCATGTTGTGGGGGTGCTTTGCTGCAGGAGGGATTGGTGCACTTCACAAAATAGATGGCATCATGAGGTTGGAAAATGATGTGGATATATTGAAGCAACATCTCAAGACATCAGCTTGGTCGCAAATGGGTCTTCCAAATGGACAATGATCCCAAGCATACTTCCAAAGTTATGGCAAAATGGCTTAAGGACAACAAAGTCAAGGTATTGGAGTGGCCATTACAAAGCCCTGACCTCAATCCTATAGAAAATGTGTGGGCAGAACTGAAAAAGCGTGTGCGAGAAATGAGGCCTACACACCTGACTCAGTTACACCAGCTCTGTCAGGAGGAATGGGCCAAACTTCCCCCAACTTATTGTGGGAAGCTTGTGGAAGGCTACCAGAAATGTTTGACTCAAGTTAAACCATTTAAAAAGGCAATACACTCAATTAGTAT
The DNA here is from genome assembly GCF_018296145.1 of Oncorhynchus tshawytscha. Taxonomy (NCBI): domain Eukaryota; kingdom Metazoa; phylum Chordata; class Actinopteri; order Salmoniformes; family Salmonidae; genus Oncorhynchus; species Oncorhynchus tshawytscha. The sequence continues at coordinate 33,932,883 of NC_056434.1, read as the reverse complement.
TTGGTAGCATGTAAACTTCTGACCCAATGGGAATGTGATGAAAGAAATAAAAGCTGAAATAAGCTGAAATATAATCACTCTACTATTATTCTGACATTTCACATTCTTAAAATTAACTGGTTATCCTAACTGACCTAAGACAGGGCATTTTTACTATGATTAAATGTCAGGAATTGTAAAAAACTGAGTTTAAATGTAATTGGTTAAGGTGAATGAAAACTTCCGACTTCAACTGTACGTACCTCGCTCTTAACATCAGCACCACAGGTAACTTCCACAAAGCTGTGAACAATCTGAGACAAGGCAAGAATGGCCTTTTACGCCATCAAAAAGAAACATAAAATTTGACACCAGTTAGGACCTGTAAAAAAATACTTGAATCAATTATTGAACCCATTGCCCTTTATGGTTGTGAGGTCTGGGGTCCCCTCACCAACGAAGAATTCACAAATTGGGACAAACACCAAATTGAGACTACATGCAGAGTTCTGCAAAAATACCCTCTGTGTACAAGGTAAAACAACAAATAATGCATGCAGAGCAGAATTAGGCCGATAGCCGGCAATTATCAAAATCCAGAAGAGAGACGTTAAATTCTACAACCACCTAAAAGGAAGCGATGCCCAGACCTAAAATGAAGGAAAGCTTTGACTATGTGAAGACTCAGTGAGCATAGCCTTGCTATTGAGAGAGGCTGCCGTCGGCAGACCTGGCTCTCAAGAGAAGACAGGCTATGTGCACACTGCCTACAAAATGAGTTGGAAACTGAGCTGCACTTCCTAACCTCCTGCCAAATGTATGACCATAATAGACTCAGATTAAACACACAAAGAATTAGAGAACAAACCAAATGTTGATAACTAGCTAACTGGTTATAAAGCAATGACTGTATGCTAGAAAGCTATCCTAACTAAAATGGGACAGCTAGCTAGATAGCTCATCTGGTATGTGCAGGTAGAGGGGGACAATGGCGAACATGTAGATGAGAGCCATGCGCCAGAGGAATAGGCGGCGCGGCAGAGTGATACAGCCCATGTCTGCGCTGTGTTTAGCCCTTTACTGGGTGCCTCCTCTCCCTCTGCTCCTGCAACAGGGACCGTCAGTAGGCTACTGTAGCGGGACCGGAAGACAAGCACTGAGATGAAGACCATTCTAATGCGGTGTTCACAAGCATACAAACTAGGAAACTCGGAAATGTCCGACTTGCTACCTGGTTGAACGCGGCACGTGTATGACATTTCCGAGTTCCGACTAGCTTGTGAACGTGGCATTATTATATCAGTGGTGGAGACACGTCGCTACAGGTGGATGAAAATGTTCAGGGGGAAAGGAAAAGACTGCCGCACATGCGCAGGATAGACACCCTAAACACAGAGTTTCTAAACCCAGAGGCGCAACATCACGAGACTCTCGGGAACACTTGCGAAGAAGACAAGGCTGGGGTCTGGGGTTAGAGAAGTCAACGAGATAAGTGAAACTTTCTAACTTATTTGTACATTTTCTCATAATCTAAAGGCACAACCTAGATTGGAGCCAATGTCTTCAGTAGTTGAACATGTTATCACGCCTACCCCGTGAAAGTGACACACTGACACGTTTCATTTTAGTCAAAAACTATACATCGAAGGCGTCTGATTTGACAACCTGCACATGCACAGTTCGAACTGCGCATAGGCATGAGCTTAGCTAGCCAACGTCCCCATGACATCGCCTACAACTTTATCAGGGATTTATATTGGAGAAGCAGTTTCTGCCCATCTTCATACTGCACGGTCTTAACCCTAAATCATGTAGCTCTGGTACTGAGCTTGACGTTATATGTGCGGCCTCAAACACCAAACTTGTCATTTCTCGTTTACAAATGAATGATTTCAAAGCAATGTTATCTGCTTTGACATTGAGGCAGGAACAGGCACTGGCAAGCTGTTTTTCACTGTATCAAATGACATTTTATTCATCACATGCCTCGTAAACAACAGGTGTAGACTAACAGTAAAATAGTTACGGGCCCTTCCCAACAATGCAGAGGGAAAGAAAACAGATATAATAGAAAAGTAGTAACACGTAATAATAAATACACGAGTAGCGATAACGTGTCTATATACATGGGGTACCAGCACCGAGTCGATGTGCAGAGACATGAGGCAATTGAGGCAGAGATGTACGTATAACTAGGAATAAAGTGACTAGTCAACAGGACTAGTTTAGTTTATTGTGCAGGACGGATCATCAGGCAACGAGCAGACAGACAGTCATGGCAATAACAGATACATGCAGACACTAAGCAACACAGTCTATGTATGTACGTACGTACGTACATTCAAGTCCTACAGCGAAAGAGAGACAGGTTATATTCATTAACAGTAGAACAGATCACTGTACCCTTACTTCTCTTACACCATATAAATCAAACTTCCAGAATTTCATTAGACTTGACAAATATAATTTTACATTATAAAAATACTCAAATCTGATTGTAGCACACATTTACACAAACAAAAGTGGCATCTAAACAATTAACAAAAATGTGTCATTACAATTAGTTTGTTTTCCAGCATTTACATGATCGTTAAAGACAGGAGAGTTCAGTAGTATAGAGACCTGGAAGACTGCAGTCATGACAGCCAGGAGGATGGCAGGAGGCTGTCCACGAGGCGTGTGTGTTAGCCCAAATATCGCCTGACAGACAATTAAAACACTTATTTCTACAATTTAGTTCTCTCTACCATGGCCATCTATAACCCTGTACGGAGCTGTCTATTAATGAATACCTTGTCCGCTCTAGCATGGCCGGCTAGTGACTGATGAGACTGGATGGAGAGGGATAGGTCTATTAGCTGCATAAACATGGTGAAGCTTTTGGAATGTCTTATATCAACAACAGAGAGAGAAATGACAGACTGCCTCTCTAAATGGCTTCTGTAGAGTATCTCAATGGACAATGAGAGACAATTTCTCCAACTTGTCAACTGCGTGTTTGTTTGCATGTGTAATTTGTGGGGTCCTACCTAACCTTAAGACGTTCCATCTGTTTAAGGCAGACACAAATCACAATTATTTGGATGGTTAGACTCAATTGTGTGTCAAGTGGTCCCGTCAGCCCCAGTGCTGCTGGTCTGTCTGCTGGTCAACAGAGGGGGTATGGCCTCTTGGTCTGATTCTCTGATGAAGATAACAGCATCACCACTAACATTAATCAGACACTGAGCCTGGAGAGAGAGAAACCGAGAGGGAGAGAATGAGAGAGGGGGAGAGAGGACAGACATGAGGTTCTTTAACCTGTTGGTTCTTTGAGAAAATCTTGTAATGCTATAGGCCTCCAGTTCTTTGACTAACAAAGCAAATGAACAGTGTGTGTTACTGTACCTGGTTCTTGTTGGGGTTTTCCATGAAGACACACTCCTTCATGCTGTATGACACTAAGGCATTTCCCCCCAGAGCTGCTACATGGGCACGGACCATGGCAAACACCTCCGCTATGAAGGAATGGAGGAAGCCACTTACACCCCCCTCCTAAAACACACACACACGAAATATGCTAACCATTGAGATATCACTGCTATGAGCGAGCAGAGGAACCGACTACACACACACCACAGAAAAATGTAAAAATGTCCTATTCATCTCTGATGAAATCTTCAGGAATCTATCAAACAAACATGTGTATACGTGTACCTCTCGTAGTGAAGTGGTCTCCCTAATGAAGAACATGTTGATGATTCCCAAGTATTTCACAATGCGCGTCCCGGGAAGGAAGGACAGAGGAGTCATCTTCACCACAGTAACAGGGGCACCGCACGGCAACGACCTGGTGGAGCGTAGCGACCGGGACCGCCCCTCTGGGAGAGGACTGCAGCGCTCTGAAGACGAGACTGGAGGAGGGGTGGTGGGGGGAGAGAAAGGAGTGAGAGAAAAAAAACAGGAATGGATGCAATAACAGACTCAGCCTTTAGATGGCGACACATAGAATAGCAGACATGATGGGCTATGAGCTGGAAGAAAATGGATGCAGAATGTGTGAAATATGAATGTGAACTATAAGCTGTTGTGTATGTGAGCATGTAGGGCAGCATGGTGACAGAATAATCACAATGATGAAAGCGTAAGCTGCCAGGCAGTGACAGACAAACAGCCATACAGCCTCAACACTGGCCAGGCCTCAGCCACGTGTGTATGTATTTACAGTGCCTTCAGAAAATGTTCATACCACTTAACTTATTCCACATTTTGTTGTTATAGCCGGATTCAAAACTGATTAAATATAACAAAAACAATCACCCATCGACACACAAAACCGCATAATTTGCAAATTTATTGAAAATGATATACAGAAATCTCATTTGCATAAGTATTCACATCCCTTTGCTTTGACACTCCAAATTGAGCTCAAGTGCATCCTTGAGATTTCACTACAACTTGATTGGAGTCCACCTGTGGCCAATTCAATTGTTTAGACATGATTTAGAAACAAACACTATGTAAGGTTCCACAGTTGACAGGGCATGTCAGAGCAGAAACTATACCATGAAGTCCAAGGAACTGTCCGTAGATCTCCCAGATATATGCCTCATCACAAATCTATCTGGGGAAAGGTATAAAACCATTTCTAGAGTGTTGAAAGTTTCCAAAAGCACAGTGGTCTCCATCCTTGAGAAATGGAAAAGCAGGAACAACGAATGGAGCCAAATACAGGCAAATCCTTGGGAACCTGCTTCAGAGTGCAAATGACCTTGGAATGTAAATCTTCGCCCCAGTCTAACAGGACAGTGACCCCAAGCATACAGCCAAAGCAATGCTGCAATGGCTTCAGAACAAGAATGTGAAAGTCGTTGAGTGGCTCAGCCAAAGCCCAAACTTGAATCCCATTGAAAATCTGTGGAGACTTGAAGATAGATGGAGAGCGGCGGTGAACAGCTAACTTATGAGCGCTTGAGAAAATCTGTAACGAAGAATGGGATAAAATTCCCAAATTCAGATGTGCAAAGCTGATCCAGACACACCCAAGACGACTCAAAGCTGATCCAGATACACCCAAGACGACTCAATGCTGATCCAGACACACCCAAGACGACTCAATGCTGATCCAGACACACCCAAGACGACCCAATGCTGATCCAGACACACCCAAGACTACCCAAAGCTGATCCAGACACACCCAAGACTACCCAAAGCTGATCCAGACACACCCAAGACAACTCAAAGCTGATCCAGACACACCCAAGACAACTCAAAGCTGATCCAGACACACCCAAGACAACTCAAAGCTGATCCAGACACACCCAAGACAACTCAAAGCTGATCCAGACACACCCAAGACGACTCAAAGCTGATCCAGACACACCCAAGACGACTCAAAACTGTAATCGCCACCAAAGGTGCTTCTACAAAGTATTGACTCAGGGGTGTGAATACTTATGTAAAAGATATTTCTGTATTTTATTTTCAATACATTTAAAATTTCTGAAAACACGTTTTTACCATGTCATTATGGGGCATTGTGTGTAGATGAATGAGGGGGGTGGAGAATACATTTAATACATTTTGAATTCAGGCTGTAACAATTTTAAATAAGTCAAGGGGTATGAATACTTTCTGAAGGCACTGTACCCGTGTGTGGGTGTGAGAGAGTCCCTATGTGCGTTTGTTTGAATTAGCCTATGTGTGTGTATGATCGATACAGAACAGAAGGCAGTCTGTTAAGCAGAATGATTGAAACAAGCCAGAGTGTGAAAGATGTTCCATCTTGTAACATAGTGAATGATGCTTCAATCAGACCAGGAACCTTCACAGACAATTTGAACAACATTAAGTCTACATCTCAAATCACTCCCCAGTTAGTGCGTTACACAGGGATCTGCCATATGGCTCTGATCCGAAGTAGTGCATTATAAAGGGGATACCGTGTGATTTGAAATGTGTTGTGACATTTAAACCCAGTTAATTATGCTCAGTTATTATCACAGTTTATGAAACTGTTTATTTACGTAGTGCAGAAATATCAAAATGCATTTCCCCCAGTCACCAGCTTTAGTGAGACATTTTAAGTGCGTTTTAAGCATGTTTTAAGATACTCCTTGATGTTTACTTCCTCCATGTCAGTCACTATTGCGACAGAGTCAGAGGTTATACACTGGCTGTTGGTTGGCTATCCCTCTGAGGGGCGGGGCTTCAACTTTCACACTCTAGCTAATCAGCTGGTGCATGATCTGAGACGCTCCACCCCACAGCGGCATGCGGGGAGGGATGTGTATATTTGTGTGTGTGTGTGTACCAGAGTGTGCTAGCAACTGTGTCCTCCTACTTGTCTTAACTGATCCTCGTCTTATGGTGTGAGCTTTCAGCCTAAGCAGCTCTAGCCAGGTGCTGCATCTGTCTGCAAAGGAACCGTAATCAACCGAGGGAGCTGGAGAAAAATACACACACCACACGTACACACGCAAACACACACCACACATGCAGAGAGAACATCCACACCGCATACACACGTGCGTGCACACACACACACACACACCGTACACACGTACCGAAAACCGCATACACACATGACATAATACAGACACACATAAAGAAAAGAACACGGGACAAAATAAAAAATGTAAGGATGAGAACTTAAAACAGGACCGTGGTAGCCATGGCAGCAGGTAGGGGGTGGGGTGTGGGGGGGAGCCTACCTCGAGACGAGTGGACCATGGCACTCTCAGGAACACCTGTCGACACACACACACACACACACACACACAACATGATCCACCGCCACGTGTTGACTCTTCAGTCCTCAGCAACACACAGTATCTCAATACCTTTCAGACAGACGCTTCCTTTCCTACGTTCTATTCCCTAGTCCTATACCCACATCTTGTTCCCTAGTCCTAAATCCCATCTCCTAGTCTTGGTTGAAATGGAGGTGGTGGAGGGCAGCCATTTTAGTTTAACCCCTCCTCTCTCTCCAGACCAATGACGAGCAGGATTGTTTCTCTTCTAGAAATACAGACAGGGCTGCAGGTCTAAAATACCTGAAAGAAGATTTACCTGGGCATACTGTTACAGTATTTACCTGGTGAAACAGTCTCCGGTGGTAAATTCACATTTAACACAACCATCACAGAATACATTAAAAAAGACAGAATAGGACACTATGGGTTAAGGGAGCTTCAAGGGTGAGAGGTTACAGGCAGTTAGGGGATTTCTGATGTTTTGTCTGCTATGGGATGGTTATTGGAGGTTAAAGGTTAGGCAGTTGATAGTGGTTAAGATTAGAGGTTATAAGGGGTAAGGTGTGGCGGTGTACCTGAAGGTTTGGCTGTAGGCTGGTTGTTGGAGATGGTTGACTCTCCACACAGCTCCATAGAAAACTGGAGCTGTTCCTCATTCTCACCACTCCCTGGAAAACAAACAAACCCCTCAACCCACCTGAATATACCAACTCAAGTAGAGGGTCTTATCTCTCTAGCTCGCCCTAACTACAGAACCTTATCTCTAAGCCTTGACATACAGTGGGGCAAAAAAGTATTTAGTCAGCCACCAATTGTGCAAGTTTTCCTACTTAAAAAGATGAGGCCTGTAATTTTCATCATAGGTACACTTCAACTATGACAGACAAAATGAGCAAAAAAAATCCAGAAAATCACATTGTAGGATTTTTAATGAATTTTTTTGAAAATTATGGTGGACAATCAGTATTTTGTCACCTACAAACAAGCAAGATTTCTGGCTCTCACAGACCTGTAACTTCTTCTTTAAGAGGCTCCTCTGTCCTCCACTCGTTACCTGTATTAATGGCACCCGTATGAACTTGTTATCAGTATAAAAGACACCTGTCCACAACCTCAAACAGTCACACTCCAAACTCCACTATGGCCAAGACCAAAGAGCTGTCAAAGGACACCAGAAACAAAATTGTAGACCTGCACCAGGCTGGGAAGACTGAATCTGCAATAGGTAAGCAGCTTGGTTTGAAGAAATCAACTGTGGGAGCAATTATTAGGAAATGGAAGACATACAAGACCACTGATAATCTCCCTCGATCTGGGGCTCCACGCAAGATCTCACGCCGTGGGGTCAAAATGATCACAAGAACGGTGAGCAAAAATCCCAGAACCACATGGGGGGACCTAGTGAATGACCTACAGAGAGCTGGGACCAAAGTAACAAAGCCTACCATCAGTAACACACTATGCCGCCAGGGACTCAAATCCTGCAGTGCCAGACATGTCCCCCTGCTTAAGCCAGTACATGTCCAGGCCCGTCTGAAGCTTGTTTTTTACCAAAATATAACTATTTGGTAAAAACTCAACTCATCGTGTTTGGAGGACAAAGAATGCTGAGTTGCATCAAAAGAACACCATACCTACTGTGAAGCATGGGGGTGGAAACATCATGCTTTGGGGCTGTTTTTCTGCAAAGGGACCAGGACGACTGAAGGAAAGAATGAATGGGGCCATGTATCGTGAGATTTTGAGTGAAAACCTCCTTCCATCAGCAAGGGCATTGAAGATGAAACGTGGCTGGGTCTTTCAGCATGACAATGATCCCAAACACACCGCCCGGGCAACGAAGGAGTGGCTTCGTAAGAAGCATTTCAAGGTCCTGGAGTGGCCTAGCCAGTCTCCAGATCTCAACCCCATAGAAAATCTTTGGAGGGAGTTGAAAGTCCGTGTCGCCCAGCAACAGCTCCAAAATATCACTGCTCTAGAGGAGATCTGCATGGAAGAATGGGCCAAAATACCAGCAACAGTGTGTGAAAACCTTGTAAAAACTTACAGAAAACATTTGACCTCTGTCATTGCCAACAAAGTATTGAGATAAACTTTTGTTATTGACCAAATACTTATTTTCCACCATAATTTGCAAATAAATTCAATGTGATTTTCTCATTTTGTCTGTCATAGTTGAAGTGTACCTATGATGAAAATTACAGGCCTCTCTCATCTTTTTAAGTGGGAGAACTTGCACAATTGGTGGCTGACTAAATACTTTTTTGCCCCACTGTATAGGCTTTCAGAATACTGACCCCTGGTGAGAGCCTTGTCTGCTGCCTGCTGAGTCTCCTTGTCAAAACTCATGGCTACGGCTGTCACCGCCACCTGGAGGGGAGAGGGGATGTGAGAAAATGAGAGAATGAAACTCTTTTTACCTTGTTGCTATCATTTAATGACACAAAAGTAAGATAAAGATACTGACCAAAACCGAGTTAAGATGGACAAGATAGGAGAGGTGTGCTCAGGTATTTATGTCCTCTCACCTGTATGAGTTCTTCTTCTGGTACGGCTACAGTGAAGTTGAGATGGCAAAGACAGCAGGGGATCATGGAACGCAGCTTAAAGTATAGACTCTACACACACAGACAAATAAAAAGCAGACAGTTCAATTTAATATGGAAGTTGTATATTAAGTAGAATAAGTAAGAGGAACACCAACGCTTAACCCGTGCTTCCCTCTTGTGTGTATGGTCTTACTTTGAGCAAGTTCTCACAGAGGTCAGTAAAGATCTTGTTGAGGCCCTGGTTGGTCAGATTGGCATTACTGAGTCTGTAGACCCGGACAGATGTAAACATCTTGGGAGGAATGGAAGAGAATGAGTAAGATATTATAAATCGCAAAATAAGTAGTAGTAGTCGTTGTTGTAGTGTTTCAATGTGCGAGCCTGACCTGTAGTCCTGAAGTCCAGTTGTGAATCCCAGGCATGACCTCCGTGTTACAGCTGTAGAACCCTGGAGAGACAGACATATGGACGGACATGGTGAAAGAGCAGAGTTGAATAGAAAATATAATTTCTAGTAGAACAGTGTTTATATACCTGCAGGTATGGGGGCATCAGTAAGTAGGGATTGGATGTCCTCTACTGCATCAGTGTCATCAATCTGAAGACAGGAGAAGAAATACATTAACACACCACATCCTATACTATGCCCACACACTACAATTTACACATCCAACATAACAGTACACACACACCCACCCTACAGTACACACACACCCTACAGTTAGAGGACACCCAGCCAGCCATACCTCCAGTACAAAGGCATCCTTCTTGCCGTGGGACAGGTCTAGTTCGGACAGCTCATCTGAACTCTCAGAGGTAGACCTGAACAGTCTGCTGGACCGCTGTCTGTCAGGGATAGGAGACCCCACCACCTCCTCTATACACTCCTACAACAAGAGCAATAAAAACAACAATAGGTGTGTGTGGCTCCGACCAACCCTGTCCAGGTTGTGAGCCGCTGAGTTAGTCACAGTCCCATAGCAACAGCATCAGTCCAAACCACACAATAAGTAGCTACATCCAATTCACCCACACCCAAGGCGCTATCAAAGTAAGTTTTTACATTAGTTAATAGCACACACAACAATTTAGTGGAGGGAGGAAAAGTGAGAAGACTCTTCAGGGGTTGGGTTAACGCAGCATTTATCTTTTTTTCCACTCAGAAAAGTTCAGATAAAATACCTTGCTGCGTTTTTTAAAAATGCAGATCTAAAATGCTTCTTATTGTAAATTCTGCTCTAGTCATGGTTCGCGCCAAATCATCAATGGAAAAGGACACATTTCATGCTTTAGTTTCACTTCTCCACTTGAATGAAATATCTTTGCTCTAGTCATTGGATCACCAGACAGAGCTCTGACAGATGTAGGTTACTTTTCCCAAGTACTTTCCTCCGGTGTAGTTTTTCTCCAGTAATAAGTTAAAATGCAAACATTAGAAAATGTAGCTGGCTATATTCTTTCTGTGAAAAACATTAGAAATATGATGGCCATGCATCATTTTTGCTAAAGGAAAATAGCTTGCTTTTGAATTGTAAGCTAATGTACATGTGTTAATGCTAGCTAAGTAGCATTGCACTGCTGTTGTCATCTGATAAACTATTTTCTGCCATATCTGTTGCACTAATATATTCTGTGTTAAGAAAAACTATAGCCCCTTGAAAATGCATGAGCATACTAGCTGTGTTCTTGAGTGTACTATCATAGAGCTCTGATTCTAGACTGTACTTAGAGTTGTGATTTTAGAGTGTATGCATTTCCGTAGATCTGTGATTCTGGACTGTACTCGTACAGCTGTAATTGTAGGACTAGTCATATTGTGATTCTAGAGTATTGTACTCGTATAGAGGTTTAATTCTTGAAAGGCTGTAGTTCTCATACAGAGCTGTGATTCTAGAGGGTGTTGTACTCATACAGAGTTGATTAATAGAGAGGGTAGTGTGGCATGCATCACTAATTGGGCATGCTCAGTACCGTATTCAGGCCGGTGAATGCCTCAGGGTCCAACGTAAATAACTTCTTAACAACCAGAGAAAGACAGGAGATAACTATCACTTTCATATTTACACAGAATTACACCTACACACATATGGCTGTGTGTGCGTGCCTCTCACCGGGGGGTGTATGTTGTAGAGCTCCTTGTTCTTGGCGATGGTGTCATCGATGCGTTTCTGCATGGTGGAGATGTGTTGGTCGTAGCTCAGGTCACTGGGGGTCTTTCCAGCTATCTGGATACCACCTGGAGCTGGCAGCGCTGACAGGTACACACCCGTTGCGGACTGGACGCACACACGTCAAAGAGAGGGATATACACGACACACACACAGACCCGTCAGATACACAACTCGTAGAAGACTGGAGGAGAGGTAGGCACACATACACCACACACACAGACTTACAGCTAGTCCCAGGAGCATGTTTTCTCCCACACTGATCTGAATGCGGAGTCCAAACAGAGCATTCATGGAGCGCAGTTTGAGTTTGTTCATCAGCTGTGTGTGGAGCTCATACTCCATGAAGGGGAGGAGGTTAGAGATGGATGTAGCATTCACCTCCCCTTGGGCCTTCTTCTTCGTTCGACACAACCTGCAATATAACATCCTTTTACATACCTCTCTGGGCCACCTTCCTCATACGAAAAAACATAATAAGCTCAGAAAAAAAAGAAACGTCCCCTTTTCAGGACCCTGTCTTTCAAAGATAATTCGGAAAAATCCAAATAACTTCACAGATCTTCATTGTAAAGGGTTTAAACACTGTTTCCCATGCTTTCCAAACAATGAATGAACATGCACCTCTAGAACGGTCGTTAAGACATTAACCGCTTACAGACGGTAGGCAATTAAAGTCATAGTTATGAAAACTTAGGACACTAAAGAGGCCTTTCTACGGACTCTGAAAAACACAAAAAGAAAGATCCCCATGGTCCCTGCTCAGCTGTGTGAATATGCCTTAGGCATGCTGCAAGGAGGCATGAGGACTGCAGATGTGAGCAGGGCAATAAATTGCAATGTCCGTACTGTGAGACGCCTAAGACAGCGCTACAGGGACAGCTGATCATCCACAGTGGCAGACCACGTGTAACAATATCTGTACAGGATCTATACATCCGAACATCACACCTGCAGGACAGGTACAGGATGGCAACAACAACTGCCCGAGTTACACCAGGAATGTACAATCCCTCCATCAGTGCTCAGACTGTCTGCAATAGGCTGAGAGAGGCTGGACTGAGGGCTTTTAAGGCAGGTCCTCACCAGACATCATGGGCAACAACATCGCCTATGGGCACAAACCCACCGTCGCTGGACCAGATAGGACTGGCAAAAAGTGCTCTTCACTGACGAGTCGCGGTTTTGTCTCACTGGGGGTGATGGTCAGATATGCGTTTATCGCCGAAGGAATGAGTGTTACACCGAGGCCTGTACTCTGGAGCGTGATCGTTTTGGAGGTGGAGGGTCCATCATGGTCTGGGACGGTGTGTCACAGCATCATCGGACTGAGCTTGTTGTCATTGCAGGCAATCTCAACGCTGTGCGTTACAGGGAAGATATCCTCCTCTCTCTTGTGGTACCCTTCCTGCAAGACAGGAATGTCAGTATTCTGCCATGGCAAGTGAAGAGCCCGGATCTCAATCCCATTGAGCAAGTCTGGAACCTGTTGGATTGGAGGGTGAGGGCTAGGGCCATTCCCCCCAGAAATGTCCGGGGACTTGCAGGTGCCTTGGTGGAAGTGGGGTAACATCTCACAGTGAGATGGTAAATCTGGTGCAGTACTTAATGCAGCTGGTGGCCACACCAGATACTGACTGTTACATTTTGACCCCCCCCTTTGTTCTCGGACACATTATTGAATTTCTGTTAGTCACATGTCTGTGAAACTTGTTCAGTTTTTGACTCAGTTGTTGAATCTTATGTTCATACAAACATTTACACGTTAAGTTTGCTGAAAATAAACACAGTTGACGGTTCTCTTTTAGCTGAGTTTATTACCCACACAGACAGGATATATGGTGGTAGTGTGTGTATGTTACCTGGCCTGTATGAGGCAGCCCTTCCCAGTAACCTCAGCCTCAGCAGGTAGGTCTATTGTAGTAAAGAGCACATCAGGGACCTTCTGTCTCCTACAGTGGTAGCAGTATGTAAGCTGAGCTGGGAACGGCATGTTGAACTCATCATACGGGATGTGAGCAAACCCGCAGCTAGGGGGCGACGCATCCTCAAACCTGAAATACACACACACAGCTCAGAAAAAAATGCTAGAACACCATTTTTAAATTCAATTAATTCAGAACACCCCTCTCCATTTAGAAGCAATCAATAACTAGGTTAGTCCAAAACCTCCTGGCTACTCAAATCTTTTCACACCTACACTAACACCCATCCAGCAGTGTGTGTGTGTGTGTGTGTTCCTACCCCAGCCAGGTTGAGCTAACTTCCCCCTCGCCCCTCTCCGACCCCACCATGCCGGGGTGTGGTTGTCGTGATAACCTGTGGTCGCTGCCGCCGGTGTCCAGACAGCCCTCACGCATGAATCTGGGATTCAACATGGCCGCTGTGCCAGATGCAGACAGGATACACACCTCCTCACTGTGGGAACAGGAGGGAGGGTGGAGAGAGAGAGATAGTGGATAACTTTAGATCCACATAACTTTATAACTTTCTGTGCCTATAATGCACTAACAGACTTTGAAATACAACTTTGGTTTTTGTATTGTGTGTGTGTGCAGTGTACCAGATGCTTGTGCTCTCGCTGTATCCCACCACAGCGTGGCAACCCAGGGCTTTTGCATGAGACTTAATCTCCTGACGAATCTCCTCCCACCACGCGTCCCTCGTCTCCGGCTCGTCTGCAACACAAACACACATAATGTCATACACAGACACACATACATAGCGACACAGACACACACACTGGCTGGATACCTGACTGACTGTCTACCAGAAACGCGACAATCAGAAATTAGCTGACTATCAGAAACTAAAACCTATTAGAAACTAGCTTCTTTTAGAAACTTACTGACCATCAGAAACTAGAAGTATCGAAACTAGCGAATACCATTAAATAAGAAGCAACAGGGAATGAACTGACACTTTTTTTTTGCTGATTGTGTTAAAATGGTGTATCATAGCAAGCAGGTACCACTTAACCAAACTGTCAGTTCGTAACACAGTGAACATGATGTTGATGACGATGATGAACATAATGAAGGTGTTTAGTTAGTGTCTGGGCTGTTCTCATCTCATAGCATCATCTCCAGGCCAGCCAATCACAGGAAGACAGGAATGTAGGGTGGCGTCCCAACCCCCTACATCTCCTTAACTTCATTCCCATAAAGTATTGTGTTCAGTCGTTCACACCAAAGCTAAAAAAATATAAATGTTAAAAAAAATGAAATTAATAGGAGTATTGTTATTGGATAAGTGCCTTCCTGTTTCAAAACATTATCTACAGTTTTTGAGGCTCCTGAACAAGACCCTGGCCTCATATAAGGCCAGGCAAGGAGGATAAGAGGCCCTTCTCAGAGCCTTCATCATACTCAAATGAGGGACACCTGGTGGAGGCTGAACCATGGTCCTTAATAATAACCATGGGTCCACTCTGTACCTCCTGGGAGAGGCCACATGCTCAAAGAGAGATAGAGATGATAGAGAGGGAAGAAGGGAGAGAGAGAGGAAAATGGAGACACGGGGAGGAAGGAAGGATGTGAGATGGATGGATAAATGGCTCAGGCATAACAGACCCAGAGCAGAGCCCTCTCTAAAAGAAGCAGCATGTCTCACAGGTACGCTCACATCCACACGCATGGGCAGAGGAGGGCCATATTCATTCATCACAGATCTTGAACCAACACAGCCCTGTCTCTAACTACACTACCCGGTGTCTCACACTCCCTCCATTCCTGTACCCCCCTCCATCCTCTTGTCTCTTCCCCCCTCCCAGCATGAATACGGCCCAGTGAATCCAGGGATGACGCACATACCCAGTCTGTCTCAGTTTTAACCTGGACAGGCTTCTTAGAGGAGCATTACTGAAGCGCAGGGAGAACTTTAGGGATGCAATGTGTCACACACTGCTGTAGCAGCTTGGGATGGTGGGCTAGCCAAGGGGAAGGACTGGGGGGGGCTTAGCGCATGCTCAGCACACACACACACACACACACACATACACAGACTAGGAGAGAGGAGGATGGCAGCTCAGTGAAAGAAACAGAGCTTTAGTTTAGAGCTGTAACTAGATGCTTGCAGACACCCATATTTGTGTGCCTGGGTGGGTGGGTGTGTTTCAGTGAGCTGCCATGTCTCCAGTGTGTGAGACCAGTAGGAGGAGGGAGGTACCTGCAGCGACACTATTCCAGTCTAGCAGTTTGTAAGAGCGCGTGTTACCCAACACTGGGCCAGAACAACACACACCATTAGTACAGAAAGAGAGGAAAAAGAGAAGATACAAACTACAACACAACAGCACCACAGTAATTGCAAAGACACAGACCACTGAGTCAATACCAGAGTCTAGCAGAGAGAGAGAAAGAGAAAGAAGCGAGAACAAGGTAGAGAGAAAAGCAGATATGGTGAGAAGAATGATCAAAGATATGCTGTGGAATTAGACAAGCAGGGAGAGAGGTAAAGGCTAAAGAGAGGAGAGAAAGAGAAGAGGCATTCACTAGCAGATCTCTCTACAGTCTAAGGCAGGGGTATCAAACATACGGAGGGGGACCAATCCGGCCCGCCGGTAGTTTGAGTAATAAAACATTAATACACACACACGGAGTAAACAAAAATTAAGAACACCTGCTCTTTTCATGACATAAATCCAGGTGAAGGCTATGATCCTTACTGATGTGCCTTAATAATGTTCCCTTAAAGGGTAGAGCGAATGCCTGGTACACTCCGGAAATATCAGAAGTCATTCATAAAATAAATGATGCCTGGAACACAGGCTTTAGGCCTGGACTGGCAAGTTATTAAACTGAGGAATCCTTGTGTAAGACAAATCAGAAAGGCTAAACATGACTATTATGTTACAGCCCTTTCGAATTGTAATGGGAACACGGCTAAATTGTGGAAAACTGTCAAATCCCTGAAGGGTTCCACTTCCTCCTCTCTGCCACAACAAATTCATTTACTTTTTAAAAATGCTGTCATTTTATTTCAGCGGGCTCTTTTGGAAAGAACTTCTAAGCCTATTCATAATTATATTGGGCTGGATGTTGATAGGGGAAATGTGCTGAATGATCAGAGAAATTATAGTCAAAGCTTTTCTTTTAGGCTATTTACCGAAAAATATGTCCTGGAAGCTTTGCTAGCAATAGAGAAGACATCCACAGGGCCCGACTAACCGGATCCCGGTCTGCTTAACTGTGCAGCACCCATCACTGTTGGCTTAATAAACACAATTTTTATTTAACACTGGTATCAGGAAATATTCCAAAAGCATGGAAATCAGCTCGTGCTGCCATTCCTTAAGGGCAGGGATAGTAGTGATCGTAATAATTATCACCCCATTTCAAGGCATCCTTGTCTAGCTACGATTCTTGAATCATTGGTAAATGTACAAATTTGATCTTTTTTTATCTGACAAATGTATTGTGAATGTAAATAAAATCAGGCCTTAGGCCTGGGCATAGCACTATTACTGTTACCATTTTAGTTATTAATGATCTTGTCCATGCTTTTGACACGAAAATTAAATGTGCTGCTTTGTTTGTGGACCTGTCAAAAGCTTTTGATACTGTTGATACTGCTATTTCATTGTTGTCCTCAATAGGCCTGAGTTCTGACGCCTGTTCATAGTTAGCTAGCTATTGAACGTTACGGATGTAACCCATTTGCATTCTCAGAAACCCTACCTGCGGGTTAGCTTCAGCTACCTGCAGATTCATACTACAACTATGACAATGTTTGTATTGGATGGTGGTTGTATGAGTTGGGATTATGCCGGTTCATTGTTAGCTAGCTAGCTACAGTACATGTCTAAACAAAACACTTAGCCAGATGATTAGATGGCCCATCAAGTTAGCCAGGTGTATCTGGGGGTGATTAAGGCCATCTATTGTATTTCATGAACGTGTACAAGTCTAGACAGTAGTGACCCATCCACTTAACTAGATGTGGCTGGGGTTGGTTGCAACATTTCCTTCACATGACCCATCAATTTAGACAAGCGTGTCAGGTAACCGTCATGTAAAAATGATAAAATAGTTTTATCTGGACACTATTTTTGATATTGCTACTATGTAAGTAACCATTTCAATGTACTGTTTACACCTTCTGTATCCTGTGCATGTGACAAATCAACTTTTTATTTGATATAGTGTGTGTTTACCAGAGACTAATTTGAAGAACAACATGACCTGCACCAAAGTCAGATAAGGATATAGGCCAAGGACTAGATAATGTATTTTTACCAGGAGTTTTTCCTTATAGTTGGTTACTACTTTCACCGCTTTTAGTTTTGAAATCTTTGGTTGTTTACTAAACACTATGTTTAGCAAATGGCCTCACATGTAAATCTTTAAAGAGATCGGAGGGCCTAAGGTTTAAGAGGGTGTGAACAATGCTGAATGTAGACAAAGAAAATTTTCGCAAAAATGGGGTTACAAGTTTATCAACTTTCAAAGCAGAATTACTTTTCCATTGTTCTTCAACTGCAGTGTATGAAATACCATTTTCTAGCTGAGTCTCTACTTTAATTCAATGTGAAAAACACATTTTCAAATTTTACAACATAAGACCGAATCGAGGCGGTCAGTCACATACGCAGATGATACTACTATGTATGCCCAAACTGTGGCCACAAAGTTCGAAGCTAAGTTCGAAACTAAGGGGCCTAGCCAGAACCATGAAAAACAGCCCCAGAGTATTATTCCTCCTCCACCAAACATTACAGTTGGCACTATGCATAGGGGCAGGTAGCGTTCTCCTGACATCCGCCAAACCCAGATATGTCCGTCAGATGGTGAAGCATGATTCATCACTCCAGAGAAGGCGTTTCCACTGCTTCAGAGTCCAATGGCGGCGAGTTTTACACCACTCCATCCGAAGCTTGGCATTGCGGATGGTGATCTTAGGCTTGTGTGCGTGCGGCCATGGAAACCCATTTCACGAAGCTCCTGACGAACAGTTCTTGTGCCGACGTTGCTTCCAGAGGCAGTTTGGAACTCGCTAGGGAGTGTTGCAACTAGAGTTGCATATTTTAGGTAATATTCAGAGGTCAAAACTTACCGTGTGAATTAACGGGAATATATGGGAATGAATATTAATACCATTTAAGATGTTTTTTTTGCATTGGATATATTTACCATATCATATGGAGACATAAACCTTTCACCTTATAAGTAGACAATTGCAAATGATTAAATCCTTCCAATAGAAATCTTAAAAAACAATTTAGTTACGAATTGAACTTCAATTAAAATGATTTGACTCTTCACATGGGATGATTTTATTTAAAATATATATATTTATATTTTTTACCTTTAAATAGGCAAGTCCGTTAAGAACAAATTCTTATTTTCTATGACGGCCTAGGAACAGTGGGTTAACTGCCTTGTTCAGGGGCAGAACGACAGATTTTTACCTTGTCAGCTCAGGGATTCGATATTGCAACTTCTCGGTTACTAGTCCAACGCTCTAACCACTAGGCTACCTGCCGCCCCGATTTCACTGAATAACAAGCCTCGAACCCAGGGTCTCTGGGAGGCAGCTGAGGAGGCAGCTGTGGCATGTATGGGCTTCATGCAGAAGTCTAAGCTTTTTGATGTATTTCAGAACTGCAGTTTCCAGTGAAGTGGGCAGGGCAGTACAGATTTCTTCTCTTACATCTGCAAGCAGAGTCTGAGCATCAGCCAGGATGGCATGGTCTCCCTCAATCCATGCAATGGCTACTGCTATAGGTATTTTTTTTTAAATGAAATAATCTCCAAAATATCGTTATATATAGCCTACTCGCTGTGGATGACTATTTCAGCACCGTTTCACGCTGCTCTGAGTCGAGCATGGAGAAACTAACAAGTTCAATTATATTCCATGATATTCTTAAGATGTGTGTTGACTGAATATAACCTGTTGGGGCTAGGGGGCAGCATTTTCACTTTTGGATGAAAGGCGTGCCCAGAGTAAACTGCCTCCTACTCTTTCCCAGATGGGAATATAAGCATATTATTACTACTGGTGGATAGAAAACACCCTGAAGTTTCTAAAACGGTTTGAATTATGTCTGTGAGTATAACAGAACTCATATGGCAGACAAAAACATGAGAAGAAATCCAAACAGGAAGTGAGAACTCGATTTTGAAAACAGTGCCATTTGATGTCCATTTTAGATATGGATGTGCATGCACTTCTAGGGCTTCCACAAGATGTCACTGTCTTTTGATTCTGGTTGTATGATTCTACTATAAAGGAGGGGCTCATAATAGCTCTTTGAGTGAGCGGTCTGGCAGAAAGCCTCGGTCTCATTGCGCGCGGTCACGAGAGAGTGTTCTTCCGTTCCAATGCATTTCTTCAGACAATTAAATTCTCCGGTTGGAACCTTATTGCTGGTTAATGTTTAAAACATCCTAAATATGGATTGCATACGTCATTTGACTTGTTTCTACGACCTGTAACAGAACTTTGAGTTTTTGTCTGGAGGAATTGCTCGTGCTTTTTGAGGATTGAATGCTGGGCTGAACAAGCTATCAACAAGTGGCTAAATGATGGGCTTTATGGAAGTTTATGAAACAAATCAGTCCTTTATTGTCAAACTGGGATTCCTGGAACTGCCTTCTGATGAAGATATTCAAAAGGTAAGTGAATATTTAGTGTTTTTTGTAGCTTCTGTTGACGCCAAAATGGCGGCTATTTCTTTGGGTTCTGAGCGCCGTTCTCAGATTATTATTTTCCGTAAAGTTTTTTTGAAATCAGACACAGCGGTTGCATAGATACATTTATCTTTAATTCTGTGAATAACACTTGCATCATTTATCAATGTTTTTTGTGAGTATTTCTGCAAAATCACCAGATGTTTTGGAATCAAAACATTACTGCACGTAACACGCCAATGTAAACTGAATTTTTTTATATATATGCACATTATCGAACAAAACACACAATACATGTATAACATGATGTCCTATGAGTGTCATCCGATGGAGATAATCAAAGGTTAGTGATTCATTTTATCTATATTTCTGCTTTTGTGACTATCCTTGGCTGTGAAAAATGTCTGTGTGTGTTTTTGAATGTGGTGGTGATCTAACATAAATATATGTTGTGTTTTCGCTGTAAAACATTTTAGAAATCGGATGCGATGGGTAGATTAACAAGATGTTTATCTTTCATTTGCTGTATTGGACTTGTTAATGTGTGAAAGTTAAATATTTCTAAAGAATATTATGGCCTTTATTCAGATTAAATCGCCAACTTTCATTTTTTTAAAAATGAAATAATCTCCAAAATATCGTTTTTTTTGTCTACCCGCTGTGGACGACTATTTCAGCACCGTTTCGCGCCGCTCTGAGTAGAGCATGGAGAAACTAACATGTTCAATTATATTTTTAAGATATATGTGTTGACTGAATATAAGCAAGTGATGTCTGCTAAAAAATCAAGTTGATGGCACAGTCATATAGCCTTGGCACCTACATAAATCTGCGTGTGGGTGACCTCCTGCAACTGCAAAATGTTGGATAAAGCATATACTGTACAGAACTGTATTTCTTCAGCATCTTTATGCTTTCGTTAATAAAATAATGATATAAATACATTCAAAATGCAGATGTTTATTTCATTATGGATCCATAACAAATTACTATGGGAATAAATATCACTGAATGACAGAAATATTAGAACAAAGTAGGCTAATGAAGGTAAACAAATGGTTGCTTACTGGAGAATACTCTTTCAAACACACACGGTCACGTTGTGCATCACCATTATGGCTATTAGCAGGTAGCAGGACAATAGACTTGCCTAGGAGGTGGGTAGGGGGAAAATTCTATCGTCAAATGTAAAACTTAAGTTAGGTTTGCTATATCACAACCGACCGTGATAGGTTACAATTTCAGTTTAGTCGACCAGTAAAGACAAAAATAATAATACAACAAAAAGTATTATTATTAATCACATCCAACTGTGATTGGGAGTCCCATAGGGCGGCGACACAATTGGCCCAGCGTTTCTCTCCCTCTAAAAACGGAAATACATGTTTTGGCCTTTACAAATACTATTATGGCATTATTCAGATTACAAATCGCTCGCTTTTGTTTTTTTGAAAACAAAATCATCTCCAAAATATCGTTATATATATTATCAAGTTGATGGCACAGTCCTATAGCCCGGCACCTACATTAAGCTTAGTCACTCACTCATCCACTGCTTTGGATCAAAATAAATAAGTACCAACATTCTTAGTCTTTAATAAAGAAATGTTTTGGTTATCCTGACCTGGACACCATGTTCAGTAATATAATAGCCCATTATGGGCTGTTAGCAGGACAATATACCTTAACTTCTTGACGCTACCCATCCCTTTAGCGGGATCATTTTCGTCAGCAACCGCTGAATAGCACAGTCAAATAATATTACAAAAAAATATTCATGAAATCACAAGTGCAATATTGCAAAACACAGTTTAGCCTTTTGTTAATTCACCTCTCGTCTTAGATTTTGAAATGATGCTTTACAGCGAAAGCAAGCCAAGCATTTGTGTAAGTTTATCAATAGCATAACATAGCATTATGTACACTAAGCATTAAGTAGCTAGGTCATGAAAATCAGAAAAGCAATCAAATTAATCGTTTACCTTTGATGATCTTCGGATCTTTTCACTCACGAGACTCCAAGTTACACAACAAATGTTCCTTTTGTTCCATAAAGATTATTTTTATACCCAAAATACCTCCGTTTGTTTGTCGCGTTATGTTCAGAAATCCACAGGAAAGAGCGGTCACGACGTATATTCCAAATAATATCCATAATGTCCACAGAAACATGTCAAACGTTTTTTATAATCAATCCTCAGGTTGTTTTTAAATTATATATTCGATAATATATCAAATGGGTGTGTAGGTTTTTCAAAAACACTAGGAGAAACAATGGCCGCCTTACTCTGTAGTGCAAAACTCACTCTGAGAGCCCCCACCTATCCACTTATGCAATGTGATCTTTCACGCTCATTTTTCAAAATAAAAGCCTGAAACTATGTCTAAAGACTGTTGACACCTTAGGGAAGCCATAGAAAAAGGAATCTGGTTGATATCCCTATAAAATGGAGGATAGGCATGCATAGGAACAGAGAGGTTTCAAAATAAGAGGCACTTCCTGATTGGATTTTCCTCAGGTTTTCACCTGCAATATCAGTTCTGTTATACTCACAGACAATATTTTGACAGTTTTGAAAACTTTAAAGTGTTTTCTATCCTAATATGACAATTGTATGCATATTATAGTTTCTGGGGCTGAGAAATAGTCAGTTTCAAATGAGTACATTGGAGCCAAAAACAAAAATACTGCCCCCTACACGCAAAAGGTTAACCAACACCTCTCTTTATTTTGATACATTGTGGATGGACCCATATGTAATTATTGGCGGCAACATGAGTCTCACTAGTGTTTAGTAATGTGCTGTTAAAAGCAGTGTAGGTCTTATTTATTTAAAGAGCATATTGAAGCAATAGGATTTGATGCAATAGTCAATACTCACTATGGTCAACTATTTTAGCAAGCATGGGGACTGGTCTTGAAAAATCCATTAGATTTTTATTTTCACTGAATCCGTTTAGGTATTGGTTAGACTACAATTATACAATTAGGGTGTGGAAATGTTATGCTCTTAGTACTGTAGCCTACTCCCGACCGTCACGTTGTATAGCACCATATTTTCCGTTCCATCTAAAAACTCAACGGACACTGAAAGCTTAACGAAATGTATTCTTCCCAGAGGGTCAATACAGCTGCACTCAGACAAAGACATTTTCACACAAGCACTGATATTTAACTGTTCCTCATAGGCCGAGTCTCCTCCTACACATATGTACAAACACCATTCTTTACTGCTAGGCAGGACACTAAGTGATACAGGCCTCCTAAAGCCCAAAATACAACACACAACACAGCCAAGCCACAGCACACAGACATGCACTACCAAACCTCAACACCAGGGACAGCAAACACCACACAGCACAGCGTAAGCTACTACACACACACAACTACCACACGTGCACAACTATCAGCTCCCGGTTTAAGTCCTCTCTAACCACATATCCAGCAGTGTTTCCCCTGTATGACAGACTGAGACACTCCCTTAAAAGGATAGTGTACGATTTTGAAAATTAAAAGCAGTGTAGCACCTATTTCTCAATGCCAGGAACCCATATAATAGTAACTTAGAGCACCCCAAGAAAACATTAACAAATGTCAAACTCCTAAATCAATTAGAATATTTTAACGTTATTCTAAAAGTTGGGTTTAAGATTCTCTCCAAATCAGCTCTAACTTCGGAAACAATCCCACAACGCCCTGCGGTCAGCGTCATACGGTGAATGAAAAACTTCTTAAAAGTGGGATAAATTTGTGTAAATGAGGTGGGCGCATTGGGAGTCTACTCATCAATCTGTGGGGCGCATTTCTTCCCTGAGAACTTCCACGGTTATCAACAATGGAAAGAGGACTTCAGAAGTTGCTGTCCCTACAATTAACGTGACTTCTAACGCATCTCAAACAGTCAGCAGAGACTGCAAGCAGATACTGCAAGCATTATCACTGGCATGGAGGTGAACCAGGTAAATGAAAAAGCTAGCTAGCTTGCTACCTCTATGCTAACGTTAGCTAGTTATAGAGCTACTGCATTTAGCTAATGTCTTCCATCTAAATAACACTTATAAAACAAACCAAATGTAAAATGTCTGCCAGCTGTTGGTAGCCAACTGCTGATGCTGTCATATTTTTATTCTAACCTTTATTTAACTAGGCAAGTCAGTTAAGAACAAATTCTTATTTACAGGGGACAGTGGGTTAACTGCCTTTTTCAAGGGCGGAACGACACATTTTTACCTTGCCGGCTCATGGATTCGATCCAGCAACCTTTCGGTTACTGGCCCAACGCTTTAACCACTAGGCTACCTGCCGCCCCATAGATAGGCTTGTACTATGGGAAAGAGTCATTTTCAAGGTGTTTCTGGGATGCGGTAATTCGGTCGTTCTGTGGCAGTTTTTTTTATATAGCCTGCCAAGTGCGGGCTAAACTGAAATGTGACTCTTCGGCCATGAATCCATTTGCGGATCGGGTGGCATTTCGGGTGAAGCCACAGAGCCATGTTTTCTTTGGCGGGGTGAATTGTGGATTTTGGTCTGTGGAAAAGTGTATTTTTGAATCTTACGATCAATGTGGTCACAGTTGCTTCTTGTTGAAAAGGCAGCTGATAACTTTCGCTTGCTATAGCTAGCTATCCTCCACCATTTCGGAATACATTCATGGATTTTTTTTTCTAGCTGGCAAAATAAGCGAGCTAGATTTTGTTTGTGTACTGCCATATGTTGATAACATAGCTAAGTTTGACACTGGTATGGGCTAGTAAATATCCTAAATCTCGCTAGTTAGATGCAAGCTGAAACTGGGGAGAGAGAGAATTCACTTTGTCACTTTCAGGGGTGTGAATATTTATATAAAGTAGATTTCTATTTAATTTTCAATAAATGTATTAACATTTCTTAAAACATGTTTTCACTTTGTCATTATGGGGTATTGTACTTAAATGGGTGAGAAAAAAAAAACATTTAATCAATTCTGAATTAAGGCTATAACACAACATGTGGAATAAGTCAAGGAGAATGAATACTTTCTGAAGACACTGAAAATATCAGATGAAGTCCATTATTTGCTACCTGGACTGGCCCTACCTGGCCCTTTTTCTACTTACGCATGCACCCAAATCCTCACCAGAGAGGATACCTGACATGACACTTTCCTGACGTGATGATCCACTGTCGTGCAGAGTAAGAGATGTGATCAAGTTACACTTGAAATTCACTATTGTTTGCCAGTGAAATATCTTATAACTTTAACTATCTTCAGCTCAGGGCTCCAGCTATGCATTTGCTCACTTGCTAGCCGGTGGCTAGCCAGCAATATCTCTCTTCTTCTATTTTAGCCCAGAATTTCAAGTGTAACTTGAGCCCTGCTGTCTAATATTTGTTTCTGCAGCAAACCATTTGTGATAGTTGTAAAACTTTATGAGCTGGGGTGTCTGTCCTTGCATTAGTTTCTGTTCGCTTGCGCTTCTTAGCATTTAGCTAGCATCCGCTATGGGAATTCGCTAGTACTTTGTTAGCGTTACTATTATTATTACTTTTGGAGAAAAAAAAGCACCCCCTTCTGTGCACTGCCAGCAATACCGTAAAACCCAGTTTGGTACAGTAATAGTAATTAGGTATGAAAATTAGGATTGGGAGGTATCCAGGTTAACTCTAGCTGTCTAACACACTGATCCCATGATGTGTGACACACCCCTCACCCACTGGGTGAGCGGGTCATGTCATAAACATGATCGAACTAGCCTGGAAACTACAGTGCAACATGTAATACAACATGTGTTTTCCTATAGCCAGGACGGTGCGTTCTTGTGGAACTCACCGGGGTTGTGTATGCGGTCAAGCAGCTTGACCGAGCGGGTGCTGACCACGCCCCCGACGTGAACCAAGAAGCCAGGGGGGAAACAGGTCAACGTGAAGATGGGGAACTCCTGAAAAGATACAAATGGGGTCAGTTACAATAAAAGTCAGGAGTCAGGGTTCAAACCTGTCTCCAGGACATCTGTTTACTTGGGAAACAGTTGAATTAAGGATTGGCATGCTCAACCTTGTCTTCTTCAAACAATAACATGCAGGGTTGTAAGGGCATAAGATAGAAGAGAAAAACCCATACTGACTTATAGTCTCTGTCCACACATATATACAGTGCCTTCGGAAAGTATTCTGACCCCTTGACTTTCTCACATTTTGTTAGGTTACAGCCTTATTCTAAAATTAGTTTTTTTACTAATCAATCTACACACAATAACCCAAAATGACAAAGCAAAAACAGGTTTTTAGAAATGTCTTAAAAATTACATCAACATAAGTACTCAGACCCTTTACTCAGTACTTGCTGAAGCACCTTTGGCAGTGATTACCACCTTGAGTCTTCTTGGGTATGACACTACAAGCATGGCACAACTGTATTTGGGGAGTTTCTCCCATTCTTCTCTGCAGATCTTCTCATGTTCTGTCAGATTGGATGGGTAGCATTGCTGCACAGCTATTTTCAGGTCTCTCCAAAGATGTTCGATCGGGTTCAAGTCCGGGTTTTGGCTGGGCCACTCAGACTTGTCCCGAAGTCACTCCTGCGTTGTCTTGGCTGTGTGCTCAGGGTTGTTGTCCTGTTGGAAGGTGAACCTTCACCCCAGTCTGAGGTCCTGAGCAGGTTTTCATCAAGGATCTCTGTATTTTGCTATGTTCATCTTTCCCTCGATCCTGACTAGTCTCCCAGTCCCTGCCGCTGAAAGACATCCCCACAGCATGATACTCCCATCACCATGTTCCACCGTAGAGATGCCAGGTTTCCTCCAGACGTGACGCTTGGAATTCAGGCCAAAGAATTCAATCTTGGTTTCATCAGACCAGCGAATCTTGTTTCTCATGGTCTGAGAATATTTAGATTCCTTTTGGCAAACTCCAAGTGGGATGTCATGTGCCTTTTACTGAAGAGTGTCTTCCATCTGGCCACTCTACCATAATGGCCTGATTTGGTGGAGTGCTGCAGAGATGGTTGTCCTGAAAGATTTTTCCATCTCCCTCGAGGAACGCCAGAACTCTTTCAGAGTGACTTTTGCATTCTTGGTCACCTCCCTGACCAAGGCCCTCCTCCCCCGATTGCTCTGTTTGGCCGGGCGGCCAGCTCTAGGAAGAGTCTTCGTTGTTCCAAGCTTCTTCCACTTAAGAATTATGGTGGCCACTGTCTTCTTGGGGACCTTCAATGCTGCAGAAATGTTTTGGTACCCTTCACCAGATCAGTGCAGACACAATCCTGTCTCGGGGCTCTATAGACAATTCCTACGACCTCATGGCTTGGTTTTTGCTCTGACATGCACTGTCAACTGTGGGACCTTATATAGACAGATGTGTGCCTTTACAAATCATGTCCAATCAATTGATTGGGGGAGGTGAACAAGAACCAGATGGTCACTCTGACAGAGCTCCAGAGTTCCTCTGTGGAGATGGGAGAACCTTCCAGAAGGACAACCATTGATGCTGCACTCCACCAAACAGGAATTTATGGTAGAGTGGCCAGACGGAAGCCACTCCTCAGTAAAAGGCACGACAGCCTGCTTGGACTTTGCCAAAAGACATCTAAAGGACTCTCAATGGGAGAAACTCCAAAATACAGGTGTGCCAAGCTTGTAGTGTTATACCCAAGAAGACTTGAGGCTACAATCATTGCCAAAGGTGCTTCAACAAAGTACTGAGTAAAGGTTCTGAATACTTATGCAAATATAAATATTTTTTCATATGTTTGCAAAATAAATCTAAAAAACAGTTTTTGCTTCGTCATTATGGGGTAAATGTGTGTAGATTGATTAAGTAAAAAAGAATACATTTCAGAATCAGGCTGTAACGTAACAAAATGTGGAAAAAGTCAAGGTGTCTGAATAGTTTCCGAATGCACTGTAAGGAGAGGAAACCACTGTAAACTGTTGAGAAGCAGCCCAACTAAAGACTAAAACCCCTGAGCAGAACTCAGGCAGGAAAGAGGTTTGATAGAAGCATCCGGAATAAACACTGTGTGTGTGTGTGTCGTACCCTGGTGTTTACAAATATACCAGAGGGTGAGGCTCCCTGAGAGGAAGGAGTGGTCAAGAAGATGGAGACGGAACATTATTCACTAACATAATCATACTTCACCCTCACAAACTCTTCACAATTCACCCTTTCACACAGCAAAATGCAGTGCGGTGTGTGTCCGGTGTGTGTGCTTACCCTCTGCTCCAGAGCTGATTGGGTATGTTGTCTGAGGAGGGTCTTCAGAGGCCCAGCCTCTTTTCCAACGCTGCCCCCACTCCCCATCCCTGATAGGACGAGAGAACAACACTTCACCAATCACATCGCTTCATCACAGAAAGCTGGCATTCGTCGACAACCACAAGTATGTAAGTAGCCTTGCAAGAGCCTTAGCTTGTGCGAGCTGGAACACCGACAACCATGCAAATTCCTACTAAGCTAATATAAGCTAATATCATATATCACATAGCATTTATCATACACCTTTGCAAATGACAACATTCCCATAAATCTACCTGTGAGGATAGAGAACATTCACATAGCTGCTTTATTATCCCCTCTGTACACTACTGCATACTACACCACCATAGAGACTTGCAAATGGGGGTGATTGTGGGGGGGGCTGGACATGCCTTAAACCACACATTGGGGTAGAAAAACATGGGAAGGGGGTCACTCCAGGGCAGTTAGTATCGGGGCCAGAGACCAGCAAGGATGGACATTTCACCCAAGGTTAAGTGGGGTAAAGTTCGAGAGGAGCACATTTATGGCTGTTAGAGGTTGTAGATGCAGTTTGTAAAAGGTGTTTTAGTGCTTCATGACTTCTGAACTCTGTGCCCTACCAGAGACTATAATAAAGGCTATTTAGCTATTTAAGTGTAACAAGTGTTATAAGGGGTGTTGTTGGGCTTCATGACTCCTGCAGGGTGTTATAGTGTTAAAGACAGTTATAGACCTTCATGACCGTCCTACCGGAGGCCGCCAGCATCAGCTCTTCACTGAATGATACAGTCTTTCTCAACACAGACCCCTCTGATTGGACAGAGGGGAGAGGGGGTGGGGTGTAGGCTCTGAGGGCAGACCCAATGCTGCACAGGATTAACCCAGAGGAAGGAAGGGACGGGGAATCGAAGGAGAGGGTGGGGGAACTGGGACAGAGGAAGACCCCAGGACTAGACACAAACCTCTCTGCAGAGAAAGAGGTGAAGAGAGAGAGAAAGAGAGAGAGGCAGGAGGTAGGGAGACAGAAAACAAGGAGAAAACAAGAAGACAGCAAGAAAAGCAGAAAAGAAAGACAGTGGAGGAGAGTCACATGATTTGAAATCTGACAGGGGGAAAAAAGGGAAATAAAACTCCTTTAGGAAGAAGGGAGTTGGGGAAGAGAGGAAGTGAGGGGGATCAAAGGTTGTATTTCCACCAGTAAGGGGAGCCATGTCCTGTCCTAGGGGAAGTGTGGGTTATTATGTGGTGAACACCAGAACTAATGGTCAACAGCTGCTGTCAGTGTGATTCTAACAAAATTACTTGAAATAAATCAATAAAACAATGAACTGGGATAGCAAAATAAACAACACAGTGAGTTTCAGAGTGGGGATGAGGAAAGGTGCAGAGAGGGGAGGAGAGGGTGAGGAGGCTGGTGAGGTCTTACCAATCCTGGGCGTCAGACTGAGGTCTGTGTCTGAGGAGGAGGACTGGCGACTGCATGGCTTGGATGGAGAGAAGGGAGGAGGAGAGGAGGAAGGAAGGGTTCTGAGAGGCGTGGGGGGGCCGGAGAGGGAATGGGGGGGGTCCTCACTGAACACGGGCCTGCCAGGAGAACACACACACCCATCAGTCAGTGGGGGTGTGGTGTGGAGAGATGCTTTGCTGATAGATGTATGTGAAGTGTGTGGAGTGCAAATTACTTGGCCGCGGAACAGAAAGCCAAGCACATGAAGCATAAGCACAGCGTTTCCCTTAGATTAATTTAGCGGTGTGGGGGGGCACTGCTGCTAAAGCATTGCCACCACTCCAAAACATCTGACTAAAATAGGTGCTTCAACAAAGTACTTAGTAAAGGGTCTGAATTAATTGTCATCATTACAAATATATATATATATATATATATATATATATATATATATATATATATATATATATATATATATATATATATATATATATATATATATATATAAAAAATATATTTCAAAAAAATATATATATATAAAAAAAAAATATATATATTTTTTTTTAAATGTAAAAATGTAAAAAATTAAAATAAAATTTAAAAATCGTCCGATTAATCGGTATCCGTTTTTTTTGGTCCTCGAAATATCGGTATTGAAAAACCATAAATCGGTCGATCTCTAGTCTGAATACTTATGTAAATGTGATTTCAGTTTTTTTTAAATTAAAAAATACATTTAAAAAAGTTTTTGCTCAGCCATTATGGAGTATTGTGTAGATTGATGGGGGGAAACTATTTAATCTATTTTTAAAATAAGGCTGTAATGTAACAAAATGTGGAAAGAGTCAAGGGGTCTGAATAGTTAACTAACCTAAATGCACTGTATATTTTGTACCCGTCCAAAGTTTGGACACACCTACTCAATTAAGGGTTTTTCTAAATGGACTATTTCTACATTGTAGAACACTAATGAAGACATCAAAACCATGAAATAACACATATGGAATCATGTAGTACCAAAAATGTGTTAAACAAAACAAAATATATTTTTAATTTGAGATTCTTCAAAGTAGCCACCCTTAGCCTTGACAGCTTTGAACACTTGGCATTCTCTCAAGCAGCCTCATGAGGTAGTCAACTGGAATGCATGGATTTTTACAAATTATCTTTGAAAGACAGGGTCCTAAAAAGAGACATTTCTTTTCTTGCTGAGATTACTAAAAGGACACCAATTATAAGAAGAGACTGGGTTGGGCAAAGAAACATGAGCAATATGGACATGAGATCAGTGGAAATCTGTCCTCTGGTCCGAAAAATCTCAAATTTGGACTTCGGGTTCCAACCGCCGTGCCTTGGTGAGACAGAGTAGGTGAACGGAAGATCTCCGCATGTGTGTATCCCACTGTAATGCATGGGGGGGAGGAGGTGTGATGGTGCTTTGCTGGTGACACTGTTTGTGATTTATTTAGAATTCAAGGCACACTTAACCAGCATGGCTACCACTGCATTCTGCAGCAATACGCCATCCCATCTGGTATGTGCTTAGTGGGACTACCATTTGTTTTCAACAGGACAATGACCCAACACACCTCCAGGCTGTGTAAGGGAAATTTGACCAAGAAGGAGAGTGATGGAGTGCTGCATCAGATGACCTGGCCTCCACAATCATCCGATCTCAACCCAATTGAGATGGTTTGGAATGAGTGACAAGGGAAAACATATGTGGGAACTCCTTCAAGACTGTGGGAAAAGCATTCCAGGTGAAGCTGGTTGAAAGAATGCCAAGTGTGTGAATATATATATATATTTTTTAATTTAGCCTTTATTTAACCTAGACAGGTCAATTCTTATTTACAATGATGGCCTACCCCGGCCAAACCCAGACGACGCTGGGCCAATTCTGCACCCCCCCCTATGGGGCTCCCAATCCCGGCTGGTGGTGATACAGCCTGGATCAAGGCAAAGGGTGGCTACTTTGAAGAATCTAAAATATATTTTGATTTGTTTAAAACTTTTTTGGTGACTACATGACTCCATACGTGTTATTTCACTGTTTTGATGTCTCCACTATTATTCTACAATATAGAAAATAGTTTTAAAAAATATTTTAAAAAAAACCTTGAATGGGTAGAAGGTGTGTACAAACTTTTGAATCTGTTTTGAATCTGTTTTGAATATATATATATATATAATTTATTTTAAAAATGGGGGGTGTAAACTTTTCAGTGTAAACTTAAATGACTAAAACCAGATAAGGCAAATAGAAACCAGAAATGGATGATGTTGAGAGATAGATGGGAGGTGTTGAATGGAGCTAAAGGGTGGGACTAATCACAAGATAAACATTGTAAAACATATGGGATCTGTAAAATGTATATAGGTTAGGAACTTTTGTGAAATAGCACAGTTAAATAGAAATCAAACTGGATGGAAATAGAGGAAGTACTAAAAACAAACAAGAGAGAACTATTGTAAAGTAGACTGTGTCTGTAAAATGTGTATAAGATGTATAAATTGAAAGCAGAAGTGAAAGCAGAAGTGAAAGCAGGTAAAAGCAGAAGTGTTTATTAGTTTACTCCAATTGGGGGGGAATCGGTGGTAGGGTTTGCGGGTAATAATAATAAAGGTATAGTCTTTAAAAAGTATGTATGTCTATATAGGTATGTGTATGTATGCATGTGTGTATGGATATATATTTACCAGAAAAAATATATGGGGGATTGGAAATGATGCAGACAATTACATTGATGGAAGCAACATTATTTCTGCAATATTAAGCTAATCCACCCCTTAGGAAAAAAAAAAGAAAAAAAAAAAAAAAAAAAAAAAAAAAAAAAAAAAAAACTGCTAACCTATGTGTATGAAACCAATCAAATTTGATGACTGGTAATATAGATATACCCTGACGAAGACAGCTTGGCTGTCGAAACGGTAATTAAATTTTGCGGCTCTCTTTAATTTTCAAGTTTTCTATTCCGCTAGCCAGCACCTCATCTTAATAGGTGTGCGTTACTTTTTCTTCTGCATGGGATTATAGATATACCTGTTGGTAAAAAAAATAATTTTAAAAACGTAGGGGCGTGGATCAGAAAACCAGTCAGTATCTGGTTTGACCACCATTTGCCTCATGCAGTGCGACACATTTCCTTCACATAGAGTTGATCAGGTTGTTGATTGTGGCCTGTGGAATGTTGTCCCACTCCTCTTCAATGGCTGTGCAAAGTTGCTGTATATTGACGGGAACTGGAACACGCCATCGTTCGAGTTGATCCAGAGCATCCCAAACATGCTCAATGCTTGCCCATAGCATAACCCCACCGCCACCATGGGGCATTCTGTTCACATCAGCAAACCGCTCACCCACACAACGGTATAGTTGAAACCGGGATTCAGTTGCCAGTTGCCATTGAAGCATTTGCCCACTGAAGTCTGTTACGATGCCGAACTGCAGTTGGGTCAAGACCATGGTGAGGAGGAAAAGCACGCAGATGAGCTTCCCTGAGACTGCTTTTGACAGTTTGTGCAGAAATTCTTTAGTTGTACAAATCCACAATTTCATCAACTGTCCAGGTGGGTGGTCTCAGACGATCCAACTGGTGAAGAAGCAGGATGTAGAGGTCCTGGGCTAGTTACACTTGGTCTACGGAGGCCAGTTGGATGTACTGCCAAATTCTCTAAAACGAACATCCAATTCTCTGGCAACAGCTCTGGTGGACATTCCTGCAGTGAACATGCCATAATACGCTCCCTCAAAACTTTAGACATCTGTGGCGTTGTGTGACAAAACTAAACATTTTAGAGTGGCCTTTTATTGTCCCAAGCTCAAGGTTCACCTGTGTAATGAGCATGCCGTTTAATCAGTTTCTTGATATTCCAAACCTTTCAGGTGGATGGATTGTCTTGGCAAAGGAGAATTGCTCACTAACAGGGATGTATACAAATTGGTGCACAAAATGTGAGAGAAATAAGCTTTTTGTGCATATGGAACATTTCTGTGATCTTTTGTTTCAGCTGATGAAACACGGGACCAACACTTTACATGTAGCGTTGATATTTTTTTCCCTCCTTTTTTCCCCCAATTCTTTTATATTTTTTATCCAATTGGTTGTTACAGTCTTGTCTCATCGCTGCAACTCCCATACGGACTCAGGAGAGGCGAATGTCGAGAGCCGTGCGTCTTCCGAAACACAACCCAACCAAGCCGCACTGCTCTTGACACAATGCCCACTTAACCTGGAAGCCAGCCGCACCAATGTGTCGGAGGAAACACTGTGCACCTGGCGACCGTGTCAGCGAGCTCTGCGCCCGGTCCGCCACAGGAGTCGCTAGTGCGCGATGGGACAAGGACATCCATGCCGGCCAAACCCTCCCCTAGTTAATTGTGCCCCGGCCCATGGGTCTCCCGGTCACGTCCGGCTGCGACAGAGCCTGGATTCGAACCCAGAATCTCTAGTGGCACAGCTAGCACTGTGATGCAGTGCCTTAGACCACTGCACCACTCGGGAGGCCTCATTGATATTTTTGTTCAGTATATTTATTTATATATAAGATTATCTTTCATAACTAACAGTCAGGGAGAAACTAAATTTCCAAATGTACATGGCATGGGGCCCCCCATTGATTTAGTTATAATGTTTAATGACTCAGCATAAGAACACTGCATAAGCCATGGCAAAATGTGTAGAATTGCAGGAAATCTGCTTTAAAACAGCAACAGTTTGTCTCTGCGACCAAGAGGGCTTCTAAAATCTTGGGTCGGAGACCGCACCATTGGCCACTCCCACTAACACACTTTCACAACACCCACAATTTAAGCACCATTTTGATCCAGAAAAAAACTTTACCACCACTGCTGAAAAAAATCCTAAGGGAAACACTGGTAAACAGAAACACAGATACTGTATATCCAACTGAGGAGGAAAGCACGGCAGAAACACACACAACATGGGCCATACCAACACAACACCAAAGGAATGAGCAGTTTCTTGTAGTGGAATTTTCAATTCACCTCCAGAATAGACTGAATTGAAATGGAATTGAGCACAACAGGCTTCTGAGTGAATGCGCCTTGGAGACAAATAAAGTTGACTAAACTAAAACTGGACTAAGACGGGTGCTGAGGAAAGGTGGAAGGGATGGATCTGCTTGGGTGGGTATCTAATGTACAACAGTGGGCGTGGCTCTGCCTGTAGGGGCTCTGTGATTGGCTGAGGGCGACACAGGAAGAGTTTGGGGCTGTAGATGTCACCATCTTCTCATCTAATGGCAAGGAAGAAGGGGTTCTCCTTGTAACTTTTTTTTTTAGGAAGGGGGTGGTAATTATCTATCGTTTCTCTGACCCTTGCTCTGGCTTTCCCTTTCCACCCCCCTTCACCTCTGTCTCCTTACCTCTCTTTAATAATCTCTCCCTCCCTCTCTGTGTACCAGTGAAGACCCATGTAGGAACACAGAGGTTCTGGGACAATATTTCTCTCCCTCAATCCCCTTCTCTCTCTCGCTCTCTCACTCTGAACCAGTAACGATCAGCCTTCCTCTTTCCCTCCCTCCTTCACTCACTCTCCCACTTTTTCTCTGTCCGTACCAGTGAAGACCAGAGTAGGGACAGAGACAGAGAAGTTCTGGGAGTGGGACAGTCTCTGAGAGCTGCAGGTTGAGTGGACAGGGCTGTTGTGGGTGGAGCGACATCCGTGGGCCAGGGGAGACCTGAACCATTCACCACGCAGAGACGGACAGAGTGGACGAATCCAAACGCACACAGCAAGAGAAGAGCCAATCCGTGTGCAGCAAAGGTAGAGAAGAAGAGAAACACAACACACCACAACATTGCAGCAAAGAAAAATAGAGTACAACAAAAGACAAGACAAAATATGAGGTTCTCTACCCCCTCCTTTTACATTTTAACATGCACCTACATGCTGTAGCTAAAGAAAATGCTTGCATCGGGCACCCACCCTACCTCCTTTCATCCCTCCCTCCATCCATTCCCTTTTCCATTCCTCTCTGACCGTGCACTAGCAGTAACAAGCTCACGCACAGCCCTCAGACATATAACTCATCTAGAACTCGAGAGAGAGAGGCTGTACAGGGAGGGGGGCTGTGTGTATGTCCCAGATAAGGAATGTAGCCATGTCACATGATTATAATACACAAACACTAGGGCAGGGCAATACAGCCAAAATATCATATCACAATATTTTTTCCCAATTTATTTTATGGTATGACTGTATTTTATGTTTTTTAATAATAAAATAACTTTATATGCTTGATGAGTGGTTAATGACATTAGGGTGGCAACACAAATGAAGTGATTTCAATGGGGCTTTCTCCACTCTGTTTTATACTGTTAAATCCAACTTCAAACTAGAAAACATTTAATTTCAGCATTTCCACACTGTGCCATGCAATGCAGCATGATACAGGCAAAGAATCTAGGCCTAGTTAATTGGTGAACTGTTGGAATCATGGAAATATAATTATTATTCTAATTAAATAGTTGGAATATAGTGGGAAGCACAATGAGTACATAGTTGTTTGAACGAATGAATAAGCCAGGGAGGAATTATTGACAGATGACCATAATTGTAATGTTACATTACATGGTTTCTTACCTCATGTATAGCAAGCTAGCTAACATATTTATGCTTTGCCTATTCTTCTTTCATTTAGAATACACCGTTGCACAAACAACATGCTTGCTCTGAGTACATTTAGCAAGCTAGCTAGCCAACTAACTTGTGATTAGCATTAGCGGCTAACTTCCTAAGAAATTACAAACTAGCAGACAGTAAGATACACAAACTAATAGTTTACTTATAGAACACTTGTGGAAAGTAGCATGTCACCAACATCTTGTTGCATCTATCTGACCATGCAGACTGAACAGCAAAAAAGTGCTTGTGACTCAGTGGTCAAACAACTGCTCTTTCCTTGTGTGACAGGGGTCAGGGCTTGGCTTGGAAAGCGGCACACAGCTGGACGATAGGAGAAAGACAACTCAAGTAGCAAACAGAGCAAACTATAAAAACTGACATTACAAGCCCCAGATTTCCCTATCACGTTTAACAACACAAGTATTGAAATACCATTATAGTAAAATACAGTATACCACCCAGCCCTAAAATAGACCAAAAATGTTGAGAGCCCCAAAAACACAAACAGGAGTCAGTACAATGGCAGGAGACAGATACTCTCTCTCTCTCCCTCTCTCTCTCGCATGCACACACAGGCTCCATGTTCATGCGATTACTCAATACTCACTCTTTGCTGTCCTTGGAAGGAGAGTTGCAGGCATTGGATGTGGGGGCGGTGTTGGGGAGTGTGTGTGTGTTGGTGTGTGTGGTAGTGTTGGGAGCCGTCCCAGGGCTGAGTTTGTCCAGAGTGCAGGCGGTGCCGATGGCTCGGACCACCAGACCTGACTCTCCCTCCAGATCAAAGCACTGCAGGTACCCCACCACCGCATTACCACCCATCTCCAACACTTTCAGACCTATCTTCCTCTGCAGCTCACCTACACAAAACACAGAAGAAGAGAAGGTTTCATTTAATGGAGTGGCTGAGATTCTGGATTTTCTGGAAACCTGATTTGCCGTGGCTAAGGATACAGAGATTTCTGTTCTTGCACAGGATTTTTTTAATTTGCTGATGCTCAGTGCTCCGCTGCCGCTTCCCTGTCCTTGACCGGCAATGAACGCCTTTGTCTGGGGTAGCCCGTCAAACTTCCATGCTTCAGTTGGCTACTAAGCATAAGTGCAATTCCATGGTCCTTTTTCAAGAGGGGAGTTGGGCTACATGTTGTACACAAAAAATATGAACATGTTCGTACAAACTCGCAGATTGTTTTTTGCCTCAATGCAAAACTCAAGTGGGGAGTTACCATGCAGCTATCTAGACAGCATATCAAACACAAGAAAGACAGACGCGCAGTCTAGTTATGTTTTAATCAACATTGCAAACATTGGCTAAGCAGGATACAGACAGGCAGTCAAAGTAGAGGTGTTATTTTTCAGCAACTCTGACTAATGGATACAACACGGAAGCAACTTCAAAGATTAGCCTACATCATCACACAAAACTCAGATTGTTTTTGCTCCAAAGCAATGTGTAGGGACTGTGTCCTGCTTGTGCACCTGTAATATCCATTACAACAGTCGGAAGGTTGTAGCCTTCATAACGGCCTTGAATGTTCCCTGGGTTTTGATGTAATATGTATAGGGGTAAGGTGACTAAGCATCAGGACATATGATAAACAGAGTAGCAGCAGTGTATATGATGATTGTACATGAGTGTGTGTAGAGTCAGTATAAATGTGTAAGCATCTTATGTGAGAGCATCAGGAGTGTATGCGTGCGTGAGTGAGTTGTAGAGTCATGAGAGTTTGCATAGAGACACTAACACACAAGTGTCAACGCCAATAATCAGTGTAACCATTTAGTTAAATTTTTAGCAGTCTTATGGCTTGGGGATGTTCAGGAGCCTGTTTGGTGTCAGACTTGATCCACCGGTAACGCTTGCCTTGCGGAGGCAGAGTAACAGTCTATGACTTGGGTGGCTGGAGTCGTTAACGATTTTCCAGGCCTTCCTTTCACACCGCTTGGTATAGAGGTCCTGGATGGCAGGGAACTCGGCCCTGGGCTGTACTGGGCTGTCCGCAACACCCTCTGTAGAGCCATGCGGTCGAGGGTGGTGGCGTTGCCATAACAATTAGTGATCCAGCCAATCAAGATGCTCTCAATGGTGCAGCTCAAGGTACACCTCAATAGTGCAGCATAATGCTTCCACCACCATGCATCACCATAGGGATGGTGCCAGGTTTTCTCCAGACGTAACGCTTAGCATTCAGGCCAAAGAGTTCAACCTTTGTTTCATCAGACCAGAGAATCGTTTAGGTGCCTTTTGGCAAACTCCAAGCAGGCCGTCATGTGCATTCTACTGAGGAGTGGCTTCCGTCTGGCCACTCTACCACAAAGGTCTGATCGGTGTAGTGCTGCAGAGATGGTTGTCCTTCTGGAAGATGTGTGACTTTCCAAATCATGTCCAATCAATTGAATTTACCACAAGTAGACTCCAAGTTGTAGGATAATCAATGGAAACAGGATTTTAAATAAATTAGCAAAGTTCAAAAAACATGTTTTCACTTGGGCATTGTGGGGTATTATGTGTAGATGGATGAGAAAATATAATCTATTTTGAATTCAGGCTGTAACAACAAAATGTGGAATAAGCAAAGGGGTATGAAAACTTTCTGAAGACACGAAAATATCCTCAAATATAAGGGTGAAACTCCTGTACTGACGCCTCATAAAACATTTGATCTCATTTCCAAAATGCTGGAGTATAGAGACCAATTAAACATTTTCACTTCACTGAACAAATAAAAACATAGGGGAGTGTATATATAGAGTGTTTGATAGTGGTGTTATGTACCAGACATGAGAGAGATGAGTCTCTGTCGGGCCTCGTTTGAAGCTCTGGGGGTTCTGATGCGGTCAATCCACTGGTACTCTGGGTCCTCGTTCACCACCAGCTCCTCAACAAAGCCATGGACCAGCGCCACGCGGTAACACCTCGGGATGGACGTTGCTAACACACAGAGACGTGCATAAACACACACATTATCGTAATTTCTTGTGACTAGACCTCATCTCTACTATAGTACAGCCACATAGCGAACCAGACTCACTGCAGAAGAATTTGACACCACAAGAGGACTGTCTGAAGCGGTTCAGGTCATTGAAGAGGTCCACCTTCACCAGAACATTAATCTCCCCTCTGATACCTGCAAGAGAGGAGATTAACAGAAACATTACTACCGGTCAGAAACAGCACTTAACCCTAGAAACCCCAACTCTTCAATAACTCGTTACTGTCCCCTCTGACACCAGGAAGACAGGAACTACATCATCATGACCCAACAGACACAGTTAAAGAACAGCTTTTAGTAATGCAGCAGAGAGCAACAACATGCATTTACAGGCTGTTACACAGAGAACACGGTGTGTTCCTTTAGAGGCCTGGCTCTATATCTAACAAGTCCCACTGTAGCCATGCACCTTTTGATGGGGAAGTATATGACTGACATCATTAGTGTCAGATGGGGTACTAAATAACAGACTCCATGTATAGCATGGTAGATAGTCAAATGTAATGATCTTGTAGAATTCCCTGTGATTACTTTTTGACTTTTGATTTAAATGAAACTTTCCACACAAGCTTTTCTAAATTTTTTATGTATAAGCTTTTAAATTATATCAAACTCATCTGTAAAAATGTTCCAGTTTTGAAGAACTGGATGTCTCATGGTATGGTGGGGTGTGCAAAATGGGTCAACTTAGAGCACCTCCATCTTCTGAATGTTTTGGCAATGAGGTGAAAAAAGTCACTTTCTGACCATGGACAAATACATCAAAAAGTGATAGTCAAAAAGTGTCTGAAATCAAATAGAAAGACCCTATAAAAAACGCACCGTGTATAGTGTCGTAGATGGGTAACCATCCAGAAATGACAGTAGCAGCCTCGCAGGAGAGCAGAGGGTCGATGTCAATGTAGACCTTCCCTATTGCATCGTTGGCACTGTAAGTGTCATGGTCCAACACTGTGATTTGTAACGGCTCATCCTGCAAGTCCTCATCATCCACCTACAGGAAGGGTGACAAAGTTGAGGAAACAAGGATACAGGACTATCATGTTGACTGTAGCATATTTACACTGTAATCCAATGCCATTCACAAATACCTCCTGCAACTAATTTCATAGAGAATAAGTCAAGAAGCCATATCCAGACATTTTACCTCAAATTTGAACCACTCTGAGTTCCACTGTGGGTTAAGTGACTTGGGGAAGACGTCCGTTTTGAAAGTTGTGTTGCCAAACTTGACCTGTAAGAACATCAATGAAGAACACCACAAGGCTAGGACTGCAGCACTGGAACACAGTGTATACTGTACGTGTTGAAATGGTTGTAGGATTACGTTGACCTGATGTTTTTCAGGATGCTCACCTCTACAAAGGCATCAGTGAGGTCGCTGGCTCTGTCCATGACAGGTAAGTGGCGCCCTGCCACAATCTTAGCTTTCAGCTTCCCCGGCATGATTCAGCTTTGTCTTAACCTGCAGATGCAATAATTCAAAGGTAAATCATTTCAATATTATAATGCCTAAATAAGAGGTTGTCTGCACTCTTAAGATACTTATTACTGAAGTGTCTGTTCCAGGTGCGTAGGAGTCAAAATAAGAATACTGGAAGATATGGAGACCTGCTCACTGTCGAAGAAATGTTTAAATCCTTTCATTTATGCACTATGATTTGATGGGCACCAAGATGTTTTAATAAACATCTTTATTTTGTATTCAAGCCTCAATTTAAAATGAAAAAATAATACAACAGTGCACGGGTCTCCATCTTTCCATTATTACAATGCCAACACGTGTAC
Source organism: Oncorhynchus tshawytscha (assembly GCF_018296145.1). Classification (NCBI taxonomy): domain Eukaryota; kingdom Metazoa; phylum Chordata; class Actinopteri; order Salmoniformes; family Salmonidae; genus Oncorhynchus; species Oncorhynchus tshawytscha. Next base: position 33,891,730 of record NC_056434.1, on the reverse strand, counting down.
TGTTTACCTGTATTCATCAGACCATGATAAAATATGAATTCATTAATGAGCTAACAAACCTAAGGTCACACTGCAGTTGTGCTGCTAAGAATGCTGACAGTTCTGTTTGGCCCTGACATGGGCACGTGGTCAGGTGACATAGGTTGCTGACATTTAAAGAGTAGGAATAACTCTAAAAATAGAAAAGTGAGGAGTAAAGAAGTCTCGAGTTATTGCACACCTGAGGTAGAGTACCTTACAATAAGGTGCAGACCACACTATCTACATATCCTCCAGTATTCTTATTTTGTATATTATTCGTAGCCGTCTATTTACCACCACAGACCGATGCTGGCACTAAGATCACACTCAACCAACTCTATAAGGCCATAAGCAAACAAGAAAATGCTCATCCAGAAGTGGCGCTCCTAGTGGCCGGGGACTGTAATGCAGGCACATTTAAATCAGTTTTACCAGCATGTCACATGTACAACCAGAGGGGGAAAAAAAACTCTAGACCACCTTTACTCCACACATAGATATGCATACAAAGCTCTCCCCCGCTCTCCATTTGGCAAATCTAACCATAATTCTATCCTCCTGATTCCTGTTCACAAGCTAAAACAGGAAATACCAGTGACTCTCACAATACAGAAGTGGTCAGATGACATGGATGCTATGCTACAGGACTGTTTTGCTAGCACAGACTGGAAAATGTTCCCGGGATTCATCCAATGGCATTGATGAGTATACCACCTCAGTCATCGGCTTCATCAATAAGTGCAACGACGACGTCGTCCCCTCAGTGACCGTATGTACATATCCCAAACAGAAGCCATGGATTACAGGCAACATCTGCAACGAGCTAAAGGCTAGAGTTGCCGCTTTCAAGGAGTGAGACACCAATCTGGAAGCTTATAAGAAATCCTCAGACGAACCATAAAACAAGCAAAGTGTCAATACAGTATTAAGATTGAATCCTACTACACCAGCTCTGACGTTCGTCGGATATGGCAGGGCTTGAAAACTATTATGGACTACAAAGGGAAAGCCAGACGCGAACTGCCCAGTGACGCGAGCCTACCAGACAAGCTAAATTCCTATTATGCTCGCTTCGAGGCAAGCAACACTGAAGCATGCACGAGAGCACCAGCTGTTCTGGACGACTGTGTGATAACGCTCTCAGTAGCCGATGTGATCAAGACCTTTAAACAGGTCAACATTCACAAAGCCACGTGGCCAGACAGATTACCAGGACGTGCACTCCAAGCATGTGCTGACCAACTGGCAAGTGTCTTCACTGAAATTTTTAACCTCTCCCTGACCGAGTCTGTAATACCTACTTCTTTCAAGCAGACCACCATAGTCACTGTGCCCAAGGAAGTGAATGTAATCTGCCTAAATGGTTACCACCCTGTAGCACTCACATAGGTAGCCATGAAGTGCTTTGAAAGGCTGGTCATGAATTACATCAACAGCACCCTCTCTGATAGGCTAGACCCACACCAATTCTCATTCCACCCCAACAGATCCACAGATGACGTAATCTCAATTGCACTCCACACTGCCCTTTCCCACCTGGACAAAAGGAACATGCTGTTCATTGACTACAGCTCAGCGTTCAACACCATAGTGCCCAGGAAGCACATCACTAGGATAAGGACCCTGCAACTCATATATATATATATATTTTTTTTTTTATATATAATGACAATTACAGCAATACTGAATGAACACTTATTTTAACTTACAGTAATAGAATACATAAATAAAATCAATTTAGTCTCAAATAAATAATGTAACATGTTCAATTTGGTTAAAATAATGCAAAAACACAGTGTTGGAGAATAAAGTAAAAGTGCAATATCTGCCATGTAAAACAGCTAACGTTTAAGTTCCTTGCTCAGAACATATGAAAGCTGGTGGTTCCTTTTAACATGAGTCTTCAATATTCCCAGTTAAGAAGTTTTAGGTTGTAGTTACTAGAGGTCGACCGATTAATCAGAATGGCTGATTAATTAGGGCCGATTTCAAGTTTACATAATCAGATGTTTTTTTTTTTTTACACCTTTAATCTTTATTTAACTAGGCAAGTCAGTTAAGAACACAATGACGGCCTAGGAACGAGGCAGAACGACACATTTTTACCTTGTCAGCTCGGGGGATCCAATCTTGCAACCTTACAGTTAACTAGTCCAACGCTCTAACCACCTGCCTCACGAGGAGCCTGCCTGTTACGCAAATGCAGTAAGCCAAGGTAAGTTGCTAGCTAGCATTAAACTTATCTTATAAAAAAAAAAATCAATCAACAACTGTCGGTTCTCCAATGTGTACTTAACCATAAACATCAATGCCTTTCTTAAAATCAATACACAAGTATATATTTTTAAACCTGCCTATTTAGCTAAAAGAAATTATATATATATATATATACACACACACACACACACTTTTTATTTATTTGTTTTTTAAAATCGGCACCGGCTTTTTTTTGTCCTCCAATAATCGGTATTGGCGTTGAAAAATCATAATCGGTCGACCTCTAGTAGTTACTATAGGAATTATGACTGACTATTTCTCTCTAGACCATTTGTATTTCATATAGTTTTGACTATTGGATGTTCTTACAGTATTGCCAGCCTAATCTCAGGAGTTGATAGGCTTGAAGTCAAACAGCGCTGTGCTTCAAGCATTGCGAAGAGCTGCTGGCAAATGCAGGAAAGTGCTGTTTGAACAAATGCTTACGAGCCTGCTCCTGCTATCACCGCTCAGTCAGACTGCTCTCTCAAATATCAAATCATAGACTTAATTATAATATAATAAAACACACAGAAATACAAGCCTTATGTCATTAATTTGGTCAAATCCGGAAACTATCATTTCGAAAACCAAACGTTTATTTTTTCAGTGAAATACGGAACCGTTCCATATTGTATCGAACAAGCGGCAACCCTAAGTCTAAATAATGCTGTTACATTGCACAACCTTCAATGTTATGTCATAATTATGTAAACTTAAGGGAAATTAATTATGGTCTTTGTTAGGCTTAAATGGTCTTCACACAGTTCGAAACTAACCAGGCGGCCCAAAGTGCTGCATATACCCTGACTCTGCTTGCACTGAACGCAAGAGAAGTGACACAATTTTGGCATGAGTCCCCAGATCTTCAGAAAATGTAGCTGCACCATCAACAGCATCCTGACCGCATCACTGCCTGGTATGGCAACTGCAGTGAAGTGAAGTAGTGTCCCCATTGAGTGACAGAACACTGAGCCAATCAAGGAGCAACTAGAAAACATTACCAACCCCTTCGCTCAGTATTTTCCGCTGGCTCCCCCACAGAAATCACCTGCCTGACTCAAGAAAGCAAAAAAAAGAGACCATGTTTGTATGCAGCTTTATTAACTCAATGCCCTAAATAGGGTGAAAAATTCCCTAAATAATGCACATTTTTCAATGATTACTTCAAACTATGGCAAGCAGCTGGGACATATGGTAATATTATGAAACTGGGCTCCATGGTGGATGCAATTAACTAGTTTTTAATCAGGAAAAAAACGCACACATATGTGTCCAGCCCACCAGTAGCTAGCTACAAGTTAGCTAGCGTTATGGCATTGCAGTTGACAGTGACATGCGTAGATAGCCATTTCTGTGCGACCGGGTCGCCCCACAAAATTGACATCTGTTAAAAACAGCATAGGTATCTAACATATTAAGCAAGTTGGCTAGCTATGTCATTAGACGTCAGAGTGTCGTTACCAGGACTATGACTTACGAGAAAGTTGGGGACCCAGTAGCGTTTTTTCAGCTGGACATTGTTGACAGCCCGCGCGCCTGACCTCCGCCTCTCTCCCAAACATGACAGAAAGGTTATCCTCTCAAAGACCGGGTAGATGTAGCTAATATTCACTATTCGACGCTATATGACAATTCACTGCTACAACTGGATTACTTCTGTTAAAATGATAATTAGCTAAGCTAATAAAAAATACACATTGCTGTTAGCGTCCGGACTGTACGAATGGAAAATGCTAGCGTCTCGTCATTAACACTAAAAAGTAGTTCCGGGGCACGGCGTTTCGGAATTTTTCACAATAAAAGTCCACTATTCATATTGCCAAAGTAAAAGTGCAGTTGGGATTACTCACTAGGGCAGGGGTATTCAACTCTTACCCTCGAGATCCGGAGCCTACTGGTTGTCTGTTCTACCTGATAATTAATTGTACACACAGGGGCGCATTTAGTGATTTGGACGCCCCATTCAGAGGCAAGTCTGTAACAGTGTTTGAGGATTATTTTAATCAATGTTGAGGATGGCAGGAAAATCGTAGATTAAACTCCCATCGATTTTGTCTGTAGAGCACACTTCTGACAAAACAGAATTACGTTTTTTTTCTGCAATGTTGCAAACTAGCATAAGGTAACGTGTGTCCTTCCTGGTCTGAAAACAGTGATGGACATAGCAACAACAGACATCATTATTCTTCTTCTTTGGAATTTAACCCCCCCCCCAATTTGACTATTATATACATCGATAATACTTTGTGACACAAAATGGGAAAAGGTGAGAAAAAAATAAATAGAAAAAAACTTCCAACTAACCTTACACTCCAACTTCCAACTAACCTAAAACCCACTATCCCATTCCACTACTTTGACGCATCTGCTCCTGCACCATCTAATCAAAATCTTGCTGCTGGGAGCCAGCGGACCATTCAAACCGGTTTTGCCATTCAAGAGAGGAGTGACAGTAATGTGACTTTGGAGGTATGCCAACGTGAGACTACTCCTAAACTAACATATGGAATTGTTTTAAGATGGTCATACCAAGAAAAATGTAGCTTTTTGATTTTGAATTTGAGGACCCCTGGTAGGTATAAAATAAATATATTTAAAAATAAAAAACAATTTGATGCAACATTGAATTTGGCCTTGGGCCTATTGGCCCATAGAAATGCATTGAATAACTGTTTCATAGATGGAAAAACTGAGAGTACATTTTTTTTATCAAAAGGAAGCATGTCTTGAAATGTCTGTCCTATATCTGAGAAGTATAAAAAAGCTAAAAAAAAACAAAAACGTTTTTACCATGGATACTTGTATACTACCTGTATACCTTTGACAAAGAAATGCCCTATTCAGTTCCATACATTTTTCAGCCCGGTACCAGGTTACCTTCAGACGATTGCCGTGACACATTTTGGGGTCGTAGACAACATTTTTCCATAGAGGAGATGCTACGGCGTTTTCATGACCAGGCCGATTTTCGAGATGTCTCCAGGTTTGACATACATTGCTGTAGCTCTGACATCTTCCATCGCAGATGCAGAAGGCTGACATCGGCGGATGCAGTGGATTGAGACCCAGATATTCTAAATAAATCACCAGCAAAGCACACCCACACATCACACCTCCTCCTCCATGCTTCACAGTGTGAATCACACATGTGGAGATTATCCGTTCACCTACTCTGCATCTCACAAAGACACGGCAGACAGACCAAAGGACAGATTTACACAGATCTAATGTCCATTGCTCCATTGCTCAGAGGAGACTGTGTGAATCAGGCCTTCATGGTGGAATTGCTGCAAAGAAACCACTACTAAAGGACACCAATTAGGAGAAGAGACTTGCTTGAGCCAAGAAACATGAGCAATGGACATTAGACCGGTGGAAATCTGTCCTTTGATCTGTGGAGTCCGAATTTGAGATTTTTGCCGTGTCTTTGTGAGATGCAGAGTAGGTGAATGGATGATCTCCACATTTGTGGGTCTCACCGTGCAGCATGGAGGAGGAGGTGTGATGGTGTAGGGGTGCTTTGCTGGTGACACTGTCAGTGATTTATTTAGAATTAAAGGCACACTTAACCAGCATGGCTACCACTGCATTCTGCAGTGATACACCACCCCATCTGGTATGCGCTTAGTGGGACTATCATATGTTTTTCAACAGGACAATGACCCAAAAGACACCTCCAGGTTGTGTAAGCGCTATTTGACCAAGAAGAAGAGTGATGGAGTGTTGCATCAGATGACCTGGCCTCCACATTCATCTGTTTGCTCAGCGTATGTGGGAACTCCTTCAAAACTGTTGGAAAATCATTCCTCAAGAAGCTGGTTGAGAGAATGCCAAGAGTGTGAAAAGCTGTCATCAAGGGAAAGGGCGGCTACTTTGAAGAATCTAAAAGATTAAATATATTTAGATTTTTTTGACACTTTTTTGGTTACTACACGATTCCATATGTGTTATTTCATAGTTTTGATGTCTTCACTGTTATTGTACAATGTGGGGGGGAAAAAATCCTTGAATGAGTAGGTGTTTCCAAACTTTTGACTGGTACTATATGTATACAGTGTCCTCAGAAAGTATTCAGACCCCTCCCCTTTTCCCACATTTTGTTACATTACAGCCTTATTCTAAAATTGATTAAATAAATAAAAATCCTCAGCAATCTACACATAACACCCCATAACAACGAAGTAAAAACAGTTTTTTGAAATTTTAGCAAATGTATTAAAAATAGAAAACAGAAATACCTTATTTACGTAAGTATTCTGACCCTTTGCCATGAGACTTGAAATTGAGCAAAGGTGTATCCTGTTTCCATTGATCATCCTTGAGATGTTTCGAACAACTTGATTGGAGTTCACCTGTGCTAAAATTCAATTGATTGGACATGATTTGGAAAGGCACACACCTGTCTATATAAGGTCCCACAGTTGACAGTGCATGTCAGAGCAAAAACCAAGCCATGAGCTCCAAGACAGGATTGTGTCGAAGCACAGATCTGGGAAGGGTACCAACAAATGTCTGTAGCATGTAAGGTCCCCAAGAACACAGTGGCTTCCATCATTCTTAAATGGAAGGAGAACGGAACCACCAAGACTCTTCTTAGAGCTGTCTGCCCAGCCAAATTGAGCAATCGGGGGGAAAAGGGTCTTGGTCAAAGAGGTGACCAAGAACCCAATGGTCACTCTGACAGAGCTCTAGAGTTCCTCTGTGAATATGGGAGAACCTTCCAGAAGAAAACCATCTCTACAGCACTCCACCAATCAGGCCTTTATGGTAGATTGGCCAGATGGAAGCCACTCCTCAGTAAAAGGCACATGACCGCTTGGAGTTTGCCAGACCACGAGAAACAAGATTATCTGGTCTGATGAAACCAAGATTGAAACCTGGCCTATTGCCGGGGACTGGGAGAATAGGATTGAGGCAAAGATGAACGGAGCAAAGTACACAGAGATCGTTGATGAAAACCGTATACAGAGCACTCAGGACCTCAGACTGGGGCGATGGTTCACCTTCCAACAGGACAACGACCCTAAGCACACAGCCAAGACAATGCAGGAGTGGCTTCGGGACAAGTCTCTGAATGTCCTTGAGTGGCCCAGCCAGAGCCCGGACTTGAACCCGATTGAACATCTTTGGAGAGACCTGAAAATAGCTGTGCAGCAACACTCCCCATCCAACCCGACAAAGCTTGAGAGGATCTGCAGAGAAGAATGGGAGAAACTCCCCAAATACAGGTGTGCCAAGCTTGTAGTGTCATACCTAAGAAAACTCAAGGCTGTAATCGCTGCCAAAGGTGCTTCAACAAAGTACTTAGTAAAGGGTCTGAATACTTATGTAAATGTCATATTTCAGTTTTTGCTTTGTCATTATGGGGTGTTGTGTGTAGATTGATGAGGGGAAAAAACTATTTAATCAATTTCAGAATAAGGCTGTAACCTAACAAAAATGTGGGCAAAGACAAAGGGGTCTGAATACTTTCCAAAGGCACTGCATATATATATATATATATATATATATATATATATATATTTAACAAACAAAAATGGTAAATCTGCCATTGTGCACACGCCTGGTGTTCCAGATCTAAATCAGTCCCTGATTAGAGGTGAACAATGTAAAAACACAGTGGAACTGGCTTCGAAGACCAGAGTGGAGTTTGAGGGCACTAGAATCTGTAAAATCTACACTGAACAAAACTATAAATGCAACATGCAACAATTTCAAAGATTTTACAGAGTTACAGTTCATATAAGGAAATCAGTCAATTGAAATAAATTCTTAAGCCCGCATCTATGGATTTTACATGACTGGGAATACAGCTATGTATCTGTTGGTCAGAGATACCCTTAAAGAAATGGTAGGGGCATGGATCAGAAAAGCAGTCGGTATCTGGTGTGACCACCGCATGCCACGCGACACATCTTCACATTGAATTGATCAGGCTGTTGATTGTGGCCTATGGATTGTTGTCCCACTCCTCTTCAATGGCTGTGCAAAGTTTCTGGAAATTGGCATGAACTGGAACACGCTGTCGTACACGTCGATCCAGAGCATCCCAAATATGCTCAATGGGTGACATATCTGGTGAGTATGCAGGCCATGAAAGAACGGGGACATTTTCAGCTTCCAGGAATTGTATACAGATTCCTGCAACACGATGCCTTGACATATCATGCTGAAACATAAGTTGATGGTGGTGGATAAATGGCACGACAATGGGCCTCATCACAGTATCTCTGTGCATTAAAATTGCCATAGGTCAAATGCAATTGTGTTCGATGCCATACACGCTGTCTGCCATCTGCTCAGTACAGTTGAAACCAGGATTCATCTATGAAAATCACACTTCTCCAGCACGCCAGTGGCCATCGAATGTGAGCATTTGCCCACTGAAGTCTTTTACGACGCCAAACTGTACTCAGGTCAAGACCCTGGTGAGGACTCCGAGCACACAGATGAGCTTCCCTGAGACGGTTTTTGACAGTTTGTTCAGAAATTCTTTGGTTGTGCAAACCCACAATTTCATCAGCTGTCCTGGTGGCTGACCTCAGATGATCCCGCAGGTGAAGAAGCCGGATGTGGAGGTCCTGGGCTGGCGTGGTTACGTGCGGTCTGCGGTTATGAGGCCGGTTGGAAGTACTGCCAAATTCTCTAAAAACGACTTTGGAGGCGACTTATGGTAGAGAAATTAACATTAATTCTGGTGCACATTCCTGCATTCAGCATGCCTATTGCACATTCACTGAACTTGCGACATCTGTGGAATTGTGTTGTGTGATAAAACTGCACATTTTAGAGTGGCCTTTTATTGTTCCCAGCAGAAGGTGCACCTGTGTAATGATCATGCCGTTTCGTCTGCTTCTTGATATGCCACACCTGTCAGGTGGATTGATTATCTTGGCAAAGGAAAAATTCTCACTAACAGGTATGTAAACACATTTTCCACAAAATTTGAGAGAAATAAGCTTTTTGTGCGTATGGAACATTTCTGGGACCTTTTATTTCAGCTCATGAAACATGGGAGCAACACTTTGCATGTTGCGTTAATATTTTTGTTCAGTGTACTGTATATAATGGTGTTATTTCATGAGGAACTGAGGTCTATATGTTCTGCAACACATTCTACTTCACCTACGCAATTGGTCCCTGTAGCAACCGATAATGCAATTAAATGCCAATAATGTAATAGCTGCTAATAATGTAATAACATTTGCATTTACAGTTGAAGTTGGAAGTTTACATACACTTAGGTTGGAGTCATTAAAACTCATTTTTCAACCACTCCACAAATGTCTTGTTAACAAACTATAGTTTAGGTAATTCGGTTAGGACATCTACTTTGTGCATAACACAAGTAATTTTTCCAACAATTGTTTACAGACAGATAATTTCACTGCATCACAATTCCAGTGAGTCAGAAGTTTACATACATTACGTTGACTGTGCCTTTAAAGAGCTTGGAAAATTCCAGAAAATTACGTCATGGCTTTAGAAGCTTCTGATAGGCTAATTGACATCATTTGAGTCAATTGGAGGTGTACAAGTGGATGTATTTCAAGGCCTAAAATCAAAAGAAATCTGGCAATACCTCAGACAAAAAATTGTAGACCTCCACAAGACTTGTTCATCCTTGGGAGCAATTTCAAGGTACAAGGTGAAACATTCATCTATACAAACAATAGTACGCAAGTATAACACCATGGGACCACGTAGCTGTCATACCGGTCAGGAAGGAGACGCGTTCTGTCTCCTAGAGATGAACGTACTTTGATGCGAGAAGTGCAAATCAATCCCAGAACAACAGCAATGGACCTTGTGAAGATGCTGGAGGAAACGGGTACAAAAGTATCTATATCCACATTAAACAAGTACTATATCAACATAATCTGAAAGGCCACTCAGCAAGGAAGAAGCCACAGCTCCAAAACCGCCAATAAAAAGCCAGACTACGGTTTGCAACTGCACATGGGGACTAAGATCGTACTTCTTGGAGAAATGTCCTCTGGTCTGATGAAACAAAAATAGAACTGTTGGCCATAATGATCATCGTTATGTTTGGAGGAAAAAGGGTGAGGCTTGCAAGCCGAAGAACTCCATCCCAACCGTGAAGCACGGGGTGGCAGCATCATGTTGTGGGGGTGCTTTGCTGCAGGAGGGACTGGTGTACTTCACAAAATAGATGGCATCATGAGGATGGAAAATTATGTGGATATATTGAAGCAACATATCAAGACATCAGTCAGGAAGTTAAAGCTTGGTCGCTGATGGGTCTTCCAAATGGACAATGTCCCAAAGCATACTTCCAAAGTTGTGGCAAAATGGCTTAAGGACAACATAGTCCTTATTGGAGTGGCCATCACAAAGCCCTGACCTCAATCCTATAGAAAATGTGTGGGCAGAACTGAAAAACCGTGTGCGAGCAAGGGGGCCTACAAACCTGACTCAGTTACACCAGCTCTGTCAGGAGTAATGGGCCAAACTTCCTCCAACTTATTGTGGGAAGCTTGTGGAAGGCTACCCGAAACATTTGACCCAAGTTAAACAATTAAAGGCAATGCTACCAAATACTAATTGAGTGTATGTAAACTTCTGACCTACTGGGAATGCGATGAAATAAATAAAAGCTGAAATAAATAATTCTCTCTACTATTATTCTGACATTTCACATTCTTAAAATAAAGTGGTGGTCCTATCTGACCTAAGACAGGGAATTTTTACTAGGATTAAATGTCAGGAATTGTGAAAACTGAGTTTAAATGTATTTGGCTAAGGTATATGTAAACTTCTGACTTCAACTGTAGGTGCCCATCACAAATTTAATGGATTTATTCGATGAGGGATTTAAATGACTGAATGTATCATAGTGTGTCAGACCATTAATTTTTTACTGACACATTTATTCAAATGGGTGATTTGAAACAAATGAATGTATCATAGATTGTGTTAGACTATAACAAAAAAATCTTAAACATTTTATCAAATGTGGGACTGAAATTAATGAATGTATCCTAGAGTGTTTGTCCATTAATTTTAACTGACACGTTTGATAAAATCGGTGACTGTAGTGACTGTGTACCTATAGCCTGGTTGATAGTGATTACTTACGAAAATTTTAAATAAAGTATATTTTTGTTTAGACTCAAATGTTTGCCTTTTTATGTTTGTTTTTTGAGTCTTGATAATTAGTGTGTATATATATATATATATATATATATATATATATATATATACCAGGTAATTTGAAGGTGGTTTCTACAGACAGTACTGAATATTCCCAACCACGCTTTTACCTATGCACATAGAATAGTTTTTTCTCTATAAGCCAACCCATGAATTTACAATTCAAGCTTACAGTGTATTGCATTGCAGTGAATGGAGTGGGTTGAGTATAAAGTGTTGCTGGATTTTTAGACCTCAGTTACCCATGAAAAAACAACATATTTTGATTCTACAGACCCTACTGAGTAATCCCAACCCCACTTTTACTTCGGCATATAGAAGTTTTTTTTCTCTATAAGCCAGTATGTAATTTATAGGCCTATAGTGTACTGCATTGGTACCAATGAAGTAGGTGTAGTAGAAAGTGTTGCTAGGTATTTAGGCCAGAGTCCCCCATGAAATAACACCACGTGCCCATAGAAAGTATTCACACCCCTTAACCTTTTCCACATTTTGTTGTGTTACAAGGTGGGATTTAAATGGATTTAATCTACTTTTCCCCCGCAACAATTTACACAAAATACTTTTCATGTCAATTCTGACATTGGTAAAAAAAATTATAATAATAATAATTTTAAAAGAAAACCAATCGTAATATATCTTGATTACATAAGTATTCAACCCCCTGAGTCAATACATGTTAGAATCACCTTTGGCAGCGATTACAGCTGTGAGTCTTTCTGGGTAAGTATCTAAGACCTTTTCACACCTTTATTGTACAATATGTCTTCTTGGTAAGCAACTCCAGTGTATATTTGGCCTTGTGTCTTAGGTTATTGTCCATGCTCAAATGAATTATTCAATGTCCGCTTTTTTATTTTTACCAATCTACCAATAGGTGCCCTTCTTTGCCAGGTATTGGAAAACCTCCCTTGTCTTTCTGATTGAATCTGTGTTTGAAATTCACTGCTCGACTGAGGAACCTCATAGATAATTGTATGAGTGGGGTACAGAGATGAGATAGTCATTCAAAATTCTTGTTCAGAAATATTTTTGCACACAGTGTGAGTACATGCAACTTATTGTGACTTGTTTATTTATTTTATTTTAATTACAATTTTATTTAACTAGGCAAGTCAGTTAAGAACAAATTCTTATTTACAATGACGGCCTACCAAAAGGCAGAAGGCCTCCTGCGGGGACGGGGGCTGGGATTAAAAATAAAATATAAACATATAGCATAAAACATACATCACGACAAGAGAGACACCACAACACTACATAAGGGGAGACGTAAGACAACAACATGACAACACATGGCAGCAAAACATGACAACACAGCATGGTAGCAACACAACATGACAACAACGTGGTAGCAACACAACATGGCAGCAGCACAACATGGTAGCAGCACAAAACATGGTACAAACATTATTGGGCTCAGACAACAGCACAAAGGGCAAGAAGGTAGAGACAACAATACATCACGCGAAGCAGCCACAACTGTCAGTAAGAGTGTCCATGATTGAGTCTTTGAATGACGAGATGGAGATAAAACTGTCCAGTTTGAGTGTTTGTTGCAGCTCGTTCCAGTCGCTAGCTGCAGCGAACTGAAAAGAGGGGCGACCCAGGGATGTGTGTGCTTTGGGGACCTTTAACAGAAGGTGACTGGCAGAATGGGTGTTGTATGTGGAGAATGAGGGCTGCAGTAGGTATCTCAGATAGGGGGGAGTGAGGCCTAAGAGGGCTTTATAAATAAGCATCAACCAGTGGGTCTTGTGACGGGTATGCAGAGATGACCAGTTTACAGAGGAGTATAGAGTGCAGTGATGTGTCCTATAAGGAGCATTGGTGGCAAATCTGATGGCCGAATGGTAAAGAACATCTAGCCGCTCGAGAGCACCCTTACCTGCCAAACTATAAATTACGTCTCTGTAATCTAGCGTGAGTAGGATGGTCATCTGAATCAGGGTTGGTTTGGCAGCTGAGGTGAAAGAGGAGTGATTACGATAGAGGAAAACAAGTCTAGATTGAACCTTAGCCTGCAGATTTGATATGTGCTGAGAGAAGGACAGTGTACCATCTAGCCATGCTCCAAAGTACTTGTTTGAGGTGATTACCTCAAGCTCTAAACCCTTAGAGGTAGTATTCACACCTGTGGGGAGATGGGCATTCTTCTTACCAAACCACATGACCTTTGTTTTGGAGGTGTTCAGACAAGGTTAAGGGCAGAGAAAGCTTGTTGGACACTAAGAAAGCTTTGTTGTAGAGCGTTTTACACAAAATCCGGGGAGGGGTCAGCTGAGTATAAGACTGTATCATCTGCATATAAATGGATGAGAGAGCTTCCTACTGCCTGAGCTATTTTGTTGATGTAAATTGAGAAGAGAGTGGGGCCTAGGATCGAGCCTTGGGGTACTCCCTTGGTGACAGGCAGTGGCTGAGACAGCAGATGTTCTGACTTGCACTCTTTAAGCGCGGTAGTTAGCAAACCAGGTCAAAGACCCATCAGAGATGCCAATACTTCTTAGCCGGCCCACAAGAATGGAAGGGTCTACCATTTGTTAAGCAAATGTTTACTCCTGAACTTATTTAGGCTTGCCATAACAAAGTGATTGAATACATATTGACTGAAGACATTTAAGCTTTTCATTTTTAATCAATTTGTTTAAAAAAAATTAAAAACATGATTCCACTTTTACATTATGGGGTATTATATTTAGATCAGTGACACAAAATCTTTATTTAATCAATTTTATATTCAGGCTGTAACACAACACAATGTGGAAAAAGTCAAGGGATGTGAAGGCCAATGTGATCGGCCTACTTCTATTTTCTTTCAAACCAAAGGAAAGGAATAAGTTATCCCTTTCAGGGTCAATAACAAGAGAAAAACAACATTAAAAGCACTTGCCATCTCTGTGTTAATTGAGAATTCAATTAATGTGATTATCTAGGCATCCAGTAATTGTACATTCCACTTTGAGATTCAGTTAATCAATTCATTTCATTATAATTGGAAATAATGATTAAAAGGTGCATAATTGTGAGTTTCGCGCACATAGCCCGCTTATTTGTCTCTTTTGTATCAACTCTGCAATTGCCCATGTTTATTCAACATTCATTCAACCAATTCATTAACATTATTCATTGTACTTTCTATGGGAGAATAAAAAGAAAAGCATAATCGACACGTGATGATATCATGTTTGCCACATTGATAACACATATTGATATTTGATCTCTCCCAGTCTTTTTCCACATGTGGGTCATATATATTCTTCCCACCCATTCAGGCCATAATAGCGAAGATGGCGGCAAGTAGTGTGGAAGAAATTGAGAGAAGGTTGGAGAAGCAACAGCTGCACTGGAGTGCGATCAATATGGGTGACCGTTCTGATGATATGGAGCGGGAGGATGAGGGTCAAGGATCTGAATGGTCTGTAGTGGAAAGACATAGGAAGAAGAGAGATCATGATACTGAAAGCAGTGGTGCATCAAGTGTAGAAAGCAAAAAGAGGGTCAAAGTAGATTGCAAGAGTATTGATGTGTGTCACGTTCTGACCTTAGTTCTTTTGTAATGTCTTTGTTGTAGTATGGTCAGGGCGTGAGTTGGGTGGGTTGTCTATGTTAGTTTTTCTATGATTTGGGATTTCTGTGTTTGGCCTGGTATGGTTCTCAATCAGAGGCAGCTGTCAATCGTTGTCCCTGATTGAGAACCATACTTAGGTAGCCTGGTTTCACTTTTGAGTTGTGGGTGCTTATTTCCTGTTTAGTGTTTTTTGTCTTTCACCTTACGGGACTGTTCGTTTGTTATTTATTGTTTTGTTTTGTTCAGTATTTCGTATTAAAACAAGATGAACACTTACCATGCTGCACCTTGGTCCTCCTCTCTTTCTCCCAATGACGAACGTTACAATGTGTTGGAGTGGAATGTTGTGATGGTGTTTGATGAGACCACAGGGCCTCATTTACGCCGTATCCAACTAACTAATGTCGTAGAGAAAGAGACAGGTGAAGTTAAACTAGCCCGGGTCATTGGAAATGGTAGATTGCTCATATTTTGTGGTAGCCAGGATCAGCAAGGGAAGATTCTGCAAATGGAAAAGCTTAATGGGAAGAAGATTAAAAGCCATGTACCTCATGCTTTTTGCAAGGTTGATGGGAGCCATCACTGGGGTCCCAATATCTATGTCCACAGATGATATTGAAGAACATGTGAAGGGAGGCAGAGTGATTGAGGTCAAAAGGTTCATCAGTTGGAAAGAGGGTCAAATAAGTGAAAGCTAATCAGTGATGCTGAGGTTTGAGAAAGTTTTGCTGGGAAAAGTACAGATAGGAATTCTTAGTATCAATGTTAGAGAATTTGTCCCATATGTTTTAAATGCCAGATAATGTGACATGTAGCTGTTCAGTGTAAAGGAAAGAAAATATGTGCCAAGTGTGGAGAGGAACATGATTACGGAGAATGTGGAAGCATTGTGAAGGTTAAGTGCTGTAATTGTGGGGGAGAACACAGTGCAGCATTTGGTGGATGCCAGGTGCAGAGAGAGGCTAGAGAGGCTCAGAGATTTAGGATCAGTCATGATGTATCATATGCAGAGGCTATAAGACAGATTGGTGTAACTACAGTGCGTACTCATGGAGTTTACATGGATGTTCCTGTAGTAAGTGGACCTACTGTCTGGGCTGGTGCTTCTGATGGTCCAGGCATGGTTTCGAGGCCTGTTCAGAAATCTTGCACTCATTAACATGTGGTGTCAAAGGACACTTTGATAATGAATAAAGTTGACTTCATATCTTTTATTGGTAAGGTTATCCTACACGACTCGTGTTGTGGAAAATAGAAATGTCAGGTTGAAGGTTATTGTGGATACTGCAAAAGAGATATTGGGGGTAACAGATGTTACTGTTGAAATGGTTGTTGACATGCTGAACAATCCTACAGCTGGAGTGTTTCAGCATGATATAGATTGTTTAACGGGGTAGAGGGGTTGGGGAAGGCTGTTGGGGGAGGGTGTGGTAGAAGTTTTTCAGGATTTATTTGGTTTTGAATTTTCATGGCAGTACAGAATTGAGCAGATCATGATTGATCGTACAGTACATTCCAGCACAGTAGGTGGCGGCATGCAATTTAAATGTTTGTTTGAGGACCGTCATGATTTCGTAGAAGGAGGAAGAAGATGACGAAGAAGAAGGACTTTTATAGCTTATGCACATTTCTGTTAATAGTGTCTCTAAACTCACTTTAGTCAAGTTGTCATTCAGAAACAATTGTCCTGGTCATAGCAATCATCATGTTGTCTTGTTCACTTGTCAGTTCCTTATTTAAACAAATAGATCATGGATATAGCCTACCAATGAATGGGTTGCCATTCAGGCTGCAGAAATGGTCATTAAAGTGTTATTCTTTGAGACAGATCGACTGTGTGGTGCTGTGATTGTCTTTTCAATAAGCGTGTGAGTGAAGGCATTAACAACACGTACCTTTCTCTATTGTGTCTGATGTGTTGGGATGTAATAGTCCATCGTTCACCTCATTTCCGTAGGCTAAACAGTTCAATAGTCTCGTACCCCATCTGTCCTACATCATCTGTTAAGAGGCTGTCCTGTAGTCTATACATTTAATTAATTGTTATTTCAACCATTCTCCTTGTCCATGTTATCCAGGATTTGCGTAGCTTCTTTTGCTGATTTCAGTGTGATGTCTCTTTCCTTCCGTTGCCATTTGACCTGTAGTTGTGCGCTGGGGTACACCAAAGTGAACAGGATTCATTTTTCCACATTGCTTTTTATTTATTGGGGTCGAATTTTCTGTGTTTTATAGAGTTCTCTGCTCATGTCATTGTTGATGTAGATTCGATGGCCCTCAAACATCAAAGGTCCGACTCCGGACTTTTTGGCTTTGATGGCCAATACAAAGATTTGAACGACAAAAGATTTGAATGGCGATGAAGTCCTCCATCCTGTTTAGTCTTTCAGTAAGCCCCGCTGTTTTTGTTCATCCATGGTTTGCTGAAGCTTTTCGTGTGATTTTCTCCAGGGTTAAGCCGGATTCTGACTCCACGCATTTGCCCAGGTCAGTCATAGCAGTTATATCAGTTCTTCATCTGCTTAGGCAGTTTCTCATTGCCAGTGCACATTTCTGTTAATAGTGTCTCTAAACTCACTTTAGTCAAGTTGTCAGCAACTTGATCACATTGTTTCAGAATGTTTGTTTGTCTCTATTTCTCAATTTAGGATTTGCCTTAACATGCAGTTTCTAAGATAACCTTTCAGTTATTTCTTGACTTTCGAGTCGAGTTTCCTATTTGAGGCATATTTTTTGTAAAGAAAGGGAAAATAGTACCACAGTATGAATCCAAACAGAGGTCAAACAGGGAAATGTTTCCAATCGTTTTTCCACCATTCATTTTTCCCATAGTGGACTTTAGAACACTTCAAATAAGGGCTGTGTTTCATGTAGGCTTACCCTGGCATGAAGTTTTGATAACAGTGTATATCTCTCCAGGACAAGATTACTTTTCTCAATATACTGAATTTGCCTGTATTTACCCCCCAAAAATGAAATGATAATTAGATGCTAATGTGGCTACCATAAAGAACTACAAATGCCATGATAATCTGGAAAGGTAAGAATCTCTGGATTAACTCCATAATGTTAGCTAAATGTAGTAATGAATAAATTGGCTACATTTCTTTAAACAGGCAATTCTGTGTACTGTCCTGTGCACCTTCACCTGACTACCTCATGGTCACCATACAATAAATGATTGTTTTCTATAAACATTGCATTGGAGACGAAATATAGTTTACATGTTGTCAACAATCTAAACCAACACCATCTGTTTTGCCCCATAGTTTCGCACACATTAGTTTTGTTGCTAAACAACCAACCCGTCTATTGAGCAGCGTTGCTTTATGAGCTAGGTGGTGGAGACCAACTACAGTGCTGAGCAATTCGCAGCAATTTCACCAATGCAGGCAGTGACTCTACCTCTGTCAGCGATGCCTTTTGCTTTTACCGCTGTGACACTCTTTTTGCCTATGAGCCCAGTGTGAACCGACAGAGTTCGCCCATTGGTTGTTGCATTACATCGCTTGAACAAAGAAACGCACCCAGAGTGGGGTGTGTGTTTGTGTGCATCTGTCTGTGTCTGTATCCCTACTGTTTGCTAGGTGGATTTGTCTGAATATAATCATAAAGCCTTGTTCTTGTCACCTGGTTAGTTTGTCTCCATGGGGATGTTATGAGATAGGCTGGTATTTTATTCTGTCAGCACACAGATATTCATAGCATCCAAGGAACCTATTTTCTCATTCCTGCCAAGGCATTTAGGATACAGAAAATCCCACTAGATTACCCCATGTAACACTTGGGATTCAAACCGGTGACCCTCCGGTTGGGATAGGATAGGAACCAGGTAGGATGAACTTTGATATCCCCAATGGGAAAATTGTCTTGGACACATAGTACTGCTGTATACAAAAATAGAGACTGGTCATTACACACTCAACATAATAAATACAATTTGAGATTTCAGTCGGATTTGGTATTCTGGGCCAGACGGAAATCCTTGTCGGTACTCCTTGTCCCAATCTGTAATCTCAACCTGTTCAAAGCTGATCACTATTGTTCCTGTTCCCAAGAGCTCCAAGGTAACCTGCCTACATGACTATAGCCTAGGCTGGGCATGACACACATCAACCCCATCATCCCAGACCCAATCCAATTCACATACCTCCCCAACAGATCCACAGATGACACAATGTCAATTGAACTTCACACTGCCCTCTCCCACCTGGACAAGAGGGGAAATAACTATGGGAAAATGCTGTTCATAGTATACAGCTCAGCATTTAACACCCTAGTCCCCTCCAAGCTCATCACCAAGCTGGGGACCCTGGGACTGAATCCCCCCCTCTGCAACTGGAACCTGGACTCCCTGATGGGCCGGCCCCAGGTGGTGAGAGTAGGCAACAACACATCCACCACGCTGAGTCTCAACACGTGGGCCCCTCAGGGGTGTGTGCTTAGTCCCCTCCTGTACTCCCTGTTCACCCACAACTGTGTGGTCACTCACGACTCCAACACCATTATCAAGTTTGCTGACGACACAACGGTGGTAGGTCTGATCACAGATGGTGATGAGACAGCCTACAGGGAGAAGGACAACAACCTCTCCCTCAACCTCAGTAAGACAAAGGAGCTGATTGTGGGCTATAGGAGAAAGAGGGGAGTGTACGCCCATACACATCGACGGAGATGTTGTGGAGCTGTTCGAGAGCTTCAAGTTCCTTGGCATCCACATCACTAAGGAATTAACATGGCACACACACCCGCATAGTCGTGAAAAGGGCACGACAGGGCCTCTACCCCCTCAGGAAACTGAAAAGGTTTGCATGGGCCTTCGGATTCTCAAAAAGTTATACAGCTGCACCATCGAGAGCATCTTGACTGGTTGCCTTACAGCTTGGTATGGCAAATGCACCTCCCTTGACCGCAAATCGCTACAGAGGGAGGTGCGGGCAGCCCAGTACATCCAGGACCTCTATATCAGGCGATGTCAGAGGAAGGCCTGAAAAATTGCCAAAGACTCCAACCGCCCAAGCCATAGACTGTTCACAATGCTACCATCCTGCAAACGGTACCAGGCTTAGAGACAGCTTCCTACCCACAAGCCATAAGACCTCTAAATAGCCAGACTGCTACATAGTCAATTAATAGTAACCAAACTATCTGCACTGACTCTCTCTCACTGACCTTACGCACACTCACTAGACTATATACACACACTCACTCACTCACTCACACTACATTAACACTCCCACACAAAACCCTCAGACATTCACATACACACGCACACACACGCATAACAGACATGCATAACACACACGCATACCGACACAACACAAACACACATTACACACACACTCACAGACTTTGACACTCATCATTTGCTGCTGCTACTCTGTTCTTTATTTTACTCTTATTTTTATCTATCCTGATACCTAGTCACTTTATCCTGCCTTCATGTACATTACATATCTACCTCAAAAACCTTGTACTTCTGCATATTGATCTGGTACTGGTGCTCCCTGTATATATCTCCGTTCTTGTGTATTTCATTTTATTACTCTTGTGTTACTATTTTGTTGTTATTGTTAATTAGAAACTACACCAGTTGTATTCGGCACGTGACAAATCAAATTTGATTTGAAATGACCAAACCAGACTGTGATGCCGTTTCTCAGGATAGTCTGTAACTGCATGGTAGATCAGGGGCATTTTTTCTGTTCAACTCTATGTAGGAAGTAGAGGTGTTGTAGGACCCTGGAGCAGACACTCTCTACTTGGACCTTCCAGCTAAATACATTGTCCATACATGTATGTACACCTAGGTACTTGTACGAACTAACCTGTGCTATGTTGGCATTGCGGACAACCACAAGCACATGGTCACCGACAGATTTTAGGTCAAACGCCATCTCTTCCATTTTCTTTACATTAACGAGGAGATGGTGCTCATCACAACACTTGACAAACTTTTGGATCTCTGACCTGTACACAGTAGTATCAGCATCTTGATACATCTGACCAAAAACGTCGGTATCTTCTGAAAGCTTGACATTGTAATTATCAGGATTACCGCTGGTGCATTCATTTGTGTACAGTGTGAAAAAGACGGGAGAACTCACACAACCCTTCGGGGCCCCAGTGCTAATGTCTCAAGGCTCAGAGAGTGTACCTTTAACTCTAACCTGGGTCCAGCTAGTCAGGAATGAGTGTTATCACCTAATGGTGTAGGGTTTAACACCAATCTGCTTCAACTGGCCCTCTGGTTACAGACTTGACTGCCATTGCATGCCATTTGTGGAGACTGCCTTTATTTATGACCGTAAACAGTAAACACTGTGGATGCTGGAAAAAGCATAAATCACCGGGGAAGCTACATCATGATAGTATCAGAGAAGTCAAAACATTGTGTTGAGAGAATGAATTACTGTTTCCAGAGATATGCTTCTCTGTTTCCAGAGATATGCATGTCAGTCTAAGCACTGGAGATTAGACAGGGTTAGACTGTGGCTTGGTAGTAGGGGCTGGGATGTGACTGGGTTAGTTTGGGCTGGGATACAGGACTTTGAGAGAAGGCTGGGGCTGTGTTAGTTTGGGGTATAAGGAAATGAGAGCACTGAGGCGAGGTAAAGCACAGGGTTGTGTTGAGTCTGTCATGTGAATGACCTATGGTGTAGCAGCGGCTGGGGGGAGACATGGAGAGGAACAGGCAGCAGCATTGTGTTGAGAACCGACATAGTAGCAGAAAGGTTACTGAATAAATAGAACACAGTGGAACATCTGCTGTTGACCAAACATACCCCAGGCACTTCGCAGTAGACTACATTCTCACTCACACACACACAAAAACGTAGTCCCTCACTCACTCATCCTATAGCACACAATACACTCCTTAATCAATCAATCAATCAATCAATCAATCAATCAATCAATCAATCAAATGTATTTATAAAGCCCTTTTTACATCAGCCGAAGTCACAAAGTGCTATACAGAAGCTCAGCCTAAAACCGCTAACAGCAAGCAATGCAGATGTAGAAGCACGGTGGCGAGGAAAAACTCTCTAGAAAGGCAGGAACCTAGGAAGAAACCTAGAGAGGAACCAGGCTCTGAGGGGTGGCCAGTCCTCTTCTGGCTGTGCCGGGTGGAGATTATAACAGTACATGGCCAAGATGTTTAAACGTTCATAGATGACCAGCAGGGTCAAATAATAATAATCACAGTGGTTCTAGAGGGTGCCACAGGTCAGCACCTCATGAGTAAATGTCAGTTGGCTTTTCATATTCGATCATTCAGAGATAGAGACAGCAGGTGCGGTAGAGAGAGAGCAAGTTGAAAACAGCAGATCCGGGACAAGGTAGCACATCTGGTAAACAGGTACGGCGCCCTTAACCACTGCCCACCCCGGAGGCCCCGAAAAATGCCTTTTAAGACTATGCCCAACAATGTTCTATGAATCTTAATGGATCAAATGCTTGCACTGTTGGGTTTGTGGTGATAGCTATGAGAACCGTTCCAAACAATCAGAAGGATCTGAAGGCTCTGTTTAAGAGACAACGAACCTCCTGTCTCTAGCTGACATTACTCACACTCAGGCACCTGCCTCCAGGTTCTTTAGTGTGTTTTTCCCTGGGTATGGAGTTTCTGTAACCTAGACCAAATCTCTAGACACTCAGAGAAAATTGGAAATGTTGCTCGAAATGCCCTGAAACAATTGAACGAGGAATTAAAAGATTTGCGTAAATTGGCTCTGCAAAACAGAGAGGCTCTTGACTCTCTTTTGGCAGGTCAAGGAGACACTCATGCAATCATTGGCGATGAATGTTGAACTTTTGTCCCAGATCACTCTTCTAATATGACTGATCTTGCCAAATACATTGCCACTGTTGCTAAGAATAATTCCCCACAACTAGAGTGGGCACCGGTAACTTGGTTGGAATCCCTTTTTGGAAGTTGGGGATCCCAAATTGCCGCGGTGTTTTTTGCTTAGTTTGCATAATTTTGTTAATAACATGCTGTGTATTTTTTATGAATTCACTCCCATTAATAGAAGTATAACCTGTATCATGATGATAGTATTACCATACTAATTAGATTGTATAACCTAGAATGAAGGATTTCAAAGTGTCTATCTCATAAAAATGTTAACGATTATTATCATAGATAAATGTAGGGAAAGTGGATGAAAAATGTATAGTCAATAAAAAAAAGTGGTCAGATGAAGCAGATGCTAAGCTACAGGACTGTTTTGCTAGCACAGACGGGAATATGTTCCGGGATTCTTCCGATGGCATTGAGGAGTACACCACATCAATCACTGGCTTTATCAATAATAAATGTATAATTTATTTTAAAACAGTTCAACCATGATAGGACAATAAATAACACATATAATTCATTATTAAAAGTATATCCATCATCTGAACAACATTGAAAGCTCTCTCACACCCCTGCTCACAGCAATACATTGGCTCTGGGATATGCAACCATTTCCTTTCTCACTCAACACCACACTTTCCCAAACATAACAAAAATAATAATAAATAAACACATGCCACACCATCCACACATACTGTGTCTTCTGTTTACTGAGGTTTTATCTTCACTATGTTGAATTAGTGCTTGTGTGTTCCAATTACTTATATTTGAAGATGTATAGAAATGCTATTTTTTTTAAATTGTATTGTTACAATCCATAACCGGGCTAGAATTGTTTCATTATTTTCCTCGTCTATAAGAACTTTGTCATTTTTAAAATAACCATGGAGTAGTCTTTGTGTTTCTGAACAACTGGTTATCAATATATAGTTTATCGACGATGAGAGCTACTTGTTTCCCTTTTAATCTATTTTCCTTGAAAATTGGATACAGAACTTTACGCCGTTCTGCAATTTCCTTCGGGAACTGATCATTCATGCAAATGTTAGTCCCAGCAAGTCTTAAACCCAGGCTTTTAACCATTATTATATCCTTAAAGGAAGCAAATTTGGCAATGATTGGGCGTTCATACCTTTGCCCTCTCTGTCCAAAGCGGTGTACATGTTCGAGTTGGATTTTGTCGATAGCTCCGCGTGGAATCTGAAGCACTGTAAGGAGGAACTCTCTAACTACAGATTCAGGAACTTCTCCTTCTTTCTCTTAGATACCTGTAAGTACCAGATTCTCTCTCATGGATCTAGTCTGTATGTTAAGCAAGGTTTCTATCAGAACAATGTTCTCCTTTTTAAGTTAATTCACTTCGGGTTCAATCGTATTGACTGTCCCTTTTAGCTTCTTTGTTTCCTTCTCCAATGTCGCAGATTTTTCGTCACTCATCTCGAGGCTTGCCTTCAACTCTTTTATATATTACTGTCTATTTCAAGTATACCCAGTTTGTCATTTATTGATTTTAACAGATCGGTTTCGACCTTTACCATTCCCGGTGGTGAAAATATTAAATTGTCTGTGTCTGTAGAAGAGTCACGTTTTCGTTTTGAAATCGGTTCCCCTGTTTTACTCTCCATCATGTTTGGGTGTTGCTTGTTTTCATAATATTTGTCGATAAACGTCTCTCGTCTTAAGATTTGTTTTGTGTTATTATCCAGATTGAAGGATATCCCCCACCAGATTGTGTAGTGCTAATATTTAGTCTAACTTGCCGATATTGAATATTACGTTTTTGTCTTGAGGTGCTCGACATAACAACGTTCAGTCCGCCATTACCTGTCTCAGTCCCGCCCTCTCTGTGTGTTCTTTGTCACGTTGCCAAGTGTGTGTAGGCCCTGTTGTGTAGGCCCTGTTGCAATCAGACAGACATTAACACCATAGAGAATAATTTATTTCAAGTTTTATTTCTTTCATCACATTCCCAGTGGGTCAGAAGTTTACCTACACTCAATTAGTATTTGGTAGCATTGCCTTTAATTGTTTAACTTGGGTCAAACGTTTCAGGTAGCCTTCCACAAGCTTCCCACAATAAATTGGGTGAATTTTGGCCCATTCCTCCTGACAGAGCTGGTATAACTGAGTCAGGTTTGTAGGCCTCCTTGCTCGCACACGCCTTTGCAGTTCTGCACACAAATTTTCTATAGGATTGAGGTAAGGGCTTTGTGATGGCCACTCCAATACCTTGACTTTGTTGTCCTTAAGCCATTTTGCTACAACTTTGGAAGTATGCTTTTGGTCATTGTCCATTTGGAAGACCTATTTGCGACCAAGCTTTAACTTCCTGACTGATGTCTTGAGATGTTGCTTCAATATATCCACATCATTTTCCAACCTCATGATGCCATCTATTTTGTGAAGTGCACCAGTTCCTCCTGCAGCAAAGCACCCCCACAACATGATGCTGCCACCCCCGTGCTTCACGGTTGGGATGGTGTTCTTCGGCTTGCAAGCATCCTCCTTTTCCCTCCAAACATAACGATGATCATTATGGCCGACAGTTCTATTTTTGTTTCATCAGACCAGTGGACATTTCTCCAAAAAGTACGATCTTTGTCCCCATGTGCAGTTGCAAACTGTAGTCTGGCTTTTTTTATTGCGGTTTTAGAGCAGTGACTTCTTCCTTGCTGAGTGGCCTTTCAGGTTATGTTGATACAGGACTTGTTTTACTATGGATATAGATACTTTTGTACCTGTTTCCTCCAGCATCTTCACAAGGTCCTTTGCTGTTGTTCTGGGATTAATTTGCACTTCTCGCACCAAAATGCGTTCATCTCTAGGAGACAGAACACGTCTCCTTCCTGAGCGGTATGACGGCTGTGGTTCCATGGTGTTTATACTTGCGTACTATTGTTTGTACAGATGAACGTGGTACCTTCAGGCGTTTGGAAATTTCTCCCAAGGATGAACCATACTGGTGGAGGTCTTTTCTGAGGTATTGGCTGATTTCTTTTGATTTTCCCATGATGTCAAGCAAAGAGGCACTGAGTTTGAAGGTAGGCCTTGAAATACATCCACAGGAACCTCCAATGAACTCAAATGATGTCAATTAGCCTATCAGAAGCTTCTAAACCATGACATCCTTTTCTGGAATTTTCCAAGCTGTTTAAAGGCACAGTTAACTTAGTGTATGTAAACTTCTGACCCACTGGAATTGTGATACAGTGAATTATAAGGGAAATAATATGTCTGTAAACAATTGTTGGAAAAATGACTTGTGTCATGCACAAAGTAGATGTCCTAACCGACTTGCTAAAACTATAGTTTGTTAACAAGAAATTTGTGGAGTGGTTGAAAAACTAGTTTTAATGACTCCAACCTAAGTGCATGTACATTTCCGACTTCAACTGTATATACAAGGTCCTGTGATACCCCTAATCCTATTGTGAAATAGAAAACAACATTTTGCATTTAACTGACATGTTCAGGTTGTACTTCCCAATTCCAAAAGTTTTCTCATTTTAGAGGAGCTGTAGAGAAGGCGCAGTGTTGCATAAGAAATTGTTAACTTGCTTAAAATACCTCCAAACGCCTTTGGGTGCAGGATCCTCTGAAGTATAATCCATAAAAAATTAAATGGACAGCGCTTTGAAGGACACATTCAATAGGCACAATGTCACATCCAAGAGTCAGTAGTAGAGCTCTGAGGTAGTAGAGCTATACAGCAAGCACTCGGGTGAATTCAGGGCTTCATGATGCACATTGCTTTAAGGGAAATATCCCCATCCAGTACAGTAAGCCCCCCATGCCTCAATAATAATCTCTTCTATCAGAAGTCATCCCTTTTCCCCCCATCTTAATTAATTATATTAATAAAACCATGTTTTAAACTGAAATAAAGTATTACACTGGTAGAATAAAGTGTAACATTGGTGCATCCTGTCATTATCAATAAATAAGCACGGTCCTGATTACATACAAATTCTGTATGATCACTAATATTTAACAAGATGTGTGTGTGTGTGTGTACTGATTCAGACTTGGGTGAGTGGACTCTCTGGCTAACCAGTAGTACTGTGGACCTCCATGTTAAGATTTAAGTACCTCTGCACTAGTTCAAGAGTGTCTTCTTCCAGGACAGTTAGTACTATGTTCTGTATTTCATAATCACCACACCCTCAAACAGTTTTAATGACAGGAGATATCACCCAATGGTATGTCAGGAATCTCCTCTGTCCTGCCCTCTCGTTAACCAGTCGACAGCTGTAAATGGCTGATGCGAGGAGTGGGGACATTAAAGTGCGCCAGTTTCCTTGATTTCCTTGTGGCCACGGATGTGTCGTTGTGAGTTACAGCTGCGTTGTAGTGGGTTATGGCTGCATCATTGTACAATTTGGCTGTGTAGTTGTGGGTTACGTGCCACTGCGTTGAGTGCGCCGGTTCCACATGCCACGTTTAGAATGGTAGTGATGCAGGAAGTTCCTCAGGTAGATACGCTCCACCTCCAGACCCAACTGCAGAATCCTGACACAGAGCAGGGGAGAGAAACAAAATGCTATTAAAGATCAGATTGTTAGAGCAGGCATGAGCAATAAAACACACACAGACACACACACCTGTCCAGCAGCTCCCAGTCCTCTCCGCCCCAGCGGTCAGTGAAGTCGTGTGTGTTCATGCCTCCTGCTGCATCCAGGTCAGACTTATAGATCCCCAGCAGACCAAACCCATTCACCTCCCAGTAACCTGGAACACAGCGAGCGACGAGAGAGAAATAAAGAGAGGTGGAGGTGTGTGTGTATATATCAGTGGAGGCTGGTGAGAGAATCTATAGGAGGACGGCCTCATTGCAATGGCTAGAATATAATATATTGAATGGAGTCAATCATGTGGTTTCCATATGTTTGATGTGTTTGATAACCATTACTTTTATTCCATACCAGCCATTAAAATGAGCCTGTCCTCCTATAGCTTCTCCCACCAGCCTCCTCTGATGTGTGTGTGCGTGTACCTCTGGGCTCCTTGGGCGTAGCCCCACAGTCCAGTCTCATGACGATGGGGGCGAAGGCCATGTGTCCCTCCACACAGTGTTTCCTGACTGAGTCGATGATGGACGGGGGGAAGTGGATGTGAAGGTCACACAGAAATGCTATACTGTGCTCATCCTGAGGAGGAAGAGAGAATATTCATGCCCATTTCATGAAACTAAGGACACAAAACAGGACACACCCAGTCTATCACATAGTGATGGTGTCGCTGAGGATGTCATACTCACATTGATGAGGTCGATGCCAGCCTGTAGACCAGCGGAACGCTCAAAGTTTCCACTCAGCTTCACGTACTGGTACCTGGTACACAGAGGCATGAATCAGGGGTGAAAGTTAGCCATACGATTAAAACATTAGCCTATCACAATAAATAAAATAAAGATGCCAACAAAACTGTAGGCTATAACACCATCATTTACCATTACCGCATCTCAGCCACTTGAAAAATGTGTAAATTGAGTTGAAAACGGGTAGTATGTGCTACAAAATCTGGTGTGGTTTCGTCTCTGCGATGAGAATGTTGTGACATTTTGCCAAGGCATAGATGAATGTCCGAGTCAGAGACAACAGTGGAATGCATCAACCTAAACTCAATCTAGGCTCCATGTGTCTCAATTCCAAAATGTCATTCCACTTTTTTGTGATTTGTAACAGATGTCTTTCCATCACTGTTTGGATGCTGAAGTTACTTTAGAGTGGAGGAATGTGCCCAGGTAGTCTATGGGAGCCTTTGAGGTGATTTGTTTGACAATGTTATTAACATTTTATGACTTGTGCTTCTGGCACACTCTGCGTACCTGTGCAGCGTGGATGCCTTTAGTGCTGCCTCTATATCCATGTCAGTGCTGTTGTAGTCAGTGATGATGAGGTTGAAGTAGGGGTCTCCAGTGGTCTGGTACAGACCCTCCATGTCAACTATCAGCTGCTGCACCCAGCGGGCCTGGTTCTTTACTGAAACACACAAGCACGTACACACAGAGTAATACATCCTTATGTCACCATACAACATTAGGAGAGTAACAGTGCGTGTGTGTGTGTGTGTGTGGGGGGGGTACCTGGTACTATGACGTGTACAGTGGCAGTCGGGTTCCAGTGGAAGCCTAGAGGCTTGCATAGCAACGTCTCAGGGGCAGGGTGAAGGACTCCCCTGGGGCGAGATCGATTATGGCGAATCAGAGCATAGATGTAGTGTGACAGACGAAGGTGTTGGCCAGTCATGTCCCTTAGCTCCAGCTCCAGGAAGTACCTGCTGCCCTGAACCCCATCTACTTTCCTCTCAACATTCAGCACACGCACCAGGGAGAAATGCCTAGGGAGGGACAGAGGGACAGGGTTAACACAAACATATACCACCCACACATATACTGTACACACACGCACACGCACACACTGACCTGTTGTGTCTGTGGTTTAGTTTGTCCATGAAGGCCTTGACGACAGGCAGAGCATCACTAGGGCGGAGCAGCAGGTTACCAGACACGTTACAGCTTAGGTCTATCCAATCAGAACGCATCGCCTGGAGGTTAACAGGGGTCACCTGGAATGTCTGAGCCCAGTTCACCTCAGGGTCAAACACCGGTGGAGGCGTGGAGTCATAAGCCAGCCCATCCTCCTCTTCAGAGTCTCCCCCCAGACTCCATAAAGACTCACTCACACCCATCTCCTCCCCCTTTCTCTCACCCTCCCCCCCTCTGTCAATCCCTTCAACCAGAGGGTTCCTTCCTCTGACCTCGCCAGGGGGCAGAGCCCTGTGGACTGTGTTGTCATAGTCAGGTTGCGGTCGTGACTTTATATGTGTTTGTGCTCGGAGGATGATATCTGTATCTAGGTCCTGGACTCTCTTCCTAGTTACAGTTGCTTTGTGGTACAACTTCTCTAGAGGTGATTTAATCTTAGTCCCACCCCTCTGACCAGGCTGTTGAACGCGCCGGCGCCTCCCTTGCAGCTGGGGTAGCCGAACTTGTGGTCTGTCTCTGTCTGCTGATCTGTCTGCTAGTCCGTCTCTGTCTGCTGGTCCGTCTGCTGGTCTGTCTGCTAGCTTTTCTCTGTCTGCTGGTCTGTCTCTCTCTGCTGGTCTGTATCTCTCTGCTGGTCTGTCTCTGTCTGTTGGCATGTTCTGGTCTAGTTTTTGTGGTGAAGGTAAAATCTTTAACCCAGTTGAGTTCTGTTCTGCTGGTCCCTCTCTTGGTCTGGGTTGATTTTGGTCTGCTGGACCCAGATCTTCTCTGTCTGCTGGATTCCCTCCTGGTTTCTGTTCCCTTGTTCGGGACTTTTTTTTTTGTGCTGGTCTGAGCTGTTCAACTGGTCTATCTGCTGGTCTGTCTGCTGGTCTCAGCTTTTCTTCTGGTGTATTCTGTATAGGTTTATGTGACCCAGGACCATGAGGGATCTCTAACCCATCCAGTTCTGTTGCTCTGGTCTGGACTACAGCATTAGATCCTCTCCTCTTCCTCCTCCTCCTCTTCTTGTATGTGAGAGTATCAGACATGTTTCTATGTGTAGGTGCCCTGTCGGCCTGTGGCAGGGAGAAGAGTTTACGTCGTCGTCTCTTGGCGTAATCGTCATAGTCGTCTCCATAGTCAGGAGGGGTGTGGTCTGTCTCACTAGCCCCTCCCACATTTGGAGGAGCCTCGCCATCTAACCCCTCCTCTGGGACCGCCTTTCTCCTCATCGAGATGCCAATATCTACCAGTCAACACACAGATGGAGAAGAGTGTTCACATAAAACGAATGCTGACCGATGACATTTCATATACTTTTTAACAGAAGAAAAATCTATGTGTGTCTCCCCTACCTCTGTTCTCTCCCTCCTGCCCTTCTGGCTCATCCAGCCGCATGTACCTGGAAAAGCCATAACTAGAGAGTGGAGATAAGGAAGGGAGTAGAAAGGGAGAGAATTTCATCATTGCACTCTCTGTCCATTACCATCCAGCAGAGGGCAGGGTGCTAACATCAGTGATAGCACCCTGCCCTCTGCTGGATGGTAATGGTAATGACCTCTGCTCAGGATAAGCCTCTGCTCAGACCAGGGCCCGGTTTCCCAATAGCGATGGAATTTAGGCTAACGAGCATTTTAAAGATGCATCTTTCCTACAACGGCCAAAGATGTAACATTAGTTTCCCAAAGGACCACGCAGAGAGAATGTTAAGTTCGTCGTTAAGGCATAGTGTTGATACTGATAGGATCGAAAGAAAGGCTGCGCTGCTTTAGTATCGGTCTTCTTATTGTGGATGGCTGTTCACAAATCTAAATGTGTATTTGAACCCAATAATGGTTGAATTCAAGAAGTTTAAGCTGCATATCAATCATTGGTTTTGAAACCAGTGGAGAGTCAGTGAAAAACGTGCTCTTGCAACAGCTGCATAGTGCGGATTACAGCCTATGGAATAAAAGTGGGGCTTTTATTGTTCAATCTGATTCATGCTGATAAAAAAAGATATATCCGTAGGCCTAATGGACACATGCTCAAACTCGCACACTTTTGATAGACGTAAAAGGGGCAATCTGTAGTTGCTACATCCATCTTTTGATTTATAAATTATATACAGTTGAAGTTGGAAGTTTAGATACACTTAGGTTGGAATCATTAAAACTTGTTTTTCAACCACTCCACAAATTTCTTGTTAACAAACTATAGTTTTGGCAAGTCGGTTAGGACATCTACTTTGTGCATGACACAAGTCACTTTTCCAACAATTGTTTACAGATTATTTCCCTTATAATTATCTGTATCACAATTCCAGTGGGTCAAAAGTTAACATACACTAAGTTGACTGTGCCTTAAAACAGCTTGGAAATTTCCAGAAAATGATGTCATGGCTTTAGAAGCTTCTGATAGGCTAATTGACATCATTTGAGTCAATTGGAGGTGGATGTATTTCATGGCCTACCTTCAAACTCAGTGCCTCTTTGCTTGACATCATGGGAAAATCAAAAGAAAGAAGCCAATACCTCATTAAAAAAAAATGTGGACCTCCACAAGTCTGGTTCATCCTTGGGAGCAATTTCCAAACACCTGAAGGTACCACGTTAATTTTTTACAAACAATAGTACTCAAGTATAAACACCACGGGACAGCGCAGCCGTCATACCGCTTAGGAAGGAGACGAGTTCTGTCTCCTAAACTTCTGACTCACTGGGAATGTGATGAAAGAAATAAAAGCTGAAATAAATAATTTTCTCCAGTATTATTCTGACATTTCACATTCTTAAAATAAAGTGGTGATCCTATCTGACAGGGAATTTTTACGAGGATTAAATGTCAGGAATTGTGAAAAACTGAGTATAAATGTATTTGGCTGAGTTGTATGTAAACTTCCGACTTCAACTGTATATGTATATATATCCATTGATTCTTGAAGAATATAACTTATAAATGCCTCATGAGCTTAGTTCATAAAGTGGTGATCCTATCTGACAGGGAATTTTTACGAGGATTAAATGTCAGGAATTGTGAAAAACTGAGTATAAATGTATTTGGCTGAGTTGTATGTAAACTTCCGACTTCAACTGTATATGTATATATATCCATTGATTCTTGAAGAATATAACTTATAAATGCCTCATGAGCTTAGTTCAACCTTTCACACTCCCAAAATACAAGCTTGTTTTACTCCAATGTTTGTGAACATTGTGAATGTAAACAAATACTGTACAGCCTCATAACGTGGTTAAAACAATAACTTTCATATCATGGATGGTCAGTCCGTGCATCCATAGCTCTGTCTATTCATCTGAGAGTGATTACATTTCTCCAGGCGGGCGGGTGCGGGCAGCAATCGGTTGAAGAGCATGCATTTCGTTTTACTAGCATTTAAAAAGCCGTAGGGAGACCACGGAAGGAGTGTTGTATGGCGTTGAAGCTCGTTTGGAGGTTTGATAACACAGTGTCCAATATATCCTCCAAACACTGGCTTCGAGGGCATTATCAGTTTTATACAAAGTGTTACCGACATATTTCCATTAACTTTATTTTGATGATTTTATTCATACTATTTCATCCTTCCAGAAGATATTGTCCCGAAACAAATCTTGGGTTGCTACCCAAGCCGGCTGGTCGGTCGTTCTATTGGTTCGGTTGCCAGAGACGCGACCCAGCTGTTCGTTCCATTGCAAAACTGGCTGACAGCGTTCTTATCCCTTACTTGCTAGCTAGCCAACTACAACTAACTTACAGTCACGTCAAACAGTGCAGACAACAGTAGATGCATTTGTTTAAGCTGTTTTCTAGTGACATTTATTTGGATACATCCATAACAATGAACTAATGAGGCGCGATTTCACCTGGCATAGAAAATGTGCTCTCTGTTAGGACACTAACGTTATTCAGAGGAGCTAACCAACAGCACAATTAACACAATAACTTCAAACTGAATCTGGAAAGACTGCAAATTAGCTGCACTTCGTTTCGTTTTACCTTTTTCAATTGACATGTCTTTGTATGTATATCCATAAAAAATGATGCCAGCTGATTCATGACTTCGACTGGCTGAAAACGCTGCCTGCCTTTCTCTCGTCCCGACTCCCGACCCCAACACGTTCATTTCCATGGGACAGTTGGAGATCGAATTTGAATATTGAAACAATGTTGCAAATGTCGGACAGACAGACAGCAAAAAGTAATGTGAGAAGTTTTTTATAGTGGAGATCAAGTTTATAAAAACCTGTTTCCTGCCTGGGCTGATGAGACAGTGGATTGTGCTGTCAGATGGAATAGAGTAATAGGCATTTTAATGTCATAGATTTCATAGCCGGTGGTAACTTGTGGAATAGACACCGGCTGGAATGCGTTTTCAACCAATCAGCATTCTGGATTAGACCCGTCCGTTGTGTAAACGGCTAAGGGCTGTGTCCTGGCACTCCGCATTGTGTTGTGCAAAGAACAGCCATTTTAGTCATGGTATATCTGCCGTATACCACACCCACCCGGGCCTTATTGCTTATTAAGTATACAGTGCATTCGGAAAGTATTCAGACCCCTTGATTTCTTTCACATTTAGTTACGTTACAGCCTTATTCTAAAATTGATTAAAAATAAATACATTTAAACATAAATCTACACAAAATACCCCATATGACAAAACTGCTTTTCAGAAATGTTTGTATATAAAAAAAGCAAAAAAAATTAAATAACTTATTTACAAAAGTATTCAAACCCTTTGCTATGAGACTCAAAAATGAGCTGCATCCTGTTTCCATTGATCCTCCTTGAGATGTTTCTACAACTTGATTGGAGTCCACCTGTGGTAAATTCAATTGATTGGACATGATTTGGAAAGGCACACACCTGTCTATATAAGGTCTCACAGTTGACAGTGCATGTCAGAGGAAAAACCAAGCCATGAGGTAGAAGGAATTGTCCTTAGAGCTCTGAGACAGGATTGAGTTGAGGCACAGATGTGGGGAAGGATACCAAAAATGTCTACAGCATTGAAGGTCCCCAAGAACACAGTAGCTTCCATCATTCTTAAATGGAAGAAGATTGGAACCACCCAGACTCTTCCTAGAGCTGGCCGCCCGGCCAAACTGAGCAATCGGGGAAAACGGTTATTGATCAAAGAGGTGACCAAGAACCCAATGGTCACTCTGACAGAGCTCCAGAGCACCTCTTTGGAGATGAGAGAACCTTCCAGAAGAAGAACAACCATCTCTGCAGCACTCCACCAATTAAGCCTTTATGTTAGTGGCCAGACAGAAGTCACTCTTCAATAAAAGGCACATGACAGCCTGCTTGGAGTTTGCCAAAACAACAAGATTCTCTGGTCTGATGAAACCAAGATTGAACACTTTGGCCTGACTTCCAAGCATCACATCTGGAGGAAACCTGCCACCATCCCTACAATGAAGCATGGTGGTGGCAGCATCATGCTGTGGGGATGTTTTTCAGTGGCATGGACTGGGAGACTAGTCAGGATCGAGGGAAAGATGAACAGAGCAAAGTACAGAGAGAACATTGATGAAAACCTGCTCCAGAGCGCTCAGGACCTCAGACTGGGGCGAAGGTTCACCTTTCAACAGGACAACGACGCTAAGCACACAGCCAAGACAATGCAGGAGTGGCTTCGGGACAAGTCTCTGAATGTCCTTGAGTGGCCCAGGCAGAGCCCGGACTTAAAGCTGATCGAACATCTTTGGAGAGACCTGAAAATAGCTGTGCAGTGACGCTCCCCATCAAACCTGACAGAGCTTGAGAGGATCTGCAGAGAAGAATGGGAGAAACTCCCCTAACACAGGTGTGCCAAGCTTGTAGCATCATACCCAAGAAGATTCGAGGCTGATATCACTCCCAAAGGTGCTTCTAGAAAGTACTGAGTAAAGGGTCTGAATACTTATTTAAATGTGATATTTCAGTTTATTTTTTACATTTGCTAAAATATCTAAAAACCTGTTTTTGGTTTGTCATTATGGGGTATTGTGTGTAGATTGTTGAGGGGTATTTTTTTAACCACTTTAGAATAAGATTGTAAAGTAACAAAGTGGAAAAAGTCAAGGGGTCTGAATACTTTCAAATGGACTGTGAACAAAATCATATTGATTGACTTTCAGACAAGTCACAGGCTTTTGGTAGGGAGTAGGACAAGCTACTACGTGAGTATAACATGCTAGCAAAATGATCAGCTAATATATGAGCAAACTAGAATAAAGATGATCATTAGCACTCATCTCAATTTAGCTAACATTTCATCAGCCTAATCAGCCTGCTACCAAATATCCTAACAGAAATCTGACATTGATTGATTTATCTAGACGAGTCCCCCACGCTTGTCTCAAAGCAGTGCGATGGCACTGTCCCAATCATAACGGTGTTGAAATGATAATCTAGGTGACCACACACGACTATTGCTTTAAATTAGTATAGAGGTTGTATATGACTTTGGGAGTTTCAGTATAAGAGAGAATTTGATATATGCCTTTAATTGCATTAGCCTACTTTATTCCAATATTTTCAACATTCAGTTGATCATAGCTAAGGTGAGGTTTCCTCTCTCTGGGCTTTTTCTAGGCCGAATGGCTGTTTCCTCATCTCCTCACTCCATTGCTGCCCACATCCGCAGCGTTGTGCTCAACACCCGTTTAAATCAATTTAGCTTACTGCTTTCTAGATAAATGCGGGTTTGGGCTCATTTAATTTCTGTGATGTCGGACCAGGCCTGGGCTCTAGATCACCGGGCTTGGGTCGGACAGGGGTCTAATTTTCTGATGAGAACTCTATACTGCATTCGGGTCTCGTGTGCAATCCAGTAGTGCCAATTATGTGTCTGCTTTGAATTTATGGCAACTTGTTAGGCTAAAGGCTTTCATGCCACAACCTATTTGGCAAAAAATGTAATAGCATATTATCCAATCTGCTGCTCCACATGTTGTGTATTTTGTTGAATTGCATTAGTGTGACATTGGGGGGAAATGTGAAGTGATCCCTGGACAGTCCAGTGATCTCGGTTACCTGTGTTAATCCCTAATACTGTGTAGGCTATTCATCTTTTTCTGCAGTCATCTCTGTTTTCATTGGAAGCATCTTTTAATCCTTCACTTGTTTGTAACAATTGCAAAGACATTGACAACATTGTATTTGTAAGTCAACTTCATTGTGAAGCTATCAGTGGTCACAGAGAGACAGATAAACATCTTGATTCTATGTCTAGCAGAGATCTTCTGTGTATAAAGTGACATGGTAGGGAAAAAACACATCTAAAGACACACTTTGCTGTTCTAAGACTGGTCTGAAGCAGTTGGTAAATAACAAGTGTTTGCAACTTTAGTAACAGTGGTTTTGGCAAACAGCTCACAGATTTAGAGATGCCCCTACGAAGGTTCTTATGATAAATTTAGCCTTAAAATGCTTTTGGGAAACTGTCCTCAGAGCCATAGGGAAAATCTCAATTGCATACAATTCACATCCTCTCTCCTTGCCTGCTTCTCAAAACCCATTGGATGAGAAAGCCAGAGGTCCCACCCCTCTGACCTTCTCCTCCAATGGGTTTTAAGGACGTGAGGAGAGAGGACGCAAGGAGTATGCAATTGAGATTCTCCCATAGAGGTCATACATTTCACTGTCAGCTCTACTTCATAAAATAAATCCCTCTCCCTCCCCTTCTCACCTGTCCAGGTCTAGGGGACTGTTGTGGTAGAAGCAGGTGTTTTCTGTCTCCATCTGTGTGAGCCGTGTGTAGTCATTGGGGTAGATGTAGGACATGTGGACCTGGAGACACACAAACAACATGGTAAAGACCCGCTCATAGCCAGCTAACAACACATGAACCCACTAAACAAACTCATTTCTGTAAACTATAGGGATTGTAGTAGTTACAGTACTTACAAACTGCAGACCCTGGTATCGCAGCAGAGGGAAGCCTTTGATGATGTAGCTTGGTTTATAGGAGCAGTCAGGTAACACACCACGGAGGTACCTACTGTCTAGGGCAGGGACTACACACACAGAGTTGTTGTTTTTTCTATCT
The DNA here is from genome assembly GCF_018296145.1 of Oncorhynchus tshawytscha. Taxonomy (NCBI): domain Eukaryota; kingdom Metazoa; phylum Chordata; class Actinopteri; order Salmoniformes; family Salmonidae; genus Oncorhynchus; species Oncorhynchus tshawytscha. Next base: position 33,854,355 of record NC_056434.1, on the reverse strand, counting down.
AACGACTGTAGTGTGTGTGTGAGTGAGAGTGTGAGGTCTTACTCTGGTAGAGGGTGTCCCGAGGGTCAACTCTCCGCATGTCGGCCACAGGCTGGCTGCTCAGCTGGTTGTCAGGCTGGTTGCTAGGCGTGCGGGTGTGACTGGCGGCCGTTTGGGGTATGTGAGTGGTGTCACTCATCCTCAGAGCAGACTCATCTGTACACACACACACACACACACATACACACATCTGAGATAATGGTTAGGTAGTTCAAATAAGTTAGAAGTGTGTGTGTGTGTGTGTGTGTGTGTGTGTGCGTGTGTGTACTCACTGGTATAGAGGGATATGTACTTGGAGCTGATGACTGTAAAGCTTAGACCCTCCTGGTTCAGCTGCCACTGTATCAAAACAATTACACACACACACTTAATACTACCGCCTGTATGCACACACAGAGAAGAAAGAGTAGAGAAGGGAAACTCACCGCCACCTCCATGTGGTCTGTTCCTCTGTCATTCTGTTTATGGACGATCTCAAAGAAGTACATCCTCTGAACTGACAGCCTGCAGAACACACACACACACACACACACACACACACTTGCTAGTTTCTGATAGGTGGTTGTAGATGCCTGCCATCTCATGACTATCACCTCCTTCCCTCTATCACCTCATTTAACCTCTCTCCCTGTTCCCCTCCCTCTTTCATTTAACCTCTCTCTAGCCTGCGGTCCATGCTTGATTATGGTTTTTGTGACAGTGTCCTTTGTCAGGATCAAACCCACATCTCCCTGCACCATCCATCATCGTACACACACACACACAGGTACACACACTTCACCTGAGAGGTAGGTCTGTGTGTGCATCCTGGCTCAGTGCCATAGCTCCAATACAGCACAAAAAAAGAAGAAAAAACAACCTGTGCTTAAAATAACTCTCAGCCCTGTGTTTAGACATAGATTCATTCCTCCCGGCAATCATAGCCTTCACTAATACAAAAGCACCCACAGTGTTTAGCCGACTCACCTAACCGGTCTGGATGTCTGACTGGCGTACTTCCCAAACTCACCAGGTGCCGTCCACTCCATGCCAGTCTGAAAAACACCCCACACTTGACAGCTCATCGTACTTAAAGACAGGAAGAGAGCTGCCATAATCCCAAATAAACACACTCATGCCTGTCACTGTAGCTATCTCAGGTATGCAGGTACACACCAACACACACACACAGAGCCCACCTTGCCGATCCAGGTCAGTAGCTGCAGGTTGAGTGGAGAGTCATCCCGGCTCAGCCAGAACTCAGAGTTATCATCAGAGCTCACCGCAAACACAAACTCACCTGGAGCACACACACACACACACAGTTAGATGACAAATATTTGTCAGAGCATTCTTTGAATTGAATTAGTTGTTCCTCTGGGTTCAGTGTTTGGACCTCTGTGGTTTAGTCGCCTTGTGGTATGTAAAGTTGAATGGCTGTCTTACTGCACCAAACACAGTTGTTAAAAGCCTTGGTGTTACCACCCACCGAACTGTCTCGATGCCCTACATGAATTTCAACTTGTACTCCAGGATGGATGGAAGGGTACCGTCAGTATAGGGGTGGAGATAGCCAAAGATCCTGAGGCCATAGTTGGTCCATCTAGGAGAAACAGCCAGCTTCTTTACAGTGGTTCTAGACTAAAGAGAGAGATAGAGAGACAGAGGTATGGCATGTCGTGTATATGTTGCTGGGGGAATCACATGGGCATGTAGTGTGTGTGTGAGTGACTCACGTGTGGGTAGAGTGGGTAGTGCAGGTTCTTGCGGAGCTGAGCTGTAGAGCTGCCACACCAGTCCTCAAAGATATGGAGATTAACCTGTCCCTTATACTGGAGAGAGAGGACATGACAGTGAACCAATGACAACATAAACCATGCTCTCTTTATGTGTCTCCTGACCCCTCCTGTCTCAGCCTCCAGTATTTATGTTGCAGTAGTTTGTGTCGGGGGGCTAGGGCCAGTCTGTTATATCTGGAGTATTTCTCCTGTCTTATCCGGTGTCCTGTGTGAATTTAAGTATGCTTTCTCTAATTCTCTTTTTCTCTCTCTCGGGGGACCATGCCTCAGGACTACCTCGCATGATGACTCCTTGCTGTCCCCAGTCCACCTGGCCGTGATGCTGCTCCAGTTTCAACTGTTCTGCATGCGGCTATGGAATCCTGACCTGTTCACCGGACATGCTACCTGTCCCAGACCTATTATTTGACCATGCTGGTCATTTATGAACATTTGAACATCTTGGCCATGTTCTGTTATAATCTCCACCCGGCACAGCCAGAAGAGGACTGGCCACCCCTCATAGCCTTTTTCCTCTCTAGGTTTCGGCCTTTCTAGGGAGTTTTTCCTAGCCAACGTTCTTCAACACCTGCATTGCTTGCTGTTTGGGGTTTTAGGCTGGGTTTCTGTACAGCACTTTGAGATATCAGCTGATGTACAAAGGGCTATTTAAATAAATTTGATTTGATTTTCATAGGCTACCTGGCTAAAATGTTTGCTTGCTAGCCTAACTTCCTTTCATGGGCAACATTAGCTGGTTAACATTAGCCTTTTACATCTAGCTATTGAACTCCCCTCCTCTCAATCCATGAGCACAAACTATGAATTTATGATTGGATCAGAATCACCTTTATAATCATTGGCCTGTATGGAGAATAAAGTCCAAATGTTATCTAGCCACCGGAGGACAACAAAACGAGATGCCACAATTCAAGTTGTTTGTGTCAACGAGTTATTTATCTTGAAGCGATGTGATGGGAGTGAAGCCAAATTCAAGCTGGCTTACCTTGACACTTTTTTTGGTGCGCCAGGACCATTAACAGTTTAGCTCAACTCTGATTGGCAAAATAATTCTTTGTAAATTTGACAAGAGAAGCCAGTACCCCATAATGACAAAGTAAAAACAGCTTTTAGAAATGTATGCAAATTTATTGAAAAATGAGTCAATACTTTGTAGAAGAACCTTCGGAAGCAATTACAGCTGTCTTTGCGGGTAAGTCTCTAAGAGCTTTCCACACCTGGATTGTGCAACATTTGCCCATTATTCTTTTCAAAATGATTCAAGCTCTGTCAAATTGGTTGTTGATCATTGCTAGATAACCATTTTCAGGCATTGCCCTAGATTTTCAAGCAGATTTACGTCAAAACTGTAGCTTGGGCTTGTGTTTTAGATTATTGTTCTGCTGAAAGGTGAATTAATCTTCTAATGTTTAGTGGAAAGCAGACTGAACCAGTCCTTAACGATTACAAGCATACCCATAACATGACAGACACCACCATGCTTGAAAATATGGAGTGGTACTCAGTAATATGTTGTATTGGATTTGCCCCAAACATAACATTTTTGTATTCAGGCCAAAAAGTGAATTGCTTTGATAATTTTTTTTGCAGTATTACATTAGTGTCTTGTTGCAAACAGGATGCATGTTTTGGAACCATGCTCAAAGGGATATTCAATGTCTGCTTTTCCTTTGCGAACCTCCCTGGTCTTTCTGGTTGAAATGTACTGCTCGAATGAGATACCTTACAGAGATGAGGTAGCGATAAAAAATTAAATGAAACACTATTATTGCACAGTGAGTCCATGCAACTTGTCAAGCTAAGTTTTACTCCTGAACTTATTTAGGCTTGCCATAATAATGGGGTTGAATACTTAGTGACTCAAGACATTTCAGCTCTTCATTTTGTATGAATTTGTGAACATTTACATTTCTCAAATTGCTCTCTCATGTCTTGGCACCTTTAGGTTTGGATTTCAGGGAGATGGGGGCGGGTGTGTGTCTAGAAACCTTAGATTGGTACATTTCACTGGAGTGAAGGAAGAACTAACAAATTCCTGCCATTGGCCAGTCCAGTGTTGTGATTGGCTATTGCGAGCCGTCTGTTTAGCGGTTTGAGCCAGAAACCCAGCAGCTTGACAACCAAATTAATTGGGAAATTAATTCTAATACGTATACTAATCCTTGAGTTGAGTAGACTTTACACTGAACAAAAAAATACACGCAACATGTCGTGTTGGTCCCATGTTTCCAGAGCTGGGAAGAAGAAAAAAAATCCCATTTTCCATATGCAGTGTATTTTTCTCAAATTTTGGCACAAATGTGTTAATATCCTTAATGGTGAGCATTTCTCCTTTGCCAAGATAATCCATCCACTTGACAGGTCAAAAAAGCCCCTTTTGTGGGGGAAAATGCATTTGATTGGCTGTACCTGGCTGCCAAGCAGGTGGGCCTATGCCCTCCCATGGCTGCACCCTTGCCCAGTCATGTGAAATCCATAGATTAGGGCCTAAGGAATTTGTTTAAATTGACTGATTTCCTTATATGAACTGTAACTAAGTAAAATCTTTGTGGCATGTTGTGTTTATATTTTTTGTTCAGTATACTTGCTAAAGTTATTTAGCTTATTTGTTAGCCAGCCACTTTTGTATGTAAAACAAAAAGCAGACAGTTCTAGCAGACACCATAAAACGAGTCCACTAATTGCAGGAACGAAACAATATTTAGGGTATTAAGCCCAAGGACACACACACAGGATTTTTTATTATATGAAGACAAAGGGTATAATCTGTTACCTGCTACAGTACATAACCAGTCCCAAATAATATAATGTAAACTCCAACTGACATGATAAACCAACTAAACTCAGGTTAACATGGCAGAATACATTTGTATGTAGAGGAATTTGACTGTGAAATGGTGCTGCCACAATAAACAGAATATACAGAACAAAATATATATAGATGCAGAATTTCCAAAGATCCACATACAGGATGTACACTATGAACACTATATGCTACATTATAAATTATGCATGTAAGAAATGTGCAGAGTACAAAGAGCAATGTGCAGTTCTGGAATGATAGTGCAGGGTGCATAGTCACTGAATGAATAGTGCAGAGTGAGACATCCATGGATGAGAAGATCATCATGGACTAGGTGACCGGTTAGTGAGGCCCACAGCACGGGGGAAGAAACTGTTCAGGAGGTTTTGGTCATGATTGACCTGAACCGTTTGCCAGAGGGGAAACTTTGGAAGTGGGAGGGTTTGGCGATGATCTTTACTCCAGCCTTCCTTTCCCTGGAGTCGTGCAGGACCTTGATGGAGGGCAGGTTGCAGCCAATGACATTCTCAGCAGACCGTCATTTTCTGATTGGGAACTACCATTGTCTATTAATTACAGAATCTAAAATTATTTCAATTTGACATTTGCAGTTGTATTGAATACAGTCAGTAATACAGGATAAAAATTGCATAGGGTGTCAGATCAGATGTTATGAGCAAGCCAGAGCCATCTGTGCAAAGAGCACAAGTAGAACAAAGATAAGTGCAAACAGAATAAACATATCATTCAATATAAGTTTCCACCTAAAACAATGACGAGCTCTGTCCCAATTAATCTCTGCTCAACTCCTCACTTCCTCTCTACTCACATCCTTGTCAAAACCCATTGGAGGGGGATCTGAGGCGAGGAACCTTGGGTTGTCTCCTCTAATAGGGTTTTAGAAGGAGGCGTGATGGTCAGTCCTTGCATCCATAACTCTGTTTATGAATTTGAGAGTGGTCAAATTTCTCTAGGTCCATTCCTCAGCTTTTTGCCAAAATGGGTAGGGAGTACATTTTTAAATTGTTTCAACTGCTGATCGCCACTTTAAGAAACACATAAATGAGCATACATGACTGTTGGGAGTGTGGTGACATACCTTTAGCTCTCAGGTGCAGCAGAGCTGACCACACTCTGGCTGTTGTCCAGACAGCCGTAGAGCTGGAAAGTGCCCCAGGCACTCTTTGTGACCATGTCACCTCCCTCAGAACCAGTTTCTCCAGGTTCTTACAGTGGGGCATTAGCATAATCTTTAGAGAGTGCAGAACAATACAGGACATAGAATTACATTTAGCGTGGATTTGAAGTCCCAACATAAAATTATTTTACGATCCATAGACATTGTTAAAAAGTAAACAAAAGTAGGTCACTGGGGAAGGTGGAGCAACACATATGTGCTGAGTTGTGTAGTAGTCCAGGGAGATGAAGTAGAAGCCAGACTCCACCTCGTCAAATGTGTTCTCTCTCTACACACACACACACACACACACACACACGACCTGTGTCCTGAGAACGAGTGAAAGAGAGGAAAATAAGATGTCAAAAAAGTTATATTGGAGTTTAAAATGTTTTGACATCTTAATATTGCATTCAAGGTAACAGTCTATTTTAAGACTGCTGTGGCTGAATCAAAAGAGGCAACTGTGGATAATAATTTAGACAAATAAGTGATAAAACACGATGTGGGACTGAGCCGAGCTGTAGGGCAGCGCACTTTATAATGTATGTCAAATAAAAACAAATGATTTCAAAGTGAAACAAACCACACAACTCTATGCACAATGACTACTTTGAACAACTTGCAATCATTGGTTTGTATGACATACATTTTAAAGTAATTAATCTGAGTCTCAGCGTCACTCTTAATAATGTGGAATTGCCCTGTACCAATCCACACCACTTGTCAGACCCTATGACAGCCTGCTGTCATTTCATGTCCAACACACCTCGAGGAGAGCTATCCTCCTATAGGTTTTCAATTCACCCCTTACCTACACTTCTCATACTGTTTAGCAGTAGCTTGGTTTCCATCCAATTGGCAAAAGAGTTATGAGAATCTAAAAAAATATGGGTATTTTCCCACCCAACTGACTTGTTGCAGATAAAGATCTGTGCGTGATGACGTAGTGCACACACAGTGCATACTTTTTCGATAAAGTTTTTCATGTAACGAATAAAAATCTAAAGTTCAATGCGTTTCCATCCCATTTTCAACTCTACTGATAGTTTTGTCACAAGCTGTTTCGTTAAATAGCCCACTCTGGTCTTGACACATGAACTCTAGCCAACAGCTGGCAGATAGGCCTACTCTGCGGGTATGTTAGTCTACATAATGATGTCATTATGGATAAGAACGAGAATATTTTTATTTGTTGAACGGCAGTCAAGCATCAATCATCTTGTCATCAGAATAAGCCCCTTGACATTTATTGGAAGGGAGCGTCAAGCTCATACCGTGCACTTTCCCCACCTTGTGAAGTTACTCATCATTTATTTCATTGGTATTCTAACAAACTGCATGGTTTCCCAAGTCCTAGTGAGAGGACCACACACCGGGTCATTGCGTGACTCCAAGTTTACTTCAATATGATGGTTATTATATCAATATTTGCGCATACTGGTGTTTCCACAGCCATTTCTCACATAATTATTTTTACAGACACAAAAAGATCCCAACATGTTGAACAAACAAATTATCTTTTTTTTTTTTTTTTAAATGACTTTACTCACACTAAAAACTGTGGATGGAAACACGGTTAATGACTGTCACATTCATTCAGTGTATAAAAATATTTCTAACCAATAGAAAGCAGCTGGTCATCATACTCTGTACCTGACAAATGTCCTATGCACAATGCCTTCATACAGCAAATTAGAGGAACTCAGTACCACTAATGATTAAGTTATGTGATTGGTGGATGTCATGGTTAACCTGCAGGTAGTCCCCAGAGTGCTGTGCATAGAGGAGAGCCAAGGTAACCTACTTGGAACAGAATGGATCTTGTATCTTGTCAGCTGAGCAGAGAATAAATTCATGACAGTGGATCTGGATGGAAAGAGCAATGAGAGAAACGGTTTGAGGTCATTCTCATTTATTGTAACTGTGCAAAAACTGACAGAGTAAAAGTTAACAATCTGATTAAAAAAGATTTGTATCTCAAAGTATGCAGTTAGCGGTTTACAATATTGGCTATTATTTGGTTCAAAGTCTGACATCTCTTGGCTCCCTCTCCTCAATCACTGACCTCTTCCCCAGTGAAGGTCATCCCTGTCTGTTCTCACCCTGCCTCTCCTCCCTCTTCTGCCACCCATGCTGGTCTTCCAAGTCTTCCTCCTCTTCTAAACCCCTCCTTGACTTAGCCAGAGATGGTATAGAAAACAAAACCACCTTGGCTTTAGTTAAACCACGTTTAAATGTTAACTTTGGCTAGTTAGCTTCCTAGCTAGCTGACGTTAACCTAGCTTGCCTCGTCAATAGCCTGCTTTTATAAGAGAATAAATAACTACTTACTATTTCAATTTTGAAATCATAGTCGATTAGCGAGCTAGTTGATAAGCTAATTCTCTACTGAAAAACTATCATACTTACCTTTTCATGATGGTCAGCCTTCGTTTCATCTCTATGGTAAAACATCCGGTTAGAGCGCAGTCAAGCCGTGATTTGTCCAAAAACCAGACCAATTGCGTTTCAGTAGACTGCTACAGGCTATGTTCATTGGCTAGAATTTCCACTGGTTATAAAATTATAGTAAACAGTTGCGAGAGCAAAATGGATTTTGGAGCACAAACTGAAAAATTGGTGTGAGACTAGGTGAAATGGCCAAAATATTATATAACGATATTTTTTATTAATTTTTAAATAAGACGGTATTTTTGAGTTTTGAATAATAAGTGTTCTACATTTGCTTAATGAGTAGTCCTAGGGTGGCAACACATACATTGTAAGTGATTTTAATGAGCACTTTTATAATTTCAGCATTTCCTGCACTCAATTGCAGTGGTGGAAAAGTCCCAAATTATCATACTCAAGTAAAAGTGAAAGTCATCCAGTAAAATACTACTTGAGTAGAAGTATAAAAGTATTTGGTTTTAAATATACTTAAGTGTCAAAAGTAAATGTAATTGATAAAATGTACTTAAGTATCAAAAGTAAAACGTCAAATTCCTTACATTAAGAAAAACCAGAGGGCACCAATTTTTTTTGTTGACATTTACGGATAGCCAGGGGCACACTCCAACACTCACACATAATTTACAAACAAAGAATGTGTTTAGTGAGTCCTCCAGATCAGAGGCAGTAGATGACCAGGGATGTTCTCTTGACAAGTGCGTGAATTGGACCATTTTCCTGTCCTGCTAAGCATTCAAAATGTAATGAGTACTTTTATGTGTCAGGGAAAATGTATGGAGTAAAAAGTACATTATTTTCTTTAAGAATGTAGAAGTAAAAGTTGCAAAAATAAAACAGTAAAAGACGTAAGTAGTACTTGAAAGTATTTTTACTTAAATACACCACTGCTCAATTGAGATCATTTCCACACTGCCACGTAGGGCTGCACGATATGGGCAAATCATCTAAGACTTGTTTTTAACCAAATGTTGCAATTGCGATTTGACTTGCAAATTAGAGCAAAAATGTTGGAATCATGGAAATAGAATGACTATTCTAATTATATAGTTAGAGTATAATAGTGGGCACTTTGAATACAGTGTTGTTTGAGATGACAACAAATTAAAATGCCAGGAAGGAGTTATTGTGACAGGGTAAGAACTAAAGTGTTGATAAGTGTTTCCTAGGGGACCCTATAAGCTTTGGCTACATTGCATGTTCTCTCTTAGCTACAGTGCCTTGCGAAAGTATTCGGCCCCCTTGAACTTTGCGACCTTTTGCCACATTTCAGGCTTCAAACATAAATATATAAAACTGTATTTTTTTTGTGAAGAATCAACAACAAGTGGGACACAATCATGAAGTGGAACGACATTTATTGGATATTTCAAATTTTTTTAACAAATCAAAAACTGAAAAATTGGGCGTGCAAAATTATTCAGCCCCTTTACTTTCAGTGCAGCAAACTCTCTCCAGAAGTTCAGTGAGGATCTCTGAATGATCCAATGTTGACCTAAATGACTAATGATGATAAATACAATCCACCTGTGTGTAATCAAGTCTCCGTATAAATGCACCTGCACTGTGATAGTCTCAGAGGTCCGTTAAAAGCGCAGAGAGCATCATGAAGAACAAGGAACACACCAGGCAGGTCCAAGATACTGTTGTGAAGAAGTTTAAAGCCGGATTTGGATACAAAAATATTTCCCAAGCTTTAAACATCCCAAGGAGCACTGTGCAAGCGATAATATTGAAATGGAAGGAGTATCAGACCACTGCAAATCTACCAAGACCTGGCCGTCCCTCTAAACTTTCAGCTCATACAAGGAGGAGACTGATCAGAGATGCAGCCAAGAGGCCCATGATCACTCTGGATGAACTGCAGAGATCTACAGCTGAGGTGGGAGACTCTGTCCATAGGACAACAATCAGTCGTATATTGCACAAATCTGGCCTTTATGGAAGAGTGGCAAGAAGAAAGCCATTTCTTAAAGATATCCATAAAAAGTGTCGTTTAAAGTTTGCCACAAGCCACCTGGGAGACACACCAAACATGTGGAAGAAGGTGCTCTGGTCAGATTAAACCAAAATGGAACTTTTTGGCAACAATGCAAAACATTAGGTTTGGCGTAAAAGCAACACAGCTCATCACCCTGAATACACCATCCCCACTGTCAAACATGGTGGTGGCAGCATCATGGTTTGGGCCTGCTTTTCTTCAGCAGGGACAGGGAAGATGGTTAAAATTGATGGGAAGATGGATGGAGCCAAATACAGGACCATTCTGGAAGAAAACCTGATGGAGTCTGCAAAAGACCTGAGACTGGGACGGAGAATTGTCTTCCAACAAGACAATGATCCAACACATAAAGCAAAATCTACAATGGAATGGTTCAAAAATAAACATATCCAGGTGTTAGAATGGCCAAGTCAAAGTCCAGACCTGAATCCAATCGAGAATCTGTGGAAAGAACTGAAAACTGCTGTTCACAAATGCTCTCCATCCAACCTCACTGAGCTCGAGCTGTTTTGCAAGGAGGAATGGGAAAAAATTTCAGTCTCTCGATGTGCAAAACTGATAGAGACATACCCCAAGCGACTTACAGCTGTAATCGCAGCAAAAGGTGGCGCTACAAAGTATTAACTTAAGGGGGCTGAATAATTCTGCACGCCCAATTTTTCAGTTTTTGATTTGTTAAAAAAGTTTGAAATATCCAATAAATGTCGTTCCACTTCATGATTGTGTCCCACTTGTTGTTGATTCTTCACAAAAAAATACAGTTTTATATCTTTATGTTTGAAGCCTGAAATGTGGCAAAAGGTCGCAAAGTTCAAGGGGGCCAAATACTTTCGCAAGGCACTGTACTTCATGTAGCTAACATATTCTTGCTTTGCATATTCCTCTTTGATTTAGAAGATACTGTTGCACAAACAACATGCTGATTTAGGTCTACACCATCACTGGTATTATCAGGCTGTATTAGCTAGCTAGGTTTGCCCTTACCCCATACATGTATTAGCGGCTAACAAGATTTAGGACAACTTGCTAAGAAAAGACAAACTAGCTGTTTGCTGACGTAAGAAACAAACTAATAGTGTAATTATAGAACGCTAGTGGATTTATATTAAGAAGCAAAGTGAAAACAGCATTGTTGTCATCAACATTGTTGCATGGGGGGAGGCATATTTAATTTCTGAGTCTTGGCATATAGTAAGTATTTCTTCAGGCGAACAAAAGTCTCCGCTCTCGATTTAAATGCAGTTCTGCTCGCTCAAAGTCACACTCGCAAGCACTCAAGTTTCATTTGCGCGCACCACGCTGGCCTGCACTCACGGGGCCTGTCCTCTGCTCGTTTGACCACATTTATTCTCTCTCTCTTGACTCAAGTGTTTGCTCGCGCAATAATGTTTCATCTTGCTCGTGAGCGCCATCTTGCACTCGTTCGACATAGAACCATGCATGAGAGCACCAGCTGTTCCAGATAACTGTGTGATCACGCTCTCCATAGCCGTTGTGAGTAAGACCTGTAAACAACTTAACATTCACAAGGCCGTAGCGCCAGACGGATTTACCAGGACGCATACTCAGAGCATGCACTGACCAGCTGGCAAGTGTCTTCACTGACATTTTCAACCTCTCCTTGACCTAGTCTAAAATACCTAAGTTTCAAGCAGCATGCCCCCATTCACATCACGAGGCTGTAATAGAGCGGGTCAAGACCTTCAAGTTCCTCTGTGTTCACATCACTAATGATCTATCAAGTCCAAACACACCAACACAGTCGTGATGAGGGCATGACAATGCTTCTTCCCCCTCAGGAAGCTCCTCAAAAAGGTTTACAGTTGCACCATTGAGTGCATCTTGACTGGCTGCATCGCCGCTTGGCATGGCAACTGCTTGGCATCCGAACGCAAGGCGCTACAGAGGGTAGTGTGTATTAATTAGGGCCGATGTCAAGTTTTCATAACAAATCGGTAATCTGCCTTACTGGACGCCGATTACATTGCAATCCACGAGGAAACTGCATGGCAGGCTGACCACCTGTTACGCGAGTGCAGCATCAAAAGGACCTTGTGGCTGCAAGGAGCCAAGGTAAGTTGCTAGCTAGCATTAAACTTATCTTATAAAAACCAATCAATCTTCATATAATCACTAGTTAACTAGACATGGTTGATGATATTACTAGGTTAACTAGCTTGTCCTGCGTTGCATATAATCAATGCGGTGCCGGTTAATTTATCATTGAATCACAGCCTACTTCTACTTCGCCAAACAGGTGATGATTTAACAAAAGCGCATTTGCAAAAAATGCACAATCGTTGCAATGTACCCAACCATAAACATCAATCCCTTTCTCAAAATCAAAACACAGAAGTATATATTTTTAAACCTGCATTTTAGTTCAAATAAATGCATGTTAGCAGGCAATATTAACTAAGGAAATTGTGTCACTTCTCTTGCGTTCTGTGCAAGCAGAGTCAGGTTATATGCAACAGTTTGGGCCTCCTGGCTCGTTGCGACCTGTGTGAAGACAATTTCTTACGAACAAAGACCGTAATTAATTTGACAGAATTTTACATAATTATGACATGACATTGAAGGTTGTGCAATGTAACAGCAATATTTAGACTTAGGGTTGCCGCCCGTTCGATAAAATACGGAATGGTTCCGTATTTCATTGAAAGAATAAACATTTTGTTTTCGAAATTATAGTTTCTGGATTTGACCATATTAATGACCTTCTTACGCCACTCGACAACATTCCGCTGAAAAGGCAGCGAGCGGAATTTAAAAATATTTTTTTGAAATATGTAACTTTATAACATTAACAAGTGCAATGCACCAAATGAAAGATAAACTTCTTGTTAATCTACCCATCGTGTCCGATTTCAAAAAGGCTTTACAGTGAAAGCATAAAATATGATTATGTTAGGTCAGAGCCAAGCAACAAAAACAGCCATTTTTCCAGCCAAAGATAGGAGTCACAAAAAGCAGAAATATAGATAAAATGAATCACTAACCTTTGATGATCTTCATCAGATGACACTCATAGGACATCATGTTACACAATACATGTGTTGTTCGATAAAGTGCAAATTTATATCCAAAAATCTCAGTTTACATTGGCACGTTACGTTCAGTAATGTTTTGCTTCCAAAACATCCGGTGATTTTGCAGAGCCACATCAATTTACAGAAATACTCAAAATAAACATTGATAAAAGATACAAGTGTTATTCACAGAATTAAAGATAGACTTCTCCTTAATGCAACCACTGTGTCAGATTTCAAAAAAACTTTACGGAAAAAGCACACCATGCAATAATCTGAGTACGGCGCTCAGAGGACAAAACAAGCCAAAGAGATATCCGCCATGTTGGAGTCAACAGAAGTCAGAAATAGCATTATAAATACTCACTTACCTTTGATGCACTCCCAGGAATCCCAGTTCCACAATAAATGTTTGATTTGTTCGATAAAGTTCATAATTTATGTCCAAATTCCTCCTTGTTGTTAGCGCGTTCAGCCCAGTAATCCAACTTCATGACGCATGAGCAGACGAAAAGTCCAAAAGTTCTGTTACAGTCCGTAGAAACATGTCAAACGAAGTATAGAATCAATCTTCGGGATGTTTTTAACTTCTTGGATAAAGGGGGTGCTCTTTTAATTTATGGATAAAAAAACGTGCCCGTTTTAAGCACAATATTTTGTCACGAAAAGATGCTGGACTATGCATATAATTGGCAGCTTTGGAAAGAAAACACTCTAACGTTTCCAAAACTGCAAAGATATTATCTGTGAGTGCCACAGAACTCATGCTACAGGCGAAACCAAGATGAAACTTCAACCAGGAAATGTGCAGAATTTTTGAGGCTCTGTTTTCCATTGTCTCCTTATACGGCTGTGAATGCGCCGGGAAGGAGCCTGCCCTTTCTATCGTTTCTCCAAGGTGTCTGCAGCATTGTGACGTATTTGTAGGCATATCATTGGAAGATTGGCCATAAGAGACTACATTTACCAGGGGTCCGCCCGGTGTCCTTTGTCTAAATTGGTGCGTAATCTACAAGCTGCACGCAGTCATCCAGTGATTGAGAGGAGAGAGGAGGCTTTCAACAAACGATATATCATGAAGAGATATGTGAAAACACCTTGAGGATTGATTCTAAACAACGTTTACCATGTTTCAGGTGATATTATGGAGTTAATTTGGAAAAAAGTTCGGCGTTTTGATGACTGATTTTTCGGGGGGTTTTTTTGGTAGCCAAACGTGACGCACCAAACGGAGCGATTTCTCCTAAACAAATCATCTTTCAGGAAAAACTGAGTATTTGCTATCTTTTTGAGAATAAGTGAAATGTTGGCTTCTCACAGCGTTTGAGGGAGTTGGTCATTTGAAAATGAGTGGTTAAACATATCACGCAATGGCTCAAGGATCAGGCCATGGAACTCTTTATAGAACTCACTACAAAACCCGTCTGGTCCTGGGGCCTTACCATTTTGCAGATTCTTAATTGCGAACATTATCTCTTCCTTGGTAAGAGGGGCATTTAAGGAGGGACCTCTGCTCTTCGGAGATAGTAGGGAGCTCAATCTTACAAAAGAAGTTCTCCATTAATTTGGGTGCATCCTTTGGCAGTTCTGAGGCATAAAGGTTTGTATAAAATTTCTTAAATGAGTCACTTATCAATTTATTTTCATATAAATGATTACCATCAGAATCAGTAATAGTAGCAATTGACTGAGAGTCAGCCCTCTTTTTAGATAGGTATGCCAAGTACTTTCCTGGCTTATCGCCATGTTCATATAGCTTTTGCCTGACAAATCTCATTTTCTTTTCAGCGTCCTGTGTTAGGAGAGAGTCTAACGTTGATCTAATGACTGATATTTCCTTTAATAGGGCAGGAGTGTCTCCTGACCCCTCCTGTCTCAGCCTCCAGTATTTATGCTGCAGTAGTTTGTGTCGGGGGGCTGGGGTCAGTTTGTTATATCTGGAGTACTTCTCCTGTCCTATTCGGTGTCCTGTGTGAATCTAAGTGTGCGTTCTCTAATTCTCTCCTTCTCTCTTTCTTTCTCTCTCTCGGAGGACCTGAGCCCTAGGACCTGAGCTCCAGGACCTGAGCTCCAGGACTACCTGACATGATGACTCCTTGCTGTCCCCAGTCCACCTGGCCATGCTGCTGTTCCAGTTTTTCAGGACCATGCCCCAGGACTACCCACCTGTCCACTGGTGCTGCTGCTCCAGTTTCAACTTCCACCTGACTGTTCTGCCTGTTCTATTATTATTCGACCATGCTGGTCATTTATGAACATTTGAACATCTTGGCCATGTTCTGTTATAATCTCCACCCGGCACAGCCAGAAGAGGACTGGCCACCCCACATAGCCTGGTTCCTCTCTAGGTTTCTTCCTAGGTTTTGGCCTTTCTAGGGAGTTTTTCCTAGCCACCGTGCTTCTACACCTGCATTGCTTGCTGTTTGGGGTTTTAGGCTGGGTTTCTGTACAGCACCTTGTGATATCAGCTGATATACGAAGGGCTATATAAATAAATTTGATTTGATTTGATTTAGGAGTGGGCGTTTTAATGTAGTCCTTCTCTTTAGTTCCTAATTCACCCTCTAACATTTTTTGCTTTTCCCGCTTTTTCCGTCTCTTAGTAGCTGTGTATGACATAATCAGACCCCTGGCATACGCTTTACAGGTCTCCCAAAGGAGCGAGGGGTTATCTGTTGATTGAGAGTTAATAGAGAAAAATGCTTTAAACTCTGTTATAAAATATGATGTGAATGTATGGTCTTTAAGAATGGTTGTGTTCAACCTCCAATGTCTTGGCCGATTGAATGCCCCGTTGAGTTTTATGTCCAGGATCACCTCAGCATGATCAGATATGACTATGCTTCCTATCCTAGCGGATAAAACAGACTGCAAAGACATCTTGGGCATAAAAAAATAATCTATTCTAGTCTGACATCCATGAGGTGCAGAGAAAAAAGTGAACTCTCTGTTGGAGGGATGGAAAGCTCTCCAGACATCCGCATACCCCAGATCATCACAAATAACTTTAAGTGACTTAGCTTGAGGAGAGAGTGAAGCTATACCACTGGGAAACTTATCAATAAGGGGGTTCAACAAGCAGTTAAAATCTCCTCCAACCACTGCAGTGTCTGAGTTTAATTCTGAAAAGTCTAGAAATGCCTTAGTGAGGAAATCAGGGGGGTGAGCAGGGGGGAAGTAAATATTCATTATGGAAATGTTCTGCCCTTGTAAAGTACCATTAATTATAACAAAGCGACCAAATTTATCTTTCACACAATTCAAGACCTTAAGTGGTAAGTTCTTTTTCACCAGAATTGCTACACCTCTACTTCTGGATGTAAATGATGAGAAAAACACTTGACCAAACCCTCCTTGTTGTAATTTCAGGTGCTCCTTATCATCTAAATGAGTTTCTTGCAACAGGGCAATATCAATATTTTCTTTTTTCAAAAAAGACAGTACTTTCTTCCTTTTAATGGGGTTATGGCTCCCTCTAATGTTCCACGTACATACACGCAGTCTGTTATCTGCCATTGTATCTTGACCATTCAATATCCAGAATGGATCCTACTGTAAAAGTGGGGTGGTACCTTTTTCCATGTGTTGAACTCTCCTCTATCTCACTGAGCATAAACAAAAAATATGAACCCTGAACTCGAACTATACTAAACCCAAAAATTAAACATGTAAAAATCCAAAAGGGGTTTTCCCACTAGCTAACATGCAGGGGATTTCAACTCTCCAATGTAGACTCTTAAGTCCGCATTGCCGCTCAATAGCCTCATCCTTTATATATATGGAAAAGAAAATCAATAGAAGAAGATTGAGGCTCTTCCACCTAAAACCAAGCCTGGGCACCAATATGGATTCACACATATCTCAGCCTGAGCTATAGCGGCTATTACTTTAGCAAGAAAAATAATAAAGATACGAATATTACTGAGCCGGAGTACGTGAGGACTCACACCACTGTTTCATGATCAGATTCAACCAAAAATAAACAAAGTTATTCAATGCTGTGAAGGTGCAGCTTGAAGTTATTTACCCGAGAGAGTCAATAAACGCAGCAGCCTCTTCAGGTGTGTAGAGCTTTTTAGGTGATCCGTTGACCATAATCTTCAATGTGGCCGGGTACAACAGTGCGTAGTCCATCTTCATTCTCCTGAGTCGAGCCTTCGCCTCATCAAACGCTTTGCGTCTTCGTACAACCGCTGTGGAATAATCATTGAAGAATGAGACCTTTGGACCTTTATGTTGACTACCATCAGAGCCGATGTTTCTAGCCGCATCCATGACGCGCTGCTTGTCGGTGAAGTTGTGGAACTTTATAGCCACCGGCCGTGGGCGCTGATTGGGACCGGGTATCGGTGCTTGAGAGCGATGAGCTCTGTCCAGCTTCACACGACCAGCCTTAGTGTCCATTTGTAGGTAGCCAGGGATCCATTCCTCAAAGAATTTTACTGAACGTGTCCCTTCAGAATTTTCCGGGAGTCCCACAACACGAATATTGCATCTGCGTCCTCGATTATCAAAGTCGTCAATGTGCTCCGCCATTTCGCGCACCTGTTTCTCAAGTGCTTTTATCTTAGCGTCCATAGATGTAGTTGAAGTTTCCACTGCAGCAATTCTCCCTTCCGCCTCAACAACACGTTTCACAACGCTCTGTATTTCAGCTGAATGACCTGCTATTGCTTCCAAGACCGTTCTTATCTTAGCATCGATCACTTTAGTAATGTTATCAGTCAACTTTTGAATCATCAGGTCCATTGTGCCTGGATCTGCAATGGTGTTAGCTTCGCTAACGTTAGCTAGCTCCTCATGCACATCCACAGGGGTGGTGGTTTTGGTCGACTTCTTAGTAGTTCTATTGGGCATGTTGTCGGAGATTTTTGCGAAATAGTCGTCAAGACTCATTATATGGTAACTTATTTAGCCAATTCTACCACTTTTTCAAGCTAGGAGATTAATGTAAGAATATAAATTTACGAATGCCACGAGAGCTCGCTGAAACACTGTGTTCTCTCTACGGCGCCATTTTGTCCCCCCAGCATTTGCTATCTAACTGAGAGTCTCCTCATTGAAAATATCTGAAGTTCTTCAAAGGTAAATGATTTTATTTGAATGATTTTCTGGTTTTTGTGAAAATGTTGCCTGCTGATGCTAACGCTAAATGCTACGCTAGCTGCGCTAGCTGTTACACAAATGCTTGTTTTGCTATGGTTGAGAAGCATATTTTGAAAATCTGAGATGACAGTGTTGTTAACAAAAGGCTAAGCTTGAGAGCTAGCATATTAATTTAATTTAATTTGCGATTTTCATGAATAGTTAACGTTGCGTTATGGTAATGAGCTTGAGGCTGTATTCACGATCCCAGATCCGGGATGGCTAGAATCAAGAGGTTAACATAAATCTTCAATAATGTTCCAACCGGAGAATTCCTTTGTCTTCAGAAATGCAATGGAACGCGAGCTAACTCTCACGTGAACGAGCATCACGAGCTCGTGGCACTCTTCGAGAACACTGACTCAAAGAGCCTTTATGAGCCCCCACTTCCCAGTAGAAGCATCAAACAAGGTTCTAAAGACTGTTGACATCTAGTGGAAGCCTTAGGAAGTGCAATTTGACCCAATAGACACTGTGTTTTCGATAGGCCAAGAGTTGAAAAACTACAAACCTCAGATTTCCCACTTCCTGGTTAGTTTTTTCTCGGGTTTTCGCCTGTTCTGTTACTCACAGACATCATTCAAACAGTTTTAAAAACTTCAGAGTGTTTTCTATCCAAATCTACTAATAATATGCATATATTAGCAACTGGGACTGAGTAGCAGGCAGTTTACTCTGGGCACGCTTTTCATCCAAATGTGAAAATGCTGACCCCTATCCCAAACAGGTTTTAATGACCAAAGGCTCGTATTTCTGTGTTTATTATATTATAATTTAGTCTATGATTTGATAGAGCAGTCTGACTGAGCGGTGGTAGGCAGCAGCAGGCTCGTAAGCATTCATTCAAACAGGACTTTACTGCATTTGCCAGCAGCTCTTAGCAATGCTTGAAGCACAGCGCTGTTTATGACTTCAAGCCTATCAGCTCTCGAGATTAGGCTGGCAATACTAAAGTGCCAATAGTCAAAGGTATATGAAATACAAACCGTATAGAGAGAAATAGTCGACGTGTCATAATTCCTATAATAAATACAACCTAAAACTTCTTAACTGGGAATACTGAACCACCAGCTTTCATATGTTGTCATGTTCTGAGCAAGGAACTTAAACGTTAGCTTTTTTACATGGCACATATTGCACTTTTACTTTCTTCTCCAACAGTGTTTTTGCATTATTTAAACCAAATGAACATTTAATCAAATGGCTACCCAGACTATTTGCATTGATCCCCTTTTTTGTTGTTGTTGCACTGACTCTCTTCCACTGGCTCTATGCACACTTACCGGGCTCTACCCACAAACTCACACATACTACACTGACACACCAACACACACACACACACTTTTTGGGCAAGCCTGGGCAGGTTGTGGAAGGTTCCTGTTGGTGAATAATGTACCTCTGGCCTCCAGGGCTGTGGGGTGTAGCTGGAACGCCAGGCTTCTGAATAATCCTCCCCCACATCACCTCCAACCTGGAACACACAGATGAGGTAACTACTTTTCTGGGTTTTGTGATAGGTGTGTATGGAAAAACTGGTATGTTACAAATTCTGTCTCCCACTCTCCCTTACCCTCCACTCCAAACTCTCTCTCTCTCTCTTCTTCTCCCCCTATCCTTACCACTCTTTCTTGGGTAGGTCTTCTCCTGGGACTGCCCTCACTGGTAGGACTGAAACCTGTAGCAGAGAGAGAGGGAGAAATGTTAAGAAAGAAAGGGAAACAAACTGCCACTCTAAAATTAGGAGTATTTACAAGAAACAAACAAACACACACACTTTATCTCCTTGGTTCTAGTTCAAAGTTAAATCATAGATCTAACTCTAAACACACAATCAGCTGGTCATAACAATGGAAATGACACATACGAATCTGAACATACTGCACACACACACATGCACACTTGAACACACTCCTTGCTTCCCGTACAACCCTCTACTGCTGATGTTCCAACAAGTGTCCTCTGCTTGATTCAGGGTCATGTTAACCCGCTGAGCCAAAGGCATCGGGTCTGGTAAACAACAACAGCCTTCTGGACTCAGAAACACTAGCCAGGTGTGTGCGCACACAAACAAACAAACAAACAATACAATTAGGCTACCCTGTGTGTATTTATAGAGGCAGTGCTACATGGTTAGCGTGTGTGTGTTTGGGGGGTTGCAATGGAGGAAAGAACTTTAAGTACTGGTAGTCTGGAAGTCTGTAATTATCACCAGGGTGGAGACACACACAGGGTAATTTTAGAGTGGTAGTTGAGGACAGAAAAAGAATGATATTTTTAACTCAAGGAATAAAATATTCTATCCCCTTCCTATCTCCCTTCTCATGTCTGTATGTCTTTCTCTCCTCTCCCTGTTCCTCCCAACTTCTCTGCACTCTCCTCTCCTCTGGCTAAGTGTGTGGGCACATAAACAAATCTACAACATCTGTCCTAACACTATGCACACAAAAACCTGCACAAACATACATATGTTAAGAGGGTGATGTCCTCGCTCCTGAGAATAGCCCCATCTGAGGAGGGGGCTCAGGAATGCACTGTGTGTGTGTTTTTCCAGAGGGAGGTGTATTATTAATTTTCTCTTCTTCACAAACACACACCTGTGTGCGTGTATTGACAGCAGGGTTCCAAAGCCCTGTTCCCTCCAGCCCCAGGTATGAGGCGACCACTGCTACAAACGAATGTGTGTGTGTGTGTGTGTGTGTGTGTGTGTGTGTGTGTGTGTGTGTGTGTGTGTAGACAGCAGGAGAAAAAGGACGGTGGGAAAGAAAAGCCATCCACAAAGACTAACATCTACATGTAAAGGAAGTCACACCGCTTGATTAGCAAGTACCACTTCCTTCTGATTAGGCTCACACCGAGGCTCGAACCGAGGCCCTCTGCCTTGCTAGAACCTTAGGGTTGTTGGCACTGAAAAATTCCCCCCAAAAGTTGTTGCAAGAACCCCAAAGGAGCTGGGGTTCATCGAGGATCCTCTTTAGTTCTTGGGGGTTCTTGCAGGAACCTAACTGCTCAACAGAAACATTTTGATTTGAATTTGAGACAACGGCTGGTGCAGGTACTTAATAAAACTGCTTAGGGATAGGCATCCCGTCAACGGGACAGTTGTAAATCATGCAGCGCCTTCTGCCACGATCGCAGATTTTAGAGAAACAACAAATGTCGGTACATATAAAGTGTCTTATATTGGCTGAATGCTTAAATTCTTGTTAATACATCTATTACTGCAAAAATAATGACATGCTATTGTTTGAGAGCTCCTAACAAAACACTTGTTTCACTGCAATAGGTTTGATAAATTCACCTCTAAAGGTTAAATGTGTACTTACATTCTGAAATCTTGCTCTGATTTATCATCCAAAGGGTCCCAGATATAACATGAAATGTCGTTTAGTTAGATAAAATCCTTTTTCATAGCCTAAAAAGGTCCATATAGCATGCACGATTGATTTTGTATTGCAAAGATCAGAATCTGTGAAAATCTAACCCTAAACGTTGTTTCAACCAGTCATATCCCATCCGTATTTATTCCTCAGAGATCCTAGAGCGTAACCAGACTTCACTATATCATTAAGGGTGTAGTATATCCTATAGGACACCAAATTTGGTCAGAGAGCGACGCCTTCATTGCACGCCGATGACGCGGGCGGTCTTCACTTGATCGACTGTAAATCAAATAAACACCAATCAGGGTCAAACAAAGCTAGCTAGATAGCCAATGAGCTGGGCTTTATGGGAGTAAAGCCCATTCTGCGACAGAAACCCTGTATCTGTCGCAGAATGTAGCTGCTAACCTTGTGCGACAGCAAGACTTTTCCTTTTGGACAAAAATTATAAGAATATGGAGAGTTATAAAGTTATGAAAACTGGTTGTTTTGCAAATGTTGAACTTATAATATGAATACTAATACCGGAAAAGCTAAATCAAAAGTCCAAGTATACAGATTTGACAATATTCTTGCAGAAAAATGTAATGTTAATACAAATGTCTCCTTCACGATTTGCCCAAACGTACCTGGGTGACTTCACACTAAATGTCATGTAGTTTGCTCATATACTTAAAGTTATCCGTCTGAAACTTTGCACATCCACTGCTGCCATCTTGTGGACACTATCAGAATTACAACTAGAGTGAAGGCTAGACGTGGGACCTTTGCTGCATTTCAAAGATGGTGGTAGAATTTTTTCTTTTTCTTTGTATTTTCTTCTACCAGATCTATTTTGTTATATTCTCCTACATTTCCACAAACTTCAAAGTTTCCTTTCAAATGGTATCAAGAATATGCATTTTCTTGCTTCAGGGCCTGAGCTACAGGCAGTTAGATTTGGGTATGTCATTTAGGCGAAAATTGGAAGGAAAAAAGGGGGCCTATCCATTAACTGAAGAATTGAAAGATCTCAATTTAAGGTAACGTTTCTCCCTTGTATGACATACATTTATATTGTTTATGATGATACCATCTATCT
The DNA here is from genome assembly GCF_018296145.1 of Oncorhynchus tshawytscha. Taxonomy (NCBI): domain Eukaryota; kingdom Metazoa; phylum Chordata; class Actinopteri; order Salmoniformes; family Salmonidae; genus Oncorhynchus; species Oncorhynchus tshawytscha. The sequence continues at coordinate 33,831,467 of NC_056434.1, read as the reverse complement.
TTTCATATTTGTGAAAATGGATGTGTTGTTTGACACTTATCTCCCTTATAAAATCCTTTCTAAAACAGAATGGGCACAATTCAATGGATATCAATCAACAAAGAGGTAAGAATATCCTAAAGGCTATAGATGTATAGGGCGCAGGTGACTGCTCCCTTTTGTGTGTGTGTCAGCAAGTATACTGATGAGGATGCACATAAAGGTACTGTGTGTACAATTGATATCGGTTTGCCTCATAATGTTATGCAGATCACATGTATCATCTACAGTTAATGTTTATTAATGGTTTCTCTAAAACCTTACAGGACTCAGTCTCATCAGCCATTTTCCTCCTCCCTTACCTCTTCAATGAACATCCAAGAGGCCTCTACATTATGGACAAGGAAGGCTATGTGTATGAAAACCATTTTTAAAAGTGATGTTTTTTCATTCACATTTATCACAAAAACCAAGGAATGAATACTGTTGTGCACCTTTTGTTAATAAAAACACATTTTATTTGTAACATGCACCGAATACAACATGTGAAATGCTTACTTACAAGTCCTTAACCAACAATCATCTGTATAATTGTAATTGTTAGTATTCAGACTTCACCCTCCCTACACCTCGATTGAAAATCGGTTTGATCACTATGCACTGCAAAATCATTCTGGCTATGGATAGCCAACAGAGGACATCAACATGCCAGAGGATGTACCCATTGGACTTGGGGCTCTGCTCATATATATATATACAGTGCCTTGCGAAAGTATTCGGCCCCCTTGAACTTTGCGACCTTTTGCCACATTTCAGGCTTCAAACATAAAGATATAAAACTGTATTTTTTTGTGAAGAATCAACAACAAGTGGGACACAATCATGAAGTGGAACGACATTTATTGGATATTTCAAACTTTTTTAACAAATCAAAAACTGAAAAATTGGGCGTGCAAAATTATTCAGCCCCTTTACTTTCAGTGCAGCAAACTCTCTCCAGAAGTTCAGTGAGGATCTCTGAATGATCCAATGTTGACCTAAATGACTAATAATGATAAATACAATCCACCTGTGTGTAATCAAGTCTCCATATAAATGCACCTGCACTGTGATAGTCTCAGAGGTCCGTTAAAAGCGCAGAGAGCATCATGAAGAACAAGGAACACACCAGGCAGGTCCGAGATACTGTCGTGAAGAAGTTTAAAGCCGGATTTGGATACAAAAAGATTTCCCAAGCTTTAAACATCCCAAGGAGCACTGTGCAAGCGATAATATTGAAATGGAAGGAGTATCAGACCACTGCAAATCTACCAAGACCTGGCCGTCCCTCTAAACTTTCAGCTCATACAAGGAGAAGACTGATCAGAGATGCAGCCAAGAGGCCCATGATCACTCTGGATGAACTGCAGAGATCTACAGCTGAGGTGGGAGACTCTGTCCATAGGACAACAATCAGTCGTATATTGCACAAATCTGGCCTTTATGGAAGACAGGCAAGAAGAAAGCCATTTCTTAAAGATATCCATAAAAAGTGTTGTTTAAAGTTTGCCACAAGCCACCTGGGAGACACACCAAACATGTGGTAGAAGGTGCTCTGGTCAGATGAAACCAAAATGGAACTTTTTGGCAACAATGCAAAACGTTATGTTTGGCGTAAAAGCAACACAGCTCATTACCCTGAACACACCATCCCCACTGTCAAACATGGTGGTGGCAGCATCATGGTTTGGGCCTGCTTTTCTTCAGCAGGGACAGGGAAAATTGATGGGAAGATGGATGGAGCCAAATACAGGACCATTCTGGAAGAAAACCTGATGGCGTCTGCAAAAGACCTGAGACTGGGACGGAGATTTGTCTTCCAACAAGACAATGATCCAACACATAAAGCAAAATCTACAATTGAATGGTTCAAAAATAAACATATCCAGGTGTTAGAATGGCCAAGTCAAAGTCCAGACCTGAATCCAATCGAGAATCTGTGGAAAGAACTGAAAACTGCTGTTCACAAATGCTCTCCATCCAACCTCACTGAGCTCGAGCTGTTTTGCAAGGAGGAATGGGAAAAAATGTCAGTCTCTCCATGTGCAAAACTGATAGAGACATACCCCAAGCGACTTACAGCTGTAATCGCAGCAAAAGGTGGTGCTACAAAGTATTAACTTAAGGGGGCTGAATAATTTTGCACGCCCAATTTCAGTTTTTGATTTGTTAAAAGAGTTTGAAATATCCAATAAATGTCGTTCCACTTCATGATTGTGTCCCACTTGTTGTTGATTCTTCACAAAAAAATACAGTTTTATATCTTTATGTTTGAAGCCTGAAATGTGGCAAAAGGTCGCAAAGTTCAAAGGGGCCGAATACTTTCGCAAGGCACTGTATATATATATATATATATATATATAAATAATCTGCTTTTCCATTAAAATCATAATAAACACTGACAACTAAAATATTGTGATGCTGATTATTATTTTTTAAAATAATAACAATAATGCTTAAAAATAAACCCTCTTCGAGGAACCATTAATGGGGGATCTTTGAAGAACCACCGTTCTTCTTCGAAGAACTTATAGCGGTTCCCCCGCAGTTTCAATTTGAAGAACCCCTAAAATATTATCCAGAAACGTTTTCACTTTAGAGTGTAAGGAACAAAACTACCAGTACACCTACACAGGGCCGGTTCAGGGCATAAGCGGTCACTTAGGGCCCCCGACCCAATTATTTTTTTTAAGTAAGTATGGAAGAATTAATCATTGCTGAATAACAGCTGGGCATGCAGGGCATGTGCCTAGGAGCCCAGGCCTCCAGGGGGCCCCTATTGATTTTGTTATTCATTCTCATTCAAATGTCTAATTAACATATACTGCGGCGGCAGGTAGCCTCGTGGTTAGAGCGTTGGACTAGTAACCGGAAGGTTGCAAGATCGAATCCCCAGGCTAAAAATCTGTCATTCTGCCACTGAACAAGGCAGTTAACCCACTGATCCTAGGCCGTCATTGAAAATAAGAATTTGTTCTTAACTGACTTGCCTAGTTTAATAAAAGGTTTAAAAAAATGCATTCTTCATTACGAAATGTGCAGAATTGCAGGAAAGTAGCTGTAAAAATGCAAGTTTTATCCCTGCCCAATGGCAAAATGACTAGAAGTGCATGAAATGTGTTATACAATTGCAATGTTTTCTCAATGCCATGGCAAAATGTGTAGAATTGCAGAGAATTTTCTTTAAAACGTACATTTCTCCCCAACGACAAGACGGGGGAACACTAAAATGTTTTACCCCAAGGTAGGGGCCCCGCAAACCAAATCTCGCATAGGGCCCCCAAAAGGCTAGAGCCGGCCCTGCACACACATGTACAGTGCATTCGGAAAGTATTCAGACTGCTTGACTTTTTCCCCATTTTGTTACGGTAGAGCCTTATTCTAAAATTGATCATTCAAAAAAAAAATTCTTCAATATATACACAATTACTTCCGAATGCGCACGACACACACACACACACACACACACACACACACACACACACACACACACACACACACACACACGATCATCATAGCAACGGTTCAGATTGCCAATATAGCCTACTCACGGCTATTGGTGATCCTCCACACACTAGTAGCTACAAACTCCTGGTAAACAGCGAAAGCTCCCAGCATCAGCAGGGCTAAGAACAGCAGATGTTTACGACTCCGTCTCAGCTTCTTCAGCGGGAAGACCGATTTGAACATGTTGATTGATCTCCCTGCTGCTTGCTCCAGAGTACTCAGTCAGTCATTGATTCTGCCACCGTGAATTTAACGGCTTTGTCCGGCAAAGTTGGACCAGACTGACCACTCGTCAGTCTCCCGACCCTGTTCGTGACACACCTGCGGCGCCCCCCAACACTCCCACCTAGCGATGGTCCCGAAACAGTTTGTATTTCATCCCGTAAAAAAACCGCGCTGGCTTCGGCTGCTCTGACTCGAGCGCTATCTTGGATTTAACCGAATCGACACTGGCACGTGGGTTGTCTGACTAGGCTGCAGAACGAATTAAACAAAATGCCTACCAACCCACTGCACATGCACACAGAACATGGACAAACAGATTGCGCACTCGGACAGCGAGAGAGATTTAGGGGTGTGGTTACGTGGCCCACATCTAATTCGCAGCCAGTGGCACAGGTAGTTTCGGGAATCCTTGGGATTAGGTTTAAAATGGTAAAGGTTAGGTTCAAGGTTCAGGAATGTTCAAGGATAGGATATGGACGTAAAAAAGGTTGACCCCATATAGATAGATTATGTGTGTGTGTGTGTGTGCGCATATTATAGATTACCTGGGAGACATAGGCCTGTCACATGATCCCACATGACCTTGATTATAATCTGTTCTTTGTCAAAACTTTAGTTATGCAGTCTAGCAGATAGTGTTCTGTATATTTGTGAGAGTGTACCAAAGACACACCCCCCTTTACATCTGAATATTTTCAATACCAGTGGATGACTTATTATATGGTATTAAATGAGGTCAAGTCAATATATGAGGCAGCAGCACCACACCTGTTAAGTGTTTTTGTAATACAGTGTTTTGTTGTCATAGTCAAACTAACTACACATCAGGATAACAGCCCTATCGCTGGGGATTGAGTAATCTATGTCAGTGTGTTTGTGTGTGGCAGCCTGTGTGTGTTTTATCAGATGAGAGAGTACCCATAAAATGTCACGCCTTGGCGCCCAGTGTGTGTTTTACCCAGCAGTAACCCTCAGTGGTGTAAAGTACTTCAGTTAAAATACTTCTTTAAGTAGTTTTTTTGTGTGTATCTGTACTTTACTATTTCTATGTTTGACAACTTTTACTCAGTGGTGTAAAGTACTTAATTAAGTATTTATTTTGGGTATCTGTACTTTACTATCCTATTCATATTTTTGACTACTTTTACTTTTACTTCACTATAATCCTAAAGAAAATAATGTACTTTTTACTCCATATATTTTCCTTGACACCCAAAAGTACTTGTTCCATTTTGAATGCTTAGCAGGACAGGAAAACGGTCCAATTCACACACTTATCAAGAGAACACGTGGTCATCCCTACTGCCTCTAATCTGGCGGACTCACTAAACACAAATACATCGTTTGTAAATTATATCTGAGTGTTGGAGTGTGCCCCTGACTATCTGTCAATTTTCAAAACAATCAAATGGTCCCATCTGGTTTGCTTAATATAAAGAATTTGAAATTATTTATACTTTTACTTTTACTCTTGTATAGTATATTTTAGCAATTACATTAACTTTTGATACTTAAGTATATTTAGAACCAAATACTTTTAAACTTTTACTCGAGTAGTATTTTACTGGGTGACTTTCACTTTTAATTGAGTAACTTTCTATTAAGGTATCTATACTTTTAATCAAGTATGACAATTGGGTACTTTTTCCACCACTGCTTTTACTTCACTACATTCCTAAATAAAATTATGTACTTTTTACTCCATACATTTTCCCTGACACCCAAAAGTACTCGTTACATTTCGAATGCTTAGCAGGACAGGAAAATGGTCCAATTCACACACTTATCAAGAAAACATCCCTGGCCAGCCCTACTGCCTCTGATCTAGAGGACTCACTAAATGCAAATGCTTCGTTTTTAAATGATGTCTGAGTGTTGGAGTGTGCCCCTGGCTATCCATACATTTTTTACTGTCTGGTTTGCTTAATATAAGGATTGGAAAATTATTCATATTTTTACTTTTGATACTTAAGTACATTTAAAACCAAATACTTTTAGACTTTTACTTAAGTAGTATTTTACTGGGTGACTTTTAAGTTTACTTTCTATTCATTTTCTATTAAGGTATCTTTACTTTTACTAAAGTATGACAATTGGCTACTTTTTCCACCCTTTGTGACCCTGGAGAGGCAGATTGTGTTAATGCCGTAACAGGTTAGCGTCAATTCTTCAATCTTCATACATAATTATTTTTATGCTAGGTTGTAAGGGCATATGTTAGAAAATAAGAACCCTAACTCATGTAGCACAATATTCCATTCATTCAGCAGGAATCTCTATTCCGTTACATTAATGTCAAAGAGCAGGTGAAAGCTAATATCTGGGCTCGGCCTCCATCATGTTGCTTTAACCTGTCCTGCTTTCCCCTTCTTTCTCTCCAGCCATAGCATGTGATCTTCATCTGTTTACTTATTATTTGAGATGGAAACTAGGACACCGGTGTGTGTGTGTGACCGAAACAGGAAGTAGAGACACCTGATAATGTTATGGCCTACCATTTTCCATATGCACAAAAAGCTTATTTCTCTCAAATTTTGTGCACAAATTTGTTTACATCCCTGTTAGTGAGCATTTTTCCTTTACCAAAAGAATCCATCCACCTGACAGGTGTGGCATAACAAGAAGCTGATTAAATAGCATGATCATTACACATTTTCCACAAAGTGCCGGGGACAATAAAAGGCCACTCTAAAATGTGCAGTTTTGTCACACAACACAATGCCACTGATGTCTCAAGTTTTTAGGGAGCGTGCAATTGGCATGCTGACTGCAGGAATGTCCACCAGAGCTGTTGCCAGACAATTGAATGTTAATTTCTCCACTATAAGCCACCTCCAATGTCATTTTATAGAATTTGGCAGTACGTCCAACCGGCCTCACAATCACAAACCATGTGTATGGCGTTGTGTGGTTGAGCAGTTTGCTGATGTCAACATTGTGAACAGAGTGCCCCATGGTGGTGGTGGGGTTATGGTTTGAGCAGGCAAAAGCTACGGACAACAAAGACCTTTGTATTTTATCTATGGCATTTTGAATGCACAGCGATACCGTGACGAGATCCTGAGGCCTAAAGTCATGCCATTCATCCGCTGACATCACCTCATGCGAAAGCATGATAATGCACGGTTCCATGTCGCAAGGATCTGTACACAATGCCTGAAAGCTGAAAATGTCCCAGTTCTTCCATGGTCTGCATACTCACTAGACATGTCACCTATTGAGCATGTTTAGGATGCTCTGAAATGGCGTGTACCACAGCGTAATCCTGTCCCCGCCAATATCCAGCAACTTCGCAAAGCCATTGAAGAGGATTGGGACAACATTCCAGAGGCCACAATCAACAGCCTGATCAACTCTATGCGAAGGAGATGTGTTGCACTGCACACCAGATAAACTGGTTTTCTGACCACGCCTCTACCTTTTTTTTTTAAACAGTATTTGTGACCAACAGATGCATACATGTATTCCCAGTCATGTGAAATCCATAGATTAGGGCCTAATGAATTTATTTAAATTGACTGATTTCCTTATATGGGAAAGGAAAGGGGGGATACCTAGTCAGTTGTACAACTGAATGCCTTCAACTGAAATGTGTCTTCCGCATTTAACCCTCTGAATCAGAGGTGCGGGGGAGGCTGCCTTAATCGACATCCACGGAACAGTGGGTTAACTGCCTTGCTCAGGGGCAGAACGACTGATTTTTACCTTGTCAACTCAGGGATTCGATCCAGCAACCTTTCAGTTACTGGCCCATCACTAACCACTAGGCTACTATTTTTATTTTAAATGTGGCAAATAGTACTTAAATAAAAAAATTATGCAAACTGGATTTTTGCATTACAGTTTGTCTGATTATGCACGCATAAATGGTCAAATAAATTGCGAATGAGATATTGATTTATCTTTACCCAATTTACATTTTTAATTTTGGCAGCTATACGCTTCCATACAATACAAGCTCACAAGACTGGTTTATTTAAAGTTTAAATGCAATGATCGTGAAAATTGCTTCTTTTGATTTTTACATGCATTTTCCTATATCTGGGTACTCTGATCAGGTTGTAGATATACTGTACTATACAAGGCCTCCCAGACTGCTAACTGATGTCCATTTCCATTAAGGAAGCCTTATGACAGTTTAGAGTTGTGAGTGCAATTATATTTTTGTGAAAATGTATTATTTATCTAAAACAAGCACTTTTCTACCTAGATACTCTGGCTAGACTGTAGATATACCATACATACTCAGATATGGTGAAAATTGATTATTCATAAATATTTTCCTCTAATGCGCTTGTATGGTATATACAAAGCATTAGGAACACATGCTCTTTTCTTGACATAGACGGACCAGGAGAATCCAGGTGAATGCTATGATCCATTATTGAGGTCACACACTTCAAATCAGTGTAGGGGAGGTAGGGGGAAGAGAAGCAGTGGCATAAAGTATTTAAGTACATATATTAAGTACTACTTAAGTTATTTGGGGTATCTGTACTTAAATATATATATATATATATATATATAGTGGACAACTTTACTTAACTACATTCCTAAGAAAATAATGTACTTTTTACTCCATACATTTTCCATGACACCCAAAAGTACTGATTATATTTCAAATGCTTAGGACAGGGAAATGGTTTAATTCACACACTTCAAGAGAGCATCCCTGGTCATCCCTACTGCCTCTCATCTGGTGGACTCACTAAACAAAAATGCTTTGTTTGTAAATAACGTCCAAGTGTTGGTGTGCCCCTGGCTATCCGTTAAAAATAAGGGGGAAAAAAATGGTGCCATCTGGTTCTCTTAATATAAAGGAATGTACATTTATTTTACTTAATACTTAAGTATATTTAAATCCAAATACTTTAGACTTTTACTCAAGTAGTACTTTACTGGGTGACTTTTACATGAGTTATTTTCGATTAAGGCATCTTTACTTTTACTCAATTATGACAATTGGGTACTTTTTTCACCACTGGGGAGATTCATTTCGGGGGGGGGCAGAAGATGCATTTCTGATTTAACCGTTGGCCAAAGAAAGTTGTATTGTACAAAACATGTGGATACACAAAAACAAGAGTTTGAGTCATTTCTGTTTATTAGATCCTACAGAGAACCAACCGTAATGCTCCAATCAGAAAGACCCCCCAATCAACACAAGAATTTGACACCCCAAACCCCACCCACTGACCAATCTCACTCCCTAGCTGCTCCGTCCTGTTCCAACACACTTGATTCTACAAACCAACTGCTATACAGGACTGTGATTAGCTGAATCAGGTATTATTCTAGAGCCAGGTCCGCTGGAGCTGGATGCTGTAAGTCTGCATCTCAAATGACACCCATTATCTATATAGTGCACTACTTTATAGCAGCCTCCTCGGGTTAGACACAGGGCACTGGTCAAAAAGTTGGACATATGTCATCTACAGGGTATCGAGTGTGATTTGGGATGCAGCCATAGACTATAATAAGACTATATATGTAATCTGACTGAGCTTTATACTGGCTGAGTTCAACCAGGAGAAGCTGCTAGTTCATATCAGCTACTACACACACACACACACACACACACACACACACTTTCCAGTCGTGAAGTAAATCATCCCATTAAGAACAGTTAAAGAGAGAAATCATAAACCCAGGGTAAGAACATACAGTGTTTGAGAAGCAGAGAGCAATTGTTTAGTGAGCATGACTTCTGCTAGAGAGGGTGCTGCTACGGTCAGCAGACACAGTCGCACACACACAGGGAGCAGACCCCAGGAATTGATTAGTTGGCCTTGGAAAGGGGGGGGGGGTGATTACACACATCTAGTACTGAGCTTCCAACTCCATTAAGCAAAGAAGTCTGAGTAGGGGCGTGCAGGGAGGAGGCAGCCTGCTACATGCTAACCAGAGGGAGGGGGAATCCTTTTAGCCACACCTCTGGAGTGCAGTCAGCTACAGAAGGCCCACCCAGCCAGCTAGCTGCCATGATGATAGCACACAGACACACAGGAGATACAGTCGAGCCATGGACACACATGCACTTCTCTCAAACACACTAACACTTTCTCTTTAGAAACACAAATGTCTGAAGTTAAGTCTTCATGACAGACAGACTACCACATCTGTCTCCAGCAGTCATTACTCCTGTCCTCCACTCTCCTCCACCTCCATCCCTCCTCCATTCTCCATCCCCTTGTCAGCCTCCTCCTGATCATCACAGCAGAGAGAGTAAGAGAGATTTTAATACAGTTTAGTTCAATGTTCAGAGGTGATGTAGCTTCATAGACAGGTTGGCTGACAATGTCATAAATGATGCGTCTGTGGCCAGGAGGCGTGTGTGGTTATGATTCTGAATGGTCAGATAGCTAGCAACAACGACAAGCTGCTACCATGTAGGGAATTGTAGGTGGCTCGTTAATGATACCATGTCTTGTTTTTAGGTGTTTTGACTGATGTCATGTCTACGCTAATATGGTTAAAATAACAATGTATTTGAGAGACATGTGCTCATAATGCAAATGTATTTATGTTTTCAACAAACATGGAGACTAATTATAGTTTGCATGTTGTCAACAGTCTAAGCCAACCCAGTATATTTTGCCCCATAGTTGCGCAGTGTTGTCATGGTACCAGAATTGACTTCAATACCAGGTTTAGTATCACAATACTCAATACCACATAAACAAGACATATTAACCAAAGTCACAGAATGGCACTTGATCCAGACAGAAACTCAGCTACTGCTCTGTTCAATCGTTGGGCACCTTTCGAGTTCAATATCATTACATGTGATTACATTCCACTTTTTTTTCTCTTTTTAAAAAAAACATCAACATTATTCAGACACAGCCATGTACAGTGCATTTGGAAAGTATTCAGACCACTTGACCTTTTCTACATTTTGTTACGTTACAATCTAAAAATGTATCTGATTTTTATTTTTTTCAATAAATTGGCAAAAAATTCAAAAACCTGTTTTTGCTTTGTCATTATGGGGTATTGTGTGTATATTGAGGGGGAATAAAATATATTTTATCCAATTTAGAATAAGGATGTAGAAAAAGTCAATGGGTCTGAATGCTTTCCAAATGAATCAGGCTAGGCCAATTGTGCGTCGCCCCATGGACCTCCCGGTCGTGGCCGGCTGCGACAGAGCCTGGCCTCGAACCCAGAGTCTCTGGTGGCACAGCTTAGACCACTGCGCCACCCGGGAGGCCCATAATTATACAATCAATGTGACTTTAAATTTTTGTTTTTACCAATTACACAACGGTAATCATGTATTTGAATGGTAAATCTTGATTTACCCAGTTTATCAATAGAGATGTAGCCTAGGCCTATCCACAATACAGGTGAAGGCATTTTCAATAGGAGTGTGTACACGCATTGAGTTATTGAGCTTGTGTTGGCTGATTTCATGGGGCTAAGATAACAAACAACCTGCTTTCCTTCCATTTGGGACTTATTATACTGATCAACAACATTTGCATAGAAGTATCTTAATTTATAAATGACTAAGTGGATCGTGCCTGATCCACTTAGTCATTTATAAATTAAGATACTTCTATGCAAATGTTGTTGATCAGTATAATAAGTCCCAAATGGAAGGAAAGCAGGTTGTTTGTTATAATAAGCTATAATAAGGGGTCGACTGTGCTGATAGACAAACTTGATCCGCGAGACACATGAGAATTACCGAAATTAACACATTCTAATACCAAAATGTTTTTCATTTTCATGTTCTAATATCAAAAAAGTACCAAAGTTTTGGTATACCGTCAGTTTTGTTGATTAACAACCAACCTGTCTATAGGATGCTAAGTGTGAGTTAACCTGCCATCTGGTGGTTAATTTAGAAAACTACAGCCTTGTTCTGTGTTTTCTTCAGTATTCCATCACCACTTACATTGGGGCAAGGGGAATTGTGTGGTGTGGAAGGACTAGGAAAAGTGTGTAGTGTGTAGGGGCTAAGGGCTGTTTGTCTCACCTTAGCGTCTCTCTCAGCAAACTTCTGGAACATGTTGGCATAGAGCCTCTTGTCCTTCTCATGCTGCTCCTTAATCTGTTTCTGGCACAGAGCCACCTGGAAGGGCAGAAAAACAGAGAGACCCAGATCAGACAGACAGCAGGGCATGAGATGGGGCATCCAGAAGAGGGGGACGTTTCGACTGAGGCACACAAAGACCATTCTAGTACAGTACCTGGCTTTTGGCGGCCTTGTTGCTAGGATACAGTTGTATGACACGCTGGAAGTCTGCTCTCGCCCTATCAAACTCCTTCATGGCAAACAGCGCCTCCCCCCTCCGGAATAGAGCCTTTTCATTAGTGTTGTCCAGCTCCAGGGCCTACACACAAGAATGAGAGAGAGCAGGAACCATAGGTGAATAAGTATGGTGTGGAATATTCAGGTAGTCAGATATGTTCAGATACAGTCAGGTGTGTGTCTTCTGAGTGAGTGTACCTTGTCACAGTTGTCAAAAGTAGAGCTTGGTTCCTGTAGCTTGAGGAAGCACATGGCCAGGTTGAGGTGAGCAGCCAACCGCAGGGCTTGAGCCTTCTGCTCCTCCCCCTCGGGTAAACTTGATTCATTCTCCAGCCAGGACACAATCCTCTTATACTGGACAGACGCTTGGCGATACTTTCCCTCCTACACACAAACACATATCATATTACAGCCTGTGTAAATCTGCACCAATGTTTGAAGCTACTTCCTTTCACACAACAGAAACGTTAATACACACCCACCTTGAAATACTGTGTTCCCTTCTCCTTGACAATGATGCTCTGCTCCAGTTTCTCTGCGGAGTTCATTTCCCAGGATTCCTTGGCCTGTGGAACAGGAAATCCTTTAGTTAGCCAGCTAGCATATCACCTCTCAGAACACCAGACACATCTAAGGAACGTTCAGTAGGCAAAATGTGTGGAAATGCCATGAACAAAATGCAGAAGGGATGTTTCTGGACAGGATCGTCTAATTGATATGGCTAAAGGGTCATACCTTCTCGAAGGTGGTCAGTTTGAGTTTGTATTGCAGAGTGGCTTCACCAGGAATATTGTACTTGCTGTTGCCTGTGTTTCCATAGCCATACCTTCACACACACACACACACACACACACACACACACACACACACTTAGATATACAGAGCACAGGGGGCTGCTGAGGGGAAACAGCTCATAATGGCGCAAATGGAAAACACATGGAAACCATGTGTTTAATACCATTCCGCTCCAGTCATTAACACGAGCCCGTTCTCCCCAATTAAGGTGCCACCAACCTCCTGTGATATAGAGTGCAGACAACTCGGCTAATATGCCCAGAGAACACACAATTACACATTTCTCAAAACAACATAGTATGTACACTAGGTTTGTAGTGGGTATTACTTGGGTTTGATGATGAAGAGGGACTCCTCTCCCTGCTCCATAGCCATCAGGGCTTTTTCCACTCCGCTTGGCAGACCCAGGCTCTCTCCATCTCCCAACTCAAACTTCAGCTCCCTCTTGTCAAACACCTTGCCCTCACAGCTGCCCTCCAAACACACTGCAGGGGAAAGAGAAAGATAGGTGTGAGAGAGCTGGTAGGTCTTAGTTTAGTTTGGCGTATCCCTGTTCCTTATTGATGATGCGTTTGTGTGTGCGCGCTCGTACCTTCTACGGCAGCTCCTTCATTAGGCTTGGTGTATCCCTCTCCCTTAGTGATGATGCGACGGATGATTCCTCCATCCTCTCCCTCAGTGATGTCCTCCCCCCGAAACTCAAACAACTCCACCTAACACACAAAAAACATTCAATTTGAGCACTCTTACAAAGTCACATGTCAATGTTGGCACAGAATGTGTATCTCAACTTCTAAATCCCTGACAGACAGAGGGTTACCTGGAAGACAAGTGTAGCGTTGGGGGGTATCTTCGGGGGGCTGCCAGCAGTGCCGTAGGCATACTCTGGTTTACAGATCAGCTGGCTGATCTCTCCTACTTTCATAGTAGCCACTCCCAGGTCCCACGCCTTGATTACCTGGCCTACACACACACACACACACACACACACACAGTTATAGTAGCCACATCAAGGTCCAACACCTTGATCACCTGGCCTACACTAACAGACACACACCTTTGCCCAGCTCAAAGGAAAACTTCTCTCCTCGTTCACGACTGGAGTCAAACAGGGTTCCATCCATCAGGGTGCCAACATAGTGAACAAACACCTTGTCTCCAGTCATAGGCAGCTCTGTCCCTGTGCCTTCCTGCTTCACCAACTAGAGATGGAGGTGAGGTAGAGACTGAAGATTAGTTGTGCTGTAGCAATGTATGTGGTCCAGTACACTGAACAGAAATTCAACCTAACATGTAAAGTTTCATGAGCTGAAATAAAAAGATCCCAGAAATGGTTCAATACAGACAAAAAGCTTATTTTTCTCTAATTTGTTTTACATTCCTGTTCTTGCGCCTTTATCCTTTGTCAAGAGAATCCATCCACCTAACAGGTGTGGTATATCAAGAAGCTGATTAAACAGTATGATCATTACACAGGTGCAACTTGTGCCGGGGGCAATAGAACGCCACTAAAATGTGCAGTTTTGTCACACAAGGCCACAGATGCTTCAAGTTGAGGGATCGTACAATTGGCATGCGGGCTGCAGGAATGTCCACCAGAGCTGTTGCGAGAGAATTGAATGTTCATTTCTCTACCATAAAATGCCATTTGAGAATTTGTCAGTATGTCCAAAAGGCATTATAGAAATTGGCAGTACATCCAACCATGTTCGGGATGCCCTGGATCGACATTGTGTTCCAGTTTCAGCCAATATCCAGCAACGTTGCACAGCCTTTGAAGAGGAGCGGGCCAACATTTCACACACCACAATCAACAGCCTGATCAACTCTATGCGAAGGAAATGTGTAGCGCTACATGAGGCAATTAATGGTCACACCAGATACTGACTGGTTTGCTGATCCACCCCCTTTTTTAAGGTATCTTTTTTCCCAGTCATGTGAAATCCATAGATTAGAGCATAATGCGTTTATTTCATAACTCAGTAAAGTCTGAAATTGTTGGATGTTGCGTGTATTGGTCTCCAATGGAATGCTGCACGGTTGTTACCAGAGGCAGTTGCAGCACCTTTGTGTGAGGTGCATACCTTAGATATATTATTGTCTCGGCCGTAGGCCAACATTATGGTGGCAAGACATATGAACTTAAAGGTTATAGATCTGCTGGCTATCGAAGATGTGGGTAGCTAGCCAGTTAGCTTGCTAACCATGTAAGTCCAACATGTTTATCGCTGGCTAACGTTAGCAAACGGCAAAACCCAAATGTTGCCAATTCAGTCGTTGTACTGCGCAAAACCATCTAAGTAGTCTTAAGTTAACCTAGCTAACCAAATTACGAAAATAAAATGTTAGAAATAGTTTAGGCTACCGTAGTTCTGGTAATATTATTCATTGCATTGGCTAGGTAAGCGAGCAAGCCCACGTTAGCTAAGCTAGCTGACAAACTAACGTAGCTTTCTCAGTTACCTTTAAAACCCCTCCATCTTTCTTCTGCGTGATATCCTCTCCCTCCATCGGGATGTTGTTCTGTTCTTCGTTGGTCACCTCTTCAGCAGTCATAGCCCTGGAGCCCCTGGCCTGAAACAGTGTCTGCTGACGTTAGCTAGCTAACAATACGGCTGGCTAGCAGGGCGCAAGCTAGCTAGATAACTATGGTTCGGAGAGGAGAGCTGCGCCACAAATCAGCTAGATCAAGAATCCGTTTGTCTTGTTAGCTATATTTCGCACATTTAGCGCCAAATTATGCCGGATATCGACCGTTGTGCACCAGTCTCCAAACTGAATGTTTGCTATTGAGCTGCTTGGCTAATAAGTCAAGGGGTCCACGTTGCTGTGTTGTTTGCTTAGTTCTAGCATCTGGAGGAAAAGCCGAGAACTTTCCAGATACTCAGCGAGGAAAGGGGGGTGGCGGAATTGTCATCGTCGTTTGAAGCTAGTGACTCAATTGCCGTCTAACGAAACACCCATAATGTCCATTAGCTCACACATTGTTTTATGGTGTGATAAATACATGTATTGGGATCTTTTTTAAACAATGTTTTATTTGGCGGAAAGCTGGCGTATTCAGGACAACTCGGAAACGTAACATTTCGACTTGTAAACACATTGTAGAAAGATGAGGCCCGAGTTTCACAATTGGAAATGGTCAGAATCAACTAATATGAAGCTCTACGCAAATAACTTGCTTTAATTTTAACTCGGAGTTTTCGACTTGTCATGAATAAACTCTCTTAAATAATACATTTTACTTCAAATAAAAGCCGTCAGCCCAGCGCTGCGTTCGTGATAATTTAGAACTCGGAAATGTATGACTTGGAAACTAGTTGTAGAAAGATGACGTTTGGAAACGATCAGAATCAACCAATAGGAGGCTCTATGCTCTTTAACTCAGAGGTTCCGAATTTCAGAGTAGTCTTGAACACGCATGAGGTCTGAGCATAGAAGACAGAGAAAGAGACATCTATCACTGGCAACAAAAAAAATCTAGTCAGGGTGGGTGAACGTGGAAGGGAAAATTGAGCACGTTCGAGTGGATCACTTTGTCAAGACCAGGGGAGAATGACTGCCCCCTTTCTTTGAAGACACTAAAGTTTAAGGCCGACCACAGTACTGCAGGCATGTTTCTAAGACAATACTGGTACCAATAATTGCTTCTAATACACCACACATCTCCTTGAATTGATTATTTTAAAAATGCACACAGTACTGCCAAATTGCAGATACTGATAGTGAGGGTATGCTTAGTCAGTCACTTGCATGAACACAGAAAACAGTTATTAGTAAAGCACATGAATAGAGCACAGACATTGATTTTTAGAAAAGCACAAAAACAAAAATTTCCACGGTGCTGGAGATCAGAGGTGTCCAGTGTGATAATGGCAGATTGAGTAGTGCAGAAGGTGTCGTATGCTGAGGCAGTGAAGAGAGTAGTAGAGGAAGATGGGTTCAGGGTGAGGGACCCTAAGAGGATCCCAATGAGTAGGCTGAGGCCAATAGAGAGTGATAGGAATAACATGTGCTTCAGTAAGTTTTTTTGTGTGTGTGTGTTGGGTGGGGGGGCGTTCATGGCAATGGTTGTCAATTGTACCGCAGGGATGGAACACAATTCAGAGGATATATGTGGTGGCAGCTGCAGAGAAGTACTTGGGTGTACAAGATTTTACTGCAGAAGACTTACACATTGTTTTGAATGATAGTGTCCCGTCCTCCCAGGCTGCTGGCGTGTAGTAGGATCTGATAGGGCCAAAGTAGTGGAATTGTGGTGAGGTTTTAATGGGTGCAGGGTTAGTTGGTTGGGCAACTTTTTCACGAAGTGTAATGAATTCCTCTCCAAGGCAATCAGCAATTTAGTACCGGGAGGTGTGCTCCTGTTTTCTCAGCGGCAGTGTTCCCGTCGCAAAACTAAGACTCTCGTCGCACACAACCCATGTGGAATTTCTGGTCTCTGGCAGTGTTTGGAACTGCCGATCTGCAGTCAAGAATGCAGAGTTAATCTCAGCCTATGCTGCCCTTCAGTCCCTTGACTTTTTTGCCCTAACGGAGACATGGATCACCCCAGAGAACAGGCTGCTACTCCATCTGACTATGTTTTTTTTCTTCATCTGACTATGTTTTTTCTCATGGTCCGAGAGCATCTGGTGGTGGCACACTGCTACTCATTTCTCCAAAGTGGAGATTTTCTCTTTTCTCCCTCTCTCACCTGTCCATCTCCTCATTTGAATTCCATGCTGTCACTGTCACTTGTCCACTCAAGCTTAACATTGTTGTCATCTGCCCACCAGGTGTCCTTAGAGAGTTCCTCAATGAGCTTGACACCTTGGTAAGCTAAATTCCTGATAATGGCTCACTGCTCTTCGTACTTGGCGACTTCAACTTCGCAACATCTGCCAGTTGGCACTATGCATTCAGGCAGGTAGCGTTCTCCTGGCATCCGCTAAACCCAGATTCGTCCGTCGGACTGCCAGATGGTGAAGCGTGACTCATCACTCCAGAGAACGCGTTTCCACTGCTCCAGAGTCCAATGGAGGCCAGCGTTACACCACTCCAGCTGATGCTTGGCATTGCACATGGTGATCTTGGGCTTGTGTGTGGCTGCTCGGCCATGGAAACCCATTTCATGAAGTTCCT
Source organism: Oncorhynchus tshawytscha (assembly GCF_018296145.1). NCBI lineage: Eukaryota > Metazoa > Chordata > Actinopteri > Salmoniformes > Salmonidae > Oncorhynchus > Oncorhynchus tshawytscha. The sequence continues at coordinate 33,813,538 of NC_056434.1, read as the reverse complement.
GACGAACAGTTCATGTTCTGATGTTGCTTCCAGAGGCAGTTTGGAATTCAGTAGTGACAGTTGCAACCTAGGACAGACCATTTTTATGCGCTGTGCTTCAGCATCGGCGGTTCCTTTCTATGAGCTTGTGTGGCCTACCACTTCGCTACTGAGCCATTGTTGTTCCCAGATGTTTCCAATTCACAATAACAGCACTTGCAGTTGAGCGGGGCAGCTCTAGCAGGGCAGACATTTGACTTGTTTGAAAGGTGGCATCCTATGATGGTGCCACGTTGAATGTTCCTGAGCTCTTCAGTAAGGCCATTCTACTGCCAATATTTGTCTATGGAGATTGCTTGGCTGTGTGCTCAATTTTATACACCTGTCAACAACGGGTGTGACTGCAATAGCCAAATCCACTCATTTGAAGGGGTGTTCACATACTTTTGTATACACTGTATAGTGTATATTAAATATTCCCACAGCACCCCCCCTCGCACCACCTCCCAAAATAAAAAATACTTTTGTGAACTAACACTCACATGTTACTTTTCCCCCCATTACAGCTCTAACTTGGCTGATAGTAAGTACATTTTTCCTCAATAAAGTAGCTATAACTGTGATATGTGGTTTCCCCAACTAGCTATCTTAATAAGATGAATGCACTAACTGTAAGTCTCTCTGGATAAGAGGGTCTGCTAAATGACACATTTTTTTATTTCATACTACAGAATAGTAGGTATTAACGAACGATAACGAATCAAAGACAGAGAACAAGTCAGGGCAACTCAATTATAGCCTATGGCAATGCTGACTCAAGAAAATATGGTTATTCAGTATTTCAGTGAGGGAAGTAATTTACAAAAACTGGAACGGGATATACATTTGTAATTGAAGGAAACTATCAGTTAAAAAAAACTGGAGGCCTGGCGCATTGCGCTCTTTTCTCAAAATTCTCTCATATATATATATATATATAGTGTGCAGTGGTACGAGACAGAGAACAGCTACTCAGCCTGGCCACAGAAACACACTCCTGCCCCTACTACGATACACGCTTCACTATATCCCCCAAACAGGTAAACACCATCACACTCACCTTTTCCTTCAAATTATTAGGTATTACGTTGTAAGTCCCAGGCCCTTTTTATTTAACTGTTACCCCTTTTTCTCCCCAATTTTGTGGTATCCAATTGGTCTTGTCTCATTGCTGCAACTCCCATGCGGACTCAGGAGAGGCGAAGGTCGAGAGCCGTGCGACTTCCGAAACACAACCCAACCAAGCCACACTGCTTCTTGACACAATACTCATTTAACCTGGAAGCCAGCCGGACCAATGTGTTGGAGGAAACAGCGTGCACCTGGCGACCGTGTCAGCGAGCACTGCGCCTGGCCCGCCACAGGAGTTGTAAGTGTGCGATGGGACAAGGACATCCCTGCTGGCCAAAGCTTCCCCTAAGCCGGACAATGCTGGGCCAATTGTGCACCGCTCCATGGGTCTCCCGGTCGCGACAGAGCCTGGACTCGAACCAAGAATCTCTAGTGGCACAGCCAGCTATATATATATATACACATATACAGTGGGGCAAAAAAGTATTTAGTCAGTCACCAATTGTGCAAGTTCTCCCACTTAAAAAGATGAGAGGCCTGTAATTTTCATCATAGGTACACTTCAACTATGACAGACAAAATGAGAAAAAAAATCCAGAAAATCACATTGTAGGATTTTTAATGAATTTATTTGCAAATTATGGTGGAAAATAAGTATTAATAAGTAAGCCTAAATGGTCCGCTGGAATAAGGTATTGAGAATGGAGTCGTATTTAAAATGCTGAATCATAGAAGAGTCAGTTACCTAAATCTAATGAATTCTAAATAATAACGGAGAGATAATTACGATAGAGTTGTGCCCATCTAAATGTTTTTATTCTTATGGATTGACTGACATACGTTACATTTTGGAGTAGAGAAAGTTGGAAAGTTTGGTTTTACTCTTACGGTAGAATTAAAGCAGAACTCAGTTTGAGTAGGGGGTATATTTTTGCCAGGCAGGAATAAGAGAGTTTGTTGCAGTGTTGCCAACTCATTTTTAGGGTAAGTTGCTGGAGGCAGGTTGATTTGTTGCTAAAAGACGTTGTGATATCATTGCGTGATAACGTAGAATACACAATAACGTTACTCAAATTGATTTGACAGTTGTTCAGGTACAGACTCCCACTCTTTTCTGTACTTCTGGCAGTACAATTTTAATTGAGAGATGTTTATTGATGTTGTAAGTTATGTTCAAGATCAAACATTTGTGACCAACTGTATTCATTGGGTTTGGCTTGTCGAACCCGTTCTACTGCTGCTGCAGTCAGCCAACAATGATTTGCAATTCGTTGAAATTGCTGCTGCCTGGGCACTGGCTGAGCGCCTGCTGCTGACGTCGCTCACAATGCACTTTTGCAGCCAGGCAATGATGTTGTGACTGAGGGTGTGACAGAGAAAATTGTTTTTGTCATTTAGAGGGAAAATGCGTGCATTATAGCTTTGAGTCACTTTTCAAAAGTTGCTAAAAGTTCCAAATACATTTTTAAAAGTAGCTACATTTGTCATGGTAGTCTGAAAAGATGCTAAATCTAGCAACAAAATTGCTAGGTGGGCATCACTGGTTGGTGGTGCGCGCGCTGGGCTATATTTGGCTGTAAGGGATTCAGGTCTGAATAGTTGAATTGTAAAAGTTTTGTGATAGTTCCCGTTTATTGATTTTTGGTTTTATTGTTTAGGTAACACCAGTGAATTTGAACAGGAAGATAATGTATTCTAAACATTATAATCTGTTTCCATTACATGGAACCATGTCAGGTCGGCAAAGTGGATTGCATGTTGAGTTAATTTTATTTTAAAGGGACAGTGCACATTAATCACAGTTGTGGGTGTCTAATGGCAGGGTATTCCTATCAAGCATTTTGAGAGACGATTTGCAGACAGGCCGAATGGGTTTTAATGTTGCAAAGCAAGCTTTGGCTAAACTAGTCAGGTAGTAGGAATTTCATAGATTTAAAGTAAAGAATTGTATCCAGGGGTAGCGCATGCTCAATTAATTACATATAAACATTGAGAAAATTTAAAACTAATGATTGGAGGGAGTACAATGGAATTAGAATGCTGACAAAGTGGTTTTCCTGGGAAAAGGAGGCTTCATTGTCTCTCTTTGGAAATGTTTTCCGGGGCTATAATCTTGAAGGGAGCGAGTGAGATAGAGGCATGTTTCTACCAAAATTGAAAAGGCTTGGATATGTTTTGTTTGTTTTTAGCCTTAGGGTTTGAGGAGATTTCCATTTGTCCTAGAGACGAAATCTTAAACAGGTACACACACTGGAAGTTTTATTTTCTGAGTTTTAATTAAACACGTGAATTCTTTAGGTAAAGGGAATGTTCTGGCAACCTGGGATACAAAATGTAGAAAATGGTTGATCGTTTTTCTTTGATTTGTATAATATAGTATGAAACACAACTATAAAAGGGTGGTATGACCTTTGACCTCTATCCTGGCTTTCCTTTGTGGTCTGATCAGCCTCATGGGAGGGCCATTTGGATAATGAATTTAAGGTAATTTGTGATACTGATTTTAAGGTAAATTGAGTAATTGATCATTATGAACGAGTTTATAGTTCTTTGACATAGTTGTGAGTTGAACTAATGAGAAGAAAGAAATGGCATAGCCTTGGACTAATGGTAGACTTATGTTAAGTATGTAGAACCTAATCCAGGCCAACAGGACAGGGATATATGACATCTGTGGTGATTCAGGATTATTGAGAACATCGAGATAACCTTAATCAACCTATGTAATTACTTTAGAGATGGCCACCATAGACATGGATTTTAGAAATATCACCTGAGTTCAGACAGTGAGACATTTAGTCAATATTTGGAAACACCTCATATTTGATAGTGACTGTTATGAGAAAGAGCAACAGACAGATAGGAGGAAGGGCAGACGGAGAAGCCCTCCCCGCACTGCTGAGACCTTGATGGTTTGGGAGCAGAGAGGAGAGGGGGGCTGTTACTGAGTGGAGACAAAAGGGACCTGACACTGAACCATTGCCTAGAAATTATTTGGCACAACAGGCTGAAATAGTAGCATTGACTAGTGCCTGTGAAAGCAGCACAGATACATCTTAAAGTAGATAAGACACATGACAGAGAATTGTTACAGGATAGACATGAACGAACGCCCCAGGGAGAATTGGACATGTAGAGAATGAAAGGGGCGGTCCTACAAGATAATGTCATACATAAGGATAATTTACTAATCTTACCTAAGTCATTGTTTAGATATGCAGCAATGTATAATAAACGAATAACAAAAAAATTATATAGTGTTCCCAACTTATTTGTCAGACACGATTATGGTAACTGGAATATTAGGTCAAGATATTATCCCTAGAGTTGGTTTACTAGGATCGATTTCTTTAAATAATGGATGACAGTTTAGCTAATCAGGTAGAGAAGAACCGAATACCAATAGGGTTCGGGAGTTACCTCTCCAACGAAGATTCCCTGACCCCGCCCTATCCTCCCTGTGTGCGATCCTAGAAGTGAAAGTGTGGGCTGGCCTCTAACTGAGGATATGTTCTCCGGAAAAGGGTGGGGCTTTACAGGAGTGCTGATTGGTCTGAGCTGTCTTATTGTGGGAGCCATCTTCCTAATACACCATGATCCATCCAAGAATGCAGAAGGTGGTAACTTGACCCATAGTGTAGATGGTGAGGATTTTGTATTAACCAAGTATAAGAGATCACTTGATCTGGGTAAACAGGAAGTGAGAGTGGAGATCAGGAAGGATGTCTCAGTTGAGTTCTATGTAGACCAAATAGGGTCTCTGACCCCGTGGCAGTCTAGGACTATGAGCCATTATCGAAGATATCTGTGCAGGTCCCCGTGTAGTTCATGGAAACAGGTCACAGCTCACACCGAGAGAGAGGGCTATAAAAATCCACATTCCCAGTATGGAAGAAGGTGGAGTATAGTGAAGGTGAGGGTTTTTGACTGTAATCCGGAGCAAGGGAAATATTGCGTAAAGGTACGAATTACCATTAAAAATGTAAAGGAAGAGGATCTCGGGTTATGGTATGTTGGATTTGATCAGGTTTCGGTTGATACCCTAGTGCCATTCCGGGTAGAAGAGGTTAGGGCAGGTGATAGCTCTATAGTCAGCCAGAATACAAGCAGAGCCCCTGACAAAACAGATACTGACCGTGGAGTCGTCCAGAGCCAAGGGCCGGTGTGGATAGTTCAGACGAAAGATCTTAAGGAAGTGATTGAGGTGGAAACTGGTTATGAGGATTCTAACCTATGGTTAGAATGGATTCAGTATACAGCCAGATCAGTAGTGAAAGAAGAATGTTATGCCTGCGCCACAGCAAAACCTCAGTTGACAACCATTCCCTTTCCATTTGATGGAATTGATGCACCCAGGGTAATGGCCTGTATGGTAAAGCTGTTCATGAGGGCAGGGAAGCCGGACAATGACAGTTGCATTGATCTGCATTATCTGTATCCCCATGTGCCCATTACATCCAGACTTCCCCCTTTCACAGTTACAGGAGGACATTATTATTGTATGGCTCGATACATCACACACGGATGGGACGTAGGGGAAGTAAGAACATGCAATAGGACAGAGAACGTTACAACTGACAAGACAATGAGGGACCACCCTGACTGGGTGGTTGAGTTCTGAGGACTTTAGTAAGATAAAAAGTCCTAGAGCGGATGTCTGGTGGTTGTGTGGAGGTATGAAGCTGTGGCCCCACCTGCCTACAAATTGGAACAGTGCAGTGCAGTTAGGCATGCCCTTCACCCTTATCAAACGCAAAGACCTAGGGCCAGGCAGAAGAGAAAGAAGGAGTGCTCCGTCAGGATCTTTTGACAATAGAGTTTACATTGATAGCATTGGGGTTCCAAGGGGGGTACCTGATGAGTTCTGGATTGGAATCAAGCATCGTCTGGTGGTAACAGCTGCAACTAGTTTGATGGTATGGTAGAATAGAATAGCCTTGGATATGTTACTGGCTGAAATGGTGGTGGGTGTATGAGGTTCGGAGCAGAATGTTGTACTTTCATCCCCGATAACACAGCTCCAGACGGATCAGTGACCAAGGCCCTGGCTGGTTTAACCACATTAGCTCACGAATTGGCAGAGAACTCTGGGGTATATAATGCTCTAACAAATTGGTTTGATAGTGTGTTTGGGAAATGGAAAAATGTCATAATCACTGTGTGGTGGGCAACTTTCACCTGTATGTGTGTTTTGGTTCTGTGTGGAGGTTGTTTGATTCCGTGTATGAGAGGTTTGGTTACCAGGACTCTGGAGAGGTCAATGACGCAACAGATTGTGAGGTACGGACCGATTCTGAGCTCCGGCCAGTGGGATGACAAATACAGGCCTCCAGGCCTAGGAAATGGCTCCGTTTCTTTTAACTACGAGGAGCCAATGGAGCCAACAGGAAGTGTTAGGATACCTAATGTAGGCTTATAACAGTCATTGATGAATAGGGAATGAAAATACATATATTGGTTTTGTGAGGTTGATTTTGAGTGACATTGACAATATTAATACAAATAGGTGTAATTTTTTGTAGTTAATGTTTAGGCAATAATTAACAGTATTTCACCCTGTCACTGTATAACATATGGAAATGTGTTTGAATCATAGCAGACAAGGAACTGTTGGAGACAACTTATGACCACTGTGAATCTGATAACAGGGAAGGAGGTCTCCCCACCCAGAGAGGGAATAAACCGTTGGGCTTAATAAGCAATGTATTGGTCTGGATTATTCTTGTATACAATTGATGTATCAGTGTGTATTATTTGGACATTAAGGGAGGATGGTAATGGGATTTCTGTTAATTGAATGATTAGAATATTCCACCCTGAAACCATATAATTGTATGGAATTGATTAGAATGTATACAATTATAATCAATAAATGTGTAGTTCTAGTCAGAATTAGGGTAAAACAATATAGCTAATGTTTGTCTTCATGGTATTTTAAAGACAGACTGTCTGAGCAAAATTCGGCGCCGACCTGACTAGAGATTTGGGAGAGAACGGGGAGTACGTCTCAAGGTCTCCCTAATCTCTGACGGCTGGGTAGTGAGACAGTATGTGCGTAGGATACCTTCTGTTAGTGTGAAGGTGTGTGCGTAGCAGGACATTGTGTGCTAATGTTAGTGTGAATGTGTGTGCGTATGGTTGTGTGAGTGTGTGTGTGTGAGAAGCCAGTATAAAATGAATAGTTTTGTATTCTTGACTTTAGAACATTCCCTTGAATAAACATTTGACAATTGTAGACTGGGCCTCTGTCTGTTTTAATTTCAATCAGTATCTTACAAATCCTGATTTAGCAGACTGAGTTTTTTGATTGAATTGGTTTATGAACATTGAGAAGATAATTATCTTAACACTATGCTACATCCATTAATTGTTAGTCTATGGCTTAGTCACACTCACACTCTGTTCTGTTTCAGCCTCACTCTGGTGGGAGGAGTCCAGGCCAGGCTGTGATAGAGAACCTCTATATGAAGACTGTCAATCAATCCATAGTTACTCCATCTATACACCTTCTCAGTATAGGTAACATATCTATCTACAGTATACTGAACACAACATGTAAAGTGTTGGTCCCATGTTTCATGAGCTGAAATAAAAGATCCCAGAAATGTTCCATACGCACAGAAATCTTAATTTTCTCAAATGTTGTGCACACATTTGTTTACGTCGCTGTTATTGAGCATTTCTCCTTTGCCCAAAAAAATCCATCCACCTGGCAGGTGTGGCATATCAAGAAGCTGATTGAAACAGCATGATCATTACACAGGTGAACCTTGTGCTGTGGACAATAAAAGGCCATTCAAAAATGTGCAGTTTTATCACACAATGCCACAGATGTCAAGGTTTGAGGGAGCGTGCAATTAGCATGCGGACTGCAGGAATGTCCACCAGAGCTGTTGTCAAATAATTTAATGTTAATTTCTCTACCATAAGCCACCTCCATCATTTTAGAGAATGTGGCAGTATGTCCAACCGACCTCACAACCTTAGACCACGTGTAACCACGCCAGAACAGGACTTCCACATCTGGCTTCTTCCCCTGCGGGATGGAGTGAGATGAGCCAGCTGGACAGCTGATAAAACTGAGGGTTTGCACAACCAAAGAATTGACAAAACTGTTAGAAACTGTCTAAGGGAAACTCATCTGCGTGCTCGTTGACCTCACCAGGGTCTTGACCTGATTGCAGTTTGGCGACGTAAACAACTTCAGTGGGCAAATGCTCACCTTTGATGGCCACTGGCATGCTGGAGAAGTGTGCTCTTCACGGATGAATCCCGGTTTCAACTGTACTGGGCAGATGGCTGATGGCGTCGAGTGGTTTGCCCCATGGTGGGGTTATGGTATTGGCAGGCATAAGCTACGGCCAACAAACACAATTGTATTTTATCTATGGCAGTTTGAATGCACAGAGATACCATGACGAGATCCTGAGGCCCATTGTCATGCCATTCATCTGCCGCCATCACCTCATGTTTCAGCATGATAATACACTGCCTCATGTCGCAAGGATCTGTACACAATTCCTAGAAGCTGAAAATGTCCCAGTTCTTCCAAAGCCTGCATACTCACCAGACCCATGTCACCCATTGAGCATGTTTGGGATGGTCTGGACATATGTGTAAAACCGCTTGTTCCAGTTTCCGCCAATATCCATCAACTTTGCACAGCCATTGAAGAGGAGTGGGACAACATTCCACAGGCCACAATCAACAGCCTGATCAACTCTATGTAAAGGAGATGTGTAGCACTGTATTTGGCAAATTATGGCCACACCAGGTACTGATTTCTTTTTTTTTTTAGGTGTCTGTGACCAACAGATGCATATCTGTATTCCCAGTCATGTGAAATCCATAAATTAGGGCCTAATGAATTTATTTCAATTGACTGATTTCCCTATATGAACTGTAACTCAGTAAAATCTTTGAAATTGTTGCATGTTGTGCTGTTTTTGTTCAGTATATATCTCAAGATACCCTGGCCTAATCAATCAATCTGTACCCCTAATCAATCAATCTTCTGGGGATGACAATTTCCTCTCCTCGTCATCACAGAGACTATGCGTGTATTGTTCTGTGTGACCGACACTGCTCCCTACCTGCAACGCTGGCCAAACTCCCTGACTAGATCAAAGCACACACACCAGCTTCGGCCCTGCCTTCGCTGGCCTGCGATGAGTAACACAGTCACATACACACACACACACAGTCGCACACACACTCCTGTAGAGCACAACCCTGGAGCACAGGACCTCTGACCCAACACTTCTCTCTCTTCATGAAAAAGCAACAGCAGCAGCTATGAGAGGAAGGTGAAGTGTAAAGAGTGAGGCCAGATGTGTACCCCTTGTCAAAAAAGTTAAGCTGCTTCACCTCTCTCAGCCTGGAGCCAGGACTTCTGATTGGACAAGAGTCTCTCTCTCTTCAATTGGAGGGATGTTCTTATCAAAAGCACATATACACACACTCGTTGAAGCATATACAGCACAGTGCCTTCAGAAAGTATTCTCACCCCTTGACTTTTCCCACATTTTGTTACAGCCTGAATTTCAAATAGATTAAATTGAGATTGTGTCTTTAGTCAAGAATTCAACCCCTTTATGTCAAGCCTAAATAAGTTCCGGAGTAAAAATGTGTTTAACAAGTCACATAAATTGCATGGACTCACTATGCAATAATAGTGCTTAACATGATTTTTTAAATGACTACCTCGACTCTGTACCACACACATACAGATAATTCTAAGGTCCCTCAGTCGAGCAGTGAACTTTAAACACAGATTCAACCACAAAGACAGGGAGGTTTTCCAATGCCTTGCAAAGAAGGGCACCTATTGGTAGATGGGTAAACATTTAAAAAAGCACATGGAATATCCCTTTGAGCATGGTGAAGTTATTAATGACACGTTGGATGGTGTATCAATACACCTAGTCACTAAAAAGATACAGGTGTCCTTCTAATGGCCGGAGAGGAAGGAAACCGCTCAGGGATTTCACCACGAGGCCAAACAGTTAAGAGTTTAATAGCTGTGATGGGAGATAACTGAGGGTAGATCATCAACATTGTAGTTACTTCACAATACTAACCTAGTGACAGAGTGAAAAGGAAGCCTGTACAGGTTGCTGTGCGTTTTGTTGCCAACCTTACTTTGCTACCTGACAACTTTACGGTTTTTACTTTTTAATTACCGTTTATATTTTTAGTTTTTCCCTCACTCAACTTTTTTTCATTCAACTTTTTCACTCTGGACGCTTTATCTGGACATTGTTGGTCAGGACTTCCAACAGCCGAAGCTAAGTAGTAACATTAACATGATGCCTTCTAATTGCAGTCGCTGTACTCATAATATGCAGGAGAACAATTGCCTTACGGTGAGGATAGCTGTGCAGCAAGCCCAGCTTCAGACGCAATCGTTAGGCAAGGGTAATTTCAGTGTAGGAAAGGATGAAACTGCGTCTGTGCCACCAGTAAGTACAGATAGTAACGTTAGTATAAATCCCCTCGCACGGTCCCCGCACCCGGACAACTTTCTCATGGCTTCTGGAGGGAAATGCTGTAGGAACGCTCAACCGGTGTCTCTCATTCAGCTGACAGAAACTTTCAACCGGTTTTCCCCATTAAGCAGCAAGTCGGAGTCTGAGGCCGAGCCTTCTCTGGTCTCTACTCCTCCCGTTACGAGTCTGAGACGCCAAAGGCTCCCACCATTAGCTCTGACAAATTGAAAACCCTAGTCATTGGCGACTCCATTACCCGCAGTATTAGACTTAAAACTAATCATCCAGCGATCATACACTGTTTACCAGGAGGCAGGGCTACCGACGTAAAGGCTAATCTGAAGATGGTGCTGGCTAAAGCTAAAACTGGCGAGTGTAGAGAGTATAGAGATATTGTTATCCACGTCAGCACCAACAATGTTAGGATGAAACAGTCAGAGGTCACCAAGCACAACATAGCTTCAGCCTGTAAATCAGCTAGAAAGATGTGTCGGCATCGAGTAATTGTCTCTGGCCCCCTCCCAGTTAGGGGGAGTGATGAGCTCTACAGCAGTCTCTCACAAATCAATTGCTGGTTGAAAACTGTTTTCTGCCCCTCCCAAAAGATAGCATTTGTAGATAATTGGCCGTCTTTCTGGGACTAACCCACAAACAGGACCAAACCTGGCCTGTTGAGGAGTGACAGACTCCATCCTAGCTGGAGGGGTGCTCTCATCTTATCTACTAACATAGACAGAGCTCTAACTCCACTAGCTCCACAATGAAATAGGGTGCAGGCCATGCAGCAGGCTGTTAGCCAGCCTGCCAGCTTAGTGGAGTCTGCCACTAGCACAGTCAGTGTAGTCAGCTCAGCTATCCCCATTGAGACCGTGTCTGTGCCTCGACCTAGGTTGGGTAAAACTAAACATAGCGGTGTTCGCCTTAGCAATCTCACTAGAATAAAAGACCTCCTCCATTCCTGCCATTATTGAAAGAGATTGTGATACCTCACGTCTCAAAATAGGGCTACTTAATGTTAGATCCCTCACTTCAAAGGCAGTTATAGTCAATGAACTAATCATAATCTTGATGTGATTGGCCTGACTGAAACATGGCTTAAGCCTGATGAATTTAATGTGTTAAATGAGGCCTCACCTCCTGGTTACACTAGTGACCATATCCCCCATGCATCCCGCAAAGGCGGAGGTGTTGCTAACATTTACGATAGCGAATTTCAAATTTACAAAAAACCCAGACGTTTTCGTCTTTTGAGCTTCTAGTCATGAAATCTATGCAGCCTACTCAATCACTTTTTTATAGCTACTGTTTACAGGCCTCCTGGGCCATATACAACGTTCCTCACTGAGTTCCCTGAATTCCTATCGGACCTTGTAGTCATAGCAGATAATATTCACATTTTTGGTGACTTTAATATTTACATGGAAAAGTCCACAGACCCACCCCAAAAGGCTTTCGGAGCCATCATCGACTCAATGGGTTTTGTCCAACATGTCTCTGGACCTACTCACTGTCACAGTCATACTATGGACCTAGTTTTGTTCCATGGAATAAATGTTGTGGATCTTAATGTTTTTCCTCATAATCCTGGACTATCGGACCACCATTTTATTACGTTTGCAATCGCAACAAATAATCTGCTCAGACCCCAACCAAGGAGCATCAAAAGTCGTGCTATAAATTCTCAGACAACCCAATGATTCCTTGATGCCCTTCCAGACTCCCTCTGCCTACCCAAGGATGTCAGAGGACACAAATCAGTTAACCACCTAACTGAGGAACTCAATTTAACCTTGCGCAATACCCTAGATGCAGTTGCACCCCTAAAAACATGTCATAAGAAACTAGCTCCCTGGTATACAGAAAATACCCGAGCTCTGAAGCAAGCTTCCAGAAAATTGGAACGGTAATGGAACCACACCAAACTGGAAGTCTTCCGACTAGCTTGGAAAGACAGTACCGTGCAGTATCGAAGAGCCCTCAATGCTGCTTGATCATCCTATTTTTCCAATTTAATTGAGGACAATAAGAACAATCCGAAATGTATTTTTGATACTGTCGCAAAGCTAACTAAAAATCAGCATTCCCCGAGATAGGATGGCTTTCACTTCAGCAGTAATAAATTCATGAACTTCTTTGAGGAAAAGATCATGATCATTAGAATGCAAATTACAGCCTCCTCTTTAAATCTGAGTATTCCTCCAAAGCTCAGTTGTCCTGAGTCTGCACAACTCTGCCAGGACCTAGGATCAAGAGAGACGCTCAAGTGTTTTAGTACTATATCTCTTGACACAATGATGAAAATAATCATGGCCTCTAAACCTTCAAGCTGCATACTGGACCCTATTCCAACTAAACTACTGAAAGAGCTGCTTCCTGTGCTTGGCCCTCCTATGTTGAACATAATAAATGGCTCTCTATCCACTGGATGTGTACCAAACTCACTAAAAGTGGCAGTAATAAAGCCTCTCTTGAAAAAGCCAAAACTTGACCCAGAAAATATTTTTTTTAAATGATCGGCCTATCTTCCATTCCTCTCAAAAATGTTAGAAAAAGCTGTTGCGCAGCAACTCACTGCCTTCCAGAAGACAAACAATGTATACGAAATGCTTCAGTCTGGTTTTAGACCTCATCATAGCACTGAGACTGAACTCGTGAAGGGGGTAAATTACCTTTTAATGGCATCAGACTGAGGCTCTGCATCTGTCCTCGTGCTCCTAGACATTAGTGCTGCTTTGATATCATCGATCACCACATTCTTTTGGAGAGATTGGAAACCCAAATTGGTCTACATGGACAAGTTCTGGCCTGGTTTAGAGCTTATCTGTCGGAAAGATATCAGTTTGTCGCTGTGAATGGTTTGACATCTGACAAATCAACTGTAAATTTCGGTGTTCCTCAAGGTTCCGTTTTAGGACCACAATTGTTTTCACTATATATTTTACCTCTTGGGGATGTCATTCGAAAACATAATGTTAACTTTCACTGCTATGCGGATGACACACAGCTGTACATTTCAATGAAACATAGTGAAGCCCCAAAATTGCCCTCGCTAGAAGCATGTGTTTCAGACATAAGGAAGTGGATGGCTGCAAACGTTCTACTTTTAAACTCAGACAAAACAGAGATGCTTGTTCTAGGTCCCCAGAAACAAAGAGATCTTCTGTTGAATCTGACAATTAATCTTGATGGTTCTATAGTCGTCTCAAATAAAACGGTGAAGGACCTCAGCTTTACTCTGGACCCTGATCTCTCTTTTGACGAACATATCAAGACGGTTTCAAGGACAGCTTTTTTCCATCTAAGTAACATTGCAAAAATCAGAAACTTTGTCCAAAAATGATGCAGAAAAATTAATCCATGCTTTTGTTACTTCTAGGTTAGACTACTGCAATGCTCTACTTTCTGGCTACCCGGATAAAGCACTAAATAAACTTCAGTTAGTGCTAAATATGGCTGCTAGAATTCTGACTAGAACCAAAAAATTTGATCATATTACTCCAGTGCTAACCTCCCTACACTGGCTTCCTGTCAAGGCAAGGGCTGATTTCAAGGTTTTACTGCTAACCTACAAAGCATTACATGGGCTTGCTCCTACCTATCTCTCTGATTTGATCCTGCCGTACATACCTACATGTACGCTACGGTCACAAGACGCAGGCCTCCTAATTGTCCCTAGAATTTCTAAGCAAACAGGTGGAGGCAGGGCTTTCTCCTATAGAGCTCCATTTTTATGGAATGGTCTGCCTACCCATGTGAGAGACGCAAACTCGGTCTCAACCTTTAAGTCTTTACTGAAGACTCATCTCTTCAGTGGGTCATATGATTGAGTGTAGTCTGGCCCAGGAGTGTGAAGGTGAACGGAAAGGCTCTGGAGCAACAAACCACCCTTGCTGTCTCTGCCTGGCCGGTTCCCCTCTCTCCACTGGGATTCTCTGCCTCTAACCCTATTACAGGGGCTGAGTCACTGGCTTACTGGTGCTCTTCCATGCCGTCTCTAAGAGGGGTGCGTCATTTGAGTGGGTTGAGTCACTGATGTGATCTTCCTGTCTAGGTTGGCGCCCCCCCTTGGATTGTGCCGTGGCGAGATCTTTGTGGGCTATACTCGGCCTTGTCTCAGGATGGTAAGTTGGTGGTTTAAGATATCCCTCTAGTGGTGTGGGGGCTGTGCTTTGGAAAAGTGGGTGGGGTTATATCCTGCCTGTTTGGCCCTGTCTGGGGGTGTCATCAGATGGGGCCACAGTGTCTCCTGACTCCTCTGGTCTCAGCCTCCACTATGTATGCTGCAGAAGTTTGTGCCGGGGGGCTAGGGTCAATCTGTTATATCTGGAGTACTTCTCCCGTCTGTGTGAATTGAAGTATGCTAACTCTCTCTTTCTTTCTCTCTCTCGGAGGACCTAAGCCCTAGGACCATGCCTCAGGACTACCTGGCATGATGACTCCTTGCTGTCCCCAGTCCACCTGGCCGTGCTGCTGCTCCAGTTTCAACTGTTCTGCCTGCGGCTATGGAAACCTGACCTGTTCACCGGACGTGCTACCTGTCCCAGACCTGCTGTTTTCAACTCTCTAGAGACAGCAGGAGCGGTAGAGATACTCTGAATGATCTGCTATGAAAGGCCAACTGACATTTACTCCTGAGGTGCTGACTTGTTGCACCCTCGACAACTACTGTGATTATTATTATTTGACCATGCTGGTCATTTATGAACATTTGAACATCTTGGCCATGTTCTGTTATAATCTCTACCCGGCACAGCCAGAAGAGAGAAGAGGACTGGCGACCCCTCATTACCTGGTTCCGCTCAAGGTTTCTTCCTATGTTTTGGCCTTTCTATGGAGTTTTTCCTAGCCACCGTGCTTCTACACCTGCATTGCTTGCTGTTTGGGGCTTTAGGCTGGGTGCCTGTACAGCACCTTTGAGATATAAGCTGATGTAAGAAGGGCTATATAAATATATTTGATTTCATTTTAATAAAACTATTCCAAAACATGCATCCTGCTTGCAATAAGGCACAAAAGTAAAACTGCAATAAATTTGGCAAAACAAAATAACTTTTTGTCCAGAATACAAAGCGTTATGTTTGGGGCAAATCAAACAAGTAAAGACCAAGAAGCTCCGTTTTAGATCATATCGTTGTCAATAAAACTGAATTGGGAGCTTCAACAGTGTGCAGGCCTTGTTCTGTACTAGTATTCTTTGTTAGCCCAGCAGCTATGTTTTTAAGGATGTGCATATGACCACAAACTTTTCTACAAATCCAACATCACTCTTCACATTTTCAAGCATGGTGGTAGCTGCATCATGTTATGGGTATGCTTGTCATCAGCAAGGACAAGGGAGTTTTTTAGGATAAAAAGAAACGGGATAGAGCTCAGCACAGGTAAAATCCTAAAGGAAAACCTTGTTCAGTCTGCATTCCACCCAGACACTTGGAGACAAATTCACCTTTCAGCAGGACAATTACCTAAAACACAAGGCCAAATATCCACCGGAGTTGCTTACCAAGATGACATTGAACGTTCCGGAGTGGACGAGTTATGATTTAAAATGGTTTGAAAATACTTACTGTACATGACTGTCTAGCAATGATCAACAACCAGAGCTTGAATAATTTTTTTAATAATAATGTGCAAATATTGTACAATCCAGGTGTGCAAAGCTCTTAAGACGTACCCAGAAAGACTCCCAGCTGTAATCGCTGCCAAAGGTGATTCTAACATGTATTGACTTAGGGGGTTGAATACTTAAATATTTAAGATGTTTTATTTTTCGTATTTTGTGTAGATCAATCACAACAAAATGACAATTAAATCAATTTTAATCCCACTTTGTAACAACAGGTGGGGAAAGTCAAGGGATGTGAATACTTTCTGAAGGCACTGCAGGTTTAGGCTCTGTCTGTCTCACACACACCTCTCCAGCAGTACAGATCAGTCAACTCTCCACTGACAGTTTAATTTTAAATGCAAAAAGCCATTTATTGAATGAAATTTGTTAACATTCTGATTGAAATGTTCTGCTACTTTAGTGTGGTGTTACACTTGATGTAATATTTACATGTTACTTTTTTAAACATCTTTACAATGCTGAGATGAGGTCTGACTTTTCTCCTGTAGTTGTTTGTCCTTTCATTTTCTCAGTAAAGATCAGTCCGTGATGGTTCCTGTGTTTTGATCAAAACTACAGAAAACCAGCAGAGGGAGTCACTGAACTATATAACACACCTGGGTCAAATACATGGCAGACACTGGAATTGCGGCTGATTGCATACATAGGGACCATGTCACTATCGTCAAACAATCATATAATCTGCAAAGAAACCAGTGGCATTCCCGGTCTTTATTGAAGTTATGCTACAACCTGGAATGCCACCATTGTCTATCATCTGGAAGAAACTCAACACACTGACAGCACAGCATTACCTCTCCTCAACAAGCGTTAGCTTCATCCCTCAGAATTGCCTCAGTATTTTGTTCTCTGATTGGCTTAGAGCTAGGATGTGCTCAGAGTTCCATTGGTTCTGACTGGCAAGTCTCAGTTGTTAGGCCTCCCAGTCGTCCTCGTCTTCAGCGGTTGGCTGATGGGGGGCAGGAAGAGGCGGGATTACATCGGACATCCTAGTGAATGCGCTGCCAGAACAAGCTGGGCCCTCCCCAGAGTCCCCGCCTCCAGGACCCTTACCAGAGATACCTAGGAAACACACACACCACGATCACCGAGACAGAAATACTTATACACCATTATCAGAGCCTTTACGACAATAACCCAGGGGAGATGAGCAAAGGAGGGAGAGACAGGCAGGGAGAGGGATGTGCTCACCTTTCCTTCGCATGGCCAACTTATTGAAGAGATCTGACATGAAGTCTCCTCCACTGGCTGCTGCTACCACTGAGAGAGAGGGAGGGAGAACACAGTAAAAAAGCAGTGAAGCAGAGATGATGGATTCCATTTCTATGTCCTTTTTAGTAGTGGAGAGAGACCAGAGAAGTTACATTACAGTAGCTACATACTACATAAATAGTATAGCTGGTGAACAACTGTAGTAGTTTTCATGACTTGCTCAAATGAACCCAACTGTTAAATGTTGGTGGCCCGGCAGCCACTGAACCAGCAGTGATGACGGGACTTACTCTCACACATATTCTCGCTCCCTCACACGCGCTCACAGCAAATGTCATAGAGACTAAAACAGCATGTAGTTAAATCAGTGCTTAATGAAGGTGATGTTTATACATCTAAAGGTCATGCAGCCCTGAGCTGTTCTCTATGACTAGTTAGGTAACCCTGTGGTGTGTTTTTACACACACTAACACTATGTCCCAAATATGCTCTGTAAGTTAAAGAACTGGAGGCGGGTAGCATTGCTCTGTTGGTGCTACATGTTCTCAAAGAGTCACCAGATTCAAGACTGATTTCTCGCTTGTTATTCAAGTGGAGAACCAAGACACTCAACCAATGGCAATCTGTTTATTTCTCTCTCCCTCTATTCTTCTTCTTCTTCCTCTCTCTCCCCACCACCTCTCCCCTCTCACTCCCCCTCTTTTTCTCTTACCTTGTTCCTGTTCCTTCTGTTTCTTCTTTTCCATCTTGCGTTCTTTGATGTTGCGTAGTTTGGCCTTGCCGATGCCTCCAGCGTTGCGGATGGACTCTAGTAGACTGGCCCGGCTGTTTGATTCAACCACCTCGCCAGGAGCCCCCGCTACAGGAGCTGGACGTAAACCCACAGTTGGAGAGGAGTGTGTGTGTGTGTGTGTGTGTGTGTATATATATACTTACATACAGTGCATTGGGAAAGTATTCAGACCCCTTCCCCTTTTCCACATTTTGTTATGTTACAGACTGTATGTATAAAAAAAAATGTTCCCCCTCATCAATCTACACACAATACCACATAATGAGAAAGCTAAAACAGGTTTTTAGAAATTTTAGCAAATTGATTAAAAACAGAAATAAGTATTCAGACCCTTTGCTTTGAGACTCGAAATTGAGATCAGGTGCATCCTGTTTCCATTGATCATCCTTGAGATGTTTCTACAACTTGATTGGAGTCCACCTGTGGTAAATTCAATTCATTGGACATGATTTGGAAAGGCACACACCTGTCTATACAAGGTCCCACAGTTAACAGTGCATGTCAGAGCAAAAACCATGCCATGAGGTCAAAAGAATTGTCCGTAGAGGTCCGAGACAGGATTGTGTCGAGGCACAGATCTGGGGAAGGGTAAAAAAAATATTTCTACAGCATTGAAGTCCCCAAGAACACACTTGCATCCATAATTCTTAAATGGAAAAAGTTTGGAACCACCAAGAGTCTTCCTAGAGCTGGCAGCCCGGCCAAACTGAGCAATCGGGAGAGAAGGGCCTTGGTCAGAGAGGTGACCAAGAACCCAATGGTCACTCTGACAGAGCTCCAGAGTTCCCGTGGAGATGGGAAATCCTTCCACATGACAGCCCCCTTGGAGTTTGCAAAAAGGCCCCCAAAGGACTCTCAGACAATGAAAAACAAGATTATCTGGTCTGATGAAACCAAGTTAAACTCTTTGGCCTGAATGCCAAGCGTCATGTCTGGAGGAAACATGTCACCATCCCTACGGTGAAGCATGGTGGTGGCAGCATCATGCTGTGGGGATGTTTTTTAGTGGCAGGGACTGGGAGACAATTCAGGATCGAGGGAAAGATGAACGGAGCAAAGTAAAGACAGACCCTTGATGAAAACCTGCTCCAGAGTGCTCAGGACCCCAGATTTGGGCAAAGGTTCACCTTCCAACAGGACAAAGATACTAAGTACACAGCCAAGACAACGCAGGAGTGGCTTGGGGACAAGTCTCTGAATGTCCTTGAGTGGCCCAGCCAGGGCCCAGACTTGAACACAATCAAACATCTCTGGAGAGACCTGAATATAGCTGTGCAGCGACGCTCCCCTTTCAACCTGATAGAGCTTGAGAGGATCTGCAGAGAAGAATGGGAGAAACTCCCCAAATACAGGTGAGCCAAGCTTGTTGTGTCATACCCTAGAAGACTTGAGGCTGTAATCACTGCCAAAGGGGCTTCAACAAAGTACTGAGTAAAGGGTCTGAATACTTATGTAAATGTAATATTTCCGTTTTTTTATTTTTAATACATTTGCAAAAATGTCTAAAAACCAGTTTTTACTTTGTAGGGTAGGGTATTGCGTGTAGATTGATGAAGAATATATATTTTTTATAAATTTTCAAATAAGGCTGTAACGTAACAAAATGTGGAAAGTGAAGGGGTCTGAATACTTTCCGAATGCACTGTATGTAGTGTGTGTGTGTGGTACCTGTGCTCCGAGTGCGGTTGGGTTCAGCAGGGCTGTCTGCAGGTGGAGGTGGGGGAGGAGGTGGAGGAGGGGGAGACCAGGGGGAGGGCGGGGGGTGTGTGTGGGCTCTGGTGGGGGAGGAGGGGGAGGAGGCGGGACTGCAACTTGGAACTGAGAACCTGTAACACAAACAAACAACAAAATATCAACCAATAGAAACAGTTCCGTAAGTTGACATGACCGATTTCCAGGAAAACTTCTATATAATCCACACAATAGAAACAGCGTGTGTACCAGACATGTCCTCCCCAGTGAAGGTCGGTAGTTCAGGGAAGGTGTGTGTTGGTCCAGAGGGTGCGATGCCTGGCCCCAGGTCTTGGCTGTAGGACAAGTCGTCAGCAATGCCTGGCAAGTCTGGTAGGTAGGAGGGGACGTCTATCTCTGGGACCTGACCTAGGTCTGGAACATAGAAGTAGCTCTCTGCTGTCTACAGGGGGACAGATGGAGAGGGAATGAGAGAAGAAGGGAGAGAGAAAGTGTCCTAATTCAAAAGGTACACTTTAACCTGTTTGCAAGGCCCTTTGAAATAATCTTTCAGGCCTCCAGTTCTTTAGTGAACACATGTAAGGGAGTGCGTGTGTACGGTGTGTGTGTACCTGTCTCTCCAGCTGTTCTCTCTTGGTTATGGATAGCGGAGCGTCAAATGGTTTCTCTTCCTTCTCTGTCTCCAGAGTGGTGTGTGTTTTAGTCACCGCTCCCGCCAGGGGGTCCAGGAACACATACTTCTTATACCTAAACACATACACAAACAGTTAGAGGAGTGTGTGTTGAGTGTGTGTGTGTTAAGAGTGTGTGTGTGTACTAACAGGTTCTCTGTAGTATTAAACAGCAGCAGGGAGCTGACAGAGGAGATGTTTCGAGGCAGACCGCCCAGCCCCTCCTCGGTCTCATCCTCTGAATGCTTCTTACTGCTCACACACACCGGGTAATAACACAACTTCTCCTAGAGGGGGATATAGAGACAGGGGGTGTAAAACAAGAGAAGACCGATATTAAATGAGTCTGGTAAGAACCTACTTTTCTTTAAAAAGCACAAATGGCCACCAGACATCAGCCACCAAACATGCATTAGCTTTGCTTTCCACCCCTGTTTTGAACAAAGAAAGAGTTTTTTATTTTACCTTTATTTAACCAGGTAGGCTAGTTGAGAACATGTTCTCATTTACAACTATGACCTGGCCAAGATAAAGCAAAGCAGTGTGACACAAACAACAGAGTTACACATGGAATAAACAAACATACATTCAATAACACAATAGAAAACAATCTAAATACAATAATATTAAAGAAAAAAACGAATAAAAAAATAGTTACAGTAGTAGCTTTCGGTAGACACAGCCTTTCAGGCAAAAGAGAGAGATGCAGATTCAAAGACTGATTCAAATACCCTGTGGTTTGGTGTCTGCAGACAACCAGACTCCAAACCACATGAATAACTCCCACTCTTTCCCTTTTCATCATCAGCCTCTGTCTATTTCTCTCTCCCTATATCGCTCCCTCTCTCCGCAGCGCATGAGGCTTCATAAATAATACATCTCTGAGCCAGCGAAGCACACAGGAAATATTGTTTTCCACATCTTTCCCCCCCTCTCTCTCAAACAGCACAAAATACTACTGTTCCTGGAAGTTTTCGATTCCGGCAGCGAGGGAGATCTCATGGGTGTTCACTATCAATAAACACACATCTTCACTGCTGAGCTAAGGTGCAAACACACACACACACAACTGTGGTGTAAAGTAACTAAGTAAAAATACCCTGACACCCAAAAGTACTCAATATATTTCAAATGCTCAGGCAGGAGAGTAATTACGGTCCAATTCATATACCTGTCAATATAACATGTTGTCATCCCTACTGCCTCTGATCTGGTGGACACTCACTAAACACAAATACTGCATTTGTAAATTATGTCTGAGTGTTTTAGTGGGACCCCTGGCTGTCTGTAAATACAAAAACAAGAACATTGTGCCTTCTGGTTTGCCTAATATAAAGGAATTTCATGTGTAGAATTTATTTTTACTTAAGTATGACAATTGAGTACTTTTCCCACCACTCTACTTAAGTATTTAAAACAAGATACTTTAAAACTTTTACTCAAGAAGTATTTTACTGGGTGACTTTCACTTTTACTTGAGTCATTTTCTACTAAAAAGGTATCTTTACTTTTACTCAAGTATGACAATTGAGTACTTTTTCCACCACTACACGCACACAGTAGTTTCCTGAGGGTAGTTTTAGTCAGGGCTTCTCATGTCATGTCCCCAGGTCAGAACAGGTCTGTCCTCAGGCAGGTCAAGTCAGGTCAGAGCCTAATCTAGCGGTAGGTGTCTCCCAGCCAGGTCAAAACCCATCACCTCAGTCCCCAGGTTTGTCTATGCAGCTGTTAAATACCTGTGGACTCAGCTGTACGGTTGAGTGGAGCAGAATGTACACTACCGTTCAAAAGCTTGGGGGTCACTTGTTTTTTTTAAATGAAAGCACATTTTAAGTCCATTAAAATAACATGAAATTGATCAGAAATACAGTGTAGACATTGTTAATGTTGTAAATGACTGTTGTAGCTGGAAACGGCTGATTTTGTATGGAATATCTACAGTGGCGTACAGAGGCCCATTATCAGCAACCATCACTCGTGTTCCAATGGCAAATTGTGTAGGCTAATCCAAGTTTATCATTTTAAAAGGCTACTTGATCATTAGAAAACCCTTTTGCAATTATGTTAGCACAGCTGAAAACTGTAGTGCTGATTAAAGAAGCAATAAAACTGGCCTTCTTTAGACTAGTTGAGTATCTGGAGGATCAGCATTTGTGGGTTCGTTTACAAGCTCAAAATGGCTAGAAACAAATAACTTTCTTCTGAAACTCATCAGTCTATTCTTGTTCTGAGAAATGAAGGCTATTCCATGCGAGAAATTGCCAATAAATTGAAGATCTCGTACAACACTGTGTACACCTCCCTTCACAGAACAGCACAAACTGGCTATAACCAGAATAGAAAGAGGAGTGGGAGACCCCGGTGCACAACTGAGCAAGAGGACAAGTACATTAGTGTCTAGTTTGAGAAACAGACGCCTCACAAGTCCTCAACTGGCAGCTTCACTAAATAGTACCCGCAAAACACCAGTCTCAACGTCAACAGTGAATATGCGACTCCGGGATGCTGGCCTTCTAAGGCAGAGTTCCTCTGTTCAGTATCTGTGTTCTTTTGCCCATCTTAATCTTTTATTTGTCAGTCTGAGATATGGCTTTTTCTTTGCAACTCTGCCTAGATAATGGGCCTCTGTACACCTATGTAGATATTCCATAAAAAATATCCAGCTATAACAGTTATTTACAACACAAACAATGTCTACACTGCATTTCTGATCAATTTAATGTTATTTTAATGGACAAAAAAATGCTTTTCTTTCAAAAACAAGGACATTTCTAAGTGACCCCAAACTTTTGAACAGTCGTGTATCTTGAGTTAAAGCCAAAAAGGCATGGTCATATTAAATTTATCTAAACAGCTAGGACTATACTGCTATAAAGCTGTGCATTTAAACTATACATATATCAGCTATAATGGGCAGCTTTAGCTGCGGAGGAGACAGTGCTTTCTGCGTCCAAAATCCAGCAATCTGTATGCTTATAAGAAATCCCGCTATGCCCTCAGACGAACCATCAAACAAGAAAAGCGTCAATACAGGATTAAGATTGACTCCTACTACACCGGCTCTGACACTCCGTCGGATTTGGCAGGGCATGAAAACTATTATGGACTACAAAGGGAAACCAAGACGCGAGCTGCCCAGTGATGTGAGCCTACCAGACGAGCTAAATGCCTTTTATGCTCACTTCGAGGCAAGCAACATTGAAGCATGCATGAGAGCACCAGCTGTTCTAGATGACTGTTTGATAATGCTCTCGGTAGCCGATGTGAGCAAGACCTTTAAACAGGTCAACATTCACAAAGCCGCGGGGCCAGACAGATTACCAGGACGTGTACTAAAAGCATGTGCGGACCAACTGGCAAGTGTCTTCACTGACATTTTCAACCTTTCCCTGACCGAGTCTGTAATACCTATATGTTTCAAGCAAGACCACCATAGTCCGTGTCCCCAAGGAAGCGAAGGTAACCTGCCTAAATTATTCCTGCCCCATAACACTCACATCGGTAGCCATGAAGTGCTTTGAAAGGCTGGTCAAGGTTCACATCAACAGCATCCTCCAGGATACCCAAGACCAGGTATTCCCAAACTGGGTGCAATGCCAAATGTGATTCACATTTTTTTTTTATGCCTGGCAGGTCTGGTAGGTAGGAGGGGACATCTATCTTCACACATTCAAACAGTCCTGAGTAGCCGAGTTTCACTGCCAAAAATAAAATTAAACCATTTAGTGTTGAACAACACAATGTCAAATACAGGTAGGCTAGTCAAATAATTAACATCCAATCACATTAACCGTTACTCTGTCCTGGGAATTCCACTAACAATCCGTATGTAGCCAAACGTAGCTGCTGCTCATGTTGGTATCTGTACTGATGGCACAAAAGCCATGACAGGGAGACATAGTGGAGTGGTAACGCACATGCAAGCAGTTGCTCCCAATGCCACTTGGGTACCCTGCAGCATCCAACGAGAGGCTCTTGCTGCCAAGGGAACGCCTGACAGCTTGAAAGACATTTTGGACACTACAGTGAAAATGTTGAACTTTGTTAAAGCAAGGCCCCTGAACTCCCATGTATTTTCTGCACTATGCAATGATACGGGCAGCGATCATGTAACGCTTTTACAACATACAGAAGTGCGCTGGTTATCAAGGGGCAAAGTATTGACACGTTTTTTTTTTTTTAAATTGAGAAATGAGCTTCAAGTTCTTTACTGACCATCATTTTCGCTCCTCTGACCCCATGCATGATAACAAGTTTCTCACACAACTGGCCATCTGGGTGATGTTTTTTCTCACCTGAATGATCTGAATCTAGGATTACAGGGACTCTCCGGAACTATATTCAATGTGCGGGACAGAATTGAGGCTATGATTAAGAAGTTGGAGCTCTTCTCTGTCTGCATTAACAAGGACAACAGACAGGTCTTTCCATCATTGTATGATTTTTTGTGTGCAAATTAACTCAAGCTTACGGACAATGTCATATGTTATATAGCGAAGCACCTTAGTGAGTGGTGTGCGCAATTACGCAGGTACTTTCCCGAAATGGATGACACAAACAACTGGATTCATTATCCCTTTCAGGCCCTGCCTCCAGTCCACTTACCGATATCTGAACAAGAGAGCCTCATCAAATTGCAACAAGCGGTTCTGTGAAAATTGAATTTAATCAGAAGCCACTGCCAGACTTCTGGATTGGGTTGTGCTCAGAGTATCCTGTCTTGACAAATCGCGCTGTTAAGACACTGTTGTCCTTTGCAACCACGTACCTATGTGAGAGTGGATTCTCAGCCCTCACTAGCATGAAAACTAAATAGAGGCACAGACTGTGTGTGGAAAATGATTAAAGGCAGACTCTCTCGAATACAACCCAACATTGCAGAGTTCAAGCATACCCTTCTCATTAACCTGTGATGAGTTATTCACAATTTTCGATGAAAAGGTTTTATATGTAAGATGGTTAAAAAAAGAGCAAAATTATTGATTATCAATATATTATTATTTGTGCCCTGGTCCTATAAGTGCTCTTTGTTACTTCCCACGACCCGTGTTGTGACAAAAACTCACTTATTCTTATGTTTAATAAATGTATCATATAGTGTGTGTGGCAGGCTTATAAACGATGGCAAAAAACAACATTTGAGAGCGCGCTGACCCTGGTGCTAGAGGGGGTATGCAGCTGGAGGCTAAATGTTTGAAGGGGTACTGGACTATAAAAAGTTTGGGAACCACTGCCCTAAACCCACTCTAATTCGCATACAGCACCAACAGATCCACAGATGACGCAATCTCAATCGCACTCCACACTGCCCTATCCCGCCTGGACAAAAGGAACACATATGTGAGAATGCTGTTCATTGACTACAGCTCAGCGTTCAACACCATAGTGCCCGCAAAGCTCATCACTAAGCTCAGGATCCTAGGATAAAACACCTCCCTCTGCAACTGGATCCTGGTCTTCCTGACGGACCGCCCCCAGGTGGTAAGGGTAGGGAACAACAGGTCTGCCACGCTGATTCTCAACATTTGGGCCCCTCCGGGGTGTGTACTTATAGTCCCCTCTTGTACTCCCTGTTCACCCACGACTGCGTGGCCAAACACAATTCTAACACCATCATTGTGGACTACAGGAAAAGTCGGGCCGAACAAGCCCCCATTAACATCAACGGGGCTGTAGTGGAGCAGGTCGAGAGTTATGTTCCTTGGTGTCCACATCACCAACAAACTATCATGGTCCAAAGACACCAAGGCAGTTGTGAAGAGGGCACGACGACAACTTTTACCCCTCAGGAGACTGAAAAGATTTGGCGTGAGTCCCCAGATCCTCAAAAAGTCCTACAGCTGCACCATCGAGAGCATCCTTACCAGTTGCATCACCACCTGGTATGGCAACCAGCTGCTCGGCATCTGACAGTAAGGTGATACAGAGGGTAGTGCATACGGCCCAGTACATTACTGGGGCCAAGATTCCTGCCGTCCAGGACCTATATACTAAGTGGTGTCAAAGGAAAGCCAATAAAATTATCAGAGACTCCAGCCACCCTAGTCATAGACTGTATTCTCTGCTACCGCACGGCAAGCGGTACCGGAGCACCAAGTCTAGGACCAAAAGGCTCCTTAACAGCTTCTACCCCCAAGCCATAAGACTGCTGAACAATTAATCACATGGCCATCGGACTATTTACATTGACACCCCCCATTTGTTTTGTACACTATTGCTACTCGCTGTTTATTACCTAAGCATAGTCACTTCACCCCTACCTACATGTACAAATTACCTCAACTAACCTGTACCCCCACACACTGACTCAGTATCGGTACCCCCTGTATATAGCCTCATTATTGTTATTTTATTGTGTTACTTTTTATTATTTTCAGCTAGAGTTTATTTTGTCAATAGGGCTTGGTTAAGGGCTTGTAAGTAAGCATTTCACAGTAAGGTCTACACTTGCTGTATTCGGGGTACATGTGACAAACAAAGTTTGATTTGACCTCTTTGTACTGCAATGTTTTGCAGATGATCAAATAAAGTATTGTATTTGTGTGTTTGTCTGTGTTACCTGCAGGTCCTTGTCGTCAAGGGGTCGTAGTTTGGCCTGTATGTGGTATCTGGGGCGTGTTTGGGAGGCGGGGTCTGTGGCTCCACTGAAGATGGAGGAGTAATCCTGGAGACGATCTGGAGCTGGATACTTAGCACTGGAGAACACCTACACATTGTCACACATCAAAATCTCGTAGTACTCGAAAGTATTGTAAGTAATCTGTTTTGCAGATATCTGCAACTCTGTGTGTGAAGCGTGTTACCTTGGTGGCCTTCTTGCTGCCTTTGATCTTGTCAACGCGGGCCTGGGCCAGCCTAATCCGATCTGTCACACTCTGTAGCTGACAGCGATTCCGCTCTACACTCTTAGACACCCTACACACACACACACACCAGGGGAAACTCAAAGTGTAAATTGCGTGGGTGTGTGTGTGTGTGTATGTTCTGCTGATCAATTTTTTTTTGTTTTTTGTTTTTCAAATGTTTATTCAGCAAACAAGAATAAATACAGTACCAGTCAAAAGTTTGGACACACCTATCTCATTAAAGGGTTTTTCTTTATTTTTATTGGTTCAAAGTGTCTTTTTTAGCTCTATGAATGCAAGCAGTAAAATGCTCCATATCAATTACATCCAAGAAAGTGAGGATCCATTGACGGATAGAAAGTGTGTGGAGGCTTCCATCGTACTGCAATATTTTTTTGCAGCAGTTTGGCCAGCAAGAAGAATGCGCTTCTGACAAAGAGATAAATGAAGTACAGAGAAATCATATCAAAGTCAAACAAAAGGAGATACAGGAATATTTTCTGACAACAGAGTGGATAAGTTTGAAGCTACTTCATCCCAGAATACAGACACCAGAGAGCATTCCCAAACCATGTGTATAAAAGGTACCAGGTTCATTAAGAGGGCACAATGTACAGGAAACATTGCTGATGAAGTATGTGTGTGTGTGTGTGTGTGAGAGAGACTGTCAATCCAATCAAAATCAACTCAAATGTACTTCTCACATGTGCCGAATACAACAACAACCTTACCGTGAAATTCTTACTTTCAAGCCCTTAACCAGTTAAGAAAATATTAAGAAATAAACAAAAGTGAAAAAGGAACACAATAACGAGGCTATCTTCAGGGGGTACCGGAACAGAGTCATTGTGCAGGGGTACAGGTTAGTCAAGGTAATTGAGGTAACATGTACATGTAGGTAGGGGTAAAGTGACTATACATAGATAGCTGATAAACAGCAAGTAACAGCAGTGTGTAAAAAAAAATGCAAATAGTCCAGGTATAATTGTTTTATTAATTGTTCAGCATTCTTATGGATTGGGGGTAGAATCTGTTATGGAGCCTTTTGGACCTAGATTAGACATTCTGGTACCGCTTGACATGCAGTAGCAGAGAGAACTGTCTATGACTAGGGTGGCTAGAGTCTTTGACCATTTTTTGGGCCTTCCTTTGACACCGCCTGGTATAGGGGTCCTGGATGGCAGAAAGCTTGCCCCCAGTGATATACTGGGCCATACGCACTACCCTCTGTATCGCCTTACGGTCGAATGCCGAGCAGTTGCCATACCAGGCGGTGATGCAACCGGTCAGGATGCTCTCGATGGTGCAGCTGTAGAAGCTTTTGAGGATCTGGCTACCCATGCCAAATCTTTTCAGTTTCCCAATTGGGAATAGGTGTTGTCGTCTCCTCTTCACGACTGTCTTGGTGTGTTTGGACCATTCTAGTTTGTTAGTGATATGGACACCAAGGAACTTTAAGGTCTCGACCCGCTCTGCTATAACCCTGTTGATGTGAATGGGGGTGTGTTCTGCCCTTCTTTTCCCGTAGTCCCCAATCAGCTTCTTTGTCTTGCGCACGTTGAGGGAAGAGGTTGTTGTCCTGGCACCATACCTGCCAGGTTTCTGACCTCCTCCCGATAGTCTGTCTCATCATTGTCCGTGATCAGCCCTACCACCGTTGTGTCATCAGCAATTTTAGTGTTGGAGTTGTGCTTGGCCACGCAGTGGTGAGTGAACAAGTACAGGAGGGGACTAAACACGCACCTCTGAGGGGCTCCCGTTTGAGGATCAGATGTGTTATTGCTTACCTTTACCACTTGAGGGTGGCCAGTCAGTAAGTCCAGGATCCAGTTGCAGAGGGAGGTGTTTAGTCCCAGGGTTCTTAGCTTAGTGATGAGCGTTGAGGGCACTATGGTGTTGAACGCTGAGCTGTAGTCAATGAACATCATTCTCACGTGTTCCTTTTGTCTTGTGGGAAAGGGCACTGTTGCGTGCAATTGAGATTGCGTCATCTGTGGATCTGTTGGGGCAGTATGCAAATTGGAGTGGGTCCAGTGTTTCTGGGATGATGGTATTGATGTGAGCTATGACCAGCCTTTCAAAGCAATTCATGGCTACAGATGTGAGTGCTACGGGGCGCTAGTCATTTAGGCAGGTTACCTTTGCGTAATTGGTCAGGGAGAAGTTGAAAATGTCAGTGAAGGCACTTGTCTGTTGTCACATAGAAACTTAAATTAGAAGGAAGGATGTTTTTGATACTTTATACATTTGTATGACAAACTATTTTTGAGAAAATCATGAAAGTGGCCATTCTGGCCCTTTTTAGATTGATACATGCCTTCTGTTAGACCCTATCATCTGTAAACTGTACATACTACAGACAACATCTGTCATTATACTCCTTATAGTGAGTTCTAAAATAGAGTATCTTAATTCCGAAAAACACATTTTAACATTCATTTATTCTACATATAAAAATGACATTTTTGATGTTCATTTTGTTGTTCATTTTAAGACATGTTGTTTTGAACAATATACTCTTCCAGTACATACTATTTCCAGAGTGGGCTCTCTGCTAATTCTGATGTTCTGATCAATTTCATGAGCACCAATAACACATTGAATGGTAAATGGATTCAAAGTGAACTCCCCCTGCTGGTGATTTACTGAATGTGCAATCCTAAAGGAGGGCTGTGATTTGTTAATGACCTATAATGTACAGTGGTTGCTCAACAAAAAGTTTTGCGATTATGCTGCAGGACTTACGAGGTTATTTGTGGTTTAGTACAGTACCCTGCGTCACTACTTCATTTCTTCAGACCAGTGCAAGGGGGAGTTAGAGCATGGATTTTGCTATTGGGTCCCAAGGCGCTACTGTGTCTCTAACTGACAATAAGTTGGCGGCATAAGCCAAAATAGAAACTGATAATTGTGCACGACTTCAGTATTACCTAGTAAAACTGTTGTTACACTAAGGTTTTTATTCTAAGAGAGACTTAGACTACAATTAGGGTGTGGAAATGTTAGGACTATTTTGCTCTTACTGTGGTACTGTAGCCTACTCCCGCCCGGTCACATTGCACCCGAGTGGCGCAGCGGTCTAAGACATTGCATCGCAGTGAAAACTGCGTTGCTACAGATGCTGGTTCAATACCCGTGCCGGCCACAACAGGGAGACCCATGAGGCGATGGTAGGCTTTTGGTTTCTCTCCCTCTAAAAACAGAAATAAATAATTCTAAATAACAAACTGGCTTTATTTACAAATTAGTAACAATGTCTCACCAATGTCTCACAAATTACTAACAACATCTCAAGCCAACTTGAGGTCACTGAGAAAGTCTGGACATGGCCTGCTCTCCCTTATGTAAGGAATTAGGCACTTTAACATGTTTACTACAGTATGTACTGTAGGCTGTTTACTTGTCAGACTTCACAGTAGCCTAAAACAAATGCAGGTGGCTTCTCTCTTCAAAATGTTTTAAAGCAATTTCAATTCAATCCACCAGAAAAGACAGAACAAATAATACAACAAATATTATTATTACAGATAAAACTTTATCAATTGGATCTTTGAACATGTGGAAGGGGGAAAAAGTAATTATTATTATTAAACCCTGTTTTTCACAAGCGTAGCAGGCTGTGAATTCTGCAAACGTTTCTAGGATGAGCTATTAGCAGGACAATATAAACTCAGCTAAAAAAGATACATCCCTTTTTCAGGACCCTGTCTTTCAAAGATAATTCGTAAAAATCGGTCTTCACAGATCTTCATTGTATAGGGTTTAAACACCGTTTCCCATGCATGCAATTAATGAACATGCACCTAGGGAACGGTCATTAAGACACTAACAGCTTACAGACGGTAGGCAATTAAGGTCACAGTTAGGAAAACTTAGGACACTAAAGAGGCCTTTCCACTGACTCTGAAAAACACCAAAAGAAAACTGCCCAGGGTCCCTGCTCATCTGCGTGAACGTGCCTTAGGCATGCTGCAAGGAGGCATGAGGACTGCAGATGTGGCCAGGGCAGTACATCTGAACATCACACCTACAGGGCAGGTACAGGATGGCAACAACAACTGCCCGAGTTACACCAGGAACGCACAATCCCTCCATCAGTGCTCAGACTGTCCGCAATAGGCTGAGAGAGGCTGGACTGAGGGCTTGTAGGCCTGTTGTACGGCAACAATGTCGCCTATGGGCACAAACCCACCATCGCTGGACCAGACAGGACTGGCAAAAAGCGCTCTTCACTGACGAGTCGCAGTTTTGTCTCACCAGGGGTGATGGTCGGATTTGCGTTTGTCGAAGGAATGAGCGTTACACCGAGGCCTGTACTCTGGAGCGAGATCAATTTGGAGGTGGAGGGTCCGTCATGGTCTGGGGCGGTGTGTCATAGCATCATCGGACTGAGCTTGTTGTCATTGCAGGCAATCTCAACACTGTATGTTACAGGGAAAACATCCTCCTCCCTCATGTGGTACCCTTCCTGCAGGCTCATCCTGACATGACCCTCCAGCATGACAAAGCCACCAGCCATACTGCTCGTTCTGTGCGTGATTTCCTGCAAGACAGGAATGTCAGTGTTCTGCCATGCCCAGTGAAGAGCCCGGATCTCAATCCCATTGAGCATGTCTGGAACCTGTTGGATCGGAGGGTGAGGACTTGGGCCATTCCCCCCCCCCAGAAATGTCCGGGAACTTGCAGGTGCCTTGGTGGAAGAGTGGGGTAACATCTCACAGCAAGAACTGGCAAATCTGGTGCAGTCCATGAGGAGGATATGCAATGCATTACTTAATGCAGCTGGTGGCCACACCGGATACAGACTGTTACTTTTACATTTTGAACCTCCCCCCTTTGTTCAGGTACACATTATTCAATTTCTGTTAGTCACGTCTGTGGAACTTGTTCAGTTTATGTCTCAGTTGTTGCATCTTGTTATGTTCATACAAATATTTACACGTGAAGTTTGCTGAAAATAAACGCAGTTGACAGTGAGAGGATGTTTCTTTTTTTGCTGAGTTTATATAGCCTACCAGCTGTGGTCAACAATTTCAGCATAATTTCAGCGTTGCTCTGAAACTAGCATGGAGAAACTAAAATGTTCAATTATATTCCATGATATTCTTAAGATATGTGTTGACTGAATATAAGCAAGGCATGTCTGCTAAATAATCTATTTGAAGGCACAGTCATATAGCCTCGACACCTACATAAAGCTGAGTGACTCACTCATTCATGGCTTTGGATCAAAATAAATAAGTACCAACATTCTTAGTCTTTAATAAAGAAATGTTTTGGTTATCCTGACCTGGTCATCATGTACTGTATTATAATAGCCCATTACAGGTTATTAGCAGGACAATGTACGCTTACCAACACCTCTCTGTAATTTGATACTTTGTGCAAGGCAATTGATCAGCATTAAAAACTTTGTGGATTATTATTATTACTATTAATTCATTTAGAATTTTATAAAAGCCCCTCAGATATTCTCACAGATCAGATTTGTCGTAATGAAAAATGCCCCTTAGATATTAATTTAGAATCCTCTAAATGTAATTATTGGCGGAGAGTCACGTCATTGAAAAAAATATTTTTCAATATACTGTAGGCCTACCGCAGGCGCCATGACTCTCACTAGTGTTGAGTAATGTGCTGTTAAAAGTGGTGTAGATCTTATTTATTTAAAAAGTATATTGAAGTTAGAATGCTATGCTCTTACTACTGTAGCCTACTCCCGACCGTCACGTTGGACAGAACCATATTTTCCTTTCAATCCTAACGGAAACCCTGAGGGGTTTGTTTTTTGTTTTACTTGGAAATAGAAACACCATAATATGAATCAAATTAATTAAGCTAAATTTCTTCAAATCAATCCCATATATGACGTTCTTCCAAAAAAGCTTTAGAATTCTCTAGTACAGCCACTATTGAAGGCTATCAAATGCTTCTCAAAGATGCCCTCTGGTGGTCAAACTAGAACTAACTAGCATTAATGGTAACACTGGCTGACAATTAAATAACGTGCCATTGAACTCTGTGGCAGCCCGCAAGATGTGCTGCAGTATGACGCAACTTTTAAAGGAGGAACCACTGTTCATTTCTATGTATAAGATGGGTCATATCATTATAAGTACCAGAGAGCCCACTATGGAAATTTGATGTGTTTGAAGAGTATATTGTTCCAAGCAATATGTCTAAAAATAAGCAAAATCAAAAAGGGTTGAGATATTCAACATAAAAAATATTAATAGGAATAACTCAATGTAAAAAAACATATTTCAGAATCTAGACATAGTTCATATTTGAAAGCGCATTGTATAATGACACCATTATAGTCTTTATCGTGTACAGTTCACAGCCTAAAACGGCCACTTTCATCATGATTTTCTCAAAAATGATTTGTGATACAAATGTAAAAATCATGTTGAACATCCTTCCTGCCAATGAAGCCTCTGTGTGAGAATTCCCAGAACAATCTGAGATACCGAAATATTTTCCACTCCCGCTGGCATGGAATAAATCAGGAGGATCTTTGCTACCAAACAACACATATAGCACATGCTCTTATTGGACAACTTATACTCCTCGATCTCAGTGTGTGCGTACCTGGTAAAGATGTCAGTAGAGATGGTCTCTAGGTAGAGCAGGGCATCTGCTATCTGGTGAACAGCCTCCTCCCTCCTCAGGTCTGACTGGATCAGAGGCACAGAGTACACCTGACCCTCGAGACACTGCTTCACACTCATCCTACAAACACACACGAAACAATGAGTGAGTGATGAATGAGAGAGAGAGAAAATCCTCTGCATTATCATTGACAGCAGACTCCTACATTTCCTCAAATGTCAAATTGGCTTCTTACCAAATTACTGTATGACAGACCACGTATTCACCCTGCACACCCTTATTGACAAACAAACAAAACAAAAGCCTTTTCATGCTTTGTTGATTTCAAAACAGCTTGACTCAATTTAGCATGAGGGTCTGCATTATAAATTGATGGAAAGCGGTGTTGGGGGGGAAACATCCAACATTATCAAATCCATGAACACAACAAATGTGAGGTTAAAAATTGGCAAAAAAACACAAACATTTCTTTCCTCAGGGCCGGGGGGGTGAGACAGGGATGCAGCTTGAGCCCCACCCTCTTCAACATATATAGTGAACAAAAATATAAAACGCAACAGACAACAATTTCAAAGACTTTACTGAGTTACAGTTCTTATAAGGAAATCAGTCAATTGAAATAAATGAATTAGGTCCTAATCTATATATTTCAAATGACTGGGAATACAGCTATACATATGTTGGTCACAGATACTTAAAAAAAAAAATTGAGGCGTGGATCAGAAAACCAGTCAGTAGGGCCTCCCGGGTGGCGCAGTGGTCTAGGGCACTAGTTGCAACTCCCGTATGGGCTCGGGAGAGATACCACGAAATTGGGGAGGACGCATGCTTTCGACCTTCGTCTCTCCCGAGCCCGTACAGGAGTTGTAGCGATGAGACAAGATAGTAACTACCAACAATTGGATACCACGAAATTGTGGAGAAAAGGGGGTAAAATTCAACAACAAAAAGTCAGTATCTGGTGTGGCAATAATTTGCCTCATGTAGCGCAAAACATCTCCTTTGCATAGAGTTGATCAGGCTGTTGATTGTGGCCTGTGGAATGTTGTCCCACTCCTCTTCCAATTGCTGTGCGAAGATGCTGGAACAGGTGGCTTATGGTAGAGAAATTAACATTAAATTCTCTGGAAACAGCTCTGGTGGACATTCCTGCATGCAACTTGCACACTCCCTCAAAACTTGAGGTGGCATTGTGTTGTTTGAAAAAACTGCAGATTTTAGAGTGGCTTTTTATTGTGTAATGACCATGCTGTTTAAATCAGCTTCTTGATATGCCACACATCAGGTGGATGGATTATCTTCCCAAAGGAGAAATTCTCCCTAACAGGGATGTAAACAAATTTGTGGACAAAATGTTAGAGAAATAAGCTTTTTGTGCATATGGAACATTTCTGGGATCTTTTATTTCAGCTCATGAAACATGGGAACAACATTTTACATTGCATTTATATTTTTGTTCAGCATATATCAACGAATTGGCGAGGGCACTAGAACAGTCTGCAGCACCTGGCCTCACCCTACTAGACTCCGTAGTCAAATGTTTACTATTTGCAGATGATCTGGTGCTTCTGTCCCCAAACTAGAAGGGTCTATCGCAGCACCTAGATCTTCTGAATAGATTCTCTCAGACTTGGGCTCTGACAGTCAATAACGGTGTTCCAAAAAAGGTCCAGTTGCCAGGACCAGCACCACATTTAACTTCCACAAAGATGTGAACAATCTGAGAGACAAGGCAAGAAGGGCCTTCAACACCATCAAAATAAAGATCAAATTTGACACACCTGTGTGGCTCAGTTGGTAGAGCCTGGCACTTTTAACGCCAGAGTTGTGGGTTCGATTCCCACGTGGGACCAGTAACAAAAATATATGCACTCACTACTGTAAATCAATCTAAATAAGAGTGTCTGCTAAATGACAAAAATGTAAAACATACCAATTAGGATCTGAGTGGAATCAGTTATATAACACATTGCCCAATATGGTTGTGAGGTCTGGGGTCCACTAACCAAGAATTCATTAAAAAATGGGACAAACACCAAATTGAGACTGCATGCAGAATTCTGCAAAAACATCCTCTGTGTAAAACACCAAATAATGAATGCGGAGCAGAATTATGATGATTCCCGCTAATTATCAAAATCCAGAAAAGAGCATTAAATTCTACAACTACCTAAAAAGTAGCGATTCAGAGAGATGAACCTGGAATAGAGTCCCCTCATCCTGCAGGTACGGGAACTCTGTTCACAAACTCAACAGAGCTCCAGGACAACAACGCAAATCAAGAGAAAACAAAAAGATAATTACTTAGCACATTGGAAAGAATCAACTACAAAACAGAGCAAACTACAATGTTATTTTGCCCTAAACAGAGAGTACACAGAAGCAGAATACCTGACTACTGTGACTGACCATCGGCAGACCTGGCTCTCAATGGAAGACAGTCTGTGCCCATTGCCCAAAAAATGAGGTGGGAACCGAGCTGCACCTTCTGCCAATTGTGTGACCATAGTAGAGATACATCATTTCCTCAGATTACACAGACCCACAAAGAATTTTCAAACAAATCCAATCTTGATAAACTCCCATATCTATTAGGTGAAGTGACACCAGTAGCAAGATATGATCTGTTGTCACAAGAAAAGGGCAACTAGTGGAGAACAAACAACATTGTAAATATAATGTATATTTATCTGTGATCTTTGTTTTCCCTTTCATACTTCAACTAATTGCGGACTGTTACAACAGTTGAAATGTCTATATTCTTTAAAAACTTTTGTGAGTGTAATGTGTACTTTTAATTTCTGATTGTTTATTTCCCTTTTGTTAATCGCCTATTCCATTTGCTTTGGCAATGTAAACACATGTTCCCCATGCCAATAACGTTTTTTGCATTAAATTGAATAGAGAGAGATCATCCTGATCCAAGATGGCGTAGCAGTCAGACATCTTGTCCTCGTCTTGTAATCTCCCTAATGTCAATATGCCTTGTCCATTGTTCTTTTGGTTAGTAATTATTGCCTTATTTCACTAGAGCCCCTAGCCCTCCTTAGATAACCCTTTAGTTCCACCTCCCACACATGCGGTGACCTCACCTGGTTTAAATGACGTTTCTAGAGACGATAGCTCTCTCACCGTCACTCAATGCATAGGTTTACCTCAACTGTGTTCACATCCTACCATACCTTCGTCTGTACAGTATGCATCGAATCTACTCTACCGTGCCCAGAAAGCTGCTCCCTTCACTCTCGGTTCCGAACGTACTAGACGACCAGTTCTTATAGCCTTTAGCAGTAACCGATTCCTACTCTGTTCCTCTGGTGATGTAGAGGTTAATCCAGTCCCAGCAGTGCCTAACTCAACTCCCACTCCCAGGCGCTCTCATTTGTTGACTTCTGTAACCGTAAAAGCCATGGTTTCATGCATGTTAACATTAGAAGCCTCCTCCCTATGTTTGTTTTATTCACTGGCTTAGCACACTCTGCCTACCCGGATGTCCTACTCGTGTCTGAATCCTGGTTTAGGAAGACCACCAAAAACCCAGAAATTTCCATCCCTAACTATAACATTTTCCAAGAAGATAGAACTGCTAAAGGGGGCGGAGTTGCAATCTACTGCAGAGATAGCCTGCAGAGTTATGTCTTACTATCCAGGTCTGTGCCCAAACAACAGAGCAGCACCCACCCGTAGCATGCGCTCCAGCAGGTATTTCTCACTGGTCACCCCCAAAGCCAATTCCTCCTTCAGCCGCCTTTCCTTCCAGTTCTCTGCTGCCAATGACTAGAACGAACTGCATGAATCACTGAAGCTGGAGACTCATATCTCCCTCACTAGTTTTAAGCACCAGCTGTCAGAGCAGCTTACAGATCACTGCACATCTGTAAATAGCCCATCCAACTACCTCCTTCCCATACTGTTATTTATTTTGCTCCTTTACACCCCAGTATCTCTACTTGCACACTCATCTTCTGCACATCGATCACTCCAGTGTTTAATTGCTATATTTGTAATTATTTCTCCACCATGGCCTATTTATTGCCTTACCTCCCTTATCCTACCTCATTTGCACACATTGTATATTGACTTTTCTATTGAATTATTGACTGTATGTTTTTTTTACTCCATGTGTAACTCTGTGTTGTTGTTTGTGTCGCACTGCTTTGCTTTATCTTGGCCAGGTCGCAGTTGTAAATGAGAACTTGTTCTCAACTAGCCTACCTTGTTAAGAAAGAGAGAGTATATAGCCATAATATAACATTTGAAATGTGTCTATTCTTTTGAAACTTGTGAGAGTAATGTTTACTGTTAATTTATGATTGGTTATTTCACTTTTGTTTATTATCCATTTCACTTGCTTTGGCAACGTAAATATATGACTCCCATACCAATAAAGCTCTTTGAATTAAAATGTGAGAGACAGATGGCGCAGGGACAAAGGGATATTGCTAATGGAACTCTCTCTCTGACAGCAGAATCAAACCGCTTTACCCGTTCTGTCTTTTCACCATCTGTCAGCAAAGATGGGTAGCTAACGTCATAGCTGCTTCTGAGCTTTCTTCTTTGTGGAGTTTAACGACGGTTGGCATCCAATATGTTGCATTACCGCCTCCAGATGAACTATAGTATTAATCCATTACACTTTGTGATACAAAATGGGAAAAGGGGAAATGGGAGAAAATTTTACAAAAAAAAACAATATAATGTTTTATTACCATACCAACTAACCCTACACTCATTAATACCCACCACCTTATTCCACTACCTGAACCCTATCTGATCCTATCCCAGGCCGAGGACGGGACACTACCACTCAACACACCCTGTAACTCTTCTGAAGTCAAATCTTGTACCCCCAAGTACTTCTCTGCAGCTGCCACCACAACATCTATTTTCTGTTGATAATCATTGCTATGAACGCCAAGAAGCCAACCTTACTGAAACATATATCACTCATTGGCCTATCCCTCTATTCTGGACCAGATGTACTATTCACAGGGATCCTATCAGAATTCCTCACCCTTGATCCACTCTCCTCTACCTTCTTCACTGCCTCAAAATAGGACATCTTCTGCACTACTCTGACCCTGGCCACCTCAACCTGCCTCTTTCACACAGGACACCGTTGATCCCCTGCAACATGGGCACCCCTACACAACTTTCCCCGCCGAAACTACACATTATTTTGTCCCATGTCCTCCTGCACACTTCCCACATCTTGGAATCTCCCTCCTACACACTTCCGCAACATGCCCATGAACGCAACACCTGTAACTCTGCAGTGTATTCGGCATAAAAGCTTTAACAGTATAACTCATATATCCTAACATTACTGGTCAGGTAAAGACTCCGAATCAAATCTCAAAAGAGCAGACTGTCACCTCTGTTTCATCAAGCTCCCCATCGCACAAACACCAGGAGTCTTCAACTTAAATTGTTCCACCTTTACACACAGCCGCGGGAAATAGTTTGGGGGTGAGGGTGCTGCGATTATTTTGCTGGCGGGGAGGAGGGGGGGATGCAGAAAAGATGTATAGCCTGCGCTGAAGACATCTATATCAGTCCGCTAATACAGGACAAAGGGACTGGTTCCAACCTGTAAAAAATCTCACTCCCATTGGACCAAATGTATCTTTACCATAACCATGTCCATCAATGCAGGGCTCGGGCTTCGAGCTCCTCACAACACCTTCTACCCCTTCCATTTCACCTCCAAAACTCAAACTGGCGTCCGACTCACTCTGAACTTGACACCAATCATCCTCGACATACAGAGGGTTATTGTTATTGATACCTTCAACAGATTCAAACCTATCCTCTGCATCCCTCAGTCTTTTCAAAATCCTCTCTCTTTGCCTCCAATCCTCCTTCCTTAATCAATTACCCGACTCCTGAAAATATATAACTTTTCCAAGCCGAAATATCCTTTCAGCCTCCTCGAGAGTCATACTAAACCTGCGTTACAACTCAACCAGTTAGTCTGACATTTCCGAGGTTCCTAGTTCCGACCTGTCCTTGAACGCGGCATCTGTGTCGGTCTCGGCTGACTGTCATGTGACGGGGTTTACCACTTCCCCACCCTCAGATCCAGGAAGGCATGTTCTGTCAGCTGTCCTTCACAGATAATCAATAACTGTGTATATATATACAGATAACTAACTCGGGAGTGAAGCAACAGCCTTGACAGCTCATCTTTATGTTGATGTCTCATATTATATGACAACGTTAGCATTCTTAGCAAGCTAGCTAGGTCACGTTAGCATTGTCCATTAGTAATTAGTAATGTGCAGCGAGACCATGTAAATCCTGTCTACGTGAATTTCTCCACTACGAAAATACTTAACACCAGAGAGCTTCTCATATCATGCCCGCTCTCGGCAGAGACGCTACCCGGCTACATCCCCAGGGCCGTGGACCCATATCTCGGCACTGACACTCACAAATTATTAAAATAATCACTAAGCTTTCTTATGATCGATAATATAATTAAGTTAATGTATGTTTCATTGGTCTTACCTGACCACTGACAGCATATAGTGTGTACACGGCCGCTGAGAGTTCTTTCTTCGATGAGGCTTAACCTCGGTTGGCATCCAATATGTTACATTACCGCCACCTACTAGACTGGAGTACAACTCGCTTATACTTTGCTTGAAAAAAATGTATATATAAACAAATAACCTACCATCTAATACTACACTCGCAAAAATT
Source organism: Oncorhynchus tshawytscha (assembly GCF_018296145.1). NCBI lineage: Eukaryota > Metazoa > Chordata > Actinopteri > Salmoniformes > Salmonidae > Oncorhynchus > Oncorhynchus tshawytscha. Next base: position 33,772,805 of record NC_056434.1, on the reverse strand, counting down.
CAAAATAAAAATAACACCATCATACTCCACTATTTTAAAAATATTTAGCCCTGCCTCATGCCAACAACCTGAAAGGATGGGACACCACCACTAAACACACCCTGTAACTCTTCTGATGTCAAGTCTCGCACACCCAAATATCGCTCTGCATCTGCCACCACAACCTCAATTTTCTGCAACTTACGTTCCATCCTTGCAGGCCTGTTGATAACCATTGCTATAAATACTAAAAATCCAATCTTACTGAAACATATATCACTTGTTGCCCTATCTGATAGTTGCTTGTTTATTATTCTCCGCTAAAACACAACGACCCTCTGTGTCTCAGCATGAAAATACAGCCACAATAACGATAAGCCATAATAGTGGAATACATGTCACCCGTTGAAACTTATTCATTAGGATACAAAGAGGATTAATGCCGTATTTAGACTAGATAATGTTAAACTAGGTTGGAATGTTCTGTAGGTTAGGCTTTACAGTCCAATATTAATATTCAATACCCACAATAGACTGAGTGTGGAGGTGATTCCCACAGTCAAGTTCTGCAATAAGAGCTATGACGCTAATATTTGTGGGTGTCACTGAGTAGGCTGATACCACATGGGTAAGGCTGCACACCGCTTATACACAGTGGACAAAACATTAAGAACACCTGCTCTTTCCATGACATAGACAATTCAGGTGAAAGCTATGAAATCTTATAAACTCAGCAAAAAAATAAACATCCTCTCACTGTCAACTGCGTGTATCTTCAGTAAACTTCACATGTGTAAATATTTGTATGAACATAACAAGATTCAACAACTGAGACATAAACTGAACAAGTTCCACAGACATGTGACTAACAGAAACGGAATAATGTGTCCCTGAACAAAGTGTGGGGGGGGGGTCAAAATCAAAAGCAAGAATCAGTATCTGGTGTGGCCAGCAGCTGCATTTAAGTACTGCAGTGCATCCCGTCCTCATGGACTGCACCAGATTTACCCGTTCTTGCTGTGAGATGTTACCCCACTCTTCCACCAAGGCACCTGCAAGTTCCCAGACATTTCTGAGAGGAATGGCCCTAGCCCTCACCCTCCAATCCAACAGGTTCCAGATGTGCTCAATGGGATTGAGATCCGGGCTCTTTTCTGGCCATGGCAGAACACTGACATTCCTGTCTTGCAGGAAATCACACACAGAACGAGCAGTATGGCTGATTGCATTGTCATGCTGCAGGGTCATGTCAGGAAGGGTACCACATGAGGGAGGAGGATGTCTTCCCTGTAACACACAGCATTGAGATTGCCTGCAATGACAACAAGCTCAGTCCGATGATGCTGTGACACACCGCCCAGACCATGACTGACCCTCCACCTCCAAATTGATCCCGCTCCAGAGTACAGGCCTCTGTGTAACACTCATTCCTTCTAAAATAAACGCAAGTCCGACCATCAGGGGTGAGACAACACCACAACTCATCAGTGAAGAGCGCTTTTTGCCAGTCCTGTCTGGTCCAGCGACGGAGGGTTTGTGCCCATAGGCGATGTTGTTGCCGGTGATGTCTGGTGAGGAACTGCCTTACAACAGGCCTACAAGCCCTCAGTCCAGCCTCTCTCAGCCTATTGCGGACAGTCTGAGCACTGATGGAGGGATTGTGCATTCCTGGTGTAACTTGGGCAGTTGTTGATGCCATCCTGTACCAGTCCCGCAGGTGTGATGTTTGGATGTACTGATCCTGTGCAGGTGTTGTTACACGTGGTCTGCCACTGTGAGGATGATCAGCTGTCCGTCCTGTCTCCCTGTAGCGCTGTCTTAGGTGTCTCACAGTACGTTCATGGCAATTTATTGCCCTGGCCACATCTGCAGTCCTCATGCCTCCTTGCAGCATGCCTAAGGCATGTTCACGCAGATGAGCAGGGACCCTGGGCAGTTTTCTTTTGGTGTTTTTCAGAGTCAGTAGAAAGGCCTCTTTGGTGTCCTAAGTTTTCCTAACTGTGACCTTAAAATTAATTGCCTACCTTCTGTAAGCTGTTAGTGTCTTAGCGACCTTCCCACAGGTGCATGTTCATTAATTGTTTATTGTTTATTGAACAAGCATGGGAAACAGTGTTTAAACCCTTTACAATAAAGATCTGTGAAGTTATTTGGATTTTTACTAATTATCTTTGAAAGACAGGGTCCTGAAAAAGGGCCGTTTCTTTTTTAGCTGTTTAGATGTCACTTGTTACATCCACTCTAATCAGTGTAGATGAAGGGGATGAGAGGTTAAAGAAGGATTTTTAAGCCTTGAAACAAAATATATAAGGCCCATTGAATGGGGTATGATAGTTCTGACTTGTATTTAACTAGGCAAATCAGTTCAGAACAAATTATTTTTTACAGCTGGATGTGATTATAACTGGATTTGAACCAGAGACTGTAGTGACACATATTGCACTGAGATGCTGTGCTTTAGACCACCACACCACTCAGGAGCCCAGGATCACCAGTTTGTGTCAAGAACTGCACCGCTGCTTGGTTCTTAATGCTCAGCAGTTTCCTGTGGGTGCAACTCAATATTAGGAAGGTGTTTTTAACGTTTTGTACACTCAGTGTATGTATGCCCCCAATGCAATTATGCAGTCTAATATATCCACACTGGGATTTGAAACTTAAAAAACAAACATTTTATTGCCTAATTAATGAATAATTGTATTTATTTTGAAGTTATATAACAACATTCCAAACTTGTTTAGCACTATCTACACCAAATATGGCATTATTCCACTATTTGTGTCCCTTTGGATCAGTTTCAATGGGGGACTTGTATTTTGAAGGCATACCGCAAATTCCACTATTGTGGATAATCCTTATTCTGGCTAGTTTCTCACAGGGGTCTGTCTACTTCCGCATAGTCCTACCACGTGATAGGTTCTGGTACTTAAAGTGACAGAAAGCCATGGATTTCAACGTTAGAGTCATTCCACCTCAAAAAGCACAAGAAGGAGGATTTTGACACCCACCATCTCAGATTGTTATGAAATTGTTTCTTTATTTACAAACAGATGTATTCTGTATTTACCTCCAATGTATTCACATCCTACCGTACCTTTGTCTGTACATTATGCCTTGAATCTATTCTACCGTGCCCAGAAACCTGCTCCTTTTACTCTCTGTTCGAAACAAACTAGACGACCAGTTCTTATAGCCTTTAGCCGTACCCTTATCCTACACCTCCTCTGTTCCTCAGGTGATGTAGAGGTTAATCCAGGCCCTGCAGTGCCTAGCTCCACTCCTATTCCCCAGGCGCTCTCATTTGTTGGCTTCTGTAACCGTAAAAGCCTTGGTTTCATGCATGTTAACATTAGAAGCCTCCTCCCTAAGTTTGTTTTATTCACTGCCTTAGCACACTCTGCCAACCCGGATGTCCTAGCCGTGTCTGAATCCTGGCTTAGGAAAACCACCAAAACCCCTGATATTTCCACCCCTAACTATAACATTTTCAGAGAAGATAGAACTGCCAAAGGGGGCGGAGTTACAATCTACTGCAGAGATAGCCTGCAGAGTTCTGTCTTACTATCAACTTCTGTACCCAAACAATTTGAGCTTCTACTTTTAAAAATCCACCTCTCCAGAAACAAGTCTCTCAACGTTGCCGCTTGCTATAGACCACCCTCTGACCCCAGCTGTGCCCTGGACACCCTATGTGAATTGATTGCCCCCCACATATCTTCAGAACTTGTGCTGCTAGGTGACCTTAACTGGGACATGCTTAACACCCCAGCCATCCTACAATCTAAGCTTGATGCCCTCAATCTCACACAAATTATCAATGAACCTACCAGGTACCCCTCATCACTGTCAAACACTCCCTTGAACACTTCAGCGAGCAGGCCTTTCTAATCGACCTGGCCCGGGTATCCTGGAAGGATATTGACCTCATCCCATAAGTAGAGGATGCCTGGTTATTCTTTAAAAGTCCCTTCCTCGCCATTTTAAATAAGCACGTCCCAATTCAAAAAATGTTAAACCAGGAACAGATATAGCCCTTGGTTCACTCCAGACCTGACTGCCCTTGACCAGCACAAAAACATCCTGTGGCATACTGCATTAGCATCGAATAGCTCCCGCGATATGCAACTTTTCAGGGAAGTTAGGAACCAATATACACAGGCAGTTAGGAAAGCTAAGGCTAGCTTTTTCAAACAGAAATTTGCGTCCTGTAACATAAACTCCAAAATGTTCTGGGACACTGTAAAGTCCATGGAGAATAAGAGCACCTCCTCCCAGTTGCCCACTGCACTGAGGCTAGGAAACATTGTTACCACCGATAAATCCACTATAATTCAGAATTTCAATAAGCATTTCCCTACGGCTGGCCATGCTTTCCACCTGGCTACCCATACCCCTTTCAACTGCCCTGCACCCCCCCAGCAACTCACCCAAGCCTCCCCATTTCTCCTTCACCCAAATCCAGATAGCTGATGTTCTGAAATAGCTGCAAAATCTGGACCCCTACAAATCAGCCGGGCTAGACAATCTGGACCCTCTCTTTCTAAAATTATCTGCCGAAATTGTTGCAACCCCTATTACTAGCCTGTTCAACCTCTCTTTCGTATTGTCTGAGATAAGCGATCTCTGCCATGATCATCCCCCTCTTCAAAGGGGGAGACACTCTAGACCCAAACTGTTACAGACCTATATCTATCCTACTCTGCCTTTCTAAGGTCTTCGAAATCCAAGATAACAAACAGATTTCCAACCATTTCGAATCCCACCGTACCTTATCCGCTATGCAATCTGGTTTCAGAGCTGGTCATAGGTGCACCTCAGCCACGCTCAAGGTCCTAAAATATATCATAACCGCCATCGATAAGAGACATTACTGTGCAGCTGTATTCATCGACCTGGCCAAGGCTTTCGACTCTGTCAATCAACACATTCTTATTAGCAGACTCAACAGCATTGGTTTCTCAAATGACTGCCTCACCTGGTTCACCAACTACTTCTCAGATAGAGTTCAGTGTGTCAAATCGGAGGGCCTGTTGTCCGGACGTCTGGCAGTCTCTATGGCGGTGCCATAGGGTTCAATTCTCGGGCCGACTCTCTTCTCTGTATACATCAATGATGTCGCTCTTGCTGCTGGTGATTCTCTGATCCACCTCAACGCAGATGACACAATTCTGTATACTTCTGGCCCCTCTTTGGACACATTCTTAACTAATCTTCAGACGAGCTTCAATGCCATACAACTCTTCTTCCGTGGCCTCCAACTTCTCTTAAATGCAAGTAAAACTAAATGCATGCTCTTCAACCGATCGCTGCCCACACCTGCCCGCCCGTCCAGCATCACTAATCTGGACGGTTCTGACTTAGAATATGTGGACAACTACAAATATCTAGGTGTCTGGTTAGACTGTAAACTCTCCTTCCAGACTCACATTAAGCATCTCCAATCCAAAATTAAATCTAGAATAGGCTTCCTATTTCGCAACAAAGCATCCTTCAGTCATGCTGCCAAACATACCCTCGTAAAACTGACCATTCTACCGATCCTCGACTTCAGCGATGTCATCTACAAAATAGCCTCCAACACTCTACTCAACAAATTGGATGCAGTCTATCACAGTGCCATCCGCTTTGTCACCAAAGCCCCATTTTCTACCCACCACTGCGACCTGTACGCTCTCGTTGGCTGGCCCTCGCTTCATACTCGTCGCCAAACCCACTGGCTCCAGGTCATCTACAAGTCTTTGCTAGGTAAAGCCCCACCTTATCTCAGCTCACTGGTCACCATAGAAGCACCCGCCCGTAGCACACGCTCCAGCAGGTATATCTCACGGGTCACTCCCAAAGCCAATTCCTCCTTTGGCTGCCTTTCCTTCCAGTTCTCTGCTGCCAATGACTGGAACAAACTGCAAAAATCACTGAAGCTGGAACTCTTATCTCCCTCACTAGTTTTAAGCACGAGCTGTCAGAGCAGCTCACAGATCACTGCACCTGTTCATAGCCCATCTGTAAATAGCCCATTCAACTACCTCATTCCAATAGAGTATTTATTTATTTATCTTGCTCCTTTGCACCCTAGTATCTCTACTTGCACACTCATCTTCTGCACATCTATCATTCCAGTGTTTAATTGGTATATTGTAATTACTTCGCCACCATGGCCTATTTAGTGGCTTACCTCCCTTATCTTACCTCATTTGCACACACTGTATATCAACTTTTTCTACTGTATTATTGACTGTTTGTTTGTTCCATGTGTAACTATGTGTTGCTGTATGTGTCGAACTGCTTTGCTTTATCTTGGCCAGGTCGCAGTTGTAAATGAGAACTTGCTCTCAACTAGCCTACCTGGTTAAATAAAGGTGTTTTTACTTTTTATATATTTTTTAAGACAAGATTAGCATACAGTAAATATTATTTTGTTGAAATATAATGTGATCTCTGAGAAATTAAGATAATTGACTACCCCCAAAATGGCTATTTTAATTTATAGGATTCATATAATTTTCAATAAATATAGTACCTAAAATCCAATTTGTACCATAATTCTTCTTAACAATGAGTAAGACATGAGGAATCCAATAAAATGACCAAAAGCCACCCATGGACCCCCACATTCCACGCCAATCCCACCCGAACAACCAGTATACAGTATCAGTTCTCTATGCCCGACAAGTATGGGGATGCTGCTTGGGATATGTGAAGTGGAAGAGTTTAACCTATGAGCAGAGAATGAACCAGACCAGGAATCAGCGATTTAGGAAAAACATGATATTGCTACTTCATCCTTTGCAATGTATTCCCTTTAAATCTGGCGATTTTTTTCCCCTCCTGTTGAGGTAAATTCAGTTAATCAAATCAAACCACATATAACCACTTACAAAGCAAAATATGTTAATGAGCCAGCAATTATTTTCACTCCCACAAAATGTGTCCACAATGCCCCATAATTTACAGAATTCTACAGTTAATATACAGCAAAACAGCACATAACTGTTAAATTGTATTGTAATTGGTAATAGTGATTTACATATTTATACATTTTAGCATACCAATTCATATTTTGTGTTTTAGAGTACATTCAGAAAGTACTCAGATCCCTTCCCATTTTCCACATTTTGATACTTTACAGCCTTATTCTAAAATGGATTAAGGTCATTTCCCCCCCTCATCAATCTACACACAATCCTCATAATGACAAATCGAAAACAGGTTTTTAGAAACTTTTGCAAATTTATAAAAAAATTCAAGTTCAGGCCTTTTGAGCTCAAGTGCATCCTGTTTCTGTTGATCATCATTGAGATGTTTCTACAACTTGATTGGAGTCCACCTGTGGTAAATTCAATTGATTGGACATGATTCGGAAAGGCGCACATCTGTCTATATAAGGTCTCACAGTTGACAGTGCATGTCAGAGCAAAAACCAAACCATGAGGTCGAAGGAATTGTCCTTTGAGCTCCGAGACAGGATTGTGTTGAGGCACAGATCTGGGGAAGGGTACCAAAAAATTATGCAGCATTGGCCTCCATCATTCTTAAATGGAAGAAGTTTGGACCCACCATGACTCTTCCTAGAGCTGACTGCCCTGCCAAACTGAGCAATTGGGGGAGAACGGCCTTGGTCAGGGGAGGGTGACCAAGAACCCGATGGTCACTCTGACAGATTTCCAGAGTTCGTCTGTGAAGATGGGAGAACCTTCCAGAAGGACAATCCTCTCTGCAGCACTCCACTAAGGCTTTTATGGTAGAGCGGCCAGACGAAAGCCACTCCTCAGTAAATGGAACATGACAGCCCGCTTAGAATTTGCCAAAAGGACTCTCAGACAATGAGAAACAAGATTCAGGCCTCCCGGGTGGCGCAGTGATTAAAGGCGCTGTACTGCAGCGCCAGCTGTGCCATAAGAGTCCCTGGGTTCGCGCCCAGGCTCTGTCGTAACCGACCGCGACCGGGAGGTCCGTGGGGCGACGCACAATTGGCCTAGCGTTGTCCGGGTTAGGGAGGGCTTGGTCGGTAGGGATGTCCTTGTCTCATTGTGCACCAGCGTCTCCTGTGGCGGGCCGGGCGCAGTGCGCGCTAACCAAGGTTTCCAGGTGCATGGTGTACCCTCCGACACATTGGTGCGGCTGGCTTCCGGGTTGGATGCGCGCTGTGTTAAGAAGCAGTACGGCTGGTTGGGTTGTGTATCGGAGGACGCATGACTTTCAACCTTCGTCTCTCCTGAGCCCGTACGGGAGTTGTAGCGATGAGACAAGATAGTAGCTACTACAACAATTGGATACCATGAAATTGGGGAGAAAAAGGGGTAAAAAAAAATGTAAAAAAAGAGAAACAAGATTCTCTGGTCTGATAAAACCAAGACTGAACTCTTCGGCCTGAATGCCAAGCGTCACATCTGGAGGAAGCCTGGCACCTATGGAAGCTATGGTGGAGCATGGTGCTGGCAGCATCATGTTGTGGGATGTTATTCAGCGGCTGGGACTGGGAGACTAGTCAGGAAAGATGAATGGAGCAAAGTACAGAGAGGTTCTTGATGAAAACCAACTTCAGAGCGCTGAGGACCTCAGACTGGTGCAAAGGTTCACCTTCCAACAGGACAATGACCCTAACTAAGCACACAGCCAAGACAACGCAGGAGTGGCTTTGGGACAAGTCTCTGAATGTCCTTGAGTGGCCCAGCCAGAGCCTGAACTTGAACCTGATCGAACATCTCTGAAGAGAACTGAAAATAATTGTGCAGTGACGCTCCCCATCCAACCTGAAAGAGCTTCAGAATATTTTTTTTATAAATTTGCAAATATGGCTAAATGCTCAACCATTAAAGGTTAGAGACTTGCTGACACTCTTATCTGTCCCCTATATACATGTAATTATTAGGGAACTACTACCACATGTCACTTAAATTGGTACAGCACTCTCATTAACAGGTGTAGCAAGTATAGCCTCTTACAAGGCACGCCTCTAAATTAGTTCATAAGCCACAGCAATACCATGCACCCACAAAAGGTTTTTTATGCTCCAAAATTACCGTATGTTATTGTATTCTGTGGGGGTGGTAATTACAGTCAATAACTTGCGGCACAGTAGCCAGTAAATTACTGTTGATTTCCAGGAAAAGGTTTATAGATTCCAAAAATAGAATGTGGTACTGTATTCTGTGGGATGGTACTGTTTTACAATAAATTACTGGGAGCCAGTAAATTACTGTAGATTTACAGAACAAATATAAACAAAATATGGTATGTACTGTATTCTGTGGGGTACAGCATTCTCACTCATGGGTGTAACAAATATATTTAACAAATAAACAGTATATTGTCACTAGAGGTCGACCAATGATTTTTCAACACCGATACAGATACCAATAATTGGAGGATCAAAAAAAGCCGATACCGATTAATCTGCCAATTTTTAAAATGTATTTGTAATAATGTCAATTACAACAATACTGAATGAACACTTATATTAACTTAATATAATGCATCAATAAAATCAATTTAGCCTCAAATAAATAATGAAACCTGTTCAATTTGGTTTAAATAATGCAAAAACAAAGCTAACGTTTAAGTTCCTTGCTCAGAACATGAGAACATATGAAAGCTGGTGGTTCCTTTTAACCTGATTCGTCAATATTCCCAGGTAAGAAGATTTAGGTTGTAGTTATTATAGGAATTATAGAACTATTTCTCTCTGTACGATTTGTATTTCATATACCTTTGACTATTGGATGTTCTTATAGGCACTTTAGTATTGCCAGTGTAACAGTATAGCTTCCATCCCTCTCCTCGCCGCTACCTGGGCTCGAACCAGGAACACATTGACAACAGCTACCCTCGATGTCATGGCTGATTTCCTCCTCTTCCTCTGAAGAGGTGTATCAAGGATCGGACCAATACGCAGCGTGGTAAGTGTCCATGTTTTTAATAGGGAAAAAACTGAACACACTTTACAAAAGAACAAACGTGGCAAAACCGAAACAGTCCTATCTGGTGCAGAGAACACAAACACAGGAAACAATCACCCACAAAATACCCAAAGAACATGACTGCCTAAATATGGTTCCCAATCAGAGACAACGATAAACAGCTGCCTCTGATTAAGAACCAATCTAGGCAACCATAGACTTACATAAACACCTAGAATGAACATAACCCCATAAATCTACAAAAACCCCTAGACAGTAGAAACACCCTAGATGAGACAAAAACCATGCATCACCCATGTCACACCATGGCCTAACCAAAATAATAAAGAAAACAAAGATAACTAAGGTCAGGGCGTGACAGTATCCCCCCCAAAGGTGGGGACTCCCGGCCGCACACCTAAACCCCTAGGGGAGGGTCTGGGTGGGCGTCTGTCCACGGTGGCGGCTCTGGCGCGGGACGTGGACCCCACTCCACGATAGTCTTAGTCCGCTTTTGTGGCATCCTAGGAACGGCGACCCTCGCCGCAGACCTAGAATTGGCAACCCTGCTAAATGGCCCCACTGGACTGAGGGGCAGCTCCGGACTGAGGGGCAGCTCAGGACTGAAGGGCAGCTCCGGACTGAAGGGCAGCTCCGGACTGAAGGGCAGCTCCGGACTGGCTGAGGACTCTGGCAGATCCTGGCTGACTGGCGGCTCTGGCAGATCCTGGCTGACTGGCGGCTCTGGCAGATCCTGGCTGACTGGCGGCTCTGGCAGATCCTGGCTGACTGGCGGATCCTGGCTGACTGGCGGCTCTGGCGGATCCTGGCTGACTGGCGGCTCTGGTGGCTCTGGAGGATCCTGGCTGACCGGCGGCTCTGGAGAATCCTGGTTGACCGGCGGCTCTGGAGGATCCTGGCTGACCGGCGGCTCTGGCGGATCCTGGCAGACCGGCGGCTTTGGCGGCTCCTTGCAGACCGGCGGCTCTGGCGGCTCCTTGCAGACCGGCAGCTCTGGTGGCTCCTTGCAGACCGGCGGCTCCTTGCATACTGGCGGCTCCTTGCAGACTGGCGGCTCTGGCGGCTCCTTGCAGACTGGCGGCTCTGGCGCCTCCTTGCAGACTGGCGGCTCCTTGCAGACTGGCGGCTCTGGCGGCTCTAGCAGCTCTGGACAGGCGGGAGGCTCTGGACAGGCGGGAGACTCTAGCAGCTCTGGACAGGCGGGAGACTCTAGCAGCTCTGGACAGGCGGGAGACTCTAGCAGCTCTGGACAGGCGGGAGACTCTAGCAGCTCTGGACAGGCAGGAGACTCTAGCAGCTCTGGACAGGCGGGAGACTCTAGCAGCTCTGGACAGGCGGGAGACTCTAGCAGCTCTGGACAGGCAGGAGACTCTAGCAGCTCTGGACAGGCTGGAGACTCTAGCGGCGCTGGAGAGGAGGAAGGCTCTAGCAGCGCTGGACAGGCGAGGCGCACTGTAGGCCTGGTGCGTGGTGCCCTCGCTGGTGGTACTGGGCCGAGGACACACACCTCAGGGCGAGTGCGGGGAGGAGGAACAGGGAGTACTGGGCTCTGGACACGCACAGGAAGCCTGGTGCGGGGGGCTGCCACCGGAGGGCTGGTGCGTGTAGGTGGCACTGGATAAACCGGACCGTGCAGGCGCACTGGAGCTCTTGAGCACCGAGCCTGCCCAACCTTACCTGGTTGAATGCTCCCGGTCTCCCTGCCAGTGCGGCGAGGTGGAATAGCCCGCACTGGGCTGTGCAGGCGAACCGGGGACACCATGCGTAAGGCTGGTGCCATGTACGCCGGCCCAAGGAGACGCACTGGAGACCAGATGCGTAGAGCCGGCTTCATGGCACCTGGCTCGATGCCCACTCTAGCCCGGCCGATACGAGGAGCTGGTATGTACCGCACCGGGCTATGCACCCGCACCGGGAACACTGTGCGCTCCACAGCATAACACGGTGCCTGCCCGGTCTCTCTCACTCTCCGGTAAGCACAGGAAGTTGGCGCAGGTCTCCTACCTGGCTTCGCCATACTTCCTGTGTGCACCCCCCAATAATTTTTGGGGGGCTGACTCTCGGGCTTCCATCCGCGCCTCCATGCTGCCTCCTCATACCAGCGCCTCTCCGCCTTCACTGCCTCCAGCTCTTCTTTGGGGCGGCGATATTCTCCTGGCTGTGCCCAGGGTCCTTTCCTGTCTAGGATCTCCTCCCAAGTCCAGAAGTCCTGATTGCGCTGCTCCTCCTGCCGCTGCCTGTTACCACGCTGCTTGGTCCTGTACTGGTGGTGATTCTGTCATGGCTGATTTCCTCCTCTTCCTCTGAAGAGGTGTAGCAAGGATCGGACCAATACGCAGCGTGGTAGGTGTCCATGTTTTTAATAGGGAAAAAACTGAACACACTTTACAAAATACAAAATAACAAACGTGGCAAAACCGAAACAGTCCTATCTGGTGCAGAGAACACAAAGACAGGAAACAATCACCCACAAAATACCCAAAGAACATGGCTGCCTAAATATGGTTCCCAATCAGAGACAACGATAAACACCTGCCTCTGATTGAGAACCAATCTAGGCAACCATAGACTTACATAAACACCTAGAATGAACACAACCTCATAAATCTACAAAAAAACCTAGACAGTACAAACACCCTAGATGAGACAAAACCATACATCACCCATGTCACACCCTGGCCTCACCAAAATAATAAAGAAAACAAAGATAACTAAGGCCAGGGCGTGACACTCGAAGCAGCGTTACCCATGCAGAGCAAGGGGAACAACTACTCCAAATCTCAGAGCGAGTGACGTTTAAACACGATTAACGCGCACCCCGCTAACTAGCTAGCCATTTCACATCGGTTACACAAGCCTAATCTCAGGAGTTGATAGGCTTGAAGTCATAAACAGCTGGCAAAGAGCTGCTGGCAAAACGCACAAAAGTGCTGTTTGAATGAATGCTTACGAGCCTGCTGGTGCCTACCATCGTTCAGTCAGACTGCTCTATCAAATCATAGACTTAATTATAACATAATAACACACAGAAATACGAGCCTTAGGTCATTAATATGGTCGAATCCGGAAACTATCATTTCGAAAACAAAACGTTTATTCTTTCAGTGAAATACGGGACCGGATGGCATCCATAAGTCTAAATATTGCTGTTACATTGCACAACCTTCAATGTTATGTCATAATTATGTACAATTCTGGCAAATTAGTTTGCAATTAGCCAGGTGGCCCAAACTGTTGCATGTACCCTGACTCTGCGTGCAATGAACGCAAGAGAAGTAACACAATTTCACCTGGTTAATATTGCCTGCTAACCTTTCTTTTAGCTAAATATGTAGGTTTAAAAATATATACTTCTGTGTATTGATTTTAAGAAAGGCATTGATGTTTATGGTTAGGTACACTTTGGAGCAACGACATTCCTTTTTGCGCAAAAGCGCACCGCATCGATTATATTCAATGCAGGACACGCTAGATAAACTAGTAATATCATCAACCATGTGTAGTTATAACTAGTGATTATGATTGATTGTTTTTTATAAGATAAGTTTAATGCTAGCTAGCAATTTACCTTGGCTTCTTACTGCATTCGCGTAACAGGCAGGCTCCTTGTGAGGCAGGTGGTTAGAGCGCTGGACTAGTTAACTGTAAGGTTGCAAGGTAAAAATCTGTCATTCTGTCCCTGAACAAGACAGTTAACCCACTGTTCCGAGGCCGTCATTGAAAATAAGAATGTGTTCTTTACTGACTAGCCTCGTTAAATACAGTTGTAAAAATAAATAAATAAAAAATCGGCAAAATCGGCATCCAAAAATACAGATTTCCAAATGTTATGAAAACTTGAAATCGGCCCTAATCGGCCATTGATCGGCCATAACACTGACAGAGGAGATTTACGATGTCTTTGGGTGATAAAACCTAAAGTGCATTCCAGAGAACATGGGTTAATGTTTCTGCTATATACCGTACCAGGGAGAGATGGTTCTAGTTTGGAGTCTTAACCTTGTGACACATTCTAAGTATCTGTTGTTCGTCATGTAGGTTGAAAGGGGTGTATCTTGGCTATAAAAGACCTTTGTACTTTTGTCTTGACACTCTCAACGGATCATTAGAAATGGTGAATCGTTGACAAGTCATTGCTATTGCAAAGCTCTTATTATAAAATATTTAGTTTAAGTATGACTCTGACTTGCGTGATAAGTTTATCTCTCCTCATTTGATAGTAAAGAAATGAACCACCACACTCTCCTTGTGTTTGTCTCAAACCCCTCCAGGTATCACCCATCTTCCCCGTGTGCTTATACCTGTGTTTTCTGTCTGTCTGGGCCAGTTCATTTTGTTCATTCAAACCTACCAGCATTTCCCTTGCTCCTGTCTTTGCTATAGTCCCTGTTTTCTAGTTTCCCAGTTTAGACCATTCCTGCCTGCCCTGACCCTGCCTGCCGTCCTGTACCTTTGCCTCTTCTCTGGATTACCGACCTCTGCCTGACCTGACCCTGAGCCCGCCTGCTGTTCTGGTGCTTTACATCCTCTCTGGATTATTGACCACTGCTTGCCTTGTTTAAAGAATAAACTTTAGTTTTTCAATACTGTCTGCACCTGGGTCATACCTGAAACATGATAGTATATAGTGGTTGAGTGTTTAGCCATGTCCTTTTGATTTGTTTTGTCCTGTAGTCACTGCCAGTTTAGTAGGCTTTGTTAAGGCCTCTACAAATGCAATTGATATAAAATACAAAATACTAATTGGTATGCTGTAATACATAATTACTTATTCACTGTTAGCAATTGCTGTAATTTTATTACAATACAATTTAGCAGAATGCAATTGAGTTCCTATAAAGCGTTGCTCTTTACAGTACTGTACTGTAATATAGAATTACAGTAGCTAACTGTTCAAGGTTTGCTGTAAATTTACAGCAATTTGTTAGTGTACTACATTGGTGCCAGAAATGGGATGTGTGTGGGTTGATAGTGACTGGGTCACAGATAATTATTGCAGAACCATCTCTCCCTGGTACGGTAAATAGCCCACCCATTTTTACCTACCTCATCCCCATACTGTTTTTATTTATTTACTTTTCTGCTCTTTTGCACACCAATATCTCTACCTGTACATGACCATCTGATCATTTATCACTCCAGTGTTAATCTGCAAAATTGTAATTATTCTCCTACCTCCTCATGCCTTTTGTACACAATGTATATAGACTCCCCTTTTTTCTACTGTGTTATTGACTTGTTAATTGTTTACTCCATGTGTAATTCTGTATTGTCTGTTCACACTGCTATGCTTTATCTTGGCCAGGTCGCAGTTGCAAATGAGAACTTGTTCTCAACTAGCCTACCTGGTTAAATGAAGGTGAAATAAAAAAAAATAAAACATAAAAAATTGCAGGGCAGATTGGCAAGGGAATAGGCACGTGGGTAAGTGTGTGTTATATCACAGAGAAGTGCTCCTTTCATCTTTCATCTTGTCTGCTGCTGCACCATGGAAACTATCAGGGATACAGGATTTTCTTTCGCTCTCGCAACTCCCCATCACACACATACCTGAAATATTATTATCATGAGCAAACGGATAGGAGACAGGTCAAACACACACATATATGACCGTAATCAAGCAGCCGCATGGCAACAGCGCAGTCAGTAGGGGGTAACCATGGCAACAGTCAGTTCTTGGCTACCATAGCAACAACATAGCACTGGATTACAAACACCAGCTTGATTTCATTCAACTTTGTCCAGGTGACCCATTTGAACCATTAGGCCTTCCAATGATGACCTAGAGACAGACACAACTACAAACAACCACATACAGATCTTTCTCTCTCTCTCGCTCTCTCTCAATTCAATTAAATAAAATTCAAAGGGCTTTATTGGCATGGGAGACATATGTTTACATTGCCAAATCAAGTGAAATAGATAATAAACAAAAGTGAAATAAACAATCAAGAATGAATAGTAAACATTACACTTACAAGTGTCACAGGAATAGACACATTTGAAATGTCATATTAAGGCTATGTGCAGTGTTATAATGATGTGCAAATAGTTAAAGTACAAAAGGGAAAATAAATAAACATAAATATGGGTTCTCTCTCTGTGTGTATGTGTGTGGGGGGGGTGCGTGAATGCTTGCATATATGTGAAGGACTATAGCGCACAGACAGAGCATGTGTTGCATAATTCTGAAATACAGTAAATAACTCATAAATACAGAGGCGTGTTAAACACGCTAGGCTGAGTGTGTGCGCGTGCGCATTCATGTGTGATGACGCCACACTCCCCCGCCCAACTCGCTTTGCGTCGCATCTGGATCTGAAAACTGTCATCAGCAGCAGCAGCAATCAGCAGCACAGCCGTATCGGTGGCCGCAAGGGAGAAGAGGAGAATCTCTTCACGGGCACGGGAAGACGGGAAGGTGTAACTCTACATCTGATCATCATATCTCTTTTTTTCCTGTCTCTCTCTTGCTTTTTTCCGTTTGAACGGAATAGTCTCTTCTCTTACACCTGATCATCTCTCACAGAAACAGAATAGGTTTAAAAACAGAAGAGAAGAGTAACGTTACAACGAAGGGAGGGACTAATGGAGGCATAAAAAGCAAAGGAGAAGAGAGGAGAAATTTACCTCTCCCCTAGACTACACTCGATAATCTCAATATCGCTCTCCTTTGCGCTATCTCTTTCTGGTCATGGCGTTGCAGGGGACCGGCTTGCTAGAGAACCCGGTCCAGGCAATTCTGTACCTTAGAGAACTGACCACTATAGTTCAGAACCAGCAGAGCCTCATCCAGACACAGCGCCTGCGCATTGATGAACTGGACCGGCGCGTGGACGAGCTGCTCGGGGAGAACAGGAATCTGCGGGAGGCAAGAGTACAACATCATCATTATCATCATCATCCGGACTCCAACAGGAACCTTCATCATCCTCAGCACCAACATCCAGACACACAACCCCATGACACCGGGTCTCTGCCTGCCCAGCCTCCGCCTGAAATCCACCCGGACCAAGAAAAGCCGCCTCCACAACCCGCTTATCCGGAACACATGCAGTTGGTACCGGCCCAGCCGCAGTCAACGAGCCCTCCACCAAGCGAGGCCGACCCGGGCAAGGGGGAGGACGGCAGGACCAGCCCGGGCTGCCGCACACTGAATCCCCTGGTTCCCCTAGCTCCCCTCACTCCTACCACTCTCTGCCGCTCGGTGGGTCTTGCCAATCAATCAGAGTGAGTCCATTTACTATATTTTATCAACGCGAATGTGATAAAGTGTGTGTGTAATGTAAAAAACAAAGCAAAAACGAGTTGTTTCAACTAATTACTATTAAGTAACTGGTTCCACAGACTTTTGTTTTGTTTACGTAAAACTTCAATTAAACACTGAGTCTCAAATAGCCACCTGTCCCTTTTAATAGCCAGGCAATATTACACATTACAGCAAATAAACACCGTTTCAAATAAACGCGGGGTCTAAATGAATGGTTTAGGAGGTTACCATGAATTGTTTTAGGTTTAATGTTTGACTTGTCACATAAATAAAATCAGTAATGACTCGAAAAAATGATGACAATCATCCGTTTTTATTGTCAGCAAGAAACTGCTAGCCATCTGTTAACAGCTGAAAACAGCTTATTTTTTAATATTTTTCTTTACATTATGGCAGACTACACCTGTTGGTGTATAGCCGCCACCTACTAAACAGGGTTTTGAAACAAAAAAAGATTACATTTGGGGAAGAAGGGGGGACCCGAAATACATTATTACAAAAATAAATCAAACAACCATCCCACTCCTTCAGTCACCTCTCTACATAGGCTCAGGTGCCTGGGAGGACGGAGCATTCATCAACATAATTCCTTGTAATGCCTCTGCAGAAAAATCTCTTAGTCCCAAAAAACGCTCAGCAGCACTCACAATGATTCCTATTTTCTTCGATTTCCTCTCTGTTTGTGCTGTGCAGTTGATAACCAAAGTAATAAACGCTACAATGTCCACCTTCTTAATATGGAACATGTCGGGATTCCTCTGTTGACAAGGAACATCATCTTGTGTCTCAACTCCTACTACCATTACTTCTTCAACTTCACTCCTTTCTTCCATGTTTCTCAACTTCTATGGAAAGGAGACATTCTGGACAGCCCTTATTCTTGTCACTTCCTTCTGCTTAGAACTCCTAGCTAACTGGCAAGCACAAGAACAATCAACAACTTGGTGAGTACAGACCCCCAGAAATCGTCCGATCGCCTTCTAGTGGCGAAAATAAAAACAGCAAAAAATGCATAGTCAAAGAGGAGAATAATTATTCTGTCTAATAGGCGCCGGTTGTGTTCAGTTTTGGGATAGGGGGCTGCATTTTCACTTTTGGATGAATAGCGTGCCCAGAGTGAACTGCCTCCTACTCTGTTCCAGATGCTAATATATGCATATTATTATTAGTTTTGGATAGAAAACACTCTGAAGTTTCTAAAACTGCTTGAATGATGTCTGTGAGTATAACATAACTCATATGGCAGGCGAAAACCTGAGAAAAATCCAACCAGGAAGTGGGAAATCTGAAGTTTGTAGTTTTTCAAAGCTTGGTCTGCCGAGTACACAGTGTCTATGGAGTCAAGTTGCACTTCCTACGGCTTCCACTAGATGTCAACCATCTTTAGAAACATGTTTCAGGCTTCTGCTATAAAGGAGGGGGGAATGGGAGCTGAATGAGTCATGGGTCTGGCAGAGTGTCTCAGGCTCGCTACGTGTGCTCCCGACAGAGTTAGCTCTCGTTCCAGTGTTTTTCTTCAGACAATGAAATTCTCAGGTTGGAACCTTATTGATGATTTATGTTAAAAACATCCTAAAGATTGATTCCATACATCGTTTGACTTGTTTCTACGACCTGTAACGGAACTTTTCGAGTTTTTGTTTGGACGAAGTGCTCGCGCCTCATGAAGATGGATTACTGGGCTGAACACGCTAACAACAAGTGGCTATTTGGACATAAATTATGGACTTTATAGAACAAATCAGTAATTTATTGTCGAACTGGGATTCCTGGGAGTGCCTTCTGATGAAGATCATCAAAGGTAAGTGAATATTTATAGTGTTATTTCTAACTTCTGTTGACTCCAACATGGCGGATATTTCTTTGGCTGGATTGGGCTCTGAGCGCCATTCTCAGATTATGCTTTTTCCGTAAAGTAAAAAAAAAATCTGACAGAGCGGAGAAGTATATCTTTAATTCTGTGAATAACACTTGTATCTTTTATCAATGTTTATTATGAGTATTTCTGCAAAATTACCAGATGTTTTGGAATCAAAACATTACTGCACGAAACTGAGATTTTTGGATATAAATATGCACTTTATCAAACAAAACATACATGTATTGTGTAACATGATGTCCTATGAGTGTCATCTGATGAAGATCATCAAAGGTTAGTGATTCATTTTATCTATATTTCTGCTTTTTGTGACTCCTATCTTTGGCTGGAAAAATGGCTGTGTTTTTTTGACTTGGTGGTGACCTAACATAATCATATGTTGTGCTTTCGCTGTAAAGCATTTTTGAAATCGGACAGGATGGGTAGATTAATAGATGTTTATCGTTCATTTGCTGTATTAGACTTGTTAATGTGTGAAAGTTACAAATTTCAAAAAAATATCACTCTCTGCCTTTTCAGCGGAATGTTGTCGAGGGGTTCCGCTAGCGGAACGCCTGCCCTAGAAAGGTTCATAAAATAAACGGCACGGTATTAATTGAAGTTTTAAAATAAATGAGTTAGCCCAAATATAGCTAAAACTTGAGAAAACGTAGGCAAAAATTCAGTTAACTTAAAATTAGTTTTGCTCACTTTTTCTCATATTTATTCAACTTGAAATTATTATTTGGCCATCTTACCTAAAATAAAAGCCGTGGAAATAGTTACAACAGGGGAGAACGACCGACCCCTCACATTGAAGCCACGGCAGTTGAAGGCCAACCGCGGTTCGGCAGGAATTTCCATGGCTTCAATGAGAGTGGGCATTGTTTCTCCCCTGATTTGAACCTCTTGTTTCATGGCATTCTGATCTTCCTGCTACTCCACCGTATCTGTTTCAATTTTCAGTTAATCTAATAACACGATGTCACGGTCGTTGGAATAACTGGACCAAGGCGCAGCGTCCATAGAGTTCCACATGTTTATTTAAATAAAAAACTCACAGAAAACAATAAAGCGCAAAACGAAACGTGAACCTATGCAGTGCTCACAAGCAATAATACATAAACAAGATCCCACAAAAACCCAGTTGGACAAGGCTGCCTAAATATGATCCCCAATCAGAGACAACGATAGACAGCTGCCTCTGATTGGCAACCATACCAGGCCAACATAAAAAAAACTAGAGTACCCACCCTAGTCACACCCTGACCTAACCTGATTAACGATAACTTGGCTATTAAGTGCCTTCAAAACTATTCACACCCCTTCACTTTTTCCACATTTTGTTGTGTTACAAAGTGGGATTCAAATCGACTGAACCAGGTTTTCTTCTAGGATTTTGCCAGTGCTTAGATCTATTATGTTAATTTTTATCATAAAAAAACTCCATAGTCCTTGCCAAAGATAAGCATACCCATAACATGATATGAAAAGTTGGATATGTGTTGTTGGATTTGCCCCAAACATAATGGTTTAGGACCTAAAGTTAATTTCTTTGCCAATTTTTTACAGTTTTACTTTAGTGCCATGTGAACAGGATGCATGTTTTGGAATATTTTTTTATTTTGTACAAGCTTTCTTCTTTTCACTCTGTCATTAGTATTGTGGAGTAACTACAATGTTGTTAATCCATCCTCAGTTTTCTCCTACCACAACCATTAAACCCCTTTTAAAGTCATCATGGGCCTCATGGTGAAATCCCTGAGCGGTTTCCTTCCTCTCCGTCAACTGAGTTAGGAAGGACGCCTGTATCTTTGTAGTGACTGGGTGAATTGATACACCATCCACAGTGTAATTAATAACTTCACCATGCTCAAAGAGATATTCAATGTTTGCTATTTTTTTTACCCATCTACCAATAGTTGCTCTTCTTTGCGAGGCATTGGAAAACCTCCCTGGTCTTTTTAGTTGAATGTTAAACACTATTATTGCACACAGAGTGAGGCCATGCAACATATTATGTGACTTGTTAAGGAAAACTTTACTTCAAAACTTATTTAAGCTTGCCATAACAAAGGGGTTAAACACTTATTGACTCAAGACATTTCAGCTTTACATTTTTTATTAATTTGTAAAAATGTCAAAAACATAATTCCACTGACATTATGGGGTATTGTGTGTAGGCCAGAGACACAACATCTAAATGTAATCCATTTTAAATTCAGTCTGTAACACAACAAAATGTGGAAGAAGTCAAAGGGTGTGAATACTTTTATAGGCAATGTATTATCCAACCACTGGACGCAGATGTCAATTCAACATAGGGGTGGCAGCATAGCCTAGTGGTTAGAGCGTTGGACTAGTAACCGGAAGGTTGCAAGCTCAAACCCCCGAGCTGACAAGGTACAAATCTGTCGTTCTGCCCCTGAACAGGCAGTTAACCCACTGTTCTTAGGCCGTCATTGAAAATAAGAATTTGTTCTTGCCTAGTTAAATAAAGGTAAAAAAAACAAAACATTGGTTCAATGTAATTTTCTTGAAATGACGTGGAAACGTTGATTCAAACAGTGTGTGCCTAGTCGGCAGGACCTTGTTCAGCCACCACTTCGAGAAACATAGGACATAACAGTTCTTCAAGTCCCGTTGGTAGGATGACCGAACGGTGCTCGTCCAGTTTGTTCTCTAGTTATTATACGTTCGCCAATAGAACGGAGGGTAGAGGCAGTTTATTTACTCGCCGTCGTAGTCTCATCAGGGAGACCGCTCTTTTTTCTCTTTTGCACCGTCTCTTCCTCTTTCGAGTCACAGGGATTTGTGCCTGGTCTGGAATGAGCAGTACATCCACAGCTGCTGACTCGTTGAAGTAGAAATCTTCATCCAAATCGAGGTTCGTGATTGCTGTTCGTGATTGCTGTTGACGTCCAGAAGCAGTTTTTGGTCAAACGTTTATTTCTTTTTTGCAACACTTGGACCAAAAAGTTGAGTAAACTAAAAAAAGGCAGTGGAATCAGTTACTTAATAATAATTAGTTGAAAACACCAGATAATTTTTTATAGTGCGTGTGTGTGTGCCAACTTCAATTTCAACTCGAGTAGACCCATAGGGTACCAGGTTGTAAGATGTAGGCCTGCCTGCTTTCCTGATGATTTTGGCTGGTACAATGGTAGGATCATCATGAGTGTGACGTGGATAATTTAAAAGTAGCGGATTATTTGCAGAGAGAGACCAAAACATAGGAGATTATATAACACACAGCTGTGTGTGTGTGTGTGTGTGTCTGTTTGGGTCTGTGTATGTGTATGTGTTTGTTTGGAGGGATATTGCTCAAATGCATGCTACACCCTTGGCAAAGAAACACTGCTTTCAAACCTGGTTGAGGGGTGAGGTTTAAATATCAGACTGTAGTTGGATTGAATACAACTCTACTGTTGTAGCTGTGTAGGTTACTGTTACAGCTGTTGTAGACCTACTGTAGTTGGTTTAGCTGCAGCTCAGCTCTACTGTCCTAGCTTTAGTGGCCATGTCCATGGTTCTGAATCCATTTGAATTAAACCCTGTGTGTGTGTGTGATCTGATTATGAGTGAAATCCCAACAGGACTGCTGATTATGCTCTCTGGGACTCCTCTCCCACTGAGGACAAGAACAGAGTAGAAGAGATAAAGAGGGAAGAGAGGAGGGGAGATTGATGATGTTTAACTGTGAGGAAGAACCAGGGTTCCATGAGGCTGTTGGACCTGTGGACTGTTACTGATATTTAGACTTTGGAAGCATTGAGGAAATGGCACACGGGATATACAGGAACTACAGTAGAAAATATCCAATTAGGTTAAGTCAAACATTTTTATTCTTGCAATACATAAACCATAGAAAATAAAGGCTTTAAAATGTTTCCACTACATTCATTATTTCTGGAAGTTTTTTGCACAAAGGCTTTTTTGTGATTGTTCATTATCCAGCATCAACTTATTTTTCTTATCAACATTTGCTATACTGTGAATATTCAAGAACAAGAATATTAGCTTTTAAGTCTTAATTTGAGGTTAAGATTGGGTTAAAATCGGGGGTAGTTTTAAAATACATTTTACAACCGATTCCCCCCGATGATGACAACCATGTCTAGGGGTTAGTGTTCAGATCTCTCTCCTACTCCTTCTCTCATTTTCTCTCCCTTCAACCACTACGTCTCTCCATATGATTGACAATACTCTCACATTACACAGTGCACAAACTGCAAATGTGGGGGGATGACGTGGAAGATGACGTGGAATCGGCACACTATATAACATACAGTACACACTAAAATAGGGTGCGTGTGTGTGTGTGGGGGTACGTGGGTCTGCTTATTTCTCCCCCCACCTCCTTCCAGCTGGTCCACATGTATCTGGCCCGCTTAGCCCTTAGAGCAAACTGTAATCAGTTACTCTCAGGACAGAGAGAGAAATAGAGATGAGAGGGGGAAAGAGAGAGAGTAACTGTCCGCTCTGACCCCCGCTCCTGGATAATTTATAACATGTTAGAGTGTCTAGGCTAGGGCTAGGGGCAGAGAGAGACTGAGTGAGAGAGCAGAGAGAAGGAGAGAGAGAAGAGGGAGATGTGTAGTGTTAAAATATTAACCTGCTCTCTGTGTTAGAGATGTTACAGCATTTGTGTGTGTTGTACAGACAGAGAGGTGACCTTGCTATGGCCAACACAGACAGAAAGAGTACTCCACTGTTACCTGAGATAAAGCTCTGGGTTGGTCCTATGAGCGTTTTGAACCAGCTGGGTTTGAATTCTTCCTGTAACGGAGTTCCTACCTTGACGTTGTTTTGACAATATTTGGCATGACAACAAACATGATTTGCCACTGGTCTTATAAAAGCTAGAATGACTTTGTATGCGGATGATTCCACACTCTACATGTCAGTACCCAAAGCCAGCGAGCTCACTGAAATTCTAAATAAGGAGTTATATTCAGTATCACAAACGGGTGAATAATAATAAACTGGTCTTAAATACATCAAACTAAAAACATTGTATTTGGTTCAAAACTTTCTCTAAGACCTACACCTCAACTGGAGTTATGTATAAATTATGTGACCATTGAGGAAGTCGAGGAAGCTAAACTCCTATGTATAACATTGGATGATAAATTATCTTGGTCAAGTCATATTGACAGTTGTTGTGAAGATGGGGAGGGGATATGTCTGTTCTAAAAAGATGATCTGTGTTTTTGACACAAAAATCATCTGTACTAGTTGTTCAGGTTCTGGTCTTGTCCCATCTTGATTACTGTAATATGGTCAAGTGCAGCAAAGAAAGACCTAGCAAAGCTGCAGCTGGCTCAAAACAGAGCAGCACACATTGTCCTTAACTGCACTTTGTTGGTGATTTTTCGTTGTATGTATTGGTGCTTTGTATGTTATGGTGTGCGATGGGTTTTGTGCGATGGGTTTTGTACGATGGGTTTTGTACCCACTTTCTTTATTTTATATATGTTGGTTTTCAGAGTTTGTGAGCATTTATTTAAATACTCTGTTTATACCAAGTTCCTTCTCCTGCGCCTGACTTCCCTGCAACCAGCACGCACCCCATTACAGAATCACTGACCCTTCTATGGAGTCAGCAGGAGAAGGTACCCCGGCCATAGAGGTAGAGGAGCGCGTCCAGGAGCGTGCAGTAATACTTTACCATCTTGGTGCCGCCATGGACCGCGTTGTCCAGACAATGGACCTCTGGGAGAGACCGGGAGTTCTTCCAGCGCCTCCACCAGCACAACCGGGGTCTCCCCTGAGCGCCCCTTTCCCGCCTGAACCCAGTGGGATCCGTCTCTCCTTGCCACAGGAGTACGACGGGAGTGCTGCCAACTGCCAGGGTTTCCTCCTTCAATTAAACCTCTATCTAGCCACGGTCCATCCAGTTCCATCGGACTGTGAGAGGGTGTCCACCCTTGTCTCGAGCCTCACCGGGAAAGCCCTGGAGTGGGCCAACACCGTATGGAGAGAAGGAGATGCGGCGTTGGACCAGTTTGAGGAGTTCACCCGCTGTTTCCGGGCAGTCTTTGACCACCCACCCGAGGGTAGAGCGGCGGGTGAGCACCTCTACCATCTGAGGCAGGAGACAAGGAGCATCCATATTTTCACCCTGGAGTTTAGGACCCTGGCTAACGGCACGGGTTGGAACAACAGGGCCCTGATCGATCATTACCGCTGCAGTCTACGCGAGGACGTCCGTCTGGAGCTGGCCTGCAGAGACACCACCCTCTCCTTTGACCAGCTGGTGGACCCGCATTCCCAGCATAAGGCGCTCGTCGATTCAGGCGCGGCTGAGAATTTCATTGATAAAGCTTTAGCCCATAGTTTTGGGGATCCCCATTATTCCCGTGGATGTGCCTTTCCCCGTTCATGCCTTAGATCATGGGTGTCAAACTCTGGCCCGTGGGCCAAATTTGGCCCGCGGGGTAATTATATTTGGCCCGCGAGACAATACCAAATTACTACTAGAGCTGGCCCGCCGGTATTATACAGCGCATTCACCACTAATACTACGAATCCCATAATGCTCTGCTGTTTTCGCGCGCCAATCAGGACAGGACCCAGAAACGCTCTCTCCTCTGTGACAGTAGTCATAGCAACATAGACGCTACAACTGTCAGCGAGCTAACCCTTCCCAAAAATGGCGAAAAGAAAGGCAGAAAACAGGAGCTTTCTGGACAAGTGGGAGGCAGAATATCTGTTTACATATGTAAAAGACAAACCTGTTTCTCTTGTTTGTGGAGTCAACGTGGCTGTAAGTAAGGAGTACAACATTAGACGACACTATGAAACGAAACACCATGACAAATACAAGGACCTGGACATGACTCAAAGGAGCCAGAAAGTAGAGGAGATGAAAAGAAGTTTGGTTTCACAACAGAATATGTTTAAAAAAGCCA
Organism: Oncorhynchus tshawytscha; assembly: GCF_018296145.1. Lineage (NCBI taxonomy): Eukaryota > Metazoa > Chordata > Actinopteri > Salmoniformes > Salmonidae > Oncorhynchus > Oncorhynchus tshawytscha. Next base: position 33,746,867 of record NC_056434.1, on the reverse strand, counting down.
CATCACAAAGCGAGGCTGCTGTAAAGGCTAGTTATATAGTGGCAGCAGAGATCGCAAAATCAGCCCGGCCCTTTAATGAGGGAGAGTTCATGAAAAAGTGCATGATGAAGGTTTGTGACCTCGTATGCCCAGAGAAAAAACAAGCATTTTCAAACGTGAGCCCGAGCAGGAACACAGTAGCTGATCGCACATGTGATCTTGCCACCAATCTGTATGACCAGCTGATGGAAAAGGGAAAAGATTTTGTTGCGTTCTCCCTCGCTGTGGATGAGAGCTGCGACGCATCTGATACTGCTCAGCTGTCAGTCTTCATCCGTGGAGTGGACTCAAATCTGTGTGTTACGGAGGAGCTATTAGGATTCAAATCAATGCATGGCACAACCACAGGAAAGGAAATCTTTGAGGAGGTTTCCAAATGTGTAACTGAAATAAAGCTGCCGTGGGATAAACTCGTTGGATTAACGACAGATGGTGCGCCAGCGATGTGCGGTAAAAAAGAGTGGACTGGTGGGCATGGTTCGGGAGAAGATGCGGGAAGAGAACTGTGCAGGTGAGCTAACTGTTTACCACTGCATCATACATCAGGAAGCACTGTGTGCCAAAGCCCTAAAGATGGAACATGTTATGACCTCAGTAACACAGGTAGTTAACTTTATAAGAGCCAAAGGTCTAAATCACCGCCAGTTTAAATCTTTTCTGGAGGAGTGTGGTTCGGAATACGCAGACGTGCCGTATCACACAGAGGTGAGATGGCTAAGCAGAGGAAAAGTACTGAACAGATGTTTCGAGCTGCGTGAGGAAATATGTCAATTCCTGGAAACCAAAGGGAAGGATACAGCAGAGCTCCGGGAGCAAAAGTTCCTGTGTGAGCTGGCCTTTCTCTGTGACATCTCGAGCCATCTCGATGCGCTGAACCTGCAGCTTCAGGGGCGGGGGCGCATCATCACAGACATGTACGCTGCAGTGAGGGCCTTCAAAACTAAACTGTGCCTGTGGGAGAATCAGATGCTGCAAGGAAACCCTTGCCATTTTCCCTGCTGCCAATCCATAAAAGCGCAGATCTCTACCGCCGTGTTCCCATGCGCACAGTTTGCTGAAAAACTCAGTGTTCTCGCCGCTGAGTTTAGCCGGCGATTTGCCGACTTCGATGCCCAGAAATGCAAGTTTGAACTGCTTAGTAATCCCTTCGCAGTTGATGTGGAAAATGCACCAACCAACATCCAAATGGAGCTGATTGAACTCCAGTGCAACGACACGCTGAAGTCAAAGTATGATGCTGTGGGCGCCGCACAGTTTCCACGGTTCATCCCTGACACAATGCCTCAGCTCCGCACCCAAGCTGCTCAGATGCTCTCCATGTTCGGCAGCACTTATCTATGCGAGCAACTTTTCTCCTCGATGAAGATGACCAAAACAACTCACAGGAGACGTCTGACTGATGAACATCTTCGCTCGATACTGAGGATTTCTTCAGCTCAGAGCTTGAGCCCAGACATTGATGAACTAGCATCCAAGAAGAGATGCCAGGTATCTGGCTTGGGCACATCAGATTAGACCAGTGTGCAATAATTAACGTTTTCTTTATGCACTTTTTCTTGCTACAAGGCATGGGCTTGAATGGTTGATTGATTTGTTATCATTTTATTTGTAAAATTGTTAGCCAGTGGAAAAAGTTTATTTTGGTATTTAAATCAGAAGGCTGCAAATAGAAAAGAGGCATACAATTTTTATTTAAATTTTATTTATTTAATAAATGAATGCCATTGATGTGTTTTTTCATTTGAAATTCGATTTTGCATGTCTCCACTATTAAATTATATATTGTATGGTAATAAGCGATGCTTGTTCCATATTCAATGTTAAAGCAAAACTTGTTTGGGTCCATATTAAAAGGTTAATTTGTTCAATGTTGGCCCGTGACTTTGTTCAGGTTTTACATTTTGGCCCACTGGGTATTTGAGTTTGACACCCCTGCCTTAGATAGTCGACCATTAGGGTCAGGGTTGATTAGGGAGGTCACCGCTCCTTTGGGCATGGTGACGCAGGGGGTCACACGGAAATAATGAGTCTTTTCCTTACTGACTCTCCTGCGTTTCCCATGGTGCTTGGCCTACCCTGGTTAGCTTGTCACAACCCTGCTGTTTCTTGGCCACAGAGGGCTATCAAGGAGTGGTTGCGAGAGTGCTTAGGTAGGTGTTTAGGGGTTTCCGGGTTGTGCTACTACGGTGGAAAGTCCAGACCAGGTCTCCACTGTGCGCATTCCCCCTGAATATGCCGATTTGGCTGTCACCTTCTCTAAAAAGGCGACTCAATTACCACCTCATCGACGGGGCGATTGTGCAATAGATCTCCTGGTAGACGGTGCACTTCCCAGGAGTCACGTGTATCCCCTTTCACAGGCGGAGACGGAGGCTATGGAGGGGGGTCTGGTGCACTTGCAGTGGACAGCTGAGGCGGACAGTCACCTGAGGGCTTTGTTTACCTCGGCTCCCGTGCTGGCCCATCCGGATCCCTCTTTGGCGTTCATAGTGGAGGTGGATGCGTCTGAGGCTGGGATAGGAGCTGTGCTCTCTCAACGCTCGGGTACACCAGCGAAGCTCTGCCCTTGTACCTACTTCTCGAAGAAGCTCAGCCTGGCGGAGCGAAACTATGACGTGGGGGACCAGGAGTTGTTGGCTGTCGTCAAGGCCTTGAAGGCGTGGCGACATTGGCTTGAAGGGGCTGAACACCCTTTTCTCATCTGGACTGACCACCGCAATCTGTAGCACAACCGGGCGGCGAGGAGACTGAACCCTCGCCAGGCAAGGTGGGCCATGTTTTTCACGCATTTTGTGTTTACCCTTTCTTACAGACCAGGCTCCCAGAACTTTAAGGCAGTCGCATTGTCCCGGCTGTATGACACAGAGGAGCGGCCCATGGATCCCACCCCCCACCTCTTGCTTGGGAGCTGGACGTGGACATTGAGCAGGCGTCACGTGCAGAGCCCGCTCCCCCCCAGTGTCCAGCTTCACAGGGTAACACCACTATCCTGGTCGTAGTGGATAATTTTTCTAAGTCCTGTCGTCTCCTCCCTTTGACCGGTCTCCCTATAGCCCTACAAATTGCGAAGGCCCTGTTTACTCACGTCTTCCGGCACTACAGGGTGCCTGAGGATATAGTGTCTGATCGGGGTCCCCAATTCACGTCGAGGGTCTGGAGGGCGTTCATGGAACGTCTGGGGGTCTTGGTCAGCATTACCTCAGGTTTTCACCCCAAGAGTAACGGGCAGGTGGAGAGAGTTAACCAGGATGTGGGTAGGTTTCTGAGGTCTTATTGCCAGGACCGGCCGGAAGAGTGGGCAGCATCCGTGCCCTGGGCAGAGATGGCCCAAAACTCACTCCACCACACCTCAACTAACCCTTCTCCCTTCCAGTGTGTTTTCGGGTATCAGCCGGTTCTGGCTCCTTGGCATCAGAGTCAGACCGAGGCTCCTGCGGTGGATGACTGGTTCCGGCGCGCGGACGCCGCCCATGTCCACCTTCAGCGCGTTGTGCTGCGCCAGAAAGTTGGAGCAGACCGTCACCTCAGTGAGGCCCCCGTGTTCGCCCCGGGTATCGGGTCTGGTTCTCGACCCGAAACCTGCCCCTCCGCCTGCCCTGTCAGAATCTGGGTCTGCGGTTAGTGGGGCCATTTAAAGTCCTGAGGAGAGTGAACGAGGTATGTTATAGGTTACAACTTCCCCCCGATTACCGCATTAACCCCTCGTTCCATGTGTCTCTCCTCAGGCCGGTGGTGGCTGGCCCGCTCCAGGAGTCTGAGGTGCGGGGGGTTCCTCCACCCCCTCTGGACATCGAGGGGGCCCCGGTGTACTCTATTCATTCCATACTGGATTTGAGACGTTGGGCGAGGGGCCTTCAGTACCTCGTGGCCTGGGAGGGGTATGGTCCGAAGGAGAGATGCTGGGTTCCGGGGGAGGATGTGTTGGATCCTTCAACGCTGCGAGAGTTCCGGATTGCCCTCCGGGTCGTCCCCGAGGTCGGTGTTGACGTGCTTCTGGAGCCGCGCATCGGGAGGGGGGGGGAGTACTGTCATGACTTCCACTGAAGTCGGCCCCTCTCCTTGTTCGAGCGGTGTTCGGCGGTCGACGTCACCGATCTTCTAGCCATCACCGATCCATTTTCCATTGGTTTTGTCTTGTCATATATCACACCAATTCCAATCCCATCAATTACATGTTGTGTATTTAACCCTCATGTCCTTGTCGGTGATTGTTCGTTGCATGTATTGGTGCTTTGTATGTTTTGTTGTGCGACGAGTTTTGTACCCACTTTCTTTATTTTATTATTATTTTTTTGTTTTTTTCCCCCCCTCTGTTCCATGAACTGCGGAGCCACACACACAAACAAGCACACACACAGACACACTCTAACACGTCATGACAACGCCTCTTCCCCTTCAGATCCTCAAAAAGTTATACAGCTGCACCAGCGAGAGCATCTTGACTGGCTGCATCACCACTTAGTATGGCAATTGGTTGGCCTCCGACCGCAAGGTGCTACAAAGGGTAGTGGGTACGGTCCAGTACATCACTGGGACCGAGCTCCCTGCCATCCAGGACCTCTACACCAGGCGGTTTCAGAGGAAGGCCCAACAGACTCTAGCCACCCAAACCACAGACTGTTCTCTCTGATAACATACGGCAAGCGTTACCAATGCACCAAGTCTGGAAGCAACAGGATCCTGAACCCTTCTACCCCCAAGTCATAAGAATTCTTAATAACACTTCTAAATAGCTGATCAAATGGCACCCGGACTACCTGCATTGACCCTTTTTTGCCTAAACTCTCTTGTACGGACTCTTTGCACACACACTGGGCTTTACCCTAACATTCACACATACTTACACCGACACCCCAACACACACACACACACTACATATGCACACACACACCCTAACCTTAACCCTTAGCCTAAACTTAACCCCAAATCCCTAACCCTAAGCCTAAAACTATACCTAACCTTAACTCCTAACCCTAACCTTAATTGTAACTCTAATTGTAACCCTAAACATAAAAATATCATTAAGTCTGCATTGTTGGAAAAGGACCCTTAAGTAAGCATTTCACTGTTGTTCTACACCTGTCGTCTACGAAGCATGTGATACTTAAAAATAAAAAATATTATTTTTAGTTGTATTGTTTGTACTGTAAATCGTATAATTGTTTATTGTGTGACTGTCCTGGTCTATCAGTGTATGAATGTTTTGTTACTTGTCACTGCACATGTGTGCATATGAATGAGTGTGTGTGTGTGTGTGTAAGAGGGAGCGAGAGAGATAAAGAGAGAGAGAGAGTAGCCATCTGAGTAACCATCTGTACTTGTTAAATCTTACTAAAACAACAGATATGTCTGATGTCTCAATTATTTTGATGGAGATAATAAGGTGTGTGTGTGTTGAGAGTTTAGTTCTGATTAAACTCTGCTCTAATACCATAAGAGTAAAATAACTCTTTCCAACTCTTTGCCCCCTCTTGTCCCACCCACCTCTCCCCTTCTCACCACACTCCTATCTCCTCTGCCCCCTCTCCTCTCCTCTTCCTCTACAGGAGTCAGACAATACTACATCAGTTCTGCTGTCCTGCCCCAGAGGCTGCTCCCACTGGCTCCTCCAGGTAAGGTTGAAATCTGAACTCTGAAATCACTCTATCGCGATCTCTTTTTCTCTGCCTCTTCCTCTGTGACTTTCTCAGTTTATTAGCTGTTCTTTTTTTTCTTCTGCCCACCTTTCTCTCTCTCTCTCTCTTTCTTTTTTTCTTTCTTTCTCATTTCATCTTCCCTCTCTCCAGTCTACCCTGCAGTGCCATTACTGATTCTCTGAGGGGCTATCTAATGGCTCTGTGATTGTGCCCCTGTGGAACTCCCTTTAGTTTGTCTGTATGTGTCTGTGTGTGCTGCTCAAGCCATGTCCACACACTACACAAATGCCATCAGACTCCTTCTCTGTCTGTGTGTGGTTGCGTAGTAGTGAAAGTGCTGCCAGTGACTGATTCAACCTATCTAGCCCTGAAGAGGTTGGAGGGAGCAGAGCAATGTTGTCATTACATTTTATGTCTATGAACTGGGAGTAGAGAAGTCAAGACCAAAACCGGGGGGAGGGGGGATACCGAGTTAAGACAGAGACTGCGAGTGGGGCGAGAGGTCCAAGACTGAGTCAAGGCGATAATAAATAAATGTGTCATGAAATGAGTGTGGATATTTGGCCTGGCGAAGTGGTTTAATGCAGGGAGATTGTTCAAGATTGACGTCGAAATTGGACGTTTATCCATGTCCTGAGGAGGTTGGGAAATGTCTTCAAAACCAGCCACTAAGGGTAACAGTGATCGCTATTACCATCAAGTAGACTTGGGTTTTGATAGGGTGTTGATGAGTGCCTAACCTTAATGTTTTAACCCTATCCCAAACCTTAACCATTACCATAACCATTCGGAACGAGTGCATAAACTTAACCCTTAACTTCGAAATTTGATGTTTGGATAAATGGAACAATACAGTGCAGCAGGAGGAACGATATAGAGAAGCAGGAGGAACGATACAGAGCAGCAGGAACGATACAAAGCAGCAGGAGGAACGATATCGAGCAGCAGGAGGAACGATATAGAGAAGCAGGAGGAACGATATAGAGAAGCAGGAGGAACGATATAGAGAAGCAGGAGGAACGATGTAGAGAAGCAGGAGGAACTATACAGAGCAGCAGGAGGAACTATACAGAGCAGCAGGAGGAACGATACAGAGCAGCAGGAGGAACGATGCAGAGCAGCAGGAGGAACATCAAAATTTGACGTTTGGGGAATGTGTATTCACTTTTATTTATGCAGTGAGACTGTGAGAGCTTGTTGGCTTTATGCTCTGACTGAATTTGATTTGATTTGATTTGAATGTGAGCTGATAGTTATGGTCTCGGCTAGTCTCAGGAAGAAATTACGAGTCCTCATTGTCCGAGACTGAGTCAAGGCCGAGTAAAAATATACCCGACACCGAGACAAGACCGAGACACTAAATATGTGGTCTCAAGACCGGACTCGAGACGGCCTACTACAATACCGCTGCATATTATCTATCTAAAATAAGATTGGGGTCATCGCTCCATCGTATTTTAGATAGAATTGTGCGTTTGTGTATGTGCAGGTGTGTTTGTGTGTCCTCTGGCTGTAGGTCTCTGTGCGGCTCTTGAGTGATGTGAGATGACAGATGTTAATTTCTCTTTCACTGTGACAGAGGAGGAGGTGGAAAAACCAGTGTGTGTGTGTGAAGCAGGAGTACTATTAAATAGCCATTACTGTCCATATCTACTTGTCTGTTAAAGCCTTAAATACATTTGAATGTACTTTGTTGTATTCTGATGCAGTGCTGAGGCATGATGGTGTTTTTAATAGAGTCTTAATAAAATACAGCCTCCAGCATGCACCAAACACACACACACACACACACACACACACACACACACACACACACACACACACACACACACAGTGTGTCAGGCTGTGTTAGCTGAATAGCAGAACCAGAGAAGAACATTATTGATGTAGTCATTATTTAAGCATGAGCAGTCTTTGCTTTTATACAGTAGCGGTGTTAGAGCTGGCTTATATAACAACTGAAAGACAAAGAAAGATAAGTAAAGGACACACACATACATACATACGTTCAAAAGTTTGGGGTCACTTAGAAATGTCCTTGTTTTTGAAAGAAAAGCTCTTTTTTTGGTCCATTAAAATAACATCAAATTGATCCGAAATACAGTATAGACATTGTTCATGTTGTAAATGACTATTGTAGCTGGAAACGGCAGATGTTTTTTATGGAATATCTACATAGGCGTACAGAGGCCCATTATCAGCAACCATCACTCCTCAAATCAAATTGTATTTGTCACATACACATGGTTAGCAGGTGTTAATGCGAGTGTAGCGAAATGCAGTGACCCCAAACTTTTGAACGGTAGTGTACATACACACGTTTTCCCAGGGGTTGAAGGTGAGTGTTGTTGTTTCCATAGTGATGGGCAGCTGCTGAGTCTGGAGGGCGGGAATTCCTCCAGCGGACAGGAAAGAGAGGGGTCGGGGGGTGTGGCTCGGAGAGAAGGACCCAGCGACTACGAACTTGCCCTGGAGAACAAGACCAAACAGGTGTGTGTGCAGCGGGATACAGGCCGGCAGAAACAGACCATGCTGCTGCCTGTGTGTTTCTCTCTCTCTCCTTCCCACTCCCCCTCTCTCTGAGTCTCAGAGGAAGTAAAAGGGGATTGCTTGCTGAATAGAGATGTTGGATCTTAATTTGTGCCAGTTTGCTACAGCTGGAAAATACTCCTGTAGCCACAGGAAATGTGAAGTATTATGTGGATTGTAATTATTGGGCATTTTTGTAGGGGTGGATCCATTTTTCGTACAGGAAAATGTAGTCTGAAATTTTTAAGTGGAAATGGCAAACTTAAAAAGCCTTTTAAAACCTTTTAAATCTCCTGCATTGCAGGAAAGTTGTCCTGCAACAGGGTGATCAAATTAAGATCCTACATCTGTATGTGAAACAGAAGAATGTCTTAATAAAATAGCTTTCTTTTTGACTTCTGTTTCCCTGAAACACAGTGATGTAGTGATTGGTGTCTGTGATGAAGAGGGATTGGAGTCTGTTGTACTGTTTTAGGAGAGGAGAGCTTGTCCTGCTATCCTTTTATTTGAGAGAAATATCCAGTTTAACAAATGGAGGCTTGTAGCATTGCTCTGTGACTACAATATCCCTCACCCCAAAACCTTACTAACAATATTTTTCTCTGTTCTTCTCTTTCCTCTCTCTCCCTCTCTGTTTGTAGATAGAGGAGTTGGAACAGAGGTACGGTGGCCACCTGGTGTCGCGGCGCGCTGCGTGTTGTATTCAGATGGCGTTCCGTCAGTACCAGCTAAGTAAGAACTTCCAGAAGATCCGTAACTCTCTGTCAGAGAGCAAGTTGCCACGCCGCATCTCCCTGCGCCGGCCCAACCCCAGCCGTAACCAAAAATCCACCCAGCGACACAGCTTCCTGTTAGAGACCGGGAGACCCCCTGCGCCCCAAAACACCCCCACCACCCCCTTCACGCTCCACCTCCCTGCCCCCTCCCCGCCACGGGCCCCGGGCCCTCGCTCACACAGCTGGAGGACTGCTTCTCAGAGCAGGTGAGCTTTATATGTAGCACTTTAGCCTAGCGTAGTCTAGCATCAGTAAACAGTAAGCCTAGCGTAGCATCATAAAACTTACAGGTGTTCCAATGACTCGTATTATGATTCTTATTCCAGGTACGCTCACTGGCCCATTCGATAGACGAGGCCCTGCGTGGGTGGAGCCTGTCGGAGGGGGTTGAGGGGGGGACAGCGGGGCTGCTGATGGACCCCGGGGCGTTTCGGATGGCTGCACAGAGTGCCTGCATGCCTCGCAGTGCCAGCTCCCTGCTCATGGCCTTCAGAGACGTCACCGTTCACATCGACACCAACAACTACACTGTCTCCACGACTACCACCTCCACAACCACTGCTACCCACGGCAACACAGGGGCAGGAGCGGGAGGGAGCAGGCAAGTCTCAGTGGATGGGGGAGAGAGGGGAGGAGGGGTGAGGACTCAATCAACAACCTCCCAGCTAAGGGGTGAGGCGGAGTTTCCTGCCCCCCCTCCCAGTGAGTTGTTGGAGGGAGGAGGGTCGAGAAGGGGGTCAACTGTGACAGGACAGGGGGGAGAGATGGGGAGGCAGAGTGGCTCAGAGAGACTCAGTTCCACCTCCACCTCTACCTCAGCCCAGTCTAACCAGTATACCACTCAGTCATCCTATTCCCAGTACCCCCAGTACTCCACATACCCCAAGGCTCATCACCCACAGTCCCAGCCAGGGTCCCAGTCAACCAGGGACCCCACCTCTGAGGCTCTCCAGGCCCTGGTCCTCTCTCTGCCTAGAGACCGCTGCCAGGACCCTACCTCCTGCCGATCCCCCACACTCTCCACTGATACGCATCGCAAACGACTCTATCGCATTGGACTCAACCTCTTCAACGTGTGAGTGCACACACACACACACACACACACACACACACACACACACACACACATATGCATGCAAATACAAATACGCAAATACTTTATATACCTAATACCAGGGTTGTGCTCAATTACGAATTTTGGAATTGACTCCCATTCAACTCATGATTTGAAATTTTAATTGAATTGGCCACAACAGAATGTAGAATTTGAATTTGAGTGACAGGAAGTAGAATTTAATTCAGTACAATTCAAAGAAGTTCCTTTCAGTCATAGAAAATGAGAGTTTCATTTAATCTGAAAGGTCAAACTTCCAGATACCAAAGAATATGTAATTCTCTGGAAACAATGTACTCTTGTTCATGTACTCTTTAACCTTAGTGCTTAGAATAGTCAATTATATTTCAACCAACCATTTCATTTGTTTGGCTTGTTTTTTTAAGGGTCAATTTGATGGTCAAACTAATGCATTCTGGGAAAAGTAGTATTTCCCCCATATTAAAACAAATGTAAGGGATTAATGAAATATGATAACCTATAATATTTGCATACAGGTTTCCCATGGGCACACAATGGTTGAATCAACGTTGTTTCCACGTCATTTAAATGAAATTACGTTGAACCAACGTGGAGTAGACGTTGAATTGATGTCTGTGCCCAGTGGGTTTGTTTTCCTTGATCATTCCTTTTAAGAGTTAGTCCTGAAAATCAATTGCTTCAACAATATTTTATATGCATGTATATAACAACATGTTTGGTGTTTTATGTACAAGATGCATATTTGTATAGACTATACCTAAAATAGAAGAGGCATTTGCATTGTATTTCATTTCACTGAATTCAATTCTATTTCCTTTAATTAAAATAAAAATTGCAATTCTGCATCCTGTTTACTACTTCAATTGAAATTCAATAATTGAATTGGAATTTATGAGGCATCCTCAATTCAATTCCCTGACACACACAGGGTCGAATTGTCCTTTAGCTACTCACAGAATTATTCACAGAACAGGTATCTGGTCTAGAGAGGGGTAGAGGGAAAAGGGAGAGAGAGAGGTGTTCTCTATATATAGTGGTACATACTGTTGGCCTGCAGCCTGTAGTTAATGTAAATTAGCTAAAGTGCTTCACTGATAGAGTTGCCTGTTACTTTACGGTCCTATCCACATCCACCCACACACACATGCATATACCGATATTGTGCTGTCTATCTCTGCTGTAGGAACCCAGAGCGAGGCATCCACTTCCTGATCACCCGTGGTTTTGTCCCAGACACGCCCATGGGCGTGGCCCACTTCCTGCTACAGAGGAAGGGCCTGAGCCGACAGATGATTGGAGAGTTCCTGGGGAACAGTAAGCTACTCTTCAACAGAGATGTCCTGGAGTGAGTCCACACACAAAATATAGCACACACACATGCACAGACAACCACACATACACACTTGAATGCATGCATACGGCATATACAATATGTTTTACACATACAGTAGGGTCCGGAATGATTGGATCCCTTAATAAAGATGGGCATAAAAGACTGTACAAATACTTAGCTACTGTATATTGTATGCTGTGGTGGAAAAAGTACCCAATCGTCATACTTGAGTATAAGTAAAGATAACTTAAAACCTCTTAAGGAGGCTGCGAATTTTCGCAGCTTTTTGTTAAAAATCGCGCAACATTTCAGCGCCCTGCTACTCATGTCAGGAATATAGTATATGCATATGATTAGTATGTGTGGATAGAAAACACTCAGACGTTTCTAAAACTGGTTAAATCACGGCTGTGACTATAACAGAACGTCTGTTTCATCGAAAAGCGCAGGAAAATCTGATCACTGAAAGTGGAAATAAATATCCATGCGCCACTTCCAGGAATTGTTAAAGGTGAACCGTATTAAATGAGGCCGAGGTTGCAGTACCTACAGCTTCCACAGGATGTATAGAGTCTTCTCATTTGATTCTGATTTGATTCTTGGTAGATCCGACCAAAGGGAACCGATTCCCTCCGACCACCAACTTGATGCATCGTCTCTGTGTTTTTCCGGACATTTTTTCCACACGACCAGCTATCGAATTTACATCGCCTCCTGATGATTTTTATAGCTTATTAACGTGTAGTAATACCTAAAGTTGCATTAGAAAGGTATTTCGAAGTGTTTTGTGAAAGTTTATCGTCGACTTTTTAACTTTAAAAAAATGACGTTACGTTATGAAACGCTATTTTTTCCCGTTTATCACACAGTCTTCATAGATCGATATCTAGGCTATATATGGACCGATTTAATCAAAAAAAAGACCCAATATTGATTATGGGACATCAAGGAGTGCCAACAAAGAAGATGGTCAAAGGTAATGAATGTTTTATATTTTATTTATGCGTTTTGGGTAGCGCCGTCTACCGCAAAATCTGTCTGTTTAGGTGACGTTGCAGTATTTTGGGGGTACATGCTATCAGATAATAGCTTCTCATGCTTTCGCCGAAAAGCATTTTACAAATCTGACTTGGTGGCTAGATTCACAACGAGTGTAGCTTTAATTCACTACCTTGAATGTGTATTTTAATGAAAGTTTCATGAAATTATGAGTTTTATCAAAAACTATAGGTGGCGCTCTGAAATCCGCTGAGTGCTGTTCCTTCGTGGGAACAGTATTTTGCATAATCCTTAAGAAGTTTTAATAGAAAATGAAAAAGTAATAATTGAAAGTCACCCAGTAAAATTCTACTTGAATAAAAGTCTAAAAGTATTTGATTTTAAATATACTTAAGTATCAAAAGTAAAAGTATGAATCATTTAAAATTCCTTATATTAAGCAAACCAGACAGCGCCATTTTCTTGTTTTATTTATTTATTTATTTATGGATAGCCAGGGGCACACTCCAACACTCAGACATAATTAACAAACAAAGCATGTGTGCTATGAGTCCGCCAGATCAGAGGCACAAGGGTTGACCAGGGAGGTTCTCTTGATAAGTGCGTGAATTTGACCATTTTCCTGTCCTGTTAAGAATTCAAAATGTAAAGAGTACTTTTGGGTGTCAGGGAAAATGTAAGGAGTAAAAAGTACATTATTTTCTTTTGGAATGTAGTGAAGTAAAAGTAAAAGTAGTCAAAATTACAGATACCCCAAAAAACGACTTAACTTTTGGCCACGACGGAAGTTTTGAGAATGACACAAATATTAATTTTCACAAAGTCTACTGCCTCAGTTTGTATGATGGCAATTTGCATATACTCCAGAAGGTTATGAAGAGTGATCAGATGAAATGCAATTAATTGCAAAGTTCCTCTTTGCCATGCAAATGAACTGAATCCCCAAAAGACATTTCCACTGCATTTCAGCCCTGCCACAAAAGGACCAGCTGACATCATGTCAGTGAATCTCTCGTTAACACAGGTGTGAGTGTTGACGAGGACAAAGCTGGAGATCACTCTGTCATGCTGATTGAGTTAGAATAACAGACTGGAAGCTTCATTGTTTTTCCTCTGTCAATCATGGTTAACTGCAAGGAAACACATTCCGTCATCATTGCTTTGCACAAAAAGGGCTTCACAGGCAAGGATATTGCTGCCAGTAAGAATGCACCTAAATCAAAAATGTATCGGATCATCAAGAACTTCAAGGAGAGCAGTTCAATTGTTGTGAAAAAGGCTTCAGGGCACCCAAGAAAGTCCAGCAAGCTCCAGGACCGTCTCCTTAAGTTGATTCAGCTGCGGGATCGGGGCACCACTAGTACAGAACTTGCTAAGGAATGGCAGCAGGCAGGTGTGAGTTCATCTGCACGCACAGTGAGGTGAAGACTTTTGAAGGATGGCCTGGTGTCAAGAAGGACAGCAAAGAAGCCACTTCTCTCCAGGAAAAACATCAGGGACAGACTGATATTCTGCAAAAGGTACAGGGATTGGACTGCTGAGGACTGGGGTAAAGTCATTTTCTCTGATGAATCCCCTTTCCGATTGTTTGGGGCATCCGGAAAAAAGCGTGTCCGGAGAAGACAAGGTGAGCGCTTACCATCAGTCCTGTGTCATGCCAACAGTAAAGCATCCTGAGACCATTCATGTGTGGGGTTTCTTCTCAGCCAAGGGAGTGGGCTCACTCACAATTTTGCCTAAGAACACAGCCATGAATAAAGAATGGTCCCAACACATCCTCCGAGAGCAACTTCTCCCAACCATCCAGGAACAGTTTGGTGACGAACAATGCCTTTTCCAGCATGATGGAGCACCTTGCCATAAGGCAAAAGTGATAACTAAGTGGCTCGGGGAACAAAACATTGATATTTTGGTTCCATGGCCAGGAAACTCCCCAGACCTTAATCCCATTGAGAACTTGTGGTCCATCCTCAAGAGGAGGGTAGACAACCAAAACCCCACAAATTCTGACAAACTCCAAGCATTGATTATGCAAGAATGGGCTGCCATCAGTCAGGATGTGGCCCAGAAGTTAATTGACAGCATGCCAGGGCGGATTGCAGGAGTCTGGAAAAAGAAAGGTCAACACTGCAAATATTGACTCTTTGCATCAACTTCATGTAATTGTCAATAAAATCATTTGACACTTATGAAATGCTTGTAATTATACTTCAGTATTCCATAGTAACATCTGACAAAAATATCTAAAGACACTGAAGCAGCAAACTTTGTGGAAATTAATATTTGTGTCATTCTCAAAACTTTTGGCCACGACTGTAGTACTTTGAAGTAATTTTACTTAAGTATTTTACACCACTGATTGTATGCTCCAAAAATATTGTATGCTAAACTTAAAATCACCAGATTTTATAGTAGGGATGAGGTATTTTCTGCATATGCATTGTTCTTTCGAAGGCCAAACCCACTGCTGGTGTGCACGGCCATTTTGATGTGTGCTTGGGGTTATTGCTTTAGTACAATATATGTAGTTTGAGCATACAATATAGCATAGCATAGTATTTGTATTATTTATTTTATACAGTCTTTTTGCTGATCTTTATCAAGGGATCCAATAATTCCAGACCCCACTGTAAATGCGCACACACACACACACATGGATGCATGCTCTCATACTGCAGAGAGAGAGAGAGCCAGGAGAGTGTTTTGCTTTGAGAAAAAATAGGTCACAGCACTCAGCACAATGTTTTTCTCTACATCTCTCGCCCTTCTCTCTCTACTTTTCTCTCTACTCCCCCTCTATCTCTCTCTCTGTCTCACACAGCTTTCTTTGCCCTTATCCATTGGACGGAATATGTACTGTATATTTGCATTTGTCAAGTGTGTAAGCATATTTGTGTGTGTGTATATGTGTTCCAGGTCAGTGGTTCTGTAATCAAACTATGACTAAAAAAGGAAGAAAAAAACCCACCACGAGCAGTTGTACACTCACCCTCATACACACACCAATGACGTCAACAGTGACATGAGCGAGACATACGCAACTAACCTCTCCTCCCCCTCTGTCTCTCTAGCTGTGTGGTGGATGAGATGGACTTCTCTGGGATGGAGCTGGATGAGGCTCTGAGGAAGTTCCAGTCTCACATCAGAGTCCAGGGAGAGGCCCAGAAGGTGGAGAGACTCATTGAAGCTTTCAGGTCAGACCCATCAACCAATCACATCACACCCTTAAACTGATCAGTCAATCAGGGTTACTCCAGGGTTAGGCACTCTAGTTCTGGAGTGCCATGCACAGCAGGTTCCAACGTAGCACCACATTTGACCTAACTACTAATAACCTCAGCAGCTGAGATAATCTATCAATATCAGAGATGAGCTCAATTCCACCTACCGAGTGTTCTCTCAGGTCTAAAACAAGAAGTGTCCTACATCCTGGATTAGGGTCTTTGGTATTTGGTATTGGTATTTTACTAGGATCCCCATTCAGCAGCTACTCTTCCTGGGGTCCACACAAAACATGAAACATAATACAGAATGACATAATACAGGACATCATTAGACAAGAACAGCTCAAGGATGACATAATACAGAACTGGGAGGGGGTAGTAGTGTAGACATGCTATTACAGGTCTGTTAGGTAACGGATGTTATGTCATCTGTCATAAGGGTGACATAAGAAGTCATTTTAACGGAGTTATTCCTTTACGGATAAACACATTAATTTCGCAAGTGATCATGTGAGCACGTGATCTTGTGAGATTTCATTTAATGTGAAGTTAATGTGATAACATGTGACAACCATGTGAAGCAATATGTGACAACATGTGAAGCAGTGGCACCCGTTATTTTGGCATTAATACATGTCACATATCAGTTTGCAAGCAAGGTAAAAAATTTATTTTTAATCATTGATTAATAAAGCCACATTTTGTAAGGCATCTCCAAATGCAGGTGTTTCAGCCTAGCTCAGTGCATTCTATGGTTGTGGGGCAGCCTGCGGAAAATACGGAATGTAGGGGTTGGTAATGTTTTCTAGTTGCGCCATGATTGGTTCAATGTTCTTTCACTCGTGGGGAAACTACGCCTTGAAAAAGGGTAGAGCTCAAGAATTCGAATCCCTTAGGTGCTGCCTAAGAGTTACATTAGAAGTGCCCATCCAAGAAGGCTCAAGGTCATTAGCCACAGATAAAATTGAGTCAAATTACATATATACAGTAGCTTTGATGGCAAGCTAGCATTCATCAACATGAATGAAGTCGACAATCTACTGGCAAATCCTTTTCAATCCTTGTCATATGAAGATAAATAATGAAGAGAAATAGATAAAATGTATCGGTGCTCATCGGCCATTGGACATAAACATTACACAACAAGTTGGAAATCGCAAATTCAACAATGAGCTGTTTGGAAGGAATCAGTGTCTAACTGCAAGCATTGCAAAGCAATCGCTAGCCTGCTATTCAGTGGAGTGGGTGTGTGGTCCCAAATCTGGGTTTAAGGGTGTCTTTTCCAAGCTTAAAAGGATTAACATTGACAATGCTGTCAATCCAGCATGACTTCTGCCGTGCTCAAAACAACTGGAAACTCGGAACTGGGAAATCTGACTTCAGTGCATTCAAGACAATTGGGAACTTGGAAAAAACGAGCTCCGACTGGGAAAATAAGTTTTGAATGGTCATCCAACTTGGAATTGCAAGTCACCTCTTTCTAGAGCTCCAACCTGAAGATCACTGATGTCATCATGATGCAACCTTGTTTTTTTAAGTGTTCCCAGTTGTCTTGAAAGCACCATAAATCCTGAGAATGACAGACTTTAACGATAAAGTTTGATGACAAAATTTGCCCACGAAAGACCGCCGTGCCACCTTCCTGTTCAAGTGGGCACAGCACTAAAAGGTGAGTCCAACAATGTCTTGTATGCTGCTGCATAAATGATGTAATATGCCAGGGATATATGTATACTGTAGCTAAGAAAGTAATACTAGCTGTATGTTGTGTAGTAAGCTGTTTAGCTGTTGGTGGTGCACATGTAGCCTATAGCCTGTTTTAGAGAAATGTCATCTTCAAATATTGTAAGAGCTTTCATTGTATGCTTATATGCCCCCTTTATTTATCCACGGTTCTGACTTGGGAGAATACTGTAAGACCGGCCCATGTTCTGTATTTTGTCACTGTACGTTTCAAAAGTGCTAAACAAATAGTTATATTGACCACGTCCGTCCTAGTTCGCTCATTAAAATCTCAATCGAAATAACAGATTGCCTTATATCCGCTCGTCATCCCCTTATGACAGTTTGTACATCTCAATTGTCAGCAGAAACCACATTTTTTCAAGCAAGTAAGCCATATTAGCTCAGTTTTTTAATGCACACTTAGAATCTAGCCCTATCAGATCTGCACTAACAAACACCTGCATAGCGGTTGTTTTGATGGTGGATGTCACGTTGGCATGAAGGATTAGGAGACAGACGCAAGAATGCCTAATAGTTTTTCTTATTAAGCCCAAATTACGGCGTGCCGTGTAAAGGCACGGGGATGAAGACCAAACAAACAAGTAACAAAACACAGGGTAGAAACCCAAAACAAAAGAGCGAGGAGTACCTTGAATAAATAATACACGCACACAATGATTAACCCACAGGACGAGACCCATAATCATCTGCGCAATCCACAATGGCACGAAAGCCATTGTAACAATAAATGACAGCCCAATGGAAACCAAAGGGCACACTTATACAAGTACTAATAATTGGGAACAGGATACAGGTGTGCGTAATAAATGTTCTGGAGGGATCCGTGACAGTGGAACTGCATTAGAGCTGTCAAATCCACAAGTGGCTCCTGGAATTATACCAGGACTTGCATGTTTACTAGTTGGAACACCGGGATATGGTATGTAATCTACACCTCAATTAGGCTGATAGAAATCCTCACTATTTTGATTTTAAATTTGAGTGTCATTATTTCTATATAGAGTAGCCTACACTTTCTCGTTCTGAAATACGAACGTGAGTAGGACTGGTGTGGCTTCGTGACAATGATTACACAGGCAGCTGCTCACCGATTTGACAGGTCTAATGCAGTTACAACTCCAACACCGCCAAAAAAGGTGTTGGCAGTCACGTGTTTATGCTTGATCTGATTGAATCTAGGTCTTAATGTCAAGTGTCCCAGAGAGCTGCTTCATTTTTGTTGGTGTTGTTAGATAATCACACGTTTATTGACTTGATTCCGGACAACTTGGGAGCTCTGTCAGAGTGACCATCAGGTTCTTGGTCACCTCCCTGACCAAGGCCCTTCTCCCCCGATTGCTCAGTTTGGACGGGCGGCCAGTGTTGGTGGTTCCAAACTTCTTCCATTTAAGAATGATGGAGGCCACTGTGTTCTTGGGGACCTTCAATGCTGTTTTCGCTTTGTCATGATGGGGTATTGTGTGTAGATTTATGAGGATGAGTATTTAATCCATTTTAGAATAAGGCTGTAACGTAACAAAATGTAGAAAAAGGGAACTGTAAGTATAAATAAGAGGCGATACTATACTGCACTGCAAAGTATTGGTGGTAAAATTATACACTGCTCAAAAAAATAAAGGGAACACTAAAATAACACATCCTAGATCTGAATGAATGAAATATTCTTATTAAATACTTTTTTCTTTACATAGTTGAATGTGCTGACAACAAAATCACACAAAAATTATCAATGGAAATCCAATTTATCAACCCATGGAGGTCGGGATTTGGAGTCACACTCAAAATTAAAGTGGAAAACCACACTACAGGCTGATCCAACTTTGATGTAATGTCCTTAAAACAAGTCAAAATGAGGCTCAGTAGTGTGTGTGGCCTCCACGTGCCTGTATGACCTCCCTACAACGCCCGGGCATGCTCCTGATGAGGTGGCGGATGGTCTCCCGAGGGATCTCCTCCCAGACCTGGACTAAAGCATCCACCAACTCCTGGACAGTCTGTGGTGCAATGTGGCGTTGGTGGATGGAGCAAGACATGATGTCCCAGATGTGCTTAATTGGATTCAGGTCTGGGGAACGGGCGGGCCAGTCCATAGCATCAATGCCTTCCTCTTGAAGGAACTGCTGACACACTCCAGCCACATGAGGTCTAGCATTGTCTTGCATTAGGAGGAACCCAGGGCCAATCGCACCAGCATATGGTCTCACAAGGGGTCTGAGGATCTCATCTCGGTACCTAATGGCAGTCAGGCTACCTCTGGCGAGCACATGGAGGGCTGTGCGGCCCCCCAAAGAAATGCCACCCCACACCATGACTGACCCACCGCCAAACCGGTCATGCTGGAGGATGTTGCAGGCAGCAGAACGTTCCCCACGGCGTCTCCAGACTCTGTCACGTCTGTCACATGTGCTCAGTGTGAACCTGCTTTCATCTGTGAAGAGCACAGGGCGCCAGTGGCGAATTTGCCAATCTTGGTGTTCTCTGGCAAAAATGCCAAACATCCTGCACGGTGTTGGGCTGTAAAGCACAACCCCCATCTGTGGATGTCGGGGCCTCATACCACCCTCATGGAGTCTGTTTCTGACCGTTTGAGCAGACACATGCACATTTGTGGCCTGCTGGAGGTCATTTTGCAGGGCTCTGGCAGTGCTCCTCCTGCTCCTCCTTGCACAAAGGCGGCGGTAGCGTTCCTGTTGCTGGGTTGTTGCCCTCCTCCACGGCTCCTGATGTACTGGCCTGTCTCCTGGTAGCGCCTCCATGCTCTGGACACTACGCTGACAGACACAGCAAACCTTCTTGCCACAGCTCGCATTGATGTGCCATCCTGGATGAGCTGCACCAACTGAGCCACTTGTGTGGGTTGTAGACTCCGTCTCATGCTACCACTAGAGTGAAAGCACCGCCAGCATTCAAAAGTGACCAAAACATCAGCCAGGAAGCATAGGAACTGAGAAGTGGTCTGTGGTCACCACCTGCAGAACCACTCCTTTATTGGGGGTGTCTTGCTAATTGCCTATAATTTCCACCTGTTGTCTATTCCATTTGCACAACAGCATGTGAAATGTATTGTCAATCAGTGTTGCTTCCTAAGTGGACAGTTTGATTTCACAGAAGTGTGATTGACTTGGAGTTACATTGTGTTGTTTAAGTGTTCCCTTTATTTTTGAGCAGTGTAAATATAACATATATAATAATATATAATAAATGTATATAATTAACACTGAAAATATTTGAATAAGTATTTACACTAAGCAGTGTGTAAATTGAACACTTTTCCAGTGTCTATATGGGTCCACAGACTCCACACTTTCAGTGACAGATTTACCACTCTCAGTGTTAATTATTATTATTAATTATATATTTTTGTACATAAAAATGTGTCTATCATATGTCCATGTCCTAGGCCATTTGTGTCGAACCAAAAACAGAGTTTACCAAACATTAGGAACACCTTCCTAATATTGAGTTGAACCCGCCCCCCTTTTGCCCTCAGAGCGGCTTAAGTTTGAGACCTTGATGTTCATCAAATGCAATTTCCATCTTAAATGATTAACCAAGATCTAAAATTACCGTTAAAGAATCATAGGCTATGACAATGATGTAAAGAGTAATGAAATGCAGGATGTAAAGCAATTCTGAAAAATGTCTGTTAAACACTTCTTTGGCAGTCAAATAACTTGCATATATTCAAATACCTTCAAATATTATTTGTTTTTCTGAGACCTGTATTTGAATATCAGAGGAAATAGATGCCAATAAGATGCCTTTAGTTGAATCTCTATATTCGACTACCTCGAGTATTGAAAAGTTGGTATTTTCAAATAAATGACAAAATACAAGTATTTTCTCTAGCTGTGAGTAGAAGATCTGTTTAGGAAGCCTTAAGTCGCTCATCCTCATGAGGTGACCTGCCCATCGGAGTTGGTCTCATTACGATGGCTTCTATATTGGAGGAGTTGGTTCACCCCAGGTGACTGATGTTGGTTTGTCTGTCTTCCCAGCTGATGTTAAGTACTTTCCTGAGGCAGCATGGTGGAATCTTTCAAGGGGTTTGATGTGTTTTCAAAATGCGGTCCAGGTTTCCGCACCGTATAGCAGGGTCGGGGTGATCACAGCTTGTGCACGTCCACTTTGTTCCTGGTGGTAGTGTTGCAATCCTTGAAGACCCTGTTTTTGAGTTTGCCAAAGGCAGCACTTGTTCGAGCAATCCGATGTTGGATTTCATCATCAAATAAAATGTTATTTGTCACATGTGCCGAATACAACAGGTGTAGACCTAACAGGGAAATGCTTACATACAAGCCCTTAACCAACAATGCAGTTTTAAGAAAAATGAGTGTTGGGCCTCCCGTGTGGCGCAGTAGTTAAGGGCGCTGTACTGTAGCGCCAGCTGTGCCACCAGAGACTCTGGTTTCGCGTCCAGGCTCTCTCGTACCCGGCCGCGACCGGGAGGTCTGTGGGGCGACGTACAATTGGCCTAGCGTCGTCCGGGTTAGGGAGGGTTTGGCTGGTAGGGATATCCTTGTCTCACCGTGCACCAGCGACTCCTGTGGCGGGCGCACATTGGTGTGGCTGGCTTCCGGGTTGGATGCGCACTGTGTTAAGAAGAAGTGCGGCTTGGTTGGGTTGTGTATCGGAGGACGCATGACTTTCAACGTTCGTCTCTCCCGGGCCCTTACGGGAGTTGTAGCGATGAGACAAGATAGTAGCTACTAACAATTGGATACCACAAAATTTGGGAGAAAAAGGGGTAAATTTCATGCAAATAGTCTGGGTAGCCATTAGATTAGCTGTTCAGGAGTCTTATGGCTTGGGGTTAGAAGCTGTTAAGAAGCCTTTTGGACCTAGACTTGGCGTTCCAGTATCGCTTGCCATGCGGTAGCAGAGACAACGGTCTATGACTAGGGGCTTTAGGGGCTTCCTCTGACACTGCCTGGTATAGAGGTCCTGGATGGCAGGAAGCTTGGCCTCAGTGATATACTGGGCCGTACGCACTACCCTCTGTAGTGCCTTGTGGTCACAGGCCGAGCAGTTGCCATACCAGGCAGTGATGCAACCAGTCAGGATGCTCTCGATGGTGCAGCTGTAGAACCTTTTGAGGATCTGAGGACCCATGCCAAATATTTTCAGTTCCCTGAGGGAGAATAGGTTTTGTCATACCCTCTTCACGACTGTCTTGGTGTGTTTGGATAGTATGTTGGTGATGTGGACACCAAGGAACTTGAAGCTCTCAACCTGCTCCACTACAGCCCCGTCGATGAGAATGGGGGTGTGCTCGGTCTTCCTTTTCCTGTAGTCCACAATAATCTCCTTTTGTCTTCATCACGTTAAGGGAGAGGTTCTTATCCTGGCCCCACACGGCCAGGTCTCCGACCTCCTCCCTATAAGCTGTCTCATTGTTATTGGTGATCAGGCCTACCACTGTTGTGTCGTCTGCAAACTTAATGATGGTGTTGAAGTCGTGCTTGGCCATGCAGTCATGGGTGAACAAGGAGTGCAGGAGGGGACTGAGCACGCACCCCCTAATGGCCCCCGTGTTGAGGATCAGCGTGGCAGATGTGTTGTTACCTACCCTTCCCACCTGGGGGCGGCCCGTCAGGAAGTCCAGGATCCAGTTACATTGGGAGCTGCTTAGTCCCAGCGTCCTTAGCTGAGTGATGAGCTTTGAGGGCTCTATGGTGCTGAGCTGTAGTCAATAAATAGCATTCTCACGTATGTGTTCCTTTTGTCCAGGTGGGAAAGGGCAGTGTGGACTGCAATAGAGATTGCATCATCTGTGGATCTTTTTGGGCGGTATGCAAATTGGAGGGGGTCTAGGGTTTCTGGGATAATGGTGTTATTGTGAGCCATGACCAGCCTTTCAAAGCACTTCATGGCTACGGACATGAATGCTACGGGTCGGTAGTCATTTAGGTAGGTTAACTTAGAGTTCTTGGGCACAGGAACTATGGTGGTCTGCTTGAAACATGTTGGTATTACAGACTCAGTCAGGGACAGGTTGAAAATGTCAGTGAAGACGCTTGCCAGTTGGCCAGCATGCTTCCGTGTTGCTAGCCTCGAAGCGAGCATAGAAGTAATTTAGCTCGTCTGGTAGGCTCTTGTCACTGGGCAGCTCACGGCAGTGCTTCCCTTTCTAGTCTGTAATAGTTTGCAAGCCCTGCCACATAAGACAAGCGTTGGAGCTGGTGTAGTACAATTCAATCTTAAGTCTTGTATTGATGCTTTGCCCGTTTGATGGTTCGTTAGAGGGCATAGCGCGATTTCTTATAAGCTTCCAGGTTAGAGTCCCGCTCCTTGAAAGTGGCAGCTCTACCCTTTAGTTCAGTGCGGATGTTGCCTGTAAACCATGGCTTCTGGTTGGGGTATGTACATACGGTCACTGTGGGGACAACGTCGTCGATGCACTTATTGATGAAGCCAGTGACTGATGTGGTGTACTCCTCAATGCCATCGGAAGAATCCCGGAACATATTCTAGTCAGTGCTAACAAAACAGTCCTGCAGTTTAGCATCTGCGTCGTCTGACCACTTCTTTATTGAGTGAGTCACTGGTGCTTCCTGTTTTAGTTTTTGCTTGTAAGCAGGAATCAGGAGGATAGAATTATGGTCAGATTTGCCAAATGGAGTGTGAGGGAGAGCTTTGTACAAGTCTCTGTGTGTAAAGTTGCTCTAGAGTTTTTTCCCCTCTGGTTGCACATTTAACATGCTGGTAGAAATGAGGTAAAACAGATTTAAGTTTCCTGCATTAAAGCCCCCGGCCACTAGGAGCGCCGCCGCTGGATGAGCGTTTTCCTGTTTGCTTATGGCCTCATACAGCTCATTGAGTGCGGTCTTAGGATATTATCCATTAGGATATTGGTGGAGAGGTGGCTACCTAGGTATGTGAAACTGGGAATGTTTTCAAGTATTGTATTGTTGGCAGTGACCTTGGGGGATGGCAGGTTGCTTCCCATGGTTGCTGGAAGTAGTACTTTGTTTTTCTGGGGTTGAGTGCTGTATGCTTTTGTGAATACGTTAGCAGTGACCTGGAGATCAGCTTCTGAACTCATACAAACACTGCTCCTTCCCAGTGTCAAGAGTATTTGATGTGCAGCAGGACTCTCAAGAAACTGAAAACTCAGGAAGCTTGTATGTGTGTATCTCTTCTCAGAACCCACAAATAAACAGTATTACATAATGTCTGAAGTTAAGAAAGAAAAATTAAATAGTTACTAACTAATGACACAAATGGACAAGCAGTTTGTCTCTGAGGCCATTACAACAGAATAGCTTTCTGTCTTGGCATATAGCCTAGTATTTAGTATTGGGCCAGAGACAAAGTGGAAAATCTGTTGATGTGCCTTTGAGCAAGGCACTTAACCCTAATTAAGTCAGGGTTGCTGTTAAGAACTCTCACTCTCAGGGGGAGTTGGTAAATGCAAAAAACACATCCAATTCATGTCCAGTGCACAGAAATAGGACATTTCTGCATCCACCAAATGATTATTGTTATTATTTCACTTTGTCTTTCTGTCCCTTTCACTGTCTCTCTCTTTGACTATCTCCTTCTCTGTCTCTTTTTCAATATCTCCCTCTACCCCCCTGTTAGAGGTACTGTATTTGTAACAACAACTCTCTTTACATCTCTCTCTCTCCATCTCTCCAGTCAGAGGTATTGTATGTGTAATCCCGAGGTGGTGCAGCAGTTCCATAACCCAGACACCATTTTCATCCTGGCCTTTGCTGTGGTCCTCCTCAACACTGATATGTATTCCCCTAACATCAAACCTCAACGCAAGATGGGCCTTGACGACTTCATACGTAACCTACGAGGTGACTGGCTGTCTTTGTATATGTGTGTCTGTGTTTGTCTGTCTGTGTGTGAAACACAAATCTATAAACGGTACCTAGCTAATTAAATGGTACCTACCTTATTAAACGGTACCTACCTTATTAAATGATACCTACCTTATTAAACGGTACCTAGCTTATTAAACGGTACCTATCTTATTAAACGGTACCTATCTTATTAAACGGTACCTATCTTATTAAACGGTACCTATCTTATTAAACGGCACCTATCTTATTAAACGGCACCTAGCTTATTAAACGGCACCTAGCTTATTAAACGGTACCTAGCTTGTTAAACGGTACCTAGCTTATTAAACGGCACCTAGCTTATTAAACGGCACCTAGCTTATTAAACGGCACCTAGCTTATTAAACGGTACCTAGCTTGTTAAACGGTACCTAGCTTATTAAACGGTACCTAGCTTATTAAACGGTACCTAGCTTATTAAACGGTACCTAGCTTATTAAACGGTACCTAGCTTGTTAAACGGTACCTAGCTTGTTAAACGGTACCTAGCTTGTTAAACGGTACCTAGCTTGTTAAACGGTACCTAGCTTGTTAAACGGTACCTACCTTATTAAATGATACCTACCTTATTAAACGGTACCTAGCTTATTAAACGGTACCTATCTTATTAAACGGTACCTAGCTTATTAAACGGTACCTAGCTTATTAAACGGCACCTAGCTTATTAAACGGCACCTAGCTTATTAAACGGCACCTAGCTTATTAAACGGTACCTAGCTTGTTAAACGGTACCTAGCTTATTAAACGGTACCTAGCTTATTAAACGGTACCTAGCTTATTAAACGGCACCTAGCTTATTAAACGGCACCTAGCTTGTTAAACGGTACCTAGCTTATTAAACGGTACCTAGCTTATTAAACAGTACCTAGCTTATTGAACGGTACCTAGCTTATTAAACGGTACCTAGCTTGTTAAACAGTACCTAGCTTATTAAACGGTACCTAGCTTGTTAGTGGGGTTACGTCTTTGTTTTTGCCTTTTTTGCTTTTCTTTTGAGCCTACTGATAGAAGAAAGAATAAAAAATAATCTGAAGTCCACGGTGGTAATTTATGGACAGTGTGTGCCTGTGTGTGTTTGACTCAGTATAATAAGCTGCAGAAGTCTTGCAACATTTATGACAGTGTTTCTGAGCCTGGTGTTAGAGACTAGAGACACTGGAGCGGTTATTTATAGAACAGGTGCACAGACAATGCTTTGTACACTTAGTATACTAAACATTAGGAACACCTTCCTAATATTGAGTTGCACCCCCTTTCGCCCTCAGAACAGCCTCTATTTGTCGGGGCATGGACTCTACAAGGTGTCAAAAGCATTCCACAGGGATGCTGGCCAATGTTGACTCCCACAGTTGTGTCAAGTTACACACGGGAAACACACAGGAAACTGGAGCGTGAAAAAAACAGCAGTGTTGCAGTTCTTGACACAAACCGGTGGGCCGGGCACATACCACCATGCCCTGTTCAAAGGCACTTAAATATTTTGTCTTGCCCCTTTACACTCTGAATGGCACACATACACAATCCATGTCTCAATTGTCTCAAGGTTCAAAAATCCTAATCTAACCTGTCTCCTCCCTTTAATCTACACTGATTGAAGTGGATTTAACAAGTGACATCAATAAGGGATCATAGCTCTCACTTGGATTCACCTGGTCAGTCTATGTCATGTTTTGTATACTCAGCGTATGTTTTAATACAACACAGGACCAATTTCATATGGACTGATTGACAGCTGGTTGAAGGAGACAGATTGAATTGTGGGGGATCAGGGATGGTGAATCTAGAGAACACACCAAATCGGGGGGTGAGAGAGGATGGACTGGGAGCTGAACATCATTAACTCCTGTCCGCTCCCGAGTGGCGCAGCAGTCTAAGGCACTGCATCTCAGTGCTAGAGGCATCACTACAGACCCTGGTTTGATTCCAGGCTGTATCACAACTGGCTGTGACTGGGAGTCCCATAGGGCGGTGGACAATTGGCCCAGGCGCTGTCCGGGTTTGGCCGGTGTAGGCTGTCATTGTAAATAAGAATTAGTTCTTAACTGACTTGCCTAGTTAAATAAAATAAATAAAATGCTCTACTGGGGATGAGGCTTCTGTTGAGTCTCTCTTGACTGAAACACAGCACAAGATCTCCCTCTAGTGGTGAGATACAGCCACATCAGGGTGATAGATTTCATTTTTATTTTGTCACATGCACAGGGTCGCAGATGAAGTTGCAGTGTACAGTGAAATACTTAAGCCCAGTGCATGTGTGAATGAAACAATAATATTAATGATAAGGTAGGAATAGTGGTGGCTATTCAGTATGATAAATGTCCATCGGGCTGGGGGCAGGGTAGATGTCTAGTGGGGAAGCAGAAAAGGGTGGGTGGGGGGGGCTGACTAGTGGTGGCTATTCAGCAGCCCGATGGTCTGGGGGTAGAAGCTATTGGCCAGTCTGTTCGTTTTAGCCATGATGCTCCTGTACTGCCCGCATCTGAGTGATGGAAGTGGGGAGAACAGGCCGTGGCTCGAATGGCTGAGGTCCCTGATGATCCTAACATCAGCCACTCCTGCCCTGTCCTGCAACGAGCCTGAACCAGGGGTGGAGTCAATTCAGTTTGCAATTCATTTTCGGGAATTCCCTCTCTAGTTCCTTGTGTGTCCCTGTTCCCTCAGGAGTGGACGACGGGGCAGACATCCCCAGGGAGATGGTGACAGGGATCTATGAGAGGACCCAGCAGAGAGAGCTACGCTCCAACGAAGACCACGTCACCTACGTCAGCCGTGTGGAACAGTCCATACTGGGCATGAAGACTGTGAGTGTGTTGTGTGACTGAGCGAGAGCCAGAAAGAGAGATTGGTGTATGTGTGTGTGTGAGAGAGAGAGTGGAGTCTGTGTGTGTGTTTACCCCATGGTTTACAGTTGAAGTCGGAAATGTACATACACCTTAACCAAATACATTTAAACTCAGTTTTTCACAATTCCTAACATTTAATCCTAGTAAAGAATCCCTGTCTTAGGTCAGTTAGGATCACCAATTTATTTTAAGAATGTGAAATGTCAGGATAATAGTAGAGAGAATGGTTTATTTAAACTTTTATTTCTTCCATCACATTCCCAGTGGGTCAGAAGTTTACATCCATTAAATTAGTATTTGGTAGCATTGCCTTCAAATTGTTTAAATTGGGTGAAACGTTTCAGGTAGCCTTCCACAAGCTTCCCACAATAATTTGTGTGGATTTTGGCCCATTCCTCCTGACAGAGCTGGTGTAACTGAGTCAGGTGTGTAGGCCTCCTTGCTCGCATGCACTTTTTTAGTTCTGCCCACAATGTTCTATAGGATTGAGGTCAGGGCTTTGTGATGACCACTCCAATACATTGACTTTGTTGTCCTTAAGCCATTTTGCCACAACTTTGGAAGTATACTTGGGATCATTGTCCATTTGGAAGACTCATTTGCGACCAAGCTTTAACTTCCTGACTGATGTCTTGAGATGTTGCTTCAATATATCCACATAATTTTCCCGCCTCATGATGCCATCTATTTTGTGAAGTGCACCAATCTCTCCTGCAGCAAAGCACCCCCACAACATGATGCTGCCACCCCCGTTCTTTACGGTTGGGATTGTGTTCTTTGGCTTTCAAGCCTCCCCCTTTTTCCTCCAAACATAACGATGGTCATTATGGCCAAACATTTTCTATTTTTGTTTCATCAGACCAGAGGATATTTCTTCAAGAAATAAAAAGTACGATATTTGTCCCCATGTGCAGTTGCAAACCGTAGTCTGTCTTTTTTTTGGCGGTTTTGGAGCACTTGCTTCTTCCTTGCTGAGCCGTCTTATAGGTTACGTCGATAAAGGACTCGTTTTACTGTGGATATAGATACTTTTGTACCTGTTTCCTCCAGCATCTTCACAAGGTTCTTTGCTGTTGTGCTGGGATTGATTTGCACGTTTTGCACGAAAGTACGGTCATCTCTAGGAGACTGAACGCGTCTCCTTCCTGAGTGGTATGACGGCTGCGTGGTCCCATGGTGTTTATACTTGCGTAATATTGTTTGTACAGGTGAACGTGGTACCTTCAGGTGTTTGGAAATTGCTCCCAAGGAAGAACCAGACTTGTGGAGGTCTAAAAATGTTTCTCTGAGGTCTTCGTTGATTTCTTTTGATTTCCCCATGATGTCAAGCAAAGAGGCACTGAGTTTGAAGGTAGGCCTTGAAATACATCCACAGGTACACCTCCAATCGACTCAAATGATGTCAATTAGCCTATCAGAAGCTTCTAAAGCCATGACATTATTTTCTGGAATTTTCCAAGCTGATTAAAGGCACAGTCAACTTAGTGTATGTAAACTTCTGACCATTGGAATTGTGATACAGTGAATTATAAATGAAATTATATGTCTGTAAACAATTGTTGGAAAAAATACTTGTGTCATGCACAAAGTAGGTGTCCTAACCGACTTGACAAAACTAGTTTGTTAACAAGACATTTGTGGAGTGGTTGAAAAATGAGTTTTTATGACTCCAACCTAAGTGTATGTCAACTTCCAACTTCAACTGTATGTGTGTGTGTGTGTGTTTTTCTGTAGATCCTGTCTGTGCCCCACCGTAGGCTGGTCTGCTGCTGTCGTTTGTTCGAGGTGGCAGACTTCAACAAACCTCTGAAACAGAAACTGGCGAACACCCAAAGAGAGGTGTTCCTTTTCAACGACCTCATACTGGTGAGAACACACACAAGCACACACACGCACGCATGGACACATGCACACACACACCCACACGTTAAAGCATGACTAGTGTTTATTTAAGTGATAATGCCCGAGAAGCTGGTGTTTGGAGGATATATTGGCAATGGTGTTGTTAGGCCTGGAAAACCGTGCCAATATATCCTCCAAACACCGGCTTCTCGGGCATTACCACTTTTATGCAATGGTACCAACATAATCAAATAATGATTTTCTTTAAAAACATTATTCTGATGAATTTATTCATACTTTTCTTCCTTTCACAAGATATAGTCCCAAAACAAATCTAGGGTTGCTACCCAAGCCGGCTGGTCGTTCGTTCTATTGGTTCGGTTGCCAGAGATGCGACCCAGTTGTTCAGTCTTTTTGTTCTGTTTCTATTGACACGACCCAGTTGTTCAGTCTTTTTGTTCTGTATCTATGGACACGACCCAGTCTTTCGTTCTAAATCAGTGGTCATCAACCGTTTCTGAGTCAAGATCACTTTCTGAGTCAAAATGCATGCTGAGATCTACCGCTCTGATTTTTTTATTAACATAAGCCTATGCAACATTAACCAATTAAAAACAGTACTGTAGCAATGAGGTTGGTGCAGTAAGCTATAGGCCCAATACATTATCACCACATACGGGCTTTGCTTGAATTTACCTGCCAATGCATTGTTGTTCAGGACATTTAAAAAATATATATATTTCAAATCTTGAGGTAGGCTATATGATCACACCGGTAATAGATCCATTGTTCTATTACTTGTGAGGCACAGCTGAGTGAAAATACATTTAAATAATTAGCTTTTTATTTTACTGGGCTGATGGTGGCTGCATCTGATGGTCAGTCTCAGGGAGAGAGCAGCAGACTGAGGCTCTGTCTCTCAACATCCCTCCGCTCTCCCTTTCCTCCACTGACCAAAAAGGGACACTGTCTTCCAGCTAATGGCGAAACTCGAGTCGCACCGCATTATTTCTGCCTCATGCACAAATTCATGTTGTTACTCCTATGAACAGAGAAATTTAAATATTCCTTGATATTAAAAATTATCCAAGCCGCTAATAATAACAACAACGCAAGCCTATAGATACACTTTCCTACTCATTCATTACTGCTACAATGCTTGTTGTAGCGCTGAGTGGAAATAGGAAGAACGTGCATTTTATGGGTTATAAAAGTGTTGACAGTGCTGAGTGAGAACTTAAATATGAACTCATTCATAAAAACAGCAGCTCTTTGCTGTATTCGTTGACAGTCTCTCTCTAGTCATGGTTTTAAACGTTTTGAAATCTCACAGTATCAATTTTGCCGTAGCTTTCTTTTACGCCTCCTACGTTACTGCAGATTTGGTCATCTGAGCAATCTGATTGGCCAGCGGTACGCATAGTGTACTTGATTTCCTCTCCAGGCCCACCGGGAAGGCAGAGTTTGTACCTTCAGACACATGAAATGGTAACAGTTTTCCTACCCGGCGCCCAGGGCTGCACCTACCACCAACAGCCCGAGACTAATAAAACAAATTAGGAACACAAAGGCTTTATCTTTGGGTTTATGTCACGTTCTGACCCTAGTTCTTGTGTTATTTCTTTGTTTTAGTTGGTCAGGACGTAAGTTGGGTGGGTATTCTATGATTTGTGTTTCTAGGTTGGGTTTCTTGTTTGGCATGATATGGTTCTCAATCAGAGGCAGGTGTTAGTCATTGTCTCTGATTGGGAACCATATTTAGGTAGCCTGTTTTCTGTAGGGGTTTGTGGCTGGTTGTTTTCAGTCTTTGTGTGTCTGCACCAGATAGAACTGTTTCGGTTGTCGTTTTGTATTTTTGAAGTGTTCAGTTGTTTATTAAAAAGATGAACACTAACCACGCTGCGCTTTGGTCCTCTCTATCTCCAGACGACAATAGTTAGTTTATTACAGAAATGTTTGGCGATCGACAAGTCGACTGGTTGGTGACCACTGTTCTAAATGTTCCATTGCCATACTGGCTGGCAACGTTCTTATGGCTTGCTTGCTAGCTAGCCAACTATGGCTAACTTACAGTCACGTCAAACAGTGCAAACAGAATAACAACAGTAGCTGCATTTGTTTAAGCTGTTTTCTAGTGATATTTATTTGGATAATTCTATAATAATGAGCTAATGAGGCACGATTTCACCTGGCATAGAAAATGTACTCTCTGTTAGGTAAGGTGACCAGATGTCTGAAATGAAAGCCGGGGACATTTCCAGTTCGGTGGTCAATGTATAATTAAAATAGCCAATGTTATATTATCTATGAAATAAAAAAGGGGGACAATTCCGGTTTCATGTATTTAGTCTAACAGGCACACTGTGATAGAGAAAACAACAGAAACACTATAGACAAGACAGAACTGTCCGATCTGAACAGCCATTCAGTGGTCCTGGTAGTCTGGGTAGACTAAGAGCAGAAGAGAACATGGGCAAAATTGAAAAAACAGACAATAGTACATGTGAAATACTTAACATAAAGAAATAAGATGCTGATGAGATTGGTAACTACATAATATACTTATACCAACCTAAAATGTATATTTCTCAGAAAAATGTATCTTCATCAGGATTGCTCTGTCTTTGGCCAGCTTCTCCATGAACTCCTGGCAGGGGAGGTTGAAGTTTATCTTCACAATAAGCATGGCCTTGATGGTAGTAACAGTGAACCTATTTCTTGCTGCTGTCCATAGATCATTAATTTGGGAGAACACTGGTGCATTACTTCCAGGTAAGCACATGACAACAGACGCTAATCTAGCCAGGTTTGTGTGTGGGATGTCATTCTCTTTGAAGTGGGTAACCACCGTGCTCCATCTCTGACTAAGCGGTGTCTCAGATGTTTTCCATTCTTCAAGCGATCCCCCTTTAGGGACTCTTGCAGGCCAGTAACCTCATCACACAATGCATCCTCATTGATGGTCACATTGGGGCATTTTTCCTGCAGTGTGCCTGCTGACTTCTGGATCTCTTCACGCAGAGGTTGCCTTTTTAAAAGGAGACCATGTAAATATTTTAGATTATCTGTGTGCTTTCCCCATGCTTGCAAGTAGTTCACAGCCGTAGTGAAGAATGATTGTGATGTTTTGAGAAAGCTCTCTTTAGACATCTCCTCTGTCTGTTCTTCTTCACTCTCCTTGTGTCTCTCTCTTCTTTACTATCAACTTTTTCTTCTCCTCTTTTCTTCACTCGTCTTCCTTTCCTTCTCTTCACCTTTCCACCTCACTCTTCTACTCTCCTTGCTTCACTCTTTTTACTCCCTTAATTTTTCCTTCTCCTTTCTCTCCAATCTGTATTAATAAACAGCATACTATTAGATAAAATACTTTGGTTAACAGATTCCCATTGCTTGCCTCATTTTTGTATTTATCTCAAACATTGTTTGGAATAATAAATTGGCAGGCTCTGTAACCATATCTTTACCTTCCTCCTCTGTCTCCTTCACTCTTCTTCCTCCTCTCCTTCCTCTCCACTACTAATGTTATTCATGAACATTTCTAAATATATTGTAACGACCCTGGGTTTATAAGCGCGGAAATCGACCCTGCCGTTTGAGCATGCTTTTGCGGCACAGTCGCTAGCGCGCCGGACCTCGGGCTCGAAGGTCGGGGTTTGGAGACCTGCTCCCTGCTGTTTCATTACAATATTTTCACACTACTTATTCTAATGCCAAACCATTAAAATTGTAATCTACAAAAATATTCTCAGAATTAATTGTGCATTCATTTAATATAATCATATTTTCAAAATATCCCGTCCACTGCATGTTTCAATGTGAACGTTTTTTAACCTAGCTACCATAACAGTAGCTAGCTAACTTAACGTTAGTCTACATAGCTAACGTTAGCTAGCATAACCTATTTAAAACCTTATAGAGCAGATCATTTATCTATATAATACATTGTTACATAACATCACTAGCTAGTATCTCAAACGATTTTAACTTATCTGTCTTGAAAAGACGTTTCTGGTGATGTGGATTCACTTGACACTTGCTAGCTTCTGGCCGAGTTTTCCACAGCAGTTTTCTCTAAAACTATCGCGAGCAAGTAGTTAGTAGAAGAAGAAGAGTGAATGAAGCTGTATAGCGAGCAGCCCCCTCTGCTGGACAAAACAAGCACAACGCGATTGAGACGTCAATCGGTAGACTGTGCTGCCCGTTCTTTCTTGCCAAGTAAAATATTTCACTTTTCGGTCTGTTTTTAACGGTTAAAAACGGGGACATTTCCGGGGACAGGCCACCAAAAACGGGGGCTGTCCCCGGAAAACGGGGACGTCTGGTCACCCTACTGTTAGGACACTAACGTTATTCAGAGGAGCTAACCAACAGCACAATTAACACAATACCTTCAAACTGAAGATGGAAAGACTGCAAACTAGCTGCACTTCGTTTCGTTGTACCTTTTTCAATTGACACTTCTTTGTATATATCCATAAAAATGATGCCAGCTGATTCATGACTTCGACTGGCTGAAAACGCTGCCTGCCTCTCGTCCCGGCTCCCGATCCCAACACGTTCATTTCCATGGGACAGTTGGAGATCGAATTTGAATATTGAAACAATGTTCCAAATGTCGGAGAGACAGACAGTAAGGTTTATACATATACATACATTATCGCCGTTGAAAACTAAATGTTAGTCTGAAAGAAATGTGAGATGAGGTCTAGATGCTTTTTATAGTGGAGATCAAGTTAATTTAATTGTCTGGCTGGGCTGATGAGACACTGGATGGCGCAGTCAGATCGAACAGTCATAGGTTTAGCCGGTGGTAATTTGTGGAATAGACACCGGCTGGAATGCGTTTTTAACCAATCAGCATTCAGGATTAGACCCACCTGTTGTATAAGTGTGTGCGTATGTGTGTGCGCACGTATGCGTGTGTGCTCACTGTATGGCGTATGTCCATTCTGTTGTCTCCTCACACAGATCCTGAAGCTGTGTCCAAAGAAGAAGACTTCTGCTTCCTACACCTTCTGTAAAGCCATGGGTCTACTGGGCATGCAGTTTCACCTCTTCAGCAATGAATGTAACTACAACAACTACTACAACTTGCTACTACTACTACGTTGTCCGGGTTAGGGGAGGGTTTGGCCGGGATAGGCCGTCATTGTAAAATTTTAAGAATTTGTTCTGAAAGACTGACTTGCCTAGTTAAATAAAGGTTCATAAAAAAAATACTATCACTACTACTACTCTATTATTATTATTATTATTACTACTACTACTAATCTACTACTCAACTACTTCTACACTACTATTACTACTACTACTACTACTACTGCTACTGTACTAGTATTATGACTACAACAACTCTACTACCACCACTACTCTGCTACTACTATTACTACTACTCTACTATTATTGACTATTATTATCACTACTACTACTCTACTACTACTACCACTACTCTGCCACTACTATTACTACTACTACTACTACTCTACTACTTCTACTCTACTATTATTATTACTACTAAGACTACTTTACCACTATTACTACTACTGCTTCTACTATTACTATTACTACTACTACTACTCTACTATTATTATCACTACTACTACTCTACTACTACCACTACTATGCTACTACACTTACTATTACTACTACTACTACAACTACACATCTACTACTACTACTACTACTACTACTACTCTACTATTATTATTATTACTACTACTACTACTACTACCACTACTCTGCTACTACTACTGCTACTACTACTACTACTACTACTACTACTACTCTACTACACCTACTACTACTCTACTATTATTAGTACTACTACTACTATTGCTACTCTACTACTGCTACTACTATTGCTGCTACTACTACTACTATTACTACTCTACTACTGCTACTACTATTGCTACTACTACTACTACTACTATTACTACTACTACTATTGCTACTACTACTACTATTACTGCTACTACTATTGCTGCTACTACAACTACTATTGCTACTATTACTACTACTATTACTACTCTACTACTGCTACTACTATTGCTACTACTACTACTACTACTGCCACTACTATTGCTTCTACTACTACTACTCTGCTACTACTATTACTACTACTACTACTACTACTACTACTACTACTATTGCTACTGCTACTACTCTACTACTACTACTCTACTATTATTATTATTACTACTACTACTACTACTACTACTACGACTCTACTATTATTATTACTACTACTACTACTACTCTACTACTGCTATTACTATTATTACTACTACTAGTACGACTACTATACTACTACTACTACTACTACTACTACTACTACTACTACGACTCTACTATTATTATTATTACTACTACTACTACTACTACTCTACTGCTGCTATTACTATTATTACTACTACTAGTACTACTACTATACTACTACTAGTACTACCACTACTCTACTATTATTATTATTACTACTACTACTCTGCTACTACTACAGCTCTACTATTATTATTACTACTACTACTCTAAAAGTACTACTACTAGTACTACTACTACTACACTACTACTACTACTCTACTACTACTACTACTACTGCTATACTATGCTATTACACTGTACTGCTCCATACATAGCTAACTATGAGCGGTGACATTATCTGTCCAGAGTCCTACTATGCCCAGGGCATCGCCATTCTATTTACATAGCTAACTGTTTTTGTGTGTGTGTGTGTGTGTTCAGACTATGCTCATGGCATCACCATGTTGAGTCCGTTCTCTTCAGAGAAGAAGCAGCTGGTGAGTTTTTGCTCCCCCAGCGGAGAGGAGCTCAGGAATTTCACAGAGGAGCTACGTGAGTCCATCACTGAGGTCAACGAGATGGAGCAGATACACATCCAATGTGAGCACACACGTATACGCACACACGCAAACGCACGCACAACACACACACACACGCACGCACACCACACAAGCATTCGCACGCACACCACACACACACGCATACGCACGCACGCACACCACATGCCCACACACGCATTCACACGCACACCACACACACATGCATACGCACGCACGCACACCACACACACACCACATGCACACACAAGCAGGCTCTTTATGTAATTATATGGTAATATCTCGCTGTCTGTAGGGGAGCTGGAGAGAGAACAGGGGGTGCAGACTCACACTCCCCACACCAATGGAGGACAGATGGACACACTCAGTCGACACACAGGATCACCCACTGGTAACAAACACGAAGTTAGCGACTAGCATCCACACATCATGCTGTGTCTCTGAGTGTCACTTGTGTGTTTCTCCCCTCAGCCCAGCAAGACCTGTATGACAAGACTGGCAACAACACTGTGGAGGTGAGTCATATACACACTCTGCCTCAGGTAAGTGTATGTGTGTTAGCAAAGATGCACACAGGCGAGGAGTAGGGAGACCCTCCTCAGCTCCATCCAGCTCTGTGTGCCTCATAGCAACATAGCTGCAACTGGAGGGATAGCTTTAGCCATCAGCCTTCTGCTAACAGAGACCAGTAATTAGCTATTAGCCACCTGCCAATGCACGGTTATCTATTAGCTATTAGTTTCCTGCTAGTAGGGAGTTAGCTATTAGCCTCCTGCTAACACAACATCTGCCTCCCAGCCATCATAAGCTTTTCTAAGCCCTGCTGGCTTGCTAGAAAACCATCTCCATGGCAAGACTCAGAGTTAATGTACGTGTGTGTCTGTGTATGCATGCACATGTATGACTCAAGCCCAGTTCCTCCACTCTAAATACCCTCTCTACAGACCTAGCAGCCCCAACCCCTAACTCTTAGTCAGTCCTTTAGCATTGCATATCTCTGTGTTGGGGAGACACCATGCCCTCGGTGTCATCTCCCCCCACACACTCATCCCTCTCCACACACACTCCTCCTCCTCCACACACGCACACAAACTCACACCCACCCACTGGAGCCCAAATGTTGACCCTGAAACGCCCTTCCACCCAAACACAGGTGTGTCTCTGGGCTGGTGTGTGTGTTAGCATGCGTTCACTCCCTGCATGCCTGCATGCTGCCAGTGTATCTAACCCACCAGAGGGCTGCTGTAGGCTGCATTCAGGCTGGTAACTCCTCATGCCATTTTCTGGCTGTTTCTAAACTAGGTGTCAATTCACAATAGGCTGCTGCAGACCTACCACATGACCCAGCCCAGCCCTGATAGGCTGCTCCAGACCTACCATGTGACCAGTCCTGACTCCACCCAACTGGCTCTGGCAGCACCGGCCATGCTAAGTGCCACCCACCCCGGAGAGTTCCGCCCAGACACCCTCATTCAATGCCAGCAGATCGTCAAGGTGATCGTCATGGACCAGAGCGGCCGCGGGAGAATGGAAGCTTTCCTCAACCAAGGAAGCCCCGCCTCCCACCACCGCCTCATCCAATCAGCGATGTCCACGCCAGTAAGGGTCAGAGAGGGATCTGAGCCCCCTCTGCCTCCCCCTCCTCCCCCTACAACCACCCCCACCAGTACTGTCCCCCGACTCCCCCTGCCCTCTCTCACACACCCTGCCTCACCCCCTCCGCAGACGCAACTCTAGTGGCTCCCGCAGCCTCGTCTGACATATGACCCCCTCACTCCTGACCCTACCACACCTTATCATGCGCCCTCTGACCTTTTGTTAAATAGTCATGTACTGTATTGGTGAAACACACACAACACAAACACTCATAGACAAAGATAGAGAAAAGGTGAGACGAGGAAGGGAGGAAGAGAAAGAGGGCGGGAAGGAAGTCGTCTGAGAGAAAGGGAATAAGCCGATAAAGCGAGTGGGAGATAATAGAGAGGATTCAAATCAATATGAAATCAAAGTCATCTAATGATTTCATGTGTATTTTTGAATAGGATGTCATTTTGACAACATTTCTAAACAGAGATTTTCTAATCGTACAGCTCTTGTGACACAGTGTCATCTGTACATATCTATATCTGTTCCTGACTTTAGAAAGAACAATTTAGGATACAACCTCTCACCACCTGATCCCCGACTCTAACCCTGCCCTGATGTCACACAGCTGATGGAACACACAGATCTCCTCCATGTGTGGAGCTGTCTGGACATGGAGACATGTCACCTCAATGACATCATCAACATCATCTAGGGTTTTAGCCCTCCTCTTTAGCACACGGTGTTTTGGTGATGTGTGGTAAAATATGATAATCAGATGCTAATAATACTTTTGATCGTGAAGAAGTGAGTATGTCTGAGTAGCAGGGAGGGAAGAAGTGAGTATGTCTGAGTAGCAGGGAGGGAAGAAGTGAGTATGTCTGAGTAGCAGGGAGGGAAGAAGTGAGTATGTCAGATTTGCAGGGAGGGAAGACTGTTTCTCCTGACTCCTGGCTTACAGATGATTACAATCTGTATTTCTATTCGTAATGTCGGACTTCTACCCTGATTAACATATCTGCGTGTGCATGTGTGTTTGAGAGTATAAGGGTCTGCCAGTGTATGTGCGAGTGAAAGGGTGTGTCTGTGTGTGCTTGTTTGCGTGTGCGAATGTGTGTGCGAATACCATTGTTCTATTCTCTGTGGTTTTGCTACACTGGTCCAAGCCTCACACTCAGGAAAATACCAGTACTGACGACAAACTGTTCAACATTCTAACTTATTGTTTGATCAGTAATAACATGAACATTGTATGTTATAAACTGGTAATGTTCTAACGTTCTATCTAATTTGTCCTTTTGAATATTCAATCTCACTTGCTGAATCCCTAAAGGGTTATTAACTATTACCTATTCTCACATGATTAACCTGTTCTCCACTGGAATGCATGTCACATAGGAATGTATATACACACACGGTACACACACATGCACACACAGAATGACTTAAGTATGTTTATTTATCAGAATATTGAACATGTTTCATTATTATTATAATAGTGTTGTTACATCTCTTCTTTCCCTTTCCCTCTCTCTGAGGGCTGTGACACGTGGTGACCCACTGAGGCTGATCTGCTTCGTGTTGCACCATATTATTAGAGTATATCGGAATACTGAACATGTGCACAGTATATAGGTGGTATATATATATATATATATATATAATGTAAAAGGAATAGACGGACTGCCGATGTGTGTATTTATGTATTTGTACAGAGGTGGAAATCTATTTGTTTTTCAGATTATGGGGGCAACAGCACCCCACTGTTACCAGGAGAGACACACACACAGATGACACATTTTCATAATTAGAGCTCTGTGTAAAGGGCTATACTGTAGCTGTGATCACACTAGCGTTAGCTAGATGGTTTAGTGGAAAACAAGCAGGAGTCATAGTAGACATTTTAGCATGTTCTAAAGCCCTAACATATCACCTTAACACTGAGTCTGGCTCGCCTGTCCTGCATCCATCTTGGAGATGTCTTACACTGTTGAAGAGAGCACCTGTGCACCGTCACATTAAGTATTTACTAAGATATCATGTTTATAACAATTAATGTTTACTAATGGAATATTTCTAAAGATTTATGTTTGAAGAGAATTACATAATAAAGTAGTTTGTACTCTGCCTTGAGTCCTGGGTCCTGTCTGTCTGTTTGTGTGTGTGAAAGGTTTGCCTGCCGACAGTACTTAGCACCTCTGAACAGTGTCGGCAGTCAATCTCTTTTGTGTTCACACAGCAAAGACTTTGGAAGTCGTCAGCCACTCAGCCTTGTTACAATACTCCAAACCAGAAGGGGGCAGTAACATTGTTTGGCAATGCATATCCATGCGTATTGCTTATGGTCATGATTCTATTTTGTAGAAAGCCCCTATATTTTAATTTTTTTTTTGTTGGCTCTCCCACATGGAGGTTTGTGTTTCTGATTGGCTCCAAGTCAAGCTGTTGGCCACTGACAAGCATTGCGTAGCTTCTTCGCTACCGGATCGGCACGCAACAGGTACCGCTTTTGTACTAGCAAGAGAAGGAACGGCCTCCCACTGTGATAAGTACCTACAGTATCAGCAGTCAGTGAGATTCTCAGTGTATTTCATGCTTCACTCTTTTGGGGTGTCATTTTTATACACTAAACAGCTCACTGAGACAGACAGACAGACAGTAGGTGAGTAGTGGAGTTGATTTTACTTCTGGTCCAAAACACAGATGTGGAACAAAATACATCAAATACATAAGAACACCCCACAAATATATTATACCTCAAACCTCCCAATTACAATGACAAACATAGCAACACGTGATATAAACGTAGTAACACAGCGAAGCAAACATATGAACACCGTGACAACACTATTTGGCCGAAAAACCTAATATACAAAAACATGATACAAGAATCCAATGAAATACACAGTGGAATGACTATTGCAAGATACCTGTAAACCTCCATGTGTGATATATATCCCTCTCTTTTCTGCCTGTGAACTTATACAAAAGATGCAGGACTCCACGAGGACTGTAATTGTGTGATGATTCAGGCCAGGTAAACAACTAAGTTTCGTTGTGTTGTTTTGACCCTCCTGCCAGAAAAGGGCAACTTGAGTTCCCAAAGAAGCTACAGGAAACATTACTCTGTTTGGACTACACAATTCTCTCTCCCTCCTCTTTCTCTATCTCTGGTGGAGCAATCCATCTGACAAACAGTCAGTGTGTCCAGGATTTGGCCCCATGACCCAGGGATAGATGTGTGTTCATCAGGTGTGAAGTTGACTGATAAGTTCTCAGCCTTTACATCGTAGTCTCCTCCCATTCCAGCTCGACATCACCTGCAAGAGCACAAAAAAGTAGATATGTGAAATGTGCGTTTATGACGTATGTGTATGCTAGTGTGTGTTCTTGTATATGTGTGTGCTCACCCTCCATAGCTTCCAGTGAGTCCATCTTCTCCAGAGCAGAGTAGTTGATGAACCAGATGGACTGGCTGTTTCCTTTACTGTTCAGCAGATCCAGAGTACTCTGGTGTAGGAACATATACTGGGCCTGGGGATATGCGTGAACAGACTAAGATTCTGTCTGGCAGGTTTGAATGCACCAGGAAAACTAGATCATACTATGAAGTATCATATCCATATTAGAGTAAGAATATTATATTATGATACATGTTGTATAAATGCATATTTCTCACCAGGTTCTGCACCATACACATCCTCTCACTGCGTAGTTCAGCCACCAGACCGTAGATGTCCACAAAGTCGTGATCACTGACGTGTTGGATCAGGTGATCCAGCGTTATAAACACTCCTGTCCTGCCCACGCCAGCACTGCAGTGCACCACTATAGTAGTGTTCTCATGCCTGTTGGCTCTGATGGCTCGAACAAACTGTATGAGTGTGGTGCTGGAATCTGGTACACCATGCTCTGGCCAGGAGGTGTAGTTGAAGTGGTGAACCACCATGTAGTCCCCATGCTAGGGAGAGAAAGGGAGACAGACAGAGAGAGAGGGGGGGGAGAAGGAGTGTCAGAGGGAGAGAGAGAGAGGGAGTTAGAGAAGGAGAGAGAGAATAATGATTTTATTGTCAAGAGGATAACTCTGAACTTGTTTACTCTGGGGTACTCAAATATACACTGATTGTACAAAACATTAGGAACACCTGCTCTTTCCATGACAGACTGACCGGGTGAATCCAGGTAAAAGCTATGATCCCTTAATGATGTAACTTGTTAAATCCATTTCAATCAGTGCAGTTGGAGGGGAGGAGACAACTGAAAGTAGGATTTTTAAGCCTTGAGACAATTGAGACATGGATTGTGTATGTGTGCTATTCAGAGGCTGTATCGGCAAGACAAAATATTGAATTGCCTTTGAATGGAGTATGGCAGCAGGTGCCAGGTGCACCGGTTTGATTGTGTCAAGAACTGTAGTGCTGCTAGATTTTTCACACTCAATAGTTTCCTGAGTGTATCAATGGTCCACAACCCAAAGAACATCCAGCCAACTTGACACAACTGTGGGAAGCATTGGAGTCAACATGGGCCAGCGTCCCTCTGGAACGCTTTTGACACCTTGTAGAGTCCATGTCCCGATGAGTATTCAGACCCCTTGACTTTTTCCAAATTTTGTTACGTTACAGCCTTATTCTAAAATGGATAAACTTGTTTTTTTCCCCTCATCAATCTACACACAATACCCCATAATGACAAAGCCAAAACAGTTGACATTTTTGCTAATTTATAAAAAAAATATTATATATCTTATTTAAATTCTAAAAATCTCTTTGCTTTGTCATTATGGGGTATTGTGTGTAGATTGATGAGGAAAATATACAATTTAATCCATTTTAGAATAAGGCTGTAATTTAACAAAAAGGTGAAAAAAAGTCAAGAGGTCTGAATACTTTCCGAATGCACTGTATGTATATATGTGTGTGTGTGTGTGTTACCCGCTCCACTTTGAGAGCTCTGACGGTCCAGTCAGGATAAACGTCCTCTGTCAGCTTGGTGATGATGATGTCCCCAAACACTGTCACCGGCTTATTGTCCTCTGGCCAGTACTGGTGACACCGGATCTAAACACACCCACACACAGCACACACACACACACACACAAAATTGGTGACCGGATCTAAACAGACATACGAACCTGACACTACTAAAACCTTGGTCCGGTCCTTACCCTTCCTTTCTCATAGCACTGTGTGAGCATAGCGATGGTTCGTGTGCGAGTCTCCCAGATCATCCTCCAAAAGTCAGCCACAGTGCCGGGGAGAGGACCCTGGGTCGCTATGAACTCACTAGGACACAGGTAACCCTGAGCGGGAGAGGAAGAATGTTATAGTCAGAACAGAGTAGGTCACAGGTCTCCAGTTTTGTAACACAAACGTTGGGGTGTTTAGAAATGTGAGCTTCTCTGAAAGCATGAGTGTTCCCTTTTCTGTGTCTGTGACTGTGTGTGTGTGTGTGTGTGTCTCACTGAGATG
Source organism: Oncorhynchus tshawytscha (assembly GCF_018296145.1). NCBI lineage: Eukaryota > Metazoa > Chordata > Actinopteri > Salmoniformes > Salmonidae > Oncorhynchus > Oncorhynchus tshawytscha. Next base: position 33,703,042 of record NC_056434.1, on the reverse strand, counting down.
AAGCTAGCGTTAATGTAGTCAGATCCAGGCATGCCAGGTTCAGACAAGAGCTTCACACGGTTGTTGTTGTCTGTAGAGGAGAGAATGTGTTAGGTTGTGTGTGTGTGTGTTACGCTCACTGTGTGTGTGTGTGTGTGTGTGTGTGTGCATACAGGGTTTGATGTTAGTGAAGCGGTTCTTGGATCTGTTCCAGGGAAGGTCAGCGTCTGAAGTAGCCAGATCCTGCAGCAGTTTGGGCAACTCCTAGAGAAGACAGGGTTAACGCTGTCAATCCACGTACACACACACACAGGTTTTCACATGGGGTCAGAGGTTAGAGTTACATACTGCAAACTCTTCCTGGAACTTGGTGTTCTCGTTGGCACACAGATCCTCTACATGCTGCAGGAAAGACTTCTTATTGACGGGCCTGAGAGACAGAGATAATCAGAATCACGTTTTTTGTCCTACAAGAGCAAAATCTTGGCACAGCTCACACATGAATGCATAAACCATATATGAATATCAAAAATCAAACAAACAGGAGGTGGGGATAAGAGAAATCCTTCACAGGGCAGCAATCCAAATCAAACTATTATTGCCCAACAAACTCACATAATGTACACATAGAACAACATACACACTCATTAGGTGACTTACTTGAGAGACTTTCTGTAGCTGAGAAGTCTGAAACAGAGTTGACAGAACAATATGAGTCACACCAGTACACTGTGAGTGCTTTATTTTCCAGTCACACCAGTACACTGTGAGTACAGCAGACTTTATTTTCCAGTCACACCAGTACACTGTGAGTACAGCAGACTTTACTTTCCATTACTGTACAGTTACAGACAGACTGAACAGCACTTCAGTAGACTAAAGCCATGAGACAACAATACACACTTCCAACTGTAGCAATGCAACACAGCAACACACACACATGGAGTGCTATATAACAAGGGCTACACACACTGAGTGCTACACACTTGAAGGGCTACACACACTTCCCACTACAACTTACTGGATGACAAATATCTCCTTCCGTCTAAAGAAGAAGGAGGAATACCTGGAGAGAGAGTTTGAGAGAGGAGTTGGAGCAAAGCTTGATGATTAGTTGATCATTTGAATCAGCTGTGTAGTGCTGGGGCAAAACCCAAAACGGGCACCCATGGGGTCCCAGGGACCGAGTTTGTAAAACCCTGGGTTAGAGTGAGAGTGGAGAGCACAGACAGCCTTTGTGTGATTGTGTGCGCGTGCGTGTGTTAGCAGCAGCCATGCACATTCTGTAGGCATGCAGGTAGAGTAGTAGAGGCAGAGTGAGCATAATGTTACAGTGGGTAAACCTTTGTGAAGTTGTGTGCGAATGAGAGAGGGAGTGTGTATGTGTGAGAAAAAGACACACACAGGCATACACACACTGACCGGTGTAGTTTCTCTTCCTTCAGCTCCAGGTCAGCCACAGCAATCAGTTGATCCAGTTTAAACTTGGTCTCTATAATCTCCGCCTCCCGGGGAGAGTAGGTCCCGCCCTCCTTCTGCCGCTGACGGATCCTATCATTGGATGAGGAATATGTCAATCACTCTGACACAACTGACTATGGCTGGCTGGGTTTAAACTAGAAAACTTGAGGTTATAGATTTCAAAACTCTAATTAATACTTTTAAAATAAATTGGATTCTGAAGTATGTTAAGAACCAGAACATTATTTAGAATGTCTTCCCTAAGTATTTATTTGACTCTGTTGGTGGTTTAGAATGTTTGCTTTGATGTAATTTTGATGTTGATAAAATCCCAGTAAAGTTGGCCAAATTCCATAAGCAGGGAATTTTAGCTTGGATGTTAGTGTATAAACACAATTTTCCCCCTCACAGATACTTTCCATGGAACAACAAAGATAAACAATTTAAAAATAAGTCTCTTTTTTTTCGTAACTGGTTTGAGAATAAAATTATTTTGGTTGGTCAGTTACTGAATGAGGATGGATATCAACTCTCATTTGGGGAATTTCTTGATACATTTAAAATTCCAATAACACTGAAAGAATATGCAATTGTTTTTGATTTCAATTCCAATGGTGGTTGTATCTCTTTTAAATTCCTCTGTGGTTGATGTAAGTAACATAGATTTACATGAAAATATATTAATTGGCAATATTAACATCAAAGATAAATGTAGTAATAAACAGATTAGGAATATTGTTTGTGACACTACAATTCCCTCAGCAAGATTATTTTGGTCAAATATCTATGGTGATATACAATGGGGGAAAGCATGGAAAATTGCTAACAAATATTGTATCAGTAACAAGGTAAAGGGAGTTTAATTTAAAATGTTACATAGAATCTATCCTGTGAAACATGTTTTGAAAAGATTCAAGCTGAATATTGACTATAAATGTGATTTCTGTGGAATGGAGAAGGAGACCATTTTTCATTTGTTTTTTTGCCTGTATTTATCGTAGAATGTTTTGGATTGACATACAGAATTTTGTTACAAAAAAAATAGGACTGGCTGTACTATTTAATGGTTTTGATATAATGATTTATTTAATAAATTCTGAAATAGATAAAGATGTAGTATATTTAATTCAACTGCTAATAATACTAGGTACATTTCATATTCACAAATGCAAATGGTCTAATTAAAAACCTAACTTTTTTCACTTTAAAAATGAATTTAAACAATATGGCACTACTTTAACTAAAATTAATAACAAAAAGGCAATTAAAAACTTGTATTATTAATGAATATGATTTGTTTGTTTAAGATTCCTGGCAATGTAAATCATTTGTATGTATGCTTGTTTGTATGTGACTATTTATCTTTTGTTTGTTGATATTTGTTAATAATAATTTAAAAAAAGATATATATAGAAAAATAAAATAAAAAACGACAAAACTAGAGGCATCAGCTGTAACCAGTTTACCTGACAGAGGCGTAGATGATGAGGATGAGCAGCAGGGCCAGGAAGAAGGAGAGGATAACTCCCAGAATGATCTGTTCATCTCTGGTCAACAACCCATCCACTGACAGACAGGAGGGGTTGAGGGAAAGAGAAAAAAATAAGCCTTTCGTGATCTCACACTTGCACTTACATCGACGGGCTGCAATGGATCGATCGGGTCGAGAGCTTCAAGTTCTTCGGTGTCCAAATCACTATGGACTTAAAATGGTCCACTCAACCACGCACAGTCGTAAAGATGGTGCCTGAAGAGCTTCTATTCCTAAACCACAAGACATAGCTAACAGAATGGCTACACGGACTATGTGAGTTGACCCTTGCATTTTGTTTTTATTTTTGCACTGTGTATATACATACTCACAGGACTCTACACATTCACGCACACTGACACTCCAACACACGCATATCATGCACACACATTTATACTAACGCTACCGTACACACACGTCCACACACTCACATACAATCATAATTTACTCTGCTTGAGCTCCTGTTCCTCTTTTAGCATATTAGCTCAAAAGTATCGTGGAACTCCTGCACCTAAATATAAACAAACAGTACCGGCACCCAAAATGAGAACAGGTGTTGTACCGAAAATCTCCCCCATGCCAGAATTCTCCCCCTCTTCGCGTTCTTCATTGCTGCGACTTGCTTGCTAGTTAAGATTTCTGCTCTTCACTCCGTTGTCAGTTTAGCCTACATTTCCCTGACATAGTTAGAAGAAAGCATTTTTGTCTTCAGTTTTCGGTTTGGCTATATGTTTCAAGTGTATGTGGCGGTTCTAGCTTGTATGGCGCCCTGGGCGAACCCCTCTTCAGCGCCCGCACCCGGGGGCGGCAAGATGCAGCCCTGGGCGGCTGGCCATGTCTCGCCCGTACCTAAATCCCCTACTGATTTTGTATTAGTCTATAAATAAATCTCTTTGACAAAATTCGTCATCTCTCCCATGTCTTATTCGACTAGTATGTTTCAAAGTGTAAGGATAATAATTCAGCCATAGTTGTTCTGAAATGTTCATTGCTTGCCAACATTTGACTCCCTCCTTTATGTTTAATATAACATACATACATTAATTATTAATTTCGGTTGCCTATCCTGACGTGAAGTTTGTTCTATAGAAAGTATTTGACTCTGATGTGTGTCACAGAAAGTATTTTATCTAAGACACAAAATTAAGGAAATTAGAAAGGGGGGGATTCTGGCAGGGGGGAGATTTTCTGCACGACACTGGAACCTATTTCAGTCAAAGTCAAGCACTCACTATACATATCTACCTCCATGAGTCCAGTATCTCTGCACATTGAAAATAATATTCTATTGAAACTGGCCCTGTATTTAGATTCTAATTTTCACGTGTTCTTCTTCTTATTTTTTTTCTTGTGTGTTTTTGTTCTACCTTATGATACTTTTAGTATTGCATTACTATTGATTCCTGCATTGTTGGGTTTAGAGCAAGAAAGGCGTTTCATGTACTTGTGCATGTGACATTAACTTGAAACTTACTAGCTCTGAGTTTGCAGATAGCTACTTTATTTAGGAAAAATGTACTTACTATGACTGAGAGATGTGGTTGACCCACCTAGTAATCTTAAGATGAATGCACTAACAGTAAGTTGCTCTGGATAAGAGCCTCTGCTAAATGACTAAAATGTAAAAAATTCAAATGAAGGAGTGAGAGTGGTGTTGTTTAATCAGTTTGCATCAGAGAGGAAAGATGTTTGTGGAGAGAAGAGGAGTGCTTACCTGCTGTTCTGATATGCTCAGAGTAGTCGGAGTCTGTGTACTGGCCCCGGATGTTGGTGGCTCGGAACTTAAACCTGCCACACAGACAAAGACATGCACTGTATTAAACTTTGTACGTATGTGTGTGTGTATGTGTTTATATCTATGTGCACGTGTATGTGTTTACATGTTTGGGTTGTGTATACTCACACGTAGACAGTGTTTGGTTTGAGGGGTCCGTTACAGAGTGTGTTACTGTACTCTTCAGTCAGACAGTTGTCCTTCTCTCCGATGACATAGTGATCATCCTGGTGGTCTATGCGCTCCCCCCCTGAGTCTCTATGTCCCAGAACCCTGTCCCTCACAATACTGTGTCTAATGAGTGAGAAAGTGAGTCTGCTGGTTTGTGTGTCCCTGCTCATACGGTCCCTCACGCAGAGTGGGTTGGGGAAACCATTGTCTGTTAGGTAGGGGGAGGGACGAGAGAGAAATGCTGTCTTCCAGTTGGTCAGGTTCATGCTGTCCATCACTGAGACAGAGAGACAGACAGATGTCAGACTAGACCTATAGCAGTGGCTCCTACATACTTTAGTTCAGGATATATTTTCTGTGTGATTGATGTGTGTTTATGTGTGTGTGTGTGTGTGTGTGATGTCGTACCCCCAGATTCGGACATGATGACCTGGATGCTGCTGATTGGTCCATTGTCATTGCTGTAGAAACAGGCTGGCATGCGAACAATGATGCTTCTGGAGGTTACCATGGCAACTCCTCCTCGGTCCAACATCACCTGGGGTCTCTGGGTGGGCTTGGCAGGAGCTACCCACACACACATTTCTGTATCATGAAGTGTTCATAGTGCATACACATATATTCACAATATGACACCCCCTACAACTAAGTTTCTAAGGATATTGGGGTTATGTAGGGATTATGAATGGGTTATGTAGTGTTTATGTAGCACTGTACCTTTGATCCCTGTAGTGATCTGAACCTCTGAGCTGGGGGGGCTTAAACCTGCTCCGTTTACCGCTGCAATCTGTGTGTGAGAGAGAGTTGGTCAGAGTGTTTCAAATGGTGAGAATAATTTTTCAGAAACCACAATTGTTATGTGACACTGTGTGTGTTCCTCACCCGTATATTATAGTTGTGAACCATGTGTTTGTGTAGTTGTGCCTGTGTGTGAGATCCTCACCCGTATACTATAGTTGTAGCCTCCCTTCAGCCCGTCGATGACTGCGGTCAGGGTGCGGTTCTCGTTTTGGACCACGGTGAGGCGGTCGATGGTCATCTCTAGCTGGCCCTGGCGGTAGACCAGCACCGTATAGGAACTGATGTTCCCATTAGGCTCCTCCGGGGGGGCAAAGGTCACAAACACACGGGTCACTTCCTCTGGAATTACCTGGAGGGTCACATTTTTAGGAGGATCCCTGGGCTCTGGAGGGAGCAGGGGAGAGGGATGGAGGGAGGATGAGGAGGAGGATGAGAGAGAGTGCTTAACTACCTTCTAGCAGTTGAATAAAGTAGCTACTGTATTACTGTATGTGTGGGTTCCTCACCCTCCTCCATTGTTCTGATGACAGTGGGCTCAGTGGCTTGTCCGTCCCGCCGTGCGTTCTCCAGTCGTCCAGTGAAGGCGGTCACGGTCACAGAGTAGCGAGTGAACGCAGTCAGGTTTGACACAACTACGGTCCTCAGCTCCTCTGGGCCGCATACTACAGACTGGTTTAACCCCTCGCTATCCAGCTGAACAACAACACAACATACAGATGCAAGAAACTCCTTTTTTCTCATTATTCTTTGAGTGTGTGTGTGCATGTGTACTCACAGAGATTACGTCTATGAGGTAGGAAGTGGGGCCGGTAATCACATCTGGGAGTTGCCATTCGATACGGAGGCCATTGGAGGACATGGTCATTGAGAGGTTGCTGGGAGGGGCATCAGGGTCTGAGGGGAGAGACAGGTATGAATATACGCAAACTGCATGGGTTTGTAGGTACTTGTATTTCCAGTCACATCCAGAATTATTGCTACCCTTGATAAAGATGATTTAAAAAAGACTGTATAAGCTATATTGTATACTAATTTTAAAAATATATTTACAGTACCAGTCAAACGTTTGAACACAACTACTCATTCAAGGGTTTTTCTTTATTTGTACTATTTTCTACATTGTAGAATAAATTTAGGCAGCGGGTAGCCTAGTGGTTAGAGTGTTGGGCCAGTAACCAAAAGGTTGCTAGATCAAATCCCTGAGCTGACAAGGAAAAATTCTGTTGTTCTGCCCCTGAACATGGCAGTTAACCCACTATTCCTAGGCCATCATTGTAAATAAGAATTTGTTCTCAACTGACTCCTGAGGGGGAAAAGGTTTTGTTGTGCCCTGTTCACGACTGTTTTGGTATGTTTGGACCATGATGGTGTCACGCCCTGACCATAGAGAGCTGTTTATTCTCTATGTTGGTTGGGGTGTGATAGTGACTAGGGTGGGTCATCTAGGTTATTAATGGTTTATGTTGGCCTGGTATGGTTCCCAATCAGAGACAGCTGTTTATCGTTGTCTCTGATTGGGGATCATATTTAGGAAGCCATTTCCTCATTGTGCTTTGTGGGATCTAGTCTACAGATAGTTGTCTGTGTGCACACCAGTAGCGGCATGTTTCATTTTTGCTTGTTTATTTTGTTTTGGTTAGTTTCTATGAATTACAATTATGTGGAACCCTACGCACGCTGCGCCTTGGTTCAATCATTTCGACAAGCGTGACAGATATTTTGTTGGTGATATGGACACCAAGGAACTTGAAACTCTAGACCCGCTCCACTACTGATTATGTTTTGCTTTTCGTGTATTGTTGTGTATAATGATGTGTTTTAATGTGCAGTTTAATGTGTTTATTGTATTTTGATGTGTATTGTGGTGCTATACAGGGCTCAACTGGTCTCAACATTTAATATTTTTTTTGTATCGTCATTAGCACAATATTCATTATCCTAATTCCTGCTCCAAGACTCCGGCAATTAGAAAAAAACAACAATGTAGATTGTGCTGATTTATTGGCTTATTGAACCAGGTCGTGCACTGTAGTCTAAAACAATTATGTAATATCTGAATTATGTAATCTTTATGCACATTCACCATTGTATTAATATAAAATAATAGATTTTTCTCATTTTTTGGAACTTACAATATAGCTCGGTATTTGTATTATTTATTTTAAACAGTCTTTTTTGCTCATATTTGTCAAGGGTTCCAATCCTTTTGGATGTGACTCTATGTGTATGTGTGTGCGTGGGTGTGTGTGTGTACTTACTCCCAGCCAATGTGTGTGTGTATCTCCAGGGTGTGTGTTCTCCTGGCCCAGCATTAGTAAGGGCTGTGATTCTGAAGCGGTAGAGGCGGTACTTGACCAGAGACTGGAGAGTGATGCTCCTATTGCCCTCACCACCATCAGAACCATTCACTGACACCAACACCTGACCAGGAAGATCATGAACATGAATATGATGTTGAGTTCAATGTTAGGAAATGTATTCTGCAGATATAAATGTAGAAAGATGATGACACAGCAGCTTAACAACATTTACATTCAGATATCCAGGTAAACGTACCTCCTGATCCACGCAGCCTGGAGCCAGGGAAGGGCTCGGCTCTGGGAGGGGTGTGGCTTCAGAAAGGGGTGTGTTGGACAGGCAGTCAGGTGACAGCAGCTGTACAGTGATGCGGTACTCAGTGAGCATGCCCAGAGCAGAGAGGGGAGCAGCCCATTGGAGCGTCACGCTGGTGGACGTGGCCTCTGACACACTCAGGAATCGAGGGACACCAGGAACTGCAGGAGGATATAAGAGTGGGTTGAGTGGGTACAGTTCATCTGGTCTCCTGGTGTAGTGTACGTGTGTACGTGTACCTGACTCGGGGTGTGTGTAGGCAGTACAGTTGACCTGGTCTCCTGGGCCAGCAGAGTTGACAGCTGTTACGGTGAGTGTGAATTCTGCGTCCGGTGCCAGCCCGCTGACCGTATACTGGTTTGTGTCAGCCTGGTGTATGTATGACTGTGAGTCTGAGTGTCTGTCCACCTGGACCTGGTAGTACAGGATGAGTCCATTGGGGTTGGCTGGAGGCTCCCAGTGTAGAAACACAGAGTCCCAGCCCAGACCAGAGCAGGACAGGTTACCCACCACTTCAGACACTGGAGCCAGGAGACACAGGGGTTATGCAAAAGGATTAATAGCCAATTCCACACGCATATGGCACTTGATTTCTAGTTCCACAACCATACATACCCACACACACATACCACCTACACCCACATACATACCGGACTCATTGGTTGTGAAGGACACAGGAGTGCTATACTGGTCTCCATGACCCACTCTGGTGTAGCTAAGGACACTGATCTCATAGGAGCTGTGAGGCCTGAACCCACTCAGCTGTCCTTCTGTCCACGGACCTGAAGAGTTCTGAGAGTGAGAGAGAGAAAAATGTGGAAATCTTCTAGTCAGAACATAGCAAAGTTGCAGCACTCCAGTTTAAAAATGTTAATGTTTCTTTGTGAGTGTTTGTGTTTGTGTGTGTGCAGTACCTGATATCTGATTGTGTTTGTGTTAATCTCCCAGATCCTGAAGCCGTAGTTTGTGACCACACCATTGGGTTCCAGAGAGGGTTCCCAGGTCAGCCACACAGAAAAGGCTGTGTGGTTATACAGAGACAGGTTCCGGGGAGGAGACATCGGACCTGGTGGAACACAATGTTAGAGTACATTACTGGCCTTCGTCTGTATGCAGCAACCGTTGGAGGGGTTATGGTACGGTAGAGGTTAGAGGTTAGTAGGGGTTAAAGGTGAGAGGTTAAAGATGACCTGCTTCATCTGTGTGCAGCATCAGTAGTAGCGGGGGTCCGGAGCCCTTGCGGGTGGCTGCAGTGATGGAGAGGTTGTAGGCTGTGTAGGGCAGGAGCTGTGTGAGTGTGAGGATGGTGTTGGGGGTGTGTGTGGTGTTGGAGCCGCCAGGGCCAAACATGGTGAGGGAATACTCTGTTATCTCTCCATTGGCCTCCAGGGGGCGCTGCCACACCACAGACACAGAGGAGGACGACAGGTTCCTACAGGACACCAGCACTGGAGCTGAACTGGGAACTGGAGGGAGAGAGTGGGTTAATAGTATGTATGTGTATGCACATGTGTGCATTTGTGTGTGTGTGTGTCTGTAGACTCACTATCATCATCAGTCCTCACGTGCAGCAGGCTGGTGTGGTTGTGGGCCGGGCCGGCGCTGGTTGCCGGGGTAACGGTGAAGACGTAGGGATAGTACTTCCTGAGTTTGGTAAACAGGAAGACGTTATCATTGGTTGTCTTGGTGATGGTATTGTTGACAGCGGTGGGTCCGGGGGGGTTGGTGTTAGGGTAAGAGGGGTTCAGAGGTTTAGGGGGTTGGGGGTGTCCTGCTTCCTGCAGGGTGAGCAAGTAGAAGGGGCGTCCATTGGGTTCCATAGGGGGGTCCCAGCTTACTATGATGGCTGTAGAACTGAAGATCTGAGCACTGAGATTGTGGACCGGATCACTGGGCACTGTGGAGAGAGAGGGGGAATTAGTATCACTGACTGAACTACATAATTCTTCAGACTCAGTCCTAGCACTAGAAGAACACTACAGGTTATTTATGCTGTATATACACATAATAGTACATCTACACCCAAACCAGCAACATCAACCAATCAAACACTGGCACCACCCCAGGGAGAGAAACACACCAACAAACATAAAACAGCACTTTGTCATCATCATCATTAACAACATTGTCATCATTAACATCATCATCACCCCATGAGTCATATGGAGAGAATAACCTCAGTGTGGAATAAAACAAGAACACTTTGACCAGAGATACTTCAAATCGAGAAACAAAAAAACAGAGACATTTTGAATAGCAGATACTCATCCTGGCCACACCCACTTCCGGTGTCCATCCTCTAAGTTCCGGTCACTGAGTCTGACCATATGGAGAGAGCAAACTGAGCATGTGCACCAGGGGAAACAGGGATGGAAAGAAGGAGAGACGCAGAGATGGAAGATATAAGGAGGGAGGGGAGACCTCAGTGAAGGCAGATTGAGAGGCTGGTGAAGTGGATGGATGGGTGGAGGAGAGAGGGCGGTGTGTGGGTGTCTGAGCCCAGGGCAGTGAGCCCTGCTGGGCTTGGCAGGGCAGGAGAGGCAGGGTGAGCTGGAGGTCCCGTGGCTGGAGCACAGAGGCAGAGACACACAGTCAGTATTAGAGATATCTTCAGACCGAAACAAGAGGCAGTCACTATTATACGTCAGATGGAGGCAGCAGTCTGTCTACACAATTTTTCCCAAAATCACATAAAAACAAAGAGATCATTGTCAAATAGGAACAATAACTACATTTATTTTGAATAACACAAAAGCTACTATTTTTATCTACATCATTTATTTGACAGGAACATTGCTACTTCTTGTGATCATCCAGATACTGCCATTTGAAAAGGATTAATCTGCATCTTAAGCTACAGACTAAACTACTAACACTAATACGATAATGACCTACTCACAAAACTACATGATGAAACATCTCTACTGGATGTATGTTGATAGCATTGTGACATTGTTGATAGCCAATGTGTTTACAAAAGAACTGGATGCCTGTATCATTGCTCTGTTGGGAATATAAGACATTATCAGATATCCAACAGGTCAAAGAGTAAGCTTCCACAGGGTTCAGTAAAAGGAGATACAAACTGGTTGTCTGAGGTACGGAGGCCTCGGAGGGACAAAAAGGGCCAGTTTGTCAGACTGACAGACTTACCTCCTTTTACCAGCCAGCTGAAAGTTACACTTCAATCGCAGAATTTTTACGTGATTTTAGCAAGTTCAACAAGAGGTTGGAAAAAACAGTGCAGACTCTCTCTCTCTCTGTGTGTGTGTGTGTGTGTGTGCGTGTGTGTGTGTGTGTGTACAGTATGTGTGTGTGTGTGTGTGTGTGTGTGTGTGTGTGTGTGTGTGTGTGTGTGTGTGTGTGTGTGTGTGTGTGTGTGTGTGTGTGAAACTGACCGCCATCTGGGGTGAGTAGGTCTAAAGGATCAGTACGGACCCCTCCGTCCCCCTGCATGGTGCTGGAGGTCAGCCAGAGGCTGTAGTTCTGTCCTCCTCTCAGGCCAGACAGACAGTAGGACAGGTCCTCCCCCAGAGAGACAGGGTCCAGCTCTGACACTGGGATACGCTGATGGAGAGGAGAGAGAGAAACGATGCCTTTACAGTAGAAAATAACTCACTTTTACACACGAGCATACAGTGTGTGTGTGTTACTCACCTGCTTTATAACAGTGTTATTGTCTGTGTAGTATAGAGTGTAATGCTGTATAACTCACCTGCTCTGTGACAGTGGTATTGTCTGAGTAGTACAGAGTATAGTGAAGGAGGATTCCATTTGGCTGAGTGGGGGGTTGCCAGAGGACGGTCACTGAAGAAAAGGTCAGGTTCACCAACGACACATTCTGGGGTGGGTCAAATGGCACTGGAAGAGAATTGCAGGATGAATTGGTGCAAGTTGCATGTCACTTGTGTTTACTAAAAATGAACTGGAGGCATGTTCAGTTGGGACTACAAGATTTTCTCAAAGGGTTGTGTGTGTGAGTGCATGCGTGCTTGCCATACGTATATGTGTGTGTGTACCTGCGTCAATAATACTGAAGCTGATGTATATGAGGACTCCCCCGTCCCCCAGGCGCGTCCAGCTGGAGACAGAGGCGTTGAAGCGGCTTTCTGAGTCAACGCTGATCACCACCGCTGTACCTGTTACATTCTGCCACACCTCAGATGACTCATTCCTACAGGAGAGAGAAGGAAGGAGGAGGAAGAAGAAGAAGAAGAAGAGGCCATGTTGGAGCTGTGTAGGAGCTGGCCATGTTGCAGCTGTAATTCATGCTTCAATCAGAATGACTCATCCCTCAACATCTCCTTTTTCAACATCACATCAGCAGTAGGTTTCAAACTAACGATCAATATTGAAATCAAACTCACCAGACTCTGACTATGTAGTAGAGGATCTCAGAGTTGGCCTCTTTCGGCGGTTCCCATGACAATTCTACCTCGTAGTCTGACAACTTCCTGGCTAACAGGAACTGAGGGGGAGTGTCTGGGTCTGAAACACACTTCCTATTATTTAAGACCAACCAGGTCCCTAGGGGAAATGGACTGGAAGGAGGAGAGAACGTTAGCTAAACGCTCCTTGATCATTGGAAATAGCGCCTGCATGCTGGCTCATCTGTAAGCACAGCCCTGTGAAGTAAAGCTGGTTGGTTAGAAGTGATGGTGTTGATGTTGTTAAATAACACTGTGGTAACCCCTGACCTTTGACTTGTATTGTCAGAGGATCAGGAAGACTTGAGACAGAGAGGACGTGAGAGGAGGTGATGATGAACATTCTGTGGTCCAGGGTCTCTGGTCTTGTTAACGCCATAGTCCACTACGCGGCCACCTGAAACACAATGACCCTAACCATGGCCCTCTACCTCCCCCCTCTTACCCCAGATCCCTCACTCCATTGGGGTGATGTATAGTGGTTTACTGCGGTGGTTCTGGGGTGTGTTTGTGTGTTAGAGAGGCTCTCACCATCCTCCAGTGTGGTGATGTTGAGTGGGTCACTGCTGTGGTTTCCAGGGCCCATTCGTGTGTGTCCCTTCACCACCAGAGTGTATTGCGCAAACTTCCTTAGGTGAGTGATCTGGACGTGGCTAATGGGTGTGGTCAGGTTGAGGAAGTGGGAAGAGTTTCGCAGCTCAAGGCTGTAAATCAAATCAAAACAAACGTAATTTAAACTGCCTTTTCATCATGAGACAGTACAAATCCAGAATCCATGCAGAAATGTACCTGTAGTGCGTGATAACTCCATTGGGGACTAGGGGGGGTTCCCAGGTCACATTCACCTCATTGGGACTGACGGACTCATAGGACAGGCCGTAGGGAGGACTTCCCGGTACTAGAGGGTACACACACACTTCAACATGTGGCGTTAGTGTGTGAATGTGCCTAGTTTGTGTGTGTGTGAAATAAAAGGTCAAATAGGGGGTGCTTATATTTGTCCTGTTTCACTGCATGTACAAGTGGGTAACCACTCGGAGAGTGGTGTGTGTGTGTGTTTGTATGTACTGTATGTGTGTGTAGACTCACCGTCCTCCCCAGACAGCATAGTGAGTGTGTCTGAGGTGTGGTTCCCGTGTCCGAGGCGTGTGTATGCTCTGACAGACACGTTATAGTAGGAGAATGGCATCAGCCCTGTCAAAGTCACTCTGGGGACAGAGCTGTTCAACACTGCCACATATGATTGGTTCTTGTACAGGACCTCATACTGTTGGATCACTCCATTGGCTCTCTCCGGGGGTGACCAAGAGAGGGTGGTGGTGGAAGGAGAAGTGTCTACCACTGTTAATCCTATGGGTGGGGAGTCAGGTTCTGAGAGGGAGAGAGAGAGGGATAACATTGGACTCTCTATCATGAAACCCACATATTGAGAGAGGTGGGGGTGTGTATATATGTGTTTGTGTGTGTGCCAGGTACCATCCTCGGGTGTGACAGCGAAGATATCGTCTCGGTCAGACAGAGAGCTCTCTCCTACAGCAGTAGATGCAGCCACTCGCAGCTTATAACCTGTATACTTCTCTAGCCCTGAAACACACAGCAAGCAGTTTATAATCTGTATACTTCTCCAGCCCTGAAACACACAGCAAGCAGTTTATAACCTGTATACTTCCCCAGCCCTGAAACACACAGCAAGCAGTTTATAATCTGTATACTTCTCCAGCCCTGAAACACACAGCAAGCAGTTTATAACCTGTATACTTCCCCAGCCCTGAAACACACAGCAAGCAGTTTATAATCTGTATACTTCTCCAGCCCTGAAACACACAGCAAGCAGTTTATAACCTGTATACTTCCCCAGCCCTGAAACACACAGCAAGCAGTTTATAATCTGTAAACTTCTCCAGCCCTGAAACACACAGCAAGCAGTTTATAACCTGTATACTTCTCCAGCCCTGAAACACACAGCAAGCAGTTTATAACCTGTATACTTCTCCAGCCCTGAAACACACAGCAAGCAGCTTATAACCTGTATACTTCCCCAGCCCTGAAACACACAGCAAGCAGTTTATAATCTGTATACTTCTCCAGCCCTGAAACACACAGCAAGCAGTTTATAACCTGTATACTTCTCCAGCCCTGAAACACACAGCAAGCATCTTATAACCTGTATACTTCCCCAGCCCTGAAACACACAGCAAGCAGCTTATAATCTGTATACTTCCCCAGCCCTGAAACACACAGCAAGCAGTTTATAACCTGTATACTTCTCCAGCCCTGAAACACACAGCAAGCATTTTATAACCTGTATACTTCCCCAGCCCTGAAACACACAGCAAGCAGCTTATAATCTGTATACTTCCCCAGCCCTGAAACACACAGCAAGCAGTTTATAACCTGTATACTTCCCCAGCCCTGAAACACACAGCAAGCATCTTATAACCTGTATACTTCCCCAGCCCTGAAACACACAGCAAGCAGTTTATAACCTGTATACTTCCCCAGCCCTGAAACACACAGCAAGCATCTTATAACCTGTATACTTCCCCAGCCCTGAAACACACAGCAAGCAACCTATAACCTGCATACTTCCCCAGCCCTGAAACACACAGCAAGCAGTTTATAACCTGTATACTTCTCCAGCCCTGAAACACACAGCAAGCAGTTTATAACCTGTATACTTCTCCAGCCCTGAAACACACAGCAAGCAGCTTATAACCTGTATACTTCCCCAGCCCTGAAACACACAGCAAGCAGTTTATAATCTGTATACTTCTCCAGCCCTGAAACACACAGCAAGCAGTTTATAACCTGTATACTTCTCCAGCCCTGAAACACACAGCAAGCATCTTATAACCTGTATACTTCCCCAGCCCTGAAACACACAGCAAGCATCTTATAATCTGTATACTTCCCCAGCCCTGAAACACACAGCAAGCAGTTTATAACCTGTATACTTCTCCAGCCCTGAAACACACAGCAAGCATTTTATAACCTGTATACTTCCCCAGCCCTGAAACACACAGCAAGCAGCTTATAATCTGTATACTTCCCCAGCCCTGAAACACACAGCAAGCAGTTTATAACCTGTATACTTCCCCAGCCCTGAAACACACAGCAAGCATCTTATAACCTGTATACTTCCCCAGCCCTGAAACACACAGCAAGCAGTTTATAACCTGTATACTTCCCCAGCCCTGAAACACACAGCAAGCATCTTATAACCTGTATACTTCCCCAGCCCTGAAACACACAGCAAGCAACCTATAACCTGCATACTTCCCCAGCCCTGAAACACACAGCAAGCAGTTTATAACCTGTATACTTCCCCAGCCCTGAAACACACAGCAAGCATCTTATAATCTGTATACTTCCCCAGCCCTGAAACACACAGCAAGCATCTTATAACCTGTATACTTCCCCAGCCCTGAAACACACAGCAAGCAGTTTATAACCTGTATACTTCCCCAGCCCTGAAACACACAGCAAGCATCTTATAACCTGTATACTTCCCCAGCCCTGAAACACACAGCAAGCAACCTATAACCTGCATACTTCCCCAGCCCTGAAACACACAGCAAGCAGTTTATAACCTGTATACTTCCCCAGCCCTGAAACACACAGCAAGCAGTTTATAACCTGTATACTTCCCCAGCCCTGAAACACACAGCAAGCATCTTATAACCTGTATACTTCCCCAGCCCTGAAACACACAGCAAGCAACCTATAACCTGCATACTTCCCCAGCCCTGAAACACACAGCAAGCAGTTTATAACCTGTATACTTCCCCAGCCCTGAAACACACAGCAAGCAGCTTATAATCTGTATACTTCCCCAGCCCTGAAACACACAGCAAGCAACTTAACACCAATACAACTTCAGAGGCTTGTACCAGGCCTGTACCATGTGTGTATATGTGTACATACAGCATGTGTGTGAGTTACCTGTGAGCAGTATGCTGGTGTTGTTTGTAACTCTCTGCAGGGCCTGGTTGCTGTGCAGGTTGAGTCCGTAAACGGTGTAATGTGTGATTCGTCCGTTGGGGTAGAGGGGCGGAGTCCAGCTGACCAGGATGGAAGTGGAGCTAACGTTCTGATAGGACACAGCCACCACTGAGCTAGGAACTATGACAACAACAACACACAACAATAAGAACAATAATAAACAACAATGACACTATTAAAAAACAATGTATATACAGTCTCTATGTGTACCCTGCTCGCGGGTCTTCTCAGAGACGTGTGAGGCAGGACCCTCTCCAATAGCGGTAGCCGCGGTAACAGTGAAGGTGTATTCAGTGAAGGGACTAAGACCAGAGACAAGGTAAGACAGCTCCTCAGACTTCATGTCTATCACCTCCTCTCTCACATACAGTCCTGGAACACACACACAGTATAGAGGACAGACTGTAGTGCATGGTAACACACCTCACTCTACTCATCAACTCTATAGTCTTCAATCAAGTTTCTAGTTGTAATGTCACATGCACAGGTACAGTGAAATGCATTTCTTGCTCTAAACCCAACAATGCAGGAATCAATAGTAATGTAATACTAAAAGTATCATAAGGTAGAACAAAGAAAATACGAGAAATAAAAATAAGAGAACACAAGTAAGTAAGCAAGCATACAAAAAGTTACAAAAAATGGCAGCAATTTTACAG
Source organism: Oncorhynchus tshawytscha (assembly GCF_018296145.1). Classification (NCBI taxonomy): domain Eukaryota; kingdom Metazoa; phylum Chordata; class Actinopteri; order Salmoniformes; family Salmonidae; genus Oncorhynchus; species Oncorhynchus tshawytscha. Next base: position 33,685,624 of record NC_056434.1, on the reverse strand, counting down.
GCGCCCAACCAATTGTGCTATTATGTGTTTTTTTCACGTTATTTGTAACTTATTTTGTACATAATGTTTCTGCAACTGTATCTTACGGCAAAAAAGAGCTTCTGGATATCAGGACAGCGATCACTTACCACGGATTAGACAAAGATTTTTTCTACAACAAGGCGGAAGCACAAGACATTCTCCAAACACCCCACAGGGCCGACATCCCCGTTATTTGCAAGAGTAAGCGACGCAGGTACAGAGGACAAAGAGCCAGATGTCTGGTCAGGTCCCGGAGAAGGCGAGTGGGAAAGCTGCCGTTACCGTCAATACTTCTCCAACGTGCAATCATTGGACAATAAACTAGATGAGGTACGATCACGAATATCCTACCAACGGGACATCAAAAACTGTAATATCCGATGTTTCACGGAATCGTGGCTGAATGACGACATGGATATTCAGCTAGCGGGATATATGCTGCACCGGCAAGATAGAACAGCGCGCTCTCCGGTAAGATGAGGGGGGGGGTGGTCTGTGCATATTTGTAAATAACAGCTGGTGCACGAAAAAGTCTCTAGATTTTGCTCGCCTGAAGTAGAGTATATTGTGATAAATTGCAGTCCACACCACCTGCCTAGAGAGTTTTCAGCTATACTTTTCATGGCTGTTTATTTACCACCACAGACAGATGCTGGCACTGAGACCGCACTCAGTCAGCTGTATAAGGAAATAAGCAAACAGGAAACCACTCACCTAGAGGCAGCGCTCCAAGTGGACAGAGACATTAATGAAGGGAAACTTAAATCAGTACTAACAAATTTCTATCAACGTGTTAAATGTGCAACCAGAGGGAAAAGAATTCTAGATCACCTGTACTCCACTGACAGAGTAGAAAAAGCTCTCCCTCGCCTTCCATTTGGTAAATCTGACCACAACTCTATCCTCCTGATTCCTGCTTACAAGCTAAAATTAAAGCAGGAAGCACCAGTGACTCGGTCTATTAAAAAAGTGGTCAGATGAAGCAGATGCTAAACTACAGGACTGTTTTGCTATCACAGACTTGAACATGTTCCGGGATTCTTCCGATGGCATTGAGGAGTACACCACATCAGTCACTGGCTTCATCAATAAGTGCATCGAGGACGATGTCCCCACAGTGACCGTATGTACATACCCCAACCAGAAGCCATGGATTACAGGCAACATTCGCACTGAGCTAAAGGGTAGAGCTGCCGCTTTCAAGGTGCGGGACTTTAACCCGGAAGCTTACAAGAAATCCTGCTATGCCCTGTGACGAACCATCAAACAGGCAAAGCGTTAATACAGAGCTAAGATTGAATCATACTACACCGGCTTTGATGCTTGTCTTATGTAGCAGGGCTTGCAAACTATTGCAGACTACAAAGTGAAGCACATCCACGAGCTGCCCAGTGACACGAGCCTACCAGACGAGCTAAATCACTTCTATGCTCGCTTCGAGGCAAGCAACACTGAGACAGCATCAGCTGTTCCGTAGCCGACGTGAGTAGGACCTTTAAACAGGTCAACATACTCAAGGCTTCGGGGCCAGACGGATAACCAGGACGTGTGCTCCGGGCATGTGCTGACCAACTGGCAGGTGTCTTCACTGACATTTTCAACATGTCCCTGATTGAGTCTGTAATACCAACATGTTTCAAGCAGACCACCATAGTCCCTGTGCCCAAGAACACAAAGGCAACCTGCCTAAATTACTACAGACCGGTAGCACTCACGTCCGTAGCCATGAAGTGCTTTGAAAGGTAGGTAATGGCTCACATTAACACCATTATCCCAGAAACCCTAGACCCACTCCAATTTGCATACCGCTCAAACAGATCTATAGATGATGCAATCTCTATTGCATTCCACACTGCCCTTTCCCACCTGGACAAAAGGAACACTTATGTGAGAATGCTATTCATTGACTACAGCTCAGCGTTTAACAGCGTTGTGGGTGAACAGGGAGTACAGGAGGGGACTGAGCACTAACTGAGAACAAAGCTTATCACTAAGCTAAGGATCCTGAGACTAAACACCTCCCTCTGCAACTGGATCCTGGACTTCCTGACGGGCCGCCCCCAGGTGGTGAGGGTAGATAGCAACACATCTGCCACGATGATTCTCAAAACTGGAGCTCCCAAGGGGTACGTGCTCAGTCCCCTCTTGTACTCCCTGTTCACCCACGACTGCATGGCCTGGCACAACTCCAACACCATCATTAAGTTTGCAGACGACACAACAGTGGTAGGCCTGATCACCGACAACGACGAGACAGCCTATAGGGAGGAGGTCAGAGACCTGGCCGGGTGGTGCCAGAATAACAACCTATCCCTCAGCGTAACCAAGACTAAGGAGATGATTGTGGACTACAGGGGCTGTAGTGGAGCAGGTTGAGATCTTCAAGTTCCTCGGTGTCCACATCAACAACAAATTAGAATGGTCCAAACACACCAAGACAGTCGTGAAGAGGGCACGACAAAGGCTATTCCACCTCAGGAAACAAAACAAAAAAATGGCATGGGTGCTGAGATCCTCAAAAGGTTCTACAGCTGCAACATCGAGAGCATCACTGCCTGGTACAGCAATTGCTCGGCCTCTGACCGCAAGGCACTACAGAGGGTAGTGCGTAAGGCCCAGTACTTCACTGGGGCTAAGCTGCCTGCCACCCTGGACCTCTACACCAGGCGGTGTCAGAGGAAGGCCCTAAAAATAGTCAAAGACCCCAGCCACCTCAGTCAAAGACTGTTCTCTCTACTACCACATGACAAGCGGTACCGGAGTGCCAAGTCTAGGACAAAAGGCTTCTCAACAGATTTTACCCCCAAGCCATAAGATCCTGAACAGGTAATCAAATGGCTACCCGGACTATTTGCATTGTGTGCCTCCCCCAACCCCTCTTTTACGCTGTTGCTACTCTCTGTTTATCATATATGTATAGTCACTTTAACTATACATTGATGTACATAGTACCTCAATTGGGCCGACCAACCATTGCTCGCGCACATTGGCTAACCGGGCTATCTGTATTGTGTCCCACCACCCGCCAACCCCTCTTTTACCCTACTGCTACTCTCTGTTCATCATATATGCATAGTCACTTTAACCATATCTACATGTACATACTACCTCAATCAGCCTGACTAACCGGTGTCTGTATGTAGCCTCGCTAATTTTATAGCCTCGCTACTGTATTTGGCATGTCTTTTTACTGTTGTTTTATTTCTTTACTTACCTATTGTTCCCCTAATACCTTTTTTGCACTATTGGTTAGAGCCTGTAAGTAAGCATTTCACTGTAAGATCCACACCTGTTGTATTCGCCGCACATGACAAATAAACTTTGATTTGATTTATATATAGGGTTAGTTAGTTCCAGTACCATATTTACAATGTGCAGGGATACTGGAGTGATGGAGGTAGATATGTATAGTGTTAAAGCTGCAATATGTAACTTTTCCGGCGACCCAACTAAATTCACATAGTAATGTTAGTTATAGATCTGTCATTGGTATTGAAAGCAAGTCTAAGACGCGTTGGATCTGTTCTATGCGTGATATTTCTATGCTTCCCGTTCTTAAGTTTCGCGTTTGCGTCTTACGTTCGGTTTTGTACACCAGCTTCAAACAACTGTAAATACTAGATTTCTGGTTATTTCAAATATATTTTACAGTGGTATAGATTGTACAATGATTCTCTACACTTTGAGTGCTTGTTTGGTCATGTTAACTGAAATTAGGAGAAATATTAGAATTTTAGCAACCAGGAAAGGGCAGAGCCATTTCTGCATATTGCACCTTTAAAAGGGTTTAGAGGTTAAAAGATGAAATGGTTATAGGTTAGAGGTGAGTGCAGTACCTCCCGGGGTGCTGGAGGCTTCAGCCCTGGTGGAGGGGAGTGTCTGGAGGTGTCCAGTGACTGCAGGTGCAGAACGGGTGGAGAGGCGTGGCTGGCCAGAGGTGAGCTGGCCGGGATGTGAGTTGGCAGTGAGCCAGGGGAGGGGTGTGGCCGGGGTTGAAGAGGTCAGGGAGAGGACAGAAGTCCCTGAAGTTACAGCATCAAAGGTCATAGGGGAGGAATCTGGAAAGTCAGAGGTCTGGTCAGTCCCAGGGCCCATACTGGTCAGACTGGGGCTCTCAGTGACTGTGGGGACAGTGTAATTGTTGTGGTCAAGGTTAGGATTAGGGTCAGGGGGGGTTGAAGTGCTGTGTGTGCGGCTGGTTGTGGTCACGGTCATGCCAGTAACGACTGTGTGGTCGGACAGGGTGACCGTGAATGCAAGCGGAGAGGTGGTCAGGCTGAGGTCAGCTGATCTCTTACGCCGCAGAGAGTTACCAGGGATACCTGGCACTAACGTTCCATCACCATGGAGATCAGTGTCATTTAGGTTCTGAAGATAAGAGGAAAACATCAGGCACAAACACACACACACAATCGTTTGTTTTGCTTCAAAACCTACCCCTAAGCATTACTTTAAACCCTAACCCTAACACCTAGGTCCTAACCCCTAACCCTAATTCTAACCCAAACCCTAAACCAGGTATGGGCAACTTTGAACCCATCATGAGGGGCCGCAGTTGCTCGGGGGTCAGGGGTATCGCCTGAGTTCCTAAATTTAAATAAATATATACAGTACCAGTCAAAAGTTTGGACACACCTTCTCACTCAAGGATCTTTCTTTATTTTTACTATTTTCTACATTGTAGAATAATAGTGAAGACATCGAAGACATCAAAACTATGAAATAACACATATGGAATCATGTAGGAACCAAAAAACTGTTAAACAAATCAAAATATATTTTATATTTCAGATTCATCATAGTAGCCACCATTTGCCTTGATGACAGCTTTGCACACGCTTGGCATTCTCTCAACCAGCTTCACCTGGAATGCTTTTCTAACAGTCTTGTTGGGTGATTGTGGAGGCCAAGTCATCTGATGGAGCACTCCATCATTCTCCTTCTTGGTAAAATAGCTCTTACGGTTGCCGACAGATAGGGCAGCTCTGCTTCTAGCTCCTAAGCAACTTTGTAATATTTAATTTTTTTGCGTGTTATTTCTTACATTATTAGCCCAGGAAATGTTTTGTGTTATTACATACAGTGCCTTGCGAAAGTATTCGGCCCCCTTGAACTTTGCGACCTTTTGACACATTTCAGGCTTCAAACATAAAGATATAAAACTGTATTTTTTTGTGAAGAATCAACAACAAGTGGGACACAATCATGAAGTGGAACGACATTTATTGGATATTTCAAACTTTTTTAACAAATCAAAAACTGAAAAATTGGGCGTGCAAAATTATTCAGCCCCCTTAAGTTAATACTTTGTAGCGCCACCTTTTGCTGCGATTACAGCTGTAAGTCGCTTGGGGTATGTCTCTATCAGTTTTGCACATCGAGAGACTGACATTTTTCCCATTCCTCCTTGCAAAACAGCTCGAGCTCAGTGAGGTTGGATGGAGAGCATTTGTGAACAGCAGTTTTCAGTTCTTTCCACAGATTCTCGATTGGATTCAGGTCTGGACTTTGACTTGGCCCTTCTAACACCTGGATATGTTTATTTTTTAACCATTCCATTGTAGATTTTGCTTTATGTTTTGGATCATTGTCTTGTTGGAAGACAAATCTCCGTCCCAGTCTCAGATCTTTTGCAGACTCCATCAGGTTTTCTTCCAGAATGGTCCTGTATTTGGCTCCATCCATCTTCCCATCAATTTTAACCATCTTCCCTGTCCCTGCTGAAGAAAAGCAGGCCCAAACCATGATGCTGCCACCACCATGTTTGACAGTGGGGATGGTGTGTTCAGGGTGATGAGCTGTGTTGCTTTTACGCCAAACATAACGTTTTGCATTGTTGCCAAAAGTTCCATTTTGGTTTCATCTGACCAGAGCACCTTCTTCCACATGTTTGGTGTGTCTCCCAGGTGGCTTGTGGCAAACTTTAAACAACACTTTTTATGGATATCTTTAAGAAATGGCTTTCTTCTTGCCACTCTTCCATAAAGGCCAGATTTGTGCAATATACGACTGATTGTTGTCCTATGGACAGAGTCTCCCACCTCAGCTGTAGATCTCTGCAGTTCATCCAGAGTGATCATGGGCCTCTTGGCTGCATCTCTGATCAGTCTTCTCCTTGTATGAGCTGAAAGTTTAGAGGGACGGCCAGGTCTTGGTAGATTTGCAGTGGTCTGATACTCCTTCCATTTCAATATTATCGCTTGTACAGTGCTCCTTGGGATGTTTAAAGCTTGGGAAGTATTTTTGTATCCAAATCCGGCTTTAAACTTCTTCACAACAGTATCTCGGACCTGCCTGGTGTGTTCCTTGTTCTTCATGATGCTCTCTGCGCATTTAACGGACCTCTGAGACTATCACAGTGCAGGTGCATTTATACGGAGACTTGATTACACACAGGTGGATTGTATTTATCATCATTAGTCATTTAGGTCAACATTGGATCATTCAGAGATCCTCACTGAACTTCTGGAGAGAGTTTGCTGCACTGAAAGTAAAGGGGCTGAATAATTTTGCACGGCCAATTTTTCAGTTTTTGATTTGTTAAAAAAGTTTGAAATATCCAATAAATGTCGTTCCACTTCATGATTGTGTCCCACTTGTTGTTGATTCTTCACAAAAAAATACAGTTTTATATCTTTATGTTTGAAGCCTGAAATGTGTCAAAAGGTCGCAAAGTTCAAGGGGGCCGAATACTTTCGCAAGGCACTGTACAGCCGGAAATAACTTTTGGATATAAGAGCGGCGGTAACTCACCAGCATTACGACCGGGAATATGACTTTTCAGAATTTGATCCTTTGTTCGTACCTCCCAGGGCAATTGAACTGATTCCAGAGGCTTATCCAAAACACCGCTGGCGGAGCAGAGGTATTCGGAGTGGACTTCTAGTCTGACTCAGGAGGCACGCATCCACCACTTCCGAGTATATTACTCGCTAATGTTCAGACTCTGGATAATAAAATAGACGAGCTCAGGGCGAGAATCTCCTTCCGGAGAGACATAAGGGATTGTTACACGGAAACATGGCTCTCTCAGGATATACTGTTTTTGTCCATACAGCCAGCTGAGGTCTCAGTATATTGTGCAGACATGAATAAAGAACTCTCCGGGAAGAAGAAAGGCAGAGGTGTATGTTTCATGATTAATCACTCATGCTGTGATTGTGATAACGTACAGAAACTCAAGTCATTTTGTTCACCCGACCTACAATGCCTCACAATGAAATGCAGACTGTATTACCTCACGAGAATTCTCTTCGGTTATAGTCGCAGCCGTGTATATTCCCCCTCAAGCCGATACCACGACAGCCCTCAAAGAACTTCACTGGATTTATGCAAACTGGAAACCACATATCCTGAGGCTGCATTTATTGTAACTGGGGATTTTAACAAAGCAAATTTGAGGAAAAAGCTACAGAAGTTCTATCAACACATTGACTGTACTACTCGCGCTGCTAAAACACTCAACCACTGCTACTCCAACGACCAGGATGCCTGCAAGGCCCTCCCCCGCCCTCCCTTTGGCAAATCCAAATAGGCAGAAACTCAAACAGGAAGTAGCCATGCTATGGACTATTCAACGCTGGTCTGACCAATCGGAATCGACGCTTCAAGATTGTTTTGATCATGCGGACTGGGATATGTTTCCCGGGTAGCCTCTGAGAATAACATTGACGAATACACGGATATGGTGACTGAGTTGATCATGTTATGCCCACTGTGACTATTAAAACCTACCATAACCAGAAACCGTGGCTCGATGGCAGCATTTGAGCAAAACTGAAAGCGCGAACCACCGTATTTAACCATGGCAAGGTGACTGGGAATATGGCAGAATACAAACAGTGTAGTTATTCCCTCTGTAAGGCAATCAAACAGGCAAAACGTCAGTATAGAGACAAAGCGGAGACGCAATTCCACGGCTCAGACACGAGACGCATGTGGCAAGCCACGTCGCGGACACTGACGCCTTCCGGCCCAGATGGCATCCCTAGCCAAGTCCTCAGAGCATACACAGACCATCTGGCTGGAGTGTTTAGGACATATTCAATCTGTTCCTATCCCAGTCTGCTGTCCCCACTTGCTTCAAGATGTCCGCCACTGTTCCTGTACCCAAGAAAGCAAAGGTAACTGAACTAAATGACTATAGCACTCACTTCTGTCATCATGAAATGCTTTGAAAGGATAGTTAAGGACCGTATCACCCGTACCTTACTGGACTCCCTAGACCCACCTCGATTTGCTTACCGCCGCAATAGATCCACAGACGATGCAATCGTCATTGCACTGCACACTGCCCTATCCCATCTGGACAAGAGGAATACCTATATAAGAATGCTGTTCATTTTCTATAGATCAACATTCAACACTATAGTACCATCCAAGCTCATCATTAAGCTTGGAGCCCTGGGTCTGAACCTCGCCCTGTGCAACTGGGTCCTGGACTTGTTGACGGGCCGACCCCAAGGTGGTGAAGGCATGAAACAACAACTCCACTTCACTGATCCTCAACACAGGGGCCCCACAAGGCTGCGTGCTCAACCCCCTCCTGTACTCCCTGTTCATCCACGACTGCGTGGCCAAACACAGCTCCAACACCATCATGAAGTTTGCTGACGACACAACAGTGGTAGGCCTGATCATCGACAACGATGAGATGGCCTATAGGGAGGAGGTCAGAGATCTGGCAGTGTGGTGCCAGGACAACAACCTCTCCCTCAATGTGAGCAAGATAAAGGAGCTGATCATGGACTACAGTAAAAGGCGGCCCGCACAGGCCCCATTAACATCAACGGGGCAGTAGTGGAGCGGGTCGAGACTTGCGGGTCGAGACCTTCAAGTTCCTTCCTTCACCAACAAACTATCATGGTCCAAACATACCAAGACAGTCGTGAAGAGGGCACGACAAAACCTTCTCCCCCTCAGGAGACTGAAAAGATTTGGCATGGGTCCCCAGATCCTCAAAAGGTTCTACAGCTGCACCATCTTAGAGCATCACCGCCTGGTATGGCAAATGCTTGGCATCTGACCGTAAGGCGCTACAGAGGGTAGTGCGAACGGCCCAGTACATCACTGGGGCCAAGTGTCCTGCCATCCAGGACCTATATAACAGGTGGTGTCAGAGGGAAGCCCATAAAATTGTCAGAGACTCGCGTCACCCAGACTCGCGTCACCCAGACTGTTTTCTCTGCTACTGCATGGCAACCAGTACCGGAGCGCCAAGTCTAGTACCAAGAGGCTGCTCAACAGCTTCTACCCCCAAGCCATTAGACTGCTGAAGAATTCATAAAAATCAATCAACAATTTACTTTGACTAACCTCCCCCTCCCCTCCCTTTTGTACACTGCTGCTACTCACTGTTTGTTTGTTACCTATGAATAACCACTTCGCCCCCACCTACATGTACAGATTACCTCAACTAGCCTGTACCTCTTCACTGACTCGGTACCGGTGCCCCCTGTATATAGCCTCGTTATTGTTTTTCTTATTGTGTTACTTTTTATTATTAACCTACTTGGTAAATATTTTCTTCTTCTTGAACTGGACTGTTGGTTAAGGGCTTGTAAGTAAGCATTTCACGGTAAAGTCTACACTTGTTGTGTGTATGGCGCATGTGGCAAATAAAGTTTGATTTGATTTCACGCACACCTCCAACTCAATCATCAATTTTTCAGATGACACAACAGTAGTAGGCCTGATTCACAACAATTACGAGACAGCCTACAGAGAGGAGGTTAGGGCCCTGGGAGTGTGGTGCCAGGAAAATAACCTCTCACTCAATGTCGACAAAACAAAGGAGCTGATCGGATGGGATCGAAGTGGAGCAGGTGGAAAGCTTCAAGTTCCTCGGCATACATATCACTGACGATCTGAAATGGTCCACCCTCTGCAGCAGAGGTAACTCCAGGTCTTCCTTTCCTGTGGCGGTCCTCATGAGAGCCAGTTTCATCATAGCGCTTGATGGTTTTTAAGATTGCCCTTGAAGAAAGTTCATGAAATCTTCCATATTGACTGACCTTCATGTCTTAAAAGTAATGGTGGACTGTCATTTTCTTTGCTTATTTGAGCTGTTCTTGCCATAATATGGACTTGGTCTTTTACCAAATAGGGCTATCTTCTGTAAACCACCCTACCTTGTCACAACACATCTGATTGGCTCAAACACATTAACAAGGCACACCTGTTAATTGAAATGCATTCCAGGTGACTACCTCATGAAGCTGGTTGAGAGAATACCAAGAGTGTGCAAAGCTGTCATCAAGGCAAAAGGTGGCTACTTCGAAGAATCTCAAACATAAATATATTTTGATTTGTTAGCACTTTACTTTTTTGGTTAATACATGATTCCATGTGTTATTTCATAGTTTTGATGTCTTCACTACTATTCAACAATGTAGAAAATAGTAAAAATAAAGAAAAACCCTGGAATGAGTAGGTGTGTCCAAACCTTTAACTGGTACTGTATACATTTTGTTCTCCACTTGTCTGAATTTAACTTGTTTTGGTATCCTTGTGAGGACTTCTGGTCCTCACAAGGATAGTAAAACCAGATCCACAGAGTGGTACCTGTGTTCTGATGAGAGTGATGTCCTGCAGCAGTGTGTTGTCAGACAGAACCAGGAGTCTGTACTGTGTGATCAGACCATTGGGTTGGGCAGGGCTTCTCCAACTCACACCCACCGACACAGAGTCTAGTGCTACTGCCTGCAGAGCCTGCACCGCACTGGGAGCTACACACACACACACACACACACACACACACACACACACACACACACACACACACACACACACACACACACACACACACACACACACACACACACACACACACACACACACACACACACACACACACACACAGAGAACTTAGAGACAATGTTAGAGAACCAGGTAGAATGTTTAGATATTCAAGGTAGGAAAATACTTCTGCACTCACCTCGTTGACCAATAGGGAAAGGAAAACTACTGCACTGGTAGAGCACATCACTCAAGACATGTGTCTGTTCTTACCCTCAGCATGTGTCAGTACTGCAGAAAAGGCCTCAGGCCCCAGCAGGCCAGCAGACTTGGCCCGGACCTCTACTCTGTAGTGTGTGTAGGGAGTCAGACCAGAGTACGCAAACTTCAGGTCCCCTGTGCTGTTCTCATAGATAAACCCTGACACACACACACACACACACACACACACACACACACACACACACACACACACACACACACACACACACACAGTGTTAGGGTTCACCTTCAGTGTTTTTACTTCAGCAAGTATTTTAAATGTACTGTTTATGTGTGTCTGCATGTTTGCGTGTGTGTGTACCTGTGGGGCCGTAGAGATGGGTGACGTAGCTGAAGCGTCCGGTAACAATGGTTGGCGGATCCCAGGAGACAGAGACTGACTTAGACGTCACATTCCATACCGACAGGTTGTAGGGAGGGTCCTCTGGGGCTGCAGCACACAAATACATATTCACATGGTGAGAGAGAGAGATGAAGCGAGGAATAGATAGTGAGACACGGAGGGATTGAGATGTAGACGGTTATAGAAAGAGATATGGAGAGATGGGCAGAGATATGTAGATGTAGAGAGGTGGAGTGTGTGTCTGTGTACCTGACTCAGGCATGCGGACCATGGTGGAGGCTACCTGTCCCTCTCCGTCGGAGGTGAAAGCGGACACTTCGAAGACGTATGCTGTGTAGGGACGCAGCTGGTCCACCCCTACGGATATTGGTACAGCCCATGTGGCGGCAGGTGGGACGGCTGACAGGGTGACAGGAGGAGAGGACGCTGTCACCTCTGATGGACTTGCGGTCCCACGAGACAGAATTTCTACTGCATCCTACAAACACAGACACACACTGTGTATTTAAGTACACAAAGACAGAGCTTACATTTTTTAACTGCTAATAATATCAGATTTTAAAAGCTGTCTAATGTTTACTGTTAATGTCTGATTGTTTTTGTCTTCATTTTGTTTAATTTGCTGTTTTTGTCGATGTTGTTTTGTTTTTTCACTTGCTTTGGCACTGTAAACACATGTTTTTTTCCATGCCAATAAATCCACTTTGAATTTAGTTGAATAGAGAGAGAGAGAGAGAGAGAGAGAGAGAGTGAAAGAAAGAGAGGGAGAAAAAAAAACTGGAGGCCTGTAGCATTGCTCTGCTTGGACTGCAATATATTTTCTGAAAGTTGAAAAACCAGTTGAAAAGCTCATCTCACATCCGTCACAGAGGACCAAAGTTAAAACTAGATACTCTGACTATATCGGTAACAGAAGACTATCTCTAGACAGACAGAGAAAGAATGAGAAAGACAAAGACAGGCATACGTACGTTGCAGTGTGGTAGCGCTACGGTCATGATTTCCTCAGCATCCAGCTCCAGCATGCGGACGGTCTGACCGGTACGAGCGTGTTTGGCTTTGACCGCAAACTTGTTGATCAGACCGTTGATGCGGAGTGGCAGGAACCACGTGACCACTACGAACGTGTGGTTCTGAGCAAATGCTGTCAGATTAGTCACCAGGCCGGGGGCTTGAGAAAGGGATAGACAAGCTGATGTCATTGTCTGTGTGTATAAGTGTGTCTGTGTTTGTATGTTATTATTGGATACCTACGGGCCTCAGCAGTTTTGATGTACATAGACTTGCTATAGGGACCAATACCAGCAGAGTTTTCTGCTGCAACCTAGATTTTATATATATATATATATATATATATGAATGAGAGAGAGAGAGAGAGAGAGAGAGAGAGAGAGAGAGAAAGAGAGTCATTATTACTAATTCAAGATTCAGAACTTTTACTGATGCAACAGCCACACAACACCAGGCAGGTAGGTACACACACACATAGCCATAGCATCCCACTGCTAGTTTGTCTTTGAAGCTAAGCAGGTTGGGCCTGGTCAATCCCTGGATTGTCCATGCTATCCGGGATCCTTTGGACGTCCCTACCCCATTGAAGTAGAAATGTAAAATGGTAAAGGTATGGGTTAATGTTAGGGTTTAGGGTAGGGACATCCCAAGGATCCCAGATAGCACTAATCATCCCTGGAAGGGAGACACAGATGAAGCTGGCTGTGGTGTTGGGGAGGCCAGATGGGGTCAATATTAAAGGAAATATTAGTCTTAAAGGAAATATTCACCCATTTTTAATGTATATAATTTGTGTGCATCTCTGAGCGATTCCCGGGGTCATTTCATGTGCATCTGAAGTATTCCCCGTTCAATCAGGCATACATTTAGGGGGCGTCCTGGTGGCGCAGCTGTCTAAGACACTGCATCTCAATGATAGAGGTGTCACTACAGAACCTTGTTCAATTCCAGACTATATCACAACCACCCATGACTGGGAGTCCGAAAGGGCGGCGCACAATTGGCCCAGCATTGTTAAGGTTTGGCCAGGGTAGGCCGTCCTTGTAAAGAAGAATTTGTTCTTAACTGACTTGCCTAGTTAAATAAATATACAGCCAGTATGACAAGTTTTGCATCATATAATGGGTAACTACCATGTACAGCAGTAGGGCCACATTGGGATTTCAAAATTCAACGGAGGGCCACAGATTATTTTTGTACCAGTTTTTTTTGTCAAAATCAATTTCACGGGCCAGAAAAAGGGCAGGTATTTTAAAATATATGAATCCATTATAATTTCTAGTTTTAGACATTCATGAGTGGCCTGGAGTGTTTTTTAAACCCCAAATAATAATTTCCCCCTTAAAAAAATGACATAAGGGGTTTTACTCAAACCTCCTGCACGGTGGTTTGAATGGGCTCGCGGGCCATAGTTTGCTCAACCCTGCTGTAGAGAGTACCCTTTAGATGAGATGTTAAAGTGAGGTTCTGACTCTAATAAGATAATGAAATGGCTACATAGCTTTGAAAATAGAACAGAGAATATTAATAGAAGACCAGGAAGAGAAAAGGAAACAACGGATAGAGATTATTGAATGAGGAGCAGGACAAAGCAGCACATAGCTCGCTCAGTACTGCTGGGTGTGCTTATACAGTACACATAAGTAACGTCTGGTAATGTGACACACACACACACACACACACACACACACACACACACACACACACACACACACACACACACACACACACACACACACACACACACACACACAGGTAATTAAGGATTAATGCATTCTGAAAACTATTAACCATGACCACATACAATATGTTGACATAAGAGTATGTGGAAAAAGAACAGCATGGCTGATCCATAGATCTGTTTATACGATCAATAATTTAATCACAATGAATTATTCAACCAGACCAAGAGAATAGTTTCCCCGCTAGAGGCATCTGCCTAGAACACACAGGCATGCACACACACACACACAGCCATTAGGGTAAAGCTAGGCCTCAAAACAAGGCCTCATGAGATATGTAATGTATTGCCATAAAGATTTAATTAAGCAATATGGCCAGAGGAGGTGTGGTATATGGCCATTATACCACGGCTAATGGTTGTTCTTATGCACGACGCAATGCGTGGTATTTTGGCCATATATCACAAACCCCCCAGGTGCCTTATTGCTATTATAAACTGGTTGCCAATGTAATTAGAGCAGTTAAAATAAATGTTTTGCCATACCCGTGGTATACGGTCTGATATACCACGGCTGTCAGCCAATCAGCATTCAGGGCTCGAAAACACCCAGTTTATAATTATTTTTAGCTTGACTGTTTTGCATGTTATTTTGGCATTAATACGTGTCACATATCAGTTTGCAAACAGTTTAAAAAAAATATATATCATTGAGTTAATAAGGTGGCATACAAACATTGTCTCTTTTTTGTTTTCTTGAGTAAGGCAGTTTCAGCCTAGCTCACTGCTTTCTGTGGTGGTGGGGCAAGCCAGCAGAAAATACAGAGCGTTGCACCGTGATTGGCTCAGTGTTTTGTCACCCATGGGGACACTACGTCACCGCCAAGTCTAAGGGTTAGACCTAAAAAATTGTAGCCCTTTGGGTTCTGCCATCGAGTTACATTAGAAGTGCCCATCCAAGTAGGCCCAATGTCATTGGCCACAGATAAAATTAAGTAAAATCACGTTATATCTACAGTAACTTATCTAGCAAGCTAGCAGTCATCATCATGAATCAAGTCAACGATCTACTGGCAAATGCTTTTCAATCCTTGTCATATGAAGCGAAATAATGAAGAGAAATTCAGTGCAGTGGTTGTGTGGTCCCAATTCTGGGTTTAATGGTCTCTTTTCTAAGCTTAAAATTATAAACATTCAACATTGGCCATGCTGTCAATCCAGTATGATTTCTGCCGAGCTCAAAACAACTGTTAACTCGGAACTGGGAAATCTGATTTCAGTGAGTTCAAGACAACTGGGAACTGGGGGAAAAAACGAGCTCCGACTGTGAAAATACGTTTTGAATGGTTATCCAACTCGGGCCTCTTTCTAGAGCTACGACCTGAAGATCACAGACGTCATCATGATTAGATTTTTTTTATGGCAAATGTTAGCTCATTTGTCCTTGGACATAAACATTGGGTTGTTATTTTACCTGAAATGCACAAGGTTCTCTACTCCGACAATTAATCCACAGATAAAATGGTCAACTGAGTTAATTTCTAGTAATCTCTCCTCCTTCAGGCTTCTTCTTCTTTGGACTTTATATGGCGGTTGTTAACAAACTTTAAGGTGCATTACCACAACAAACTGGACTGGAGTGGGTACCTCAGTTTATCTTTCAATCACCTAAGTGGGTATATGCTCCTAAAAACCATTGAGGAGATGGGAGAGGCAGGACTTGCAACACGTTGAGTATTACAAATAGAACCAAGTTCTATTTTAGCGCCTGGCTACGCAGACGCTCGCTGACGTGCACGAGCAGTGTTGGTGCAATGATAGAATAACATGTATGTGTAAATATACTGTATTTTGCAACGCTCCCGTACGCAATGCGTCCAGTCTGGTCAGCATGTGACTCCAAAAATGTCTTGTATGGTGCTGCATAAATGAAGTAATATGCCACAGAGATATGTATACTGTAGCTAAGAAAGTAATACTAAGTGTATGCTGTGTAATAAGCTGTTCATAGCCCATGTGCCTCATCCTTATAATTTGGTATATTTTCCCTTCTTCATTTCATCTACTGTTCTGACTTGGTGGTGCACATGTAGCCTATAACATGTTTTAGAGAAATGTAATCATTGAATATTGTAAAAGCTTTCATCGTCTGCTTATATGCCTCCTTTATTTATCCTACGTTTCAGACTTGGTGAACAGGGAGAACGGCCCATGTTCTGAATTCTGTCACTGTACATTTCCAAAGTGCTAATCAAATAGTTATATTGACTATGTCCGTTGTGGCTCGCTTATTAATGTCTTAATCAAAATTACAGATTGCGTCTTATCCGCTTGTCGTCCCCTTATGCCATAGTTTGTACATCTCAATTGTCAGTAGAAACCACATTTGTTTAAGCAAGTCAGCCATATCAGCTATGTTTTTTTAAAGTCAGTAAATGAGGCTGAATTAACTGTTTCGCTGCCAGAAAAAGCTCCGTTGATAACCAAGTGTCGTAGTGGTAAGGTGTTATAGTGGTAAGGTGAATCTATTGGTTTGAGTAATGACTACAAAATCACTTAGAGTAACTATACTCAGATATTTGAAGTGCAACAGGTTTCCTCAAGAGTTTTGAGTAATGACAACACATTGGGATTTACAGTGTACTTATGTGTACTGATTGAGTGTTACCTTAATGTTATAGGTAGATCCTGGTAAAAAGAGGTTGAGGAGGGTCTCAGGGACATCTAGGTGCTTGGTCACCTCTTTGAAGGTGGTATCTGGATATGGACACATCTCCTTGTACCTGAAATAGATACACATTTATTTTTAACTAGGCAAGTCAGTTAAGAACAAATTATTATTTACAATGACGACCTACACTGGCCAAACCCGGACAACGCTGGGCCAATTGTGTGCCACCTTATGGGACTCCCAATCACAGCCGGTTGTGATACAGCTTGTAATTGAACCAGGGTCTGTAGAGACGCCTCTAGCACTGTGATACAGTGCCTTAGAATGCTGTGCCACTTGGGAGACCAAAATTTAAACACCAGATGATATAAAAACAACTTTATTTAAATTTGATTTAGAAATAAATAATAGTGGAATATCAACAACCGATTCCCCTTATAGTGTTATTCCCGACCCAGATTAAGCCTGCACTGTAAACTCCAATTTGCTGCCATTACTAAAAACCTGTGAGGAAACCCATTGCACTTCATATACATTTTCCCCATTAGCTGACGCCCATATGTAGTGTGAGTGTGGTCACATGGGGGAGAGGCGCTGTGCTGTGAGGTGTTGCTTTATTTGTTTTTTGAAATCAGGTTTGCTGTTCACTTGCACACTCATGAGTCTGTATGATACTGTATGTTTCCTTGAATTTGTTCTGGACCTGGGGACTGTGAAAAGACCCCTGGTGGCATGTTAAATGTCGCATGCACAAGTACAGTGAAATGCCTTTCTTGCAAACTCAAAACCCAACATTGCAATAACTAATAACAATGTATTACTAGAAAGAAAAAAAACACGAGAAGTAAGAATAAGAAATATTAAATACACAATAAAGTAAGTAAGTAAGCATATTATATATAGGAAATATTTAAAAAGTACCATATTTACATGGATACTGGAGTGATAGAGGTAGATATGTATAGGGGTAAGGTGACTAGGCAACAGGATGTAAGATAAACAGAGTAGCAACAGCTTGTATGTGAGTGGGTGTGGGGGTGTATAGTCGGTATAAATGTATGTGCATTATGTGTGAGTGAGCAAATGATGGAGTGGGTGTGTGTGTGTTGGAGTGGCTGTGTGACTGTGTAAGGCCCTGTGTGCATAGAGACAGTGCAAAGATTGAAATAAAAGGTCAATAAAGATACAAGGTAAACTCGGTCCATGTAGCTATTTTGTTAGCTATTTATCAGTCGTATTGCTTGGGGATAGAAGCCCTTCAAAAGCCTGTTGGTGTCAGACTTGATGCACCGGTACCTCTTTCTGTGCGGCAGTAGAGAAAATAGTCTATGGCTTGGGTGGTTGGGGTCTTTGACGACTTTCCGGGCCTTCTTTTCACAACTCCTGATATAGAGGTCCTGGTGGGGTAAGTGTGTGTGTCATGTGTGGTGGCGCACAATTGGCCCAGCGTCATCTGGGTTAGGGGAGGGTTTGGCCGGTAGGGATGTTATTGTCCCATCGTGCATTAGCTTTTCCTGTGGTGGGCCAGGTGAAATGCATGCTGACATGGTCGCCAGGTCTATCGTGTTTCCTCTGACACATTGGTGCGGCTGGCATCCGGGCTAAGTGGGCGTTGTGTCAAGAAGCAGTGCGGCTTCGCTGGGTTGTGTTTGAGAGGACGCACGGCTTAGTCCACCTTAATCTGGGGTTACATCATACAGTATGTCTCTTTACCTGATCACATAACCGTCGATGGGAGAGTCAGAGGGCATGGTCCAAGACAGAAGGATCCCATTGGAGCCTACCCTCTCTCCCTCTAGATTGGTAGGTGGGGATGTTGGGGCTAGAGGAGGAGGAGGAAGAAGAAGTAGTTCAAGCCATATTCACCAAAATCTCCTGAAATTCTATTAAATATGTCATCATAAAGCATCCAATCCATACATAAAGGTCCTTAACAAGTAAATCCATTCAACAAATTGGGAGAATGTTGTGAAAGATGGAGGTGACCGGGGTTGGTTGCCACTATGTTTGCTAGTAGCTTATTCCTTTTGTAACAGGAAATTAAGCACTATACCATACAGTCTTAGAAATAGCAAAGCCTTTCTTTGATCGAACAATATTCCTAGCAAAATTCAGCATTTTATGCTGTAAGAATAATATATGACATTTTGTGTAAATGTGAGTGTACAGTATTTACAGTATGTGTGTGTTTGCACACGCATGTGTGCGTGTGTGGGTGTGTGACAGAAAATGGATAGGCTTGAAATATATCTCCCCTGTTTCTGTTTTCTACAAACCATAGTTGTTCATGGATACTCACATCATTCAAACATTTCAAGATTATTTAAAAAAAACTTTCACCTATGAAAAACATAGATTCACACACCTCAATTGTTTGTCATGAGTGTGAGTTGACCAGTTGGATGAGTTCTTTTTTTTTTAAATCACACATTTTAACCTTAAAAATATTACACAGGTCCATTTAGATTGGGAATAATTAAAACTATGACAACTAACCCGTGAGACAACCAGCCCCGGTCTCCCCTACTCTTGTTGCAGATACTGCAGATACTGTTGTTGTTTGGTATGTTTGGTCAACCAACTGGGTGTGGGTGTGTGTGACCAGCTTGCTCTATTCTGGTGAGAGCTCTGGCATTTCACTACAGCATCATTCGTCCTGCTTAGCACGACTACAGTTACCACACACGCGCACACATACACACACACTGTGTGGGAGATAATAAAGCAGAGGGCAGCAGCAGAACAGACCCAACGATTCCTCAGAGCACTATCAGTTTGGCTGTCACACATTAAAGTGTTTGTGTATGCGTGCGTGTGTGTTTGTGACTCACCGGTTTCGTTGGTGTTGATAATGCGGCTGACCGGAGGGCTGAGGTTGGAGGAGGATGCGGCAGTCACCATGACTGTAAACGCTGTTCGAGAACTCATACTGGATACATCAGCCTGATGAGAGACCGCATGGTCAGAACATGACCACAACACAACTATGCGGTTGCAGACGTGTGTGTGTGTGTGTGTGTTCGCCAGTCTAACCTGTGAGTGTGTGTATCCCACGTAGGTGATGAGCAGGAGGAGAGTGAGGCCCATGATGGAGTTAGAACAGTTAGCTGGTCAGAGGCAGCAGGTTAGAGAGGAAGAGGCTGTGTTAGCGTCTAGTGCTAGCCATTATCAAAAGATTCTAGATTAGAGGGCTTAGTCCAGAGTTAGCAGTTAGCATGAAGTTCTAGTTGGCAGTTCTTCAGTCCAGTGTTGTCAACAGTTTAGCTACAGCAGGTCAGTGTTACAGCAGGTTACAGCAGCTTAGTTCTTAGTGCAGTAGTCCAGGCCTAAAGTAGTAACCCAGTCCACAGTTAAGAACAGTTAGCCACGGTTAGTCGGTTAGAGTTGAAGAGTTTCAGGGCGGTGCATACCACCGTAAAGTAGAAACAGTTAGAGCAGGTAATTTACAGTAGTAGTACTAGTCCAGGGTAGCAACTGGTTAGCTTCAGCAGTAGTAGTTATAGTCCAGCTCTGGTAGTAACCCAGTCGTCAGCAAGTTAGGGTCAGAGAGAGTCAGGACATTGTGTCCACCATAACTCCATGCAGACACACTCTCTCTCTCTATCTCTCTCTTTCTGGGGAGAGCAGCTTCACTGAATAAATGATTCAGGGTTTAGCTCATGAGGTCTACCTAATAAATAATGAGCTCTATTACTCAACCTGTGTGTGTGTGTTAGGTTACATTGGGGGTTATCTGACACCTGGCTGCTGAGCAGGGCTGGGAATGGTTTGGGTCTGGGGGAGCTTCAGTGCCTTGCAAAAGTATTCATCCCCCTTGGTGTTTTTCCTATTTTGTTGCATTACAACTTGTATTTGTATTTGTATTTCATGTAATGGACATACACAAAATAGTCCAAATTGGTGAAGTGAAATTAAAAAATAACTTGTTTAAAAAATAATAATAAAAAATTTAAAAGTGGTACACTGCTCAAAAACATAAAGGGAACACTAAAATAACACATCCTAGATCTGAATGAATCAAATATTCTTAATAAATACTTTTTTCTTTACATAGTTGAATGTGCTGACAACAAAATCACACAAAAATGATCAATGGAAATCAAATTTATCAACCCATGGAGGCCTGGATTTGGAGTCACACTCAAAATTAAAGTGGAAAACCACATTACAGGCTGATCCAACTTTGATGTAATGTCCTTAAAACAAGTCAAAATGAAGCTCAGTAGTGTGTGTGGCCTCCACGTGCCTGTATGACCTCCCTACAACGCCTGGGCATGCTCCTGATGAGGTGGAGGATGGTCTCCTGAGGGATCTCCTCCCAGACCTGGACTAAAGCATCCACCAACTCCTGGACAGTCTGTGGTGCAACGTCTGTGGATGGAGCGAGACATGATGTCCCAGATGTGCTCAATTGGATTCAGGTCTGGGGAACGGGCTGGCCAGTCCATAGCATCAATGCCTTCCTCTTGCAGGAACTGCGGACACACTCCAGCGACATGAGGTCTAGCATTGTCTTGCATTAGGAGGAACACAGGGCCAACCGCACCAGCATATGGTCTCACAAGGGGTCTGAGGATCTCATCTCGGTACCTAATTGGCAGTCAGGCTACCTCTGGTGAGCACGTCTCCTGATGTACTGGCCTGTCTCCTGGTAGCACCTCCATGCTCTGGACACTACACTGACAGACACAGCAAACCTTCTTGCCACAGCTCGCATTGATGTGCCATCCTGGATGAGCTGCACTACCTGAGCCACTTGTGTGGGTTGTAGACTCCGTCTCATGCTACCACTAGAGTGAAAGCACCGCCAGCATTCAAAAGTGACCAAAACATCAGCCAGGAAGCATAGGAACTGAGAAGTGGTCTGTGGTCACCACCTGCAGAACCACTCCTTTATTGGGGGTGTCTTGCTAATTGCCTATAATTTCCACCTGTTGTCTATTCCATTTGCACAACAGCATGTGAAATTTATTGTCAATCAGTGTTGCTTCCTAAGTGGACAGTTTGATTTCACAGAAATGTGATTGACTTGGAGTTACATTGTGTTGCTTAAGTGTTCCCTTTATTTTTTTGAGCAGTGTATTCACCCCCTTTGCTACGAAGCCCCTAAATAAGATCTGGTGCAACCAATTACCTTCAGAAGTCATATAATTAGTTAAATAAAGTCCATTTGGGTGCATTCTAAGTGTAACATGATCTTTCACATGATCCCAGTATATATACACCTGTTCTGAAAGGCCCCAGAGTCTGCAACACCACTAAGCAAGGGGCACCACCAAGGAAGTGGCACCATAAAGACCAAAGAGCTCTCCAAACAGGTTAGGGACAAAGTTGTGGAGAAGTACAGATCAGGGTTGGGTTATAAAAAAAATACCAGAAACTTTGAACATCCCACGGAGCACCATTAAATCCATTATTAAAAAATTAAAAGAATATGGCACCAGAACAATCCTGCCAAGAGAGGGCTGCCCACAAAAACTCAAAGACCAGGCAAGGAGGGCATTAATCAGGGAGGCAACAAAGAGACCAAAGATAACCCTGAAGGAGCTTCAAAGCTCCACAGCGGAGATTGGAGAATCTGTCCATAGGACCACTTTAAGCTGTACACTCCACAGAGCTGGGCTTTATAGAAGATTGGCCATAAAAAAGCCATTGCTTATAGAGAAAATAAGCCAACACGTTTGGTGTTCGCCAAAAGGCATGTGGGAGACTCCTCAAGCATACGGAAGAAGGTACTGGTCAAATGAGACTAAATTTGAGCTTTTTGGCCATCAAGGAAAAAACTATTTCTGGTGCAAATCCAACACCTGTCATCACCCCGAGGACACCATCCCCACAGTGAAGCATGGTGGTGGCAGCATCAAGCTGTGGGGATGTTTTTCATCGGCAGGGACTGGGAAACTGGTCAGAATTGAAGGAATGATGGCTCTGTCGCAGCCGGCCGCGACCGGGAGGTCCATGGGGCGACGCACAATTGGCCTAGCGTCGTCCGGGTTAGGGAGGATTTGGCCGGTAGGGATATCCTTGTCTCATCGCGCACTAGCGACTCCTGTGGCGGGCCGGGCGCAGTGCACGCTAACCAGGTCGCCAGGTGCACGGTGTTTCCTCCGACACATTGGTGCGGCTGGCTTCCAGGTTGGATGCGCGCTGTGTTAAGAAGCAGTGCGGCTTGGTTGGGTTGTGTTTCGGAGGACGCATCGACCTTTGTCTCTCCCGAGCCCGTACGGGAGTTGTAGCGATGAGACAAGATAGGAACTACTAACAATTGGATACCACGAAATTGGGGAGAAAAGGGGGTCAAATTCAACAACAAAAAAATCTTTAAAAAATAAATGAAGGAATGATGGATGCTGCTAAATACAGGAAAAGTCTTGAGGGAAACCTGTTTCAGTCTTCCAGAGATTTGAGACTGAGACAGGGGTTCACCTTCCAGCAGGACAATGACCCTAAGGATACTGCTAAAGCAACACTTGAGTGGTTTAAGGGGAAACATTTAAATGTCTTGGAATGGCCTAGCCAAAGCCCAGAACTCAATCCAATTGAGAATATGTGGTATGACGTAAAGATTGCTGTACACCAGCAGAACCCATCCAACTTGAAGGAAATTGAGCAGTTTTGCCATGAAGAATGGGCAAAAGTCCCAGTGGCTAGATGTGCCAAGCTTATAGAGACATACCCCAAGAGACTTGCAGAAGGTGGCTCTACAAAGTATTGACTTTGGGGGGGTTGAATAGTTATGCACGCTCAAGTTTTCTGTTTTTTTGTGTTATTTATTGTTTGTTTCACAATAAAAAATATTTTGAATCTTCAAAGTGGTAGGCATGTTGTGTAAATCAAAAGATACAAACCCCACAAAAATCGATTTTAATTCCAGGTTGTAAGGCAACAAAATATGAAAAATGCCAAGGGGGGTAAATACTTTCGCAAGCCACTGTATGTGCTAGTATATTCGTGTGTGTGTGTTTCGTGTGTGTGATAACAGAAGCAGGTTAACTTCTCGTCTCCACTGCTGCTGATAACATCTACTGTGTAATTGCTTCCTTGTGTGTGTGTGTGTGTGTGTGTGTGTGTGTGTGTGTGTGTGTGTGTGTGTGTGTGTGTGTGTGTGTGTGTGTGTGTGTGTGTGTGTGTGTGTGTACCTGTACGTGTCCATTGTGTGTGTGGTAGACAGAGACAGTTCCTTGGATGGGCAGCAGGCTGACAAGGTACTGGTCCACACACCCCTCTGACTGCTCCCAACGCAGAGAGAAGTTCTGAGCAGACACACTCACCATACACACACCCCGCACACGGCCCGGTACTGAGAGAGAAAGAGAGGGAGGGAGAGAGATGAAGGGAGGGACAGATAGAGATATATGTATTTTTGTGGAGAAAAACTCATTCTGACTGGCTGGGCCTAGATCCCCAGTCGGTGGACCTGGCTGCCAAGTGGGTGGGGCTATGCCCTCCCAGACCCACCCATGGCTGAGCCTCTGCCCAGTCATGTGAAATTCTTAGATTAGGGCCTAATTTATTTGTGTCAATTGACTGATTCCATTATATGAACTCATTAAAATCATTGAAATTGTTGCATGTTGCATTTATATTTTAGTTCAGTAATAGTTGTGTTGCACTCAGGTACCTGTGGTTATGGTCAGAGAGGCTGCTGTCCCTGCCACTTCTTGTCTGATGCACCCCACACTCATGTTGTAGCTACAGCCGTGCCTCAACCACTAGAGTGTGTGAATGCAAGCCATTTCCCACAGTTACCCTGTGGAAGTCAAACTGGCCAATGGCAGCGTCCCACTTCACCACAGCACAGGAAGAGTTAACATGGAGGAGAGCGAGGGAACACACACCAGCCGGACCTGCAGCGCACACACACACACACACACACACACACATAACGTCTCATCTGGCTTATCTCACACTCAGCTCTGTCTGATTTGTGTGTGTGTGTGTTTGTGTCTTACGTATGGATAACTGTGTAATGACAGGTTGCCTGGTGTCTGATCCCAGCAGGCTAAGGATGGTAATGTCATAATCTGATCCTGGGGTCAAACCTCCAACTTGGAGACTGTTGCTATGGACCACCATCTCACGACATGACGACTTGTCCCCTGATGGACACAACAGTAGCTAAGAAGAACACACACAATCAGACAAAACATTAGAGGACCAAATCAAATGTGGGATGTTGTTTGGGCAAAATCAAATGTTGTTTTGGCAGTGACAAACCCCAAATCAATGACATAGAGCGAACAGCATTTCTGTTTATCTGGACAGAATAAAGCAGTAAATCTGTCTGTGTGTTTGTGTGTGTACGTGCGTGTGTGTATTGTGCTTGGTCATTCTCCCTGGCAGTGGCTGTGGGGGGTCATACATCTTTAAATGGCCGGTAACCAGAGCCAATCTGCGCTGACGACGATCACTAGGCAACCACCAGGTGAGTGTGTTCTCTTGAGTGTTACTTGACCCATCTGTCCTGCTTCCTCTGACGAAGAACTCATTCTATGTGTGTGTGTGCGTTAGTGTGTGAGAGAGAGCGAGTGATGACTGTGTGTTTGAGCATTTGTGTATGTAAAGGGCTTATTATGAATGGGTAAACCTAGACTGTTGTTGCTAATGATTTGCCATTGTTAATGATTTGTCAGGGGATGTACATGATAAATTATGGAGAAAAGAGGAAATGAAAGGAAAGGAGAGGAGAAGAAAATAGGAGAGAGAGAGAGAGAAAGGAGAGAGTAAGGGAGAGGACAGGATGGTGTACTACCTTGTACCCCTCCATCCCCCTGCAGCAGCTCCCCAGCTCACAAACACTGATGAGGTCACATCCTCTTCCACCAGCAGCACTTCCTGTGGGGCTCCTTTGACTAGAGAGAAACACCAATCAGAACATCTTTTGTCATATCAGTCAATCAACATTCCCCTCATCGCTCTCAACCAATCTTAATTAATCGTACTGGGTTCGTTGTATGTGGTTAATATGTAGTGTGTGTAGGTATGTGTATGTGTATGTGCATGTGTGTGTGTGTGTGTGTGTGTGTGTGTGCATGTAGAAAAAAAGCAGTTGAACTTGACCTGGAACATAAACTGGAGATAAACTCTGAATTCCTCAGTTCCTGCTGGAACCTCCCAAGATAACTCACAGTTGCTGCCAGTCAAATATCTGGTGTGTGTTTGTGTCTCCATTACTCACTGGTGTTGATGTCTACAGAAGCATTTGTACTCCTCCTCTCTCCATTGCTGCTGATAACATCTACTGTGTAATGGCTTCCTGGGGAGAGGCACTCAAACCTGTAGGACCTACACACATACGCTTGCACGCACGTGCACACACACACACACAAACATGCAAACACACACAAACACAACCAGTGTTACCCAGACAGCAAGGGGCAGCTAGATCAGCCAATAAGGACAGTGTGCCAGGAGCGCAGGACTCACCATGTCTCCTGGGCAGAGAGGTTCAGCTGCTGATTGGAGGTTTGGTTTGTAATTGACAGGATGAAGCATTTCACACCGCCGCTGGCTTGGCCCCAGCCAACTGTCAGAGACGAGGTGGTCTTACTGAGGATAAAAAACTCCACTGGACTGGGAGCTAACATACACGCACATGCACACACACACACACACACACTGATTAAGCAGAGCCAGGGAGACAGGTGTGTGTGTGTGTGTGTGTGAGTGTGTGTGTGTGTGTGCAGGGGGGCTGTCTGTGAGGGACTCTTTCAACCGTCCTCAGAAAGAAGTGGTACAGCCTGCCTGGTAGCAAACCAGAGAACACTGCCCTCTGAACACATACCTTCTGGACCTAACACACACATATTAACATATTCTATAGATATGCGGCCAAGTATCTATATAATGTGTGCCAACTCACATGAGATGGCGCTGCAGAGATGGATAGCTGCCGTCTTACGGGCGCCTGACCAATTCTGTTTTGTGTGTGTGTTTTTTTACGCTGATCGTGACTTTTTTTGGTACATAATATTTCCACCATAATTTCGTATGACCAAAAACAGCTTCTTAACATCAGAACAGCAATCACTAACCTCAATTTAGATGAAGACATATTTTTCAACGAGGCAGCAGCTGTGGATGTACTGCTCATCCCAAACCAGGCCCTAATCTCTTTCAAGTCCCGGAGATTCTCCCTGATGAGACTACGACGGTTGAGTAAATAAACCACCTCTACCCTCAGGAACATATAATAACTAGAGAACAAACTGGACGAGCTCCGTTCGAGACTATCCTATCAACGGGACCTGAAGAACTGTTATATCCTATGTTTCCCGGATTCATGGCTGAACAAGGACATAGACTGAACAGAAATAGAAACGCAACATGCAACAATTTCAAAGATTTGACTGAGTTACAGATAATATAAGGAAATCAGTCAATTTAAATAAATTCATTAGGCCTTAATCTATGGATTTCACATGACTGGGAATACAGATATGCATCTGTTGGTCACAGATACCTTAAAAAAATGATAGGGGCATGAAAAACATCAGAAAACCAGTCAGTATCTGGTGTGACCACCATTTGACTCATGCAGCGCAACACATCTTCTTCGCATAGAGTTAATCAGGCTGTTGATTGTGGCCTGTGGAATGTTGTCCCACTCCTCTTCAATGGCTGTGCAAAGATGCTGTATATTGGCGGGAACTGGAACACGCTGTTGAACACGTCGATCCAGAGCATCCCAAACAGGCTCAATGAGTGACATGGCTTGTGAGTATGCAGGCCGCCAATAACTGCATCAACGACATCGTTCCCACAATAACAGTACTTATATATTCCAACCAGAAGCCATGGATATATTTTCCAACCAGAAGCCATGGATTACAGGCAACATCCACACTGAGCTAAAGGCTAGAGCTGCTGCTATCAAGGAGCAGGACACTAATCCAGACACTTATAAGAAATCCCGCTATGAACTCTGATGAGCCATCAAACAGTCAAAACGTCAATAAAGGTAGATTGAATCCTCTTATGCTCATGGTATGTGGCAGGGCTTGAAAACAATCGTAGATTACAAAGGGAAACCCAGCCACGAGCTGCCCAGTGACGCAAGCCTACCAGACAAGCTAAATTCCTTCTACGCTTGCTTAGAGGCAAGCAACACTGAACCATGCATGAGAGCACCAGCTGTTCCGGATGACTGTGTGATCTCACTCTATGTACCCAATGTAAGTAAGAATTTTAAACAGTTTAGCATTCACAAGGTCGCAGGGCCAGACGAATTACCAGGACACGTATTCAGAGCATGCACTCACCAGCTGGCAAGTGTCTTCACTGACATTTTTAAACTCTCCCTGACACAGTTTGTAATACCTACATGTTTCAAGAAGACCACCATAGTCCCTGTGCCCAGGAACGCCAAGGTAACATGTCTAAATGACTATCACCCCGTAGTACTCACATCTGTAGACATGAAATGCTTTGAAAGACTGCTCCTGGATCACACCATCATTCGAGACACCCTGGACCCATTCCGATTTGCATACTGCACCAACGGATCCATAGATGACGCAATCTCTATTGTACTCCACACCACCCTCTCCCACCTGGACAAGAGGAACACCTATGTGAGAATGTTGTTCATTGACTATAGCTCAGCGCTCAACACCATAATGGACTCCAAGCTCATCACTAAGCTCAGGACGCTGAGACTGAACACCCCCCTGCACAACTGGATCCTGGACTTCCTGACGGGGCGCCCCCAGGTGGTGAGGGTTGGCAGCAACACATCCGCTACGCTGACCTTCAAAATGGGCATGTGTGCTTACGTCCCTCCTGTACTGCTTACGTCCCTCCTGGTTACCCACGACTGTGCTGAAGACACAACAGTGGTTGGCCTGATCACCAACGACGATGAGACAGCTTATAGGGAGGAGGTCAGTGACCTGGCAATTATCATGGCCAACTCCACACACACCAACACAGTCATGAAGAAGGCACAGCAATGTTTCTTCCCCCTCAGGAGGCTGAAAACATTGGACATGGGCCCTCAGATCCTCAAAAAGTTCTACAGCTGCACCATAGAGAGCATCTTGACTGGCTGTATCACCACTTGATATGGCAACTGCTTGGCATCCAATCTAAGGGCGCTACAGAGGGTAGTACATACGGCCCAGTACATCACTGGGGCCGAGCTCCCTTGCTATCCTGGACCTCTATACTAGGCGGTACCGATACAGCAAGTCTGGAACCAACAGGACTCTGAACAGCTTCTACACCAAGCCATAAGACTGCTAAATAGTTAGTCCGGGTAGCTATTGGTTAACTATTTAACTATCTGCATTGAACCTTTTTGCACTAACTATTTTGACTCATCACATATGCTGCTGCTACTGTTTATTATCTATCCTGTTGACTATTCACTTTATCCCTACCTACAGATGAAGTCAGAAGTTTACATACACCTTGGCCAAATACATTTAAACTCAGTTTTTCACAATTCCTGACATTAATCCTAGTAAAATTCCCTTCTTCTTAGGTCAGGTAGGATCACCACTTTATTTTAAGAATGTGAAATGTCAGAATAATAGTAGAGAGAATTAATTATTTCAGCTTTTATTTCTTTCATCACATTCACAGTGGGTCAGAAGTTTACAAACACTCAATTAGTATTCAGTAGCATTGCCTTGAAATTGTTTAACTTGGGTCAAACATTTGAGTGAATTTTGGGTGAATTTTGGCCCATTCCTCCTGACAGAGCTGGTGTAACTGAGTCAGATTTGTAGGCCTCCTTGCTCGCATACACCTTTTCAGGTCTGCCCACAAATTCTCTATAGGATTGAGGTCAGGGCTTTGTGATGGCCACTCCAATACCTTGACTTTGTTGTCCTTAAGCCATTTTGCCACAACTTTGGAAGTATGCTTGGGGTCATTGTCCATCCATTTGGAAGACCCATTTGCGACCAAACTTTAACTTCCTGACTGATGTCTTGATATATTGCATAAATATATCCAGATAATTTTCCGTCCTCATGAAGCCATCTATTTTGTGAAGTGCACCAGTTCCTCCTGCAGCAAAGCACCCCCACAACATGATGCTGCCACCCCTGTGCTTCACGGTTGGGATGGTGTCCTTCGGTTTGCAAGCCTCCCCCTTTTTCCTCCAAACATATCGATGGTCATTATGGCCAAACAGTTCTATTTTTGTTTCATCAGACCAGAGGACATTCCTCCAAAAAGTACAATCGTTGCCCCCATGTGCAGTTGCAAACTGTAGTCTGGCTTTTTTATGGCGGTTTTGGAGCAGTGGCATCTTTCCTTGTTGAGCGGCCTTTCAGGTTATGTCGATATAGGACTGGTTTTACGATGGAAATAGATACTTTTGTACCTGTTTCCTCCAGCATCTTCACAAGGTCCTTTGCTGTTGTTCTGGGATTGATTTGCACTTTTCACACCAAAGTACGTTCATCTCTAGGAGACAGAATGCGTCTCCTTCATGATCGGTATGACGGCTGTGTGGTCCCATGGTGTTTATACTTGCGCACTATTGTTTGTTCAGATGAACGTGGTACCTTCAGGCGTTTGGAAATTGCTCCCAAGGATGAACCAGACTTGTGGAGGTCTACAATTTTTTTTCTGAGGTCTTGCTTGATTTCTTTTGATTTTCCCATGATGTTAAGCAAAGAGGCACTGGGTTTGAAGGTAGGCCTTGAAATACATCCACCGGTACACCTCCAATTGACTCAATTGATGTCAATTAGCCTATCAGAAGCTTCTAAAGCCATGACATAATTTTCTAGAATTTTCCAAGCTGTTTAAAGGCACAGTCAACTTAGTGTATGTTAACTTCTGACCCACTGGAATTGTGATACAGTGAATTATAAGTGAAATAATCTGTCTGTAAACAATTGTTGGAAAAATGGCTTGTGTCATGCACAAAGTAGATGTCCTAACCGACTTGCCAAAACTATAGTTCATTAACAAGAAATTTGTGAAGTGGTTGAAAAACGAGTTTTAATGACTCCAACCTAAGTGTATGTAAACTTCTGACTTCAACTGTATCTACCTCAAACAACTCGTACCCCTGCACATTGACTCGGTCCTCGTACCTCGTGTAAATAGCCAAGTTATCGTTACCCATTGGATATTTATTCCTGGTGTTATTATTTTTCTATTATTTCTCTTGTTTTCTCTTTGCAATGTTAGGAAGGGCCCAAAAAATGCTGCTTAACTTGTAAACATTTCACTCTTAGTCTATATGGCACTTGATTTGATACTCGACCACATACACACACATTATACAGATACTCGACCACATACACACAGTATACATGCACACACACTTTATAAACACACACACACACACACACACTCTACAGAAGTACCATAAGCGTGTGATGACAGTCGAGACAGATTACTTCATAGTTGTGTACATGTCCAGGGGCTGGATCCCAAAGCATCTCTAATGACGACTCTGTTACTGAGCCCTCTCTCACACTGCTGGGTGACGGCAGAAGTACACACACACACCTGACAGGGTTGGCCAACACGTTGTCAGATTCTCCCCTCTGCTAGAAACATACACACCACCTGGGGGGCTCAGCGCTACACACACACACACACACACACACACACACACACACAGTCAATATACTGTACAGAACCACATAAACACACACTCAATATATTTATAACACACACAACCATGCAGAAGCACACCTAAAGAATTACACGAACACAGAGTTTCATACCAGTGTGTATGGTCAGTTCCTCCACTACTTGCCACATCATGTTCTGTGACGGCGTTAACTCTGACCCTGTACTTCCTGAACCCCTCCAGTCCTCCAATCACAGTCGACCTGGAACTGTTGGCCACGCCCCTTCTCCTCTCCTGGCCTGAAGCTACATCCCCCCAGCAAACCAGGAACAGCACAGCATGCTGGGAGTCTGGGGCCGTCCAGTTTACTGTGATCTGACTGGCTGTCACATTGCAAATGGTGATGTTCCGAGGGGGAAGGGGCCGTGTGTGAGTGATGTGCGTGTTCCCAAGGCTTCAAGCGGCCCCAGCGAGGTGAGAGGCTCTGAGGGACAGAGAGTAGATCTTCCCTGGGGACAGACCTGGCACCTTCGGCCCTCTGGACAATAGGGACACTGGGACACGACCTGCACTTCTCTTCTCCCTTTCTTTCTCCTCTTCCCCATTTTCTTCCCCTTCCTGATCTTTGTATTGGACATAGAGCTGGGGGGGGGTGACATCACTCCAGTGGATATCTGCTTTTCTCTCTGTTACATCCAGCAGTTCAAAGGTGAACAAACGAGGGAAGAGAGGGAATGAGAGCGACAGAGAGAGAGAAAGAGAGACAGAGAGAGATAGGGTTAATGTGTGTCTGGCAGTGGTAAAGAGGTATTGGTTGTATATTTACTTGGGTATTGACTGTATTAATGCATACTTTCCCAGTAACGGATAAAGGGTAAAAGGATGTGGCAGAAGAATGGCGTAAGAAAGTAGCCGGGTCCAGTAGAGTTCTTCTGCAGGGCAAAACAGTCCGTCTGATTGGCTAGCAGCGATAATGATAGCACTAGCCATGTTGTAGGAGGAGCCATCGGACGAATGGGGCCACCTCTTCTCCTGTGAAGAGAAACAACAACAACAAAAACATTTTGTGTGTAACGGTTGTCAACTTCCTCCTCTGAGGAAGAGTAGTAGGAAGGATCGGAGGACCAAAATGCAGCGTGGTATGTATCCATAATGTAATTTAATGAATACAAAATACAAAAGAACAAGATAATCAAAATGAAAACCGAAACAGTCCTGAATGGTGCAAACACTGAAACTGAAAAATAATCACCCACCAATCAAGGGTGAAAACAGGCTGCCTAAGTATGGTTCTCAATCAGGGACAACGATTGACAGCCGCCTCTGATTGAGAACCATACCAGGCCAAATACAGAAATACCAACTCATAGAAAAACAAACATAGACAACCCACCCAACTCACACCCTGACCATACTAAAACAAAGACATAACAAAAGAACTAAGGTCAGAACGTGACATTGTGTGTGTTTGTGTCAGACAGACACGCTGAGAATGTCCCAATCATCAGTTTTAAATCACAGACTAACAGGCTCCTCTCTAAGGAGGAAACTAATGTGTCTGCCTGTTTAGAAAAGCAAACACCATTCATGCTAACACAGCCCGTTTCTCTCACTCACACGCTTATGTGTGTGTGTTACCTTTCTGTCATTGAGAGCGGTCCAGAGCAGTAGCAGGTTGTTATGTGTGGTCAGGTGAGAGGAGAGGAGGAGGAGGTCTGTCTCTGTTTTAACGTCTACCAGGTGACCTCCTGAAGCCACGCCCATACAGGTTTGCTGGGCGTCGCCCCATGACAGGCTCTGCCTACTCACACTATAGTAGCTCCTTCCGCTCGCCAGCCAACCAATAGGACATTGGGCTGAGGAGAGACAATAGTCAACTCAGACATATAGCAGTCAACGTTAATTACATCTACGTGTGTTATTCTTTTTTTCATAGATCTTGCCTCTTGCCTAAATAGCAGGAAGAAGATTATACAGTCAACTCCCCTGTTCTTGACTATGGTCACACCATTTACCAGATTGCAGCAGACACTACAGTTGTGGCCAAAAGTTTTGAGAATGACACAAATATACATTTTCATATGATGGCAATTTGCATATACTCCAGAATGTTATGAAGAGTGATCAGATGAATTGCAAAGTCCCTCTTTGCCATGCAAATTAACTGAATCCCCCAAAAACATTTCCACTGCATTTCAGCCCTGCCACAAAAGGACCAGCTGACATCATGTCAGTGTTTCTCTCGTTAACACAGGTGTGAGTGTTGACGAGGACAAGACTGGAGATCACTCTGTCATGCTGATTGAGTTCGAATAACAGACTGGAATCTTCAAAAGGAGGGTGGTGCTTGGAATCATTGTCCTTCCTCTGTCAACCAAGGTTACCTGCAAGGAAACATGTGCCGTCATCATTGCATTGCACAAAAAGGGCTTCACATGCAAGGATATTGCTGCCAGTAAGAATGCACCTAAATCAACCATTTATCGGATCATCAAGAACTTCAAGGAGAGCGATTCAATTGTTGTGAAGAAGGTTTCAGGGCGCCCAAGAAAGTCCAGCAAGCGCCAGGACCGTCTCCTGAAGTTGATTCAGCTGCAGGATCGGGGCACCACCAGTACAGAGCTTGCTCAGGAATGGCAGCAGGCAGGTGTGAGTGCATCTGCATGCACAGTGAGGCAAAGACTTTTGGAGGATGGCCTGGTGTCAAGAAGGGCAGCAAAGAAGCCACTTCTCTCCAGGAAAAACAGACTGATATTCTGCAAAAGGTACAGGGATTGGACTGTTGAGGACTGGGATAAAGTAATTTTCTCTGATGAATCCCCTTTCCGATTGTTTGGGGCACCCGGAAAAAAGCTTGTCCGGAGAAGACAAGGTGAGCGCTACAATCAGTCCTGTGTCATGACAACAATAAAGAATCCTGAGACCATTCATGTGTGGGGTTGCTTCTCAGCCAAGGGAGTGGGCTCACTCACAATTTTGCCTAAGAACACAGCCATGAATAAAGAATGGTACCAACACATCCTCCGAGAGCAACTTCTCCCAACCATCCAGGAACAGTTTAGTGACGAGCAATGCATTTTCCAGCATGATGTAGCACCTTGCCATAAGGCAAAGGTGATAAGTAAGTGGCTCGGGGAACAAAACATCGATATTTTGGGTCCATGGCCAGGAAACTCCCCAGACCTTAATCCCATTGAGAACTTGTGGTCAATCCTCAGGCGCGGGGACAAACAAAAACCCACAAATTCTGACAAACTCCAAGCATTGATTATACTAGAATGGGCTGCCATCAGTCAGGATGTGGCCCAGAAGTTAATTGACAGCATGCCAGGGTGGATTGCAGAGGTCTTGAAAAAGAAGGGTCAACACTGCAAATATTGACTCTTTGCATCAACTTCATGTAATTGTCAATAAAATCCTTTGACACTTATGAAATAGTTGTAATTATACTTCAGTATTCCATAGTAACATCTGACAAAAATATCTAAAGACACTGAAGCAGCAAACTTTGTGGAAATTAATATTTGTGTCATTCTCAAAACTTTTGGCCACGACTGTACTCTTACACATTCAGCCATCAACTTGTACACAAAACTCATCCTCCTAAAACTTGAAAGCATTTTACAGGACAGTACTCATCCCCTTCACTTAAAATTCAGTTCAGCAGCAGCCGGACAAGGGGAAAGAGACTTCTTCAAAATAAAATCAAAACAGATAAATATGGGGACTGGTTTATTCCGGCAGCCATTAGGCTGTATAATAGATAGTCTGTTGGTCCTTCGTGTACACTTTAATTTTTAATGTGGAGCTATAGCACTTGGACTAAATTCTATTGTGTCGTTTTTGAGTTGTCATGTTTTATCTACTGTCTTTTCAAGCACATGACCAAATGAGTTTCCCCCTGGTGGGATAATACAGTTGATGTGAATCTGAATCTGGTTGGCTGGTCCTCATTAAAGTCCCGTAGATCACTTCATTATTCCCATTTTGTTTACAAAGCTCTACTACACAACATTCCAACTCACCTAACTTCACTATTAAAATATGAGATACCAAAACCGTTAACAAGGTTGGTTAACTCTTGAGGTTCCTCGGGTCTCCACCGAACTAGGTAAATCTGCTTTTAGTTTTAAAGCACCTCATTGCTGGCACCAACTACAAAATACATTACAACTGGATGTTCTGGTGTTGCTCGAGCAATTTCAAATACTGATTGGGAACCTTCTTATTGAGGAATGCAATTGTTTTTCTTGAATATTTATGTTGTATTTTACTTGTTTTATATTGTATTAGATTTGTGATTTTGTCTCATGACATTGTATATATGCAGGGCTCCCTTATGAA
Organism: Oncorhynchus tshawytscha; assembly: GCF_018296145.1. Lineage (NCBI taxonomy): Eukaryota > Metazoa > Chordata > Actinopteri > Salmoniformes > Salmonidae > Oncorhynchus > Oncorhynchus tshawytscha. Next base: position 33,649,992 of record NC_056434.1, on the reverse strand, counting down.
AGAGTCCTGGTCTCAATGTTGACTCCTAGCTTAAATAAAGGGAAAAAATGTAAAAATATACCTGTATCCATGGTGGTGTGTAGTCTCTGGGTGAGGCTGATGTTGAGGTGTGTGAAGGGCGTGGTCAACTCTGCTGTGATGCTGTAGTGTGCTCCAGGCTGCAGACCTCTCACTGCGTACGAGGAGTTGTGTGTGTGGTCAGTGTGTGTGTGTGTTTGGTGTGCATGGTTGTGAAGAGTGAGGGCAGTGAGAGTCTGTTGGATCTGTAGGGTGCAGGACAGCAAAGCACTGGTGGTGGTCACCTCGACACGGAGAGAGGAGAGGGGGACAGGAGCTACACAGTGCACACATAAACAAACACAAATGCCCGCACACACGCACGCACACACACATACACACACACGAACCTGTTACAACTGCACAAGTCTAATTGTGAAACAGTAAACCATTCCTTTTCATCCATTATCTGTTAAATTCTGTTGTATAACAGGACCATAGAGATCAGGGGTCAAGGTTAGGCTCACCAATATGAAAGGTCTTAGTCTTAGTTTTTTTTATAGCGTTCCATGTGATGTCACTTCCTACTGGCTCCTCAGCCAATTGCAGCAGCAGCCTGCAGTCAGGTGAACACTCAGAGCGGCCAATAGGATCAAGCCACACCTGAAGGGGCGAGGACAGAGAGTGGTTTAGTGGTTGCCAGTTGCCAGTTGTCCAGTGGTTGTGTGGTCAGACCGTGAGGTTGGGTGATGGTTGTATGGTGGGTGGGTTCTGACCGTGAGGTTGTGTGCCATTCTGTAGGAGATAGTGTAGCAGTCTGGACCAGAGGGGAAGCGGCCAAACATAACCTCAACAACCACGACCGCCAACTCGGCCGCACTGGACACAAGAGAAACTGATCACCTGGAAAGAGAGGGAGAGTGAGAGGGAGAGTGAGAGGGGAAAGAGAGAGACGTTCTATACATAGACATTCTATAAATCGCTCAGACTATAGGTGTCACATTTGAAACTTTGACACAGACTGTTAAACGAGAGTTGTGATAGATAACTGTTTCACCTAAAACTAATAGCTAGAAACTGTGTGTGTGTGTCTTACCTGGATGAACCCTATCAGCAGCCACACATGCACCATTCCATCCATTGGGAAGCCTGGTCCTCTCATCAGTGCACAACAGGAGTGACATGCACTATCCTCTAAAGATAGTACCACAACATGCATACATCCAATATCCATATGGCTTTGGAATCAGAAAACCTGTCTGTTTGGATATCTCATCTATGTACCGAAGAGTGAGGTAATGTCCAGTGGCTTCAGTGAGGACTGAGGTTGTCAGTGTTCTGTGTAAGAGGAGGAGGAGTGTAATCACAGCTGAACTGTACCGAGGAGTCCTCCCCAGTGACGCAACACAACTTTGAATTTAGCGCTCCGCAGCAGCATACCGAGAAGCAGAGCCTCGTGTGAAGACACGCACAGTCCAATTCAATCAGTCTGTGTGTCGTTCAGTCCAATTTTTTCTGCCCTGCCGCCCTTTCCTCTTTGTTGGGATAAGAGCAGGTTACTATGACAACCAGGCTTGCAGCCACACAGAGAGCAACTCCTGGGGAGAGAGGGAGAAATAAAGAGAGGGAGAGAGAAGGATAGGGAGAAAGAACAGGGTGAAAGTAAAGAACTTAAAGTAGACCAGATAGACAACATTCCATATACCTCAGCCTCTTTGCAGATTTATTCTCTAGTGCATTCAGGACCACTCTCTCTTTCTCATACAGACACACACACCCACTGTTCAGTCGATTAATTTCTGGGCTGTATTGATGCAGTGATTTGCTAATCAACTCCACTGCTGTGTGTTCCACACGGCAGATCAAAAGAGTCGGTGTGTGTATGAGAGAGTGAGTGTAGAGAGAGCTGAACAGCGAGTAGTTGAATGTGAGCTAGTGGTTTGTGCGAATGATAAAAAAAGGAATAATTTACTGATCAATCACTAATCAATGACGGATCAATGTAGTTTCCTGCCCCTTCAATACTTCACTTCTTCCTGATGGAGGTCACTGGTATTTTACTGATGACGAAGTGTCATTAACATGGTTTATTTAAATGGTAATTATATACTGAGTGCACAAAACATTAGGAACACCTGCTCTTTCCATGACATAGACTGACCAGGTGAATCCAGGTGAAAACTATGATCCCTTATTTATGTCACTTGTTAAATCCACTTCAATAAGTGTAGATGAAGGGTAGGAGACAGTTTAAAGAATGATTTTTAAGCCTTGACACTATTGAGACATGGATTGTGTATGTGTGCCATTCAGAGGGTGAATGGGCAAGACAAAGATTTAAGTGCCTTTGAACGGGGTATGGAATTAGGTGCCAGGCGGTTTGAGTGTGTCAAGAACTGCAACACTGCTGGGTTTTTCACAATCAACAGTTTCCTGTGTGTATCAACAATGGTCTACCACCCAAGGGACATCCAGCCAACTTGACAAAACTGTGGGAAGCATTGGAGTCAACATGGGCCAGCATCCCTGTGGAACACTTTCAACACCTTGTAAAGTCCATGAATTGAGGCTGTTCTGAGGGCAAAGGGGGGCGCAACTCAATATTAGGAAGGTGTTTCTAATGTTTTGTACACTCAGTGTATATACACACACATTGTTACACAGACCCCCACACAATAATTACACACTACCAGGCCAGAGAAACACAAACACACATCAGCACTGAACACACTGAGTCAGCAGGGGAGTGTGTGTGTGGAGGAGGATGGAAAGTTTTCCATTCATGCAAAAAAACACCAACCAGTCAGATACTGTTGAGTATTTTATTGTTCTATTCTGAGTGGTAACATCTGTGTGATGGCAACAGCACATACTGTATGATTACTGGCACAATGCTTCATAATAAACAACACAGCACATACTGTATGATTACTGGCACAATGCTTCATAATAAACAACACAGCACATACTGTATGATTACTGGCACAATGCTTCACAATAAACAACACAGCAGATACTGTATGATTACTGGCACAATGCTTCACAATAAACAACACAGCGGATACAGCCTTCTGTAGAATTACAGATCATCTACTTCCAGATGCTTAGGTGGATTAATAATTAATTGATTTAAATCCAAATACTTTTGTATAAAAGCTTTACATTTGTAATGAATGTTTTTTGTTCTAAGACAAATATTAGCGGCATATTAAACATGTCAGTCATCAGGGGAGAACTAGATCTCTGACATACTAAATCAGCAGTAGTCCTGTCAGCTGGGACCAACTGATCTGAACATTATAAAGCCAGAGAGGACTAGCTAGTGTTACACACGAGGAGGAGCATGCTACAGCAGTACAGATAGGACTAGTGTTATCATAGTATAGGAGGAACTGGTTACAGCCCTACACATCTGTAATGACAGGGTCACTACAACAGGCCAGCATACACCCTTCAACAACAGACTGAAGGAAGACTAAAGAACTCGCCTACCTGGACGCTTCACCTGTCTGACCTCTAACCTTCCATCCTCCGTCCAACCTACTGTTTGCCATACTGGAGCTCACATTGACTAGATCAGGGTAGATAGACTTTAGTTTTACGTTAAAAAAGACTGTAAAATCACCAGGAATTCAGCTAAAAATGAGTTTAGTTTAGGAAATGTTTCCAAGTATTCCCACAAAAAAAAAGACGCGTCTCAATGTATGAAATGATTGTTATTTTTTGGCTTAGTTGTGGTCAATTTGCAATGTAACTAATCAAAAGAGAACTATCACGTTCTCCAGAAGCTTGGCTGGTGCATAAAACCTGTGAATTCAGACAAACAAAGAGGTGTAATGGGTTCACAAAATATGTTGCATAAAACTTAGTTCATTATTCAATGTTACATTTTTCTACTGCATCAGGGATAGTGTACACAGATGTTTCGTCTTTACAGCCTTCTTCAGTGTGTAGGAACCTGTGTACAGTGTACAAATTATTATAATTATTTTCCATGCCCCTGACCATCCTCCTGAATCTAGTTGCCTACCCCTGGATTACAGTAGATCTCTTTAGTTCCATAGGCAGGAGCAGTCTAGAGGTTCCTGGAAGCTGTAGTCCACCAGGGTAGCATTGCGTGAGCAGTAGAGGGTGACGGAGCGGGATTGTAGTCCACTCTCTCTGCAGCACTTACAGAAGCGGGCGTGGCTGTTGATGTTGAAGTTAAATATGGTGGCAGACGGACACTTCCCATCACACGAATACACTGTCAACTGAGAGAGAGAGAGAGAGAGAGAGGGGTGGTAAGATTTTATACTCCATAAAAAAAACATCTTATTGATACTGTCTCTCTCTTACCGGTGCGTTGCTCCTGCAGTCGTCTTTCCTGATGGTGGTTCGGATTGCTACACGCTTACACATCTTACCGTCCTCCTTACCTAAACACACACGCACACAGAGGAAACGCTGAGATACACGCAAGCACACACACAGCTTTCAGCCCCAGAGTCCTGTCATTCACACAGTAAAAGGCCTATTGAGCGGGACTCTTTTGCCTAGCAGCGGTGGCTCAGTTTAATTGACAGCCAGCTGACTGGGGGGCAGTTCTCATGCCAAAGACCCAGCTCCCATTGGGCACTGGCCTGAACTTAAACTCACTCTAGCCAATCGGGGATAAGACACAGGGGGCAGAGGGGTGGGGGATGATGGAATGTTGAGAGGTAGCAACATGGCGTCCAGCTCTACACTTGGCCAAACTCTCTGTATATGTGAAGGAATGGGGATGATTCTTACTCACATAGAGGATTCAGCACAGCAATAACATGTTGACACATTGGAATGGGGTTTTGTCCTGAGGAATGTTAGGTGAACCTTGACCTGTAGTTTATATGTATGGTGTGGTAGGGTTAGGACTAGACAAACACACACTGTGATAGGTGAAGGATGAGAGGTCGTGGTACCTGTGTCACAATTAGTACTACCAGTGAGGGTTATGGGGTAAGAGGTTAAAGATGAAAGGTGAGAGGTCGTGGTACCTTTGTCACAGTTAGTACTACCAGTGGGGGTTACGGGGTTAACGGTAAACGGTATAACACCGACTCCAGAACCTGGGAGCAGCGGCAGGAACAACAACGTCAGGAGAACGATAGGAGAACACACAGGTTAACGTTGGTTTAGAACACATTGAAAACACACAGAGGAATCAGCGCAGTGGCATGCACAGCCATGGGAGCCAGACAATGTTCTCTGAGACTGGGGAAGACAGCCAGATGGCCAAACACTCAGGATTACTACACGCTGATGCACCAAGGCTCATTCTCATTGGCCAAACTAAACACCAAGCAATCACCATTGGCCAAAATGTAACAAAAACAAGCATTCCCATTGGCCAAACTGGTAAAGCAGGCAAGCGGACAAGGAGGCAGAGCTGCTGTATTACTGGGAGAGCAGACTGGGTCTGTGTTCTTCACCTTTACATGCACAATTTGTGTTTAATGGGACAGTTCACCAGTGGTGTAAAGTACTTAAGTAAAAATATTTTAAAGTACAACTTAAGTAGTAATAATGTAGTTTTATTCCATACATTTGACCTGACATCCAAAAGTACTTCATTTTGACCGCTTAGCAGGACAGGAAAATGGTCCAATTCAAGCACGTATCAAGACAACATATGGTCATCCCTTCTGCCTCTGATCTGGCAGACTCACTAAACACAAATGCATCTTTTATAAATGATGTCTCAGTGTTGGAGTATGCCTCTGACTATCCATACACTTTAAAAACAAGAAAATGGTGCCATATGCTTTGCTTAAAAGAAGGAATTGGAAATGATTTATACTTCTGATACTTAAGTATATTTGAGCAATTACATTTACTTTTGATACTTAAGTATATTTAGAACCAAATACTTTAAAACTTTTACTCGAGTAGTATTTTACTGAGTGACTTTTACTTTTACTTGAGTAACTTTCTATTAAGGTATCTATACTTTTACTCAAGTATGACAAATGGATACTTTTTACAACACTGCAGTTCACTTAAAATACAAACTGCCTTCCTCTTATGGACATCTAAGTATTTTATGGATTTACAGAGTCTGTTTGGCTACAGTTTATCAATAGCATCATTGAGTTTAAAAGAAAATTGGAGTGGTAGGACGGACCACGGTTTGCATGCTGTTAATCTCCAGATAACTGTGAGTTATGATCATTTATCCACTAAATAAAGTATTTTCCAATCAACAGTAAAATCCTTCTTCAATATTATCATGACAGTGTATCAGGACCATCAGGCAGATCAAGGACCACCCATACAGCAGAGGCTGCTGGGTTGTGTAGTGATTCATGCTGGTTGTTGCCAGCCAACCACAAGCTTTTACTCTGCTTTAGGCTGCTACAGGCCACACCCCCCCAACCAGTCAGCCCATAAGCCCAACCGTTGCCAGGCAATGCCCTGCCCACCTCTGTGATTGACAGCTGAAAGCATATGAGAAGCAAATGTGATCGGTCACTTACACGTTCTGCAACAGCCGTCCACATAGCTCTGGACCACGCCCCCATTCTGCAATGATTGAAAAAAGGTTACAGACAGACCTCATTGCGTGTGAATGTTAGTGTGTGTGTGTGTGTGTTTACCTGAGTGCACTCTGTGTCGTTGAAGGGGGGGCAGACCACCCCTGAGGCCAGCACCACGGTTCCCCCTGCCGTCTCCACACAGTCGTACCGTGTACAGTTATCTACCCAGGAGCTCCCCGCCTGTTCACACACACACCGTCAAAGTTATTCATCCAGGATTTTCCTGTGTGTTAGGTAGATTATTTGTGTCTGTTTGGCAGTATTAGGTTGTGTGTGTGTGTGTGTGTTCTCACAGTGAAGACCTCAGTGGTTCTGTTGTGGCTGTTGAAGGAACAGGAGACATTCTTACAGGAGCCACAGCACACCTGAGGATCTGACGATGCTGCGTAAAGCTGGTGCTGAGAGGTGGGAGGGAGGTCAGAAGGGGGGAGAAATCAGAAGGAGGGGGGAAATCAGAAGGAGGGGGAGAAGTCAGAGGAGGGGAGAAGTCAGAAGGAGTGGGAGAAGTCAGAGGAGGGGAGAAATCAGAAGGAGGGAGAAGTCAGAGGAGGGAATAAGTCAGAAGGGGGGTCAGAAGGGGGAGAAGTCAGAAAGAGGGGGAGAAGTCAGAAGGGGGGAGAAATCAGAAGGGGGAGAAGTCAGAAGGGGGAGAAATCAGAAGGGGGAGAAGTCAGAAGGAGGGGAGAAGTCAGAAAGAGGGGGAGAAGTCAGAAGGAGGGGGAGTCAGAAGGGGGTTAGAAGGAGGTGAGGAGTCAGAAAGTGGGGGAGAAGTCAGAAGGGGGAGAGAAATCAGAAGGGGGGAGAAGTCAAAGGAGGGGAGAAGTCAGAAGGAGGGGTTGAAGTCAGAAGGGGGAGAAATCAGAAGGGGAGAAGTCAGAGGAGGGAAAAAGTCAGAAGGAGGGGAGAAGTCAGAGGAGGGGACAAGTCAGAAAGAGGGGAAGAAGTCAGAAAGAGGGGAGAAGTCAAAAGGAGGGGGAGTCAGAAAGGGGGAGTCAGAAGGGGGTTAGAAGGGGAGAGGAGTCAAAAAGGGGGAGAAGTCAGAAGAGAGGGGAGAAGTCAGAAGGAGGGGTTGAAGTCAGAGGAGGGGTTGAAGTCAGAAGGAGGGGTTGAAGTCAGGAGAGGAGACAAGTCAGAAAGAGGGGGAGAAGTCAGAAAGAGGGGAGAAGTCAGAAGGAGGGGGATAAGTCAGAGGAGGGGACAAGTCAGAAAGAGGGGGAGAAGTCAGAAGGAGGGGGATTCAGAAGGGGGAGAAGTCAGAGGAGGGGACAAGTCAGAAAGAGGGGGAGAAGTCAGAGGAGGGGACAAGTCGGAAAAGGGGGAGAAGTCAGAAAGAGGTGATAAGTCAGAAGGAGGGGAGAGGTCAGAAAGAGGGGAGAAGTCAGAAGGGGGAGTCAGAAGGGGGAGAGGAGTCAGAAAGGGGGGAGAGGTCAGAAAGAGGGGAGAGGTCAGAAAGAGGGGAGAAGTCAGAAGGAGGGGGAGTCAGAAGGGGGGTCAGAAGGGGGAGAGGAGTCAGAAAGGGGGAGAAGTCAGAAGGGTTTACGTAACTTTGATCACGATGGAAGTTTGGAGTGTGTGTGAGAGAGAGAGAGAGACATACCGGGCCGCACTTCTGAGAGCAGTTGACAGCGGACACGTCCATGGCGTAGTATCCGGTGTGTGTGTCACGGTGTGTCAGACAGTGTACGGTGTAACACAGCTCTCCTTCATAGTACTGAATCAGGCTCTGCCCTGGCCCCAGCACCGTGACTCCCTGGAACACACACACCTCTGCCTTCTCTACACACAGAGATCAGGGGTCAGGGGTTAGTAGCCTAGGGTGTGTTTGTGCATAGTGTGTGTGTATGTGTGTGTACTTACCGCAGGTGTAGCGGGGGCAGCCACAGATGCTTCTGCTGTCTGGAACCTCCACCTGTACCTCCCCCTGAGAGACCAGAGACGTTACTATGACACACACAAACACAAACACACACACATGCACATTGCACACACAAACAGGAATATTCCTGAAGTTGACTGACTCACCACCTGACAGACTGGGAGAGAGCTGTCCTCACACTGGCATTCTGAGAGAAGAAGAGAGACTTTGTTTACTACAGAACTGGAGGCCTAGAACCATGCTCTGTTTGGACTACAAGATTTTTCAAAGACACAGTTCTGGGCATGATGGTATGTGTGTGCATTTAGATGTGTGTGTGCAACTATTGCGTGTGCAAAAATGTGTGTTTGTGTGTGTGTACCACAGCGGTGGTCGGGGCAGCAGTGTCCAGGGTGGGTGGTTTGGACCAAAGACAGGCCAGGAGAGCAGGTCAGAGACGACTCAGGACACAGGTTCACATCACACACTGCACACAGGAGAACACTGCTGTGAACATCAACCCTGTGTGTGTGTGTGTGTACATGAATGTGTGTTGTCTGTACAGCTTGTATAGTGTGTAGAGTATAATGTGTGTGTGTTACCACAGTGGTATTGAGGGCAGCAGCTGTTAGTGGTGTTTAGATTCACAGCTAATATCTCGCCATCGGAACAGGCCGGGACGGGCTCGATACATGACTCACACACTGCAGAGAGAAGACACACACACCGTTGGTCACTGACTGTTTTTGGCCGATTGTCGGTCCTCTACTTAAGGGCAACATCTACCCAAAGTTCAGCTACAGTAATGTTGGACGGAGACGGTCGACCCAGGAAGCAGTAGAAGGTCTGACCTTACCACACAGGAAGGAGTAACAGCAGGAGTTGTCCTCACGGACCTCCACGAGGAACTGATCTTCTCTGCAGTCAGGGGCGGTGACGGGGGGACAGGCATGGGGGTCGCACTCTGAGACAGACCAATCACAGGACTCAGTTATTAAACCACACCTAACAATACCAGTGAATGATTAAAGCTATTATCTTTTGGTTCAGTACCTACCACAACGGTACTCTGGGCAGCAGGACAAAGCACTGTAACCAATCACCAGCCGGTTCCCATTTTCACAGGGCGGAGCCTCACTCTCACAGATGGTCAGATTACACTCTGAGAGAGAGAGAGAGAGATGCAGCTTAAGCCCCACCCTCTTCAACATACATATCAACAAATTGGCGAGGGCACTAGAACAGTCTACAGTACCAGTACATCTACTGTTTGCTGATGATCTGGTGCTTCTGTCCCCAACCAAGAAGGGCCTACAGCAGCGCCTAGATCTTATGCATAGATTCTGTCAGTAAATCTCAGTAAGACAAAAATAATGGTGTTCCAAAAAAGGTTAAGTTGCCAGGACCACAAATTCCATCTTGACACAGTTGCCCGAGAGCACACAAAAAACTATACATACCTCTGCCTAAACATCAGCGCTGCAGGTAACTTCCACAAAGCTGTGAATGATCTAAGAGACAAGGCAAGGTGCTCCCGAGTGGCGCAGCGGTCTATGGCACTGCATCTCAGCGCTAGAGGCGTCACTACAGACACCCTGGTTTGAATCCAGGCTGTATCACAACTGGCCGTGATTGGGAGTCCCATAGGGTGGCGCACAATTGGCCAGCATCGTCCGGGTTTGGCCGGTGTAGGCCGTCATTGTAAATAATAATTTATTCTTAACTGACTTGCCTGGTTAAATAAAGGTTAAATTAAAAAAAGAAGAGCCTTCTATGCCATCAAAAGGAACATAACATTTGACATACCAATTAGGATCTGTCTAAAAATACATGAATCAGTTATGGAAACCATTGCCCCTTATGGTTCTGGGGTCCACTCACCAACCAAGAATTCACAACATGGGACAAATACCAAAAATATCCTCTGTGTACAACGTAAAACACCAAATAATGCATGCAGAGCAGAATTAGGCCGATACCCGCTAATGATCAAAATCCAGGAAAGAGCTGTTAAATTCTACAACCACCTAAAAGGAAGTGATTCTCAAACCTTCCATAACAAACCCATCACCTACAGAGAGATGAACCTGGAGAAGAGCCCCTTAAGCAAGCTGTTCCTGGGGCTCTGTTCACAAACAGACCCCACAGAGCCCCAGGACAGCAACACATTTAGACCCAACCAAATTATGAGAAAACAAAAAGATAATTACTTGACACATTGGAAAGAATTAACAAAAAAACAGAGCAAACTAGAATGCTATTTGGCCCTAAACAGAGAGTACACAGTGGCAGAATACCTGACCATTGTGACTGACCCAAAATGAAGGAAAGCTTTGACTATGTACAGACTCAGTGAGCATAGCCTTGCTATTGAGAAAGGTCGCCGTAGACAGACCTGGCTCCCAAGAGAAGACAGGCTATGTGCACACTGCCCACAAATTGAGGTGGAAACTGTGCTGCACTTCATAACCTCCTGCCAAATGTATAACCATATTAGAGACATATTTCACTCAGATTACACAGACCCACAGAGAATTTGAAAACAAATTCAATTTTGATAAACTCCCATATCTATTGGGTGAAATACCACAGTGTGCAATCACAGTAGCAAGATTTGTGACCTGTTGCCACAAGAAAAGGGCAACCAGTGAAGAACAAACACCATTGTAAATACAACCTCTATTTAAGTGTATTTATTTGAGCTTTTTGCACAACGTTACAACACTGTATATAGACATAATAACACTGTATATAGATCATAATATGATGTCTTTATTCTTTGGGAACCTGTGTGAGTGTAATACTGTTCACTTTTGATTGTTTATTTAACTTTTGTTAATCCATTTCACTTGCTTTGGCAATGTAAACATATGTTTCCCATGCCAATAAAGCCTCTTGAATTGAATTGAGAGAGAGTCGATGGTATATGTAGGTGTCTAAGCATGCATGTGTGTGTGTCCTCACCACAGATCTTCTTGGGACAGCAGGCCCCCTCTTCCAGGACATCCAGTACGTACTCTCCCTCCCTCTCACACAGCGGAGTGGGACTAAAGTTGCAGTCAGGTTCTACTGCCACCACAGAACCGTTCTCCAGGCAGCGGAACAGACAGCAGCCACGCAATGACCCGTTCCACACCTCCCCAGGGGCCCGCGGAGACCCCTCGTTATCCGTACACACTACAAACACACACACAGACACACGTATCAGTACACTCTAAAAAACACAGAAGCAGAACCATAACAAGAGTCATATAGAGCACAAGGTCATAGAGCTGACATACTAGAGAAGACGTACACTGACATAGAGATGACATACAGCTGACATAGAGTTGGTATTCAGCCGACATAGAGATGACATACAGCTGACATAGAGCTGACATACTCACCACACTGCTCCTCTGTGACGCAGTAAGTGGAGTCTGCTCGGTGCAGGATGGTTCCAGAGCGACACACACACTCCTCTCTGATGTGGGAGCAGGTGGTCTCCTCATAGAACTCTCTGTTCTGACAGGTCCGGGTGGTACAGGTCGACACACACGCCTGGTACTCCCTACCTGAAGGACACCTCAACGCTACACACACACACGCGTACGCACAAGCATGCACAGACACGCAAACACACACACACACGTACGCACAAGCATGCACAGACACGCAAACACACACACACACAGACACACCGCTGTTGTTGTGACGTCACCAGCTAATACAGACCTGATGTGTGTGTGTATTAGTGTGTATTGGTGCGTGTGTGTACAAGGTCCTTACGGCAGAAGTTGTGTCGTCTCCAGTTGATGCAGACTTGGTAAGTGTAGCAGACAGCTACGTAGGCTGCCAGGAAGTCACACTGGTGGGCCTTATAGTGGAGGTCCCCTGCCCACATCACATCACAGAACTGCTCTGGAGACACCTTGCTGTGGCAGGGAGTGAAAGGTCTCTGTCTGAGCATGGAGAGACAGGTGGAGCAGTCTCCAGTGGTACAGTTGTCTCCGATGCGTCGTGTGTGTTCCGTGTCCTCTGAGGTGTGGACCCTCCAGGCCTGCAGGAACAGACCCAGGTCTGCCACCTCCCTCACCACTGTACCGTTAGGCAGCTTCAGGTCATCAGCCGGGTTCCCGTCACAACACCCTGGGAGACACACCAGCAGGGAGTAAAAGGTGCTTAACCAACGTGAGACAAGGTGCAACCAAATAATAGTATGAGCATTGAGAAGGAAGAGGCGCAACTCTCGATCACAATTTAAAAACAACTTGATACTTCATTTACAAAACTGTTACGGATACACTTATATTCATCACATGCACGGATGAACAAATGCACGCCCACACGTGCACAGAAATAGGGCAAGGTCTGAGAGAAACGTTCTCTCTTCTCCAGGTTCATTAAATCGTGCTAGAGGACGTCTTCAAAACAAACCCACATCCCTGATCTGACAATGAAGTATGGAAGCGTTAGAGTAAATGCCAAATCTAGCTCATGGATGTCTTACCACAGAGGCCTCTAGTAGGAGCAGATGTGTTGGAGGGGGCGGTGTATTGCAGCACCATGATGCCAGTGCTGTGGTACCACTGTATGTTGACTCCTCCAGGAGTGGTGATCAGGTACATACTGCCTGTGTCCTCTACTGACAGAGCCTGGCGGGAGAAAGGCAGCCGTGCCTTGATGTGGTTCACTGACACCTGTATAACCACACACACACAGATATAGCATGAGCTGTGTTCTACAGTGTATGCGATCAGTAATGGTTCAGTGGTCAGTCGGTTGCAGTCAGTGATGGTCACCTTGCGGTCAAGACGGTTGATGATGATCCTGTAGGAGGGAGTGGTGATGTTCAAGTTCTTGAAACACAGACCTGACGTTCCACCGCTAGGGCTCTGAGAGAAAGATGTCCAAGTAACACAGTGTAATAATGACCATACAATTACTATGATAATGATCATGATTAGATGTTAAAAGGAAACTCACAGGTCGTCTGATGGAGTTGACGCTCTAAATATGAAACAAGAAAAAGTAAACCATTCAAAATCAGGTGCTTATAGCATCCTATGACAGTTTGTAATAGCGAGTGTATTTAAAACAGAGAGCGTTTGTGTGTGTGTTTTAGCTTGTGTGTGTGTGTGTGTGTGTACCTGGCTGGTAGGGCATTTGTTCACTGTTCCTATGATGTTCTCTGTGGGCAGGTAGACCAGGATGTAGGAGCCGTTATCATACAGCGCCACGTTGTTACCGTCAAACGTTATCACACGCAGGTCTGACATCACAGAGCAGCGACCTAACACATACACACACATGCATGGATAGGCAAACACACACAAGCACAGTATGTTTGTAAAATGTGTGTGTGTTGGTATGTATGTAGTGTGTGTGTGTATGTACAGTAGTGTGTGTTCTTACAGGGGCACTGCCAGAGCGGGCAGCAGGGGTCGGTGTTGGTGAGGACAGCCATGCCCAGCAGAGAGCAGCGAGGAGGAGTGGTGTTGTACCGACAGTGGAGGGAGGAGTTATGGAGGAGCAGCTCCCCATTAAAACAGATCAGCTCTGCACATTCATCAACACGGTAGGAATATGGGGGCTGGAGAGAACAGAGAGAGACGAGAAAGAGGGAGATCAAAGAGATCAAAAATTCAGCTACTGGCAAAGGGAGTTCTCCAGGGCTACATGCTTGGCCCTCTTATTATGTCCATACAAACTGTCTCTCACTGATAGGCTCTTACTGTGCAGGGGGTGGTGGGCAGGAGGAAGGGGGACAGCACTGTCGGCATGCTGACTGCCTCAGGTGTATGAGAGGAGTCTGGGCTAGTGGCTGTTTCCGTTGTTATGGACTCCGTCGTCTCGGGGGGTGATGTCGACATGGTAACGGGGGTGTCATAAATGACTGGGAATACAGTAGTCTCCGTGGGCGTAGCAACAGAACGGTGTGTTTCTGTGGTGGTCAGGGTGCGGGTGGAGGAGGAGAGAGGGGGAGCAAGGGAAAAGGAAGTGGGGGAGGAGATAGGGGGAGCTGAGGGGGAGCTGGAAGGCTGGGTGGAAGGCTGGGGAGGGGTAGCAGGAGGGGGAGGAGGGGGAGAGCGAGAGCGAGAGGGAGAATCAGGAGAGAGAAGAGGAGTGGTGGATTCGGTCACTACCAGGCTGGGGGAAGTAGGGGATGGCATTTCCATTGTTACTCTAGTGACCACTGCAGGGGTCAAGGTCGGGGTCGTGACCCCAGTGGTGCTGCTAGTAATGGTGGGGGAGGGAGAGGGGGAGATGGAGGGAGAGACTGCAGGTAAAGGGGTGTCCTCAGTCACAGTGGGGGTGAAGGGTGCGGGCAGAGAAGGGGGAGGAGGAGAGGGGGAGTGAGGAGGGGTGAGGGTGGGAGTGAAACTCTCTGTTAGGTGGGCTGTACTGGGCGTAGTGGGGGCTCTGGTGGCAGTAACAGTTGTAGAGGCAGCACTGGTTGTAGTTCTGGTACTAGTAGTAGTCGTGGTCCTAGTAGTGGTCCTAGATGTAGTAATAGTACTAGTAGACCTAACAGTAGTAGTAGTGGGGATGGTGGTCGTTCGGTTTACGAAGGCGTAGGGTGTAGGAGTGGGAGGTAGGGACACACCTGAGGAAAGACACACAGACATACATTACTCTAAAAACGATGTAACTTTACAGATCCTGGTGTGATGCACACTCTACTCACAGTCCTCTGTGTAGACACATCTCCTGGTGACCTCATCAAGAACCATGTTTTTGGGGCAGCGAGGGAAACAGCCCTCCACCCTGCCAGACACACATATAGACATGGACAAATGTTCAAATTAATCATGCCCTTACAGTGTATAACCATGTTGTAAGTGTGTGTTTGTAAGTGTGCATTTCTAACTGTGTGTTAGGCGTGTTCTTACGGGGGCAGGAAGTGGCAGCGTGTGGCAGCGGGGTCGCTGCATGTACGGACACACGGACTGGCACATGCATGGTAGCGCCACTCACACATCATGCGGTACGGGATCACAAAACTGCTCTCTGTAATACAAACATACACATTGTGAACATACACATAAGAACTACAGTAAAAGAAACTGTGTGTGCTGCGTATTATGCATTTGTATTTCTATCTAACCTTCCAGGGTAAAGGAGCTGCTGGTCTTGAAGTTGTCAGAGTTGTCATATTTCTGAGCTCGTGCAGACGTGCGTGTCAGAGTCAGGAACACTCCTGGCTGGCCAATCAGCTCAAAAGAGGTGTGGCCAGGCAGGAACACCCCCTGGTGCTGCAGGAAGGAAGCCCTGTGGCCAAACTCCTCCCCTCGGGTCCACTGCTCCAACCGCAGCCCAGTACGCTCAGACACAACCAGGAAGTAGTTAGGACGCTCTGCTGACTCCAGAGAGACCACCGGGAGACCTGTAATACAAAGTTTAACATATGGGTGAAGCTCATGTAAGTTGAGTTTGTGTGTGTTTTGTCTGTGTAGGTGTGTGTGAGACTCACGTGATGTGCGGTCCTTCTGTAGTCCTGCTGTGATCATGAAGTTGAAGAGTAGCCCAGGGGGAGGCAGCCCGCCTACGAACTCCCTAACTAGAGGAAACACTGACCCACTGGTTCTGTTCACACCGAAGACTGTAGCGTTATATACAGCACTGACCACCGAAAACGGTCCTTCACCTAACTCTACAGGGGGAGAGAGAGAGAGAGAGAGTGAGAGAGAGAGAGAGATAGGGGTGGAGGATATTTTCAATGTTGAGTGACTATATTAGGTAGCTCAGTTTGTATATGTGTATTTCTATTTTTGTGTGATTGAATGGTGTTCCTTTGTGAGTCATTTTGGTTAGCGTTCAAACAGACCTTGGTTGTAGTATTCACAATCATAGGCTGAAAGAAAAAACAAGTACAAACATTTAGAAACATACAACATCACATATGTACAGTATGTGATAGTACTGTAGCCATTCATAGCCAAGACATACTGTGTAGATCAAGCAGGGATAGAGAGACCATGGTATTGTGTGTGTGTGTGTGTGGGTGTGTGTGCACATGTATCTGTGGTAATTTGATAACAGATATAAATATTTTAGGGTCAGAGGGGGTACTCTATAGTTCTGTGTACTGGCATGTGTGTGTGCATGCGGGCGTGTAGGAGCATTGACTGACCCAGCACCTATGCTGACAGACAGAGAGAAAGTCAGAGGAACAGACACACATTGCGTGTGTATATGTGTCTGTACTCACGGCAGACAGAGGGGTTTCTCCAGACCACAGTGACACCGTTTTGACAGCAGGTGTGTGCATAGGCAGCAATGGACGTACACAGACACTCACAGTCTCCGCCTCGGTTACAGTTACACGTGTCTGTCAAGCAGTTCCTATAGAACCATGATACATCCACCTACACACACACAAAAACACACACACATGAAAACACACACACAGGTCATATCTACCTGGGGGGTGAGTGAGGGTTTAGAGTGGGAGACAGGTCATTGGGGTTAGATGTGGGTTAGGAGTGTGTGTGAATAATGTAGGTAGGAATGAGTGACATGTTTGTGTGTGTTGAAGGGGAGTGAATAGGAGTGATGGGACATCAGAACAATGAGATGTGGGTTAAACTCTGGAACACAGGGATCAAATCACATTTTATTTGTCACATGCTTCGTAAACAGGTGTAGACTAACAGTGAAATGCTTACTTATGGGCTCTTCCCAACTATGCAGAGACAAAATAGAAAAATAACAGAAAAAGAATAACACGAGGAAGAAATACACAATGAGGAACGTTATATACACATAGGTAGCGGTAAAGTGACTAGGCAACAGGATAGATAATAAACAGTTGCAGCAGCATATGTGATGAGTCAGAGTTAGTTCATAAAGGGTCAATGGAGATGGTCTGGGTAGCTATTTTGTTAACTATTTAGCATACTTATGGCTTGGGGGTAGAAGCTGTTCAAGGTCCTGTTGGTTCCAGACTTAGTGCATCGGTACCACTTGCCGTGCGGTAGCATAGAGAACAGTCTATGGGTGGCTGGAGTCATTGACAGTTTTTAGGGCCTTCCCCTGACACCACCTGGTATAGAGGTCCAGGATGGCAGGGTGCTCGACCCCAGTAATGTACTAGGCCATATGCACTGCCCTCTGTAGCACCTTGTGGTCAGATGCCAAGCACTTACCATATGAAGAAGTGAAGCAGCCGGTCAAGATGCTCTCGATGGTATAGCTCAGGGCCCATGCCAAATCTTTTCAGCCTCCTGAGGGGTAAGAGGCCATCTTGTGCTTTCTTCACGACTGTGTTGGTGTGTATGGACCATATTAATTCTTTACTGACGTGAACAGTGAAGAGCTTGAAGCTCTCAACCCGTTGATGTGGGCATGCTCGGCCCTCCTTTTTCTGTAGCCCACGGTCAGCTTCTTTGTCTTGCTGCCGTTGAGGTTGTCACTGACCTCCTCCCTATAGGCTGTCTTATTGTCGTTGGTGATCAGGCCTATCATCATCGTGTTGTCAGCAAAACTTTTGATGGTTTTGGAGTCGTAGGTTGAGATGCAATCATGGTTGAACAGGGAGTACAGTACGGGACAAACACACACACCCCTGAAAGCCCCCATATTGAAGGTCAGCATGGCGGATGTGTTGTTGCCTACCCTCACCATATGGGGGTGGCCTGTCAGGAAGTCCAGGATCCAATTGCAGAGGGAGGTGTTCAGTCCTAGGGTCATGAGCTTCAGTAGTGGTGAGTGGGTAAAATCAACGGGGAAGGAATGCCAGGAAAAAAAGCCATATTACAACCTATGTGTTGTGATAATTGCACTGTTTGTACTATAACCTGTTAGTTAATATGCCTTGACACTGTGATTTATAGGTCTACAGCTGAGACAATAAAACACAGTGTCAGAATAAATTCAACCAGATCTTTGTTTCATCTATCCAATGAAGTCCACAAAACATATTGCATGTCACAAACCCTTACATGACCTACAGCATGGCCAAGCAAATGAATGTTTCCCACATTTTCGGACTACTAAACAACTATTGATTTAGAATCATGGAGAGTTACCGCAAGTCGCAAAGAAAACAGGCGTTGCCTGCACTATTCCAGCACCATTTCAACATCTAATATAGTGACAACTAAAATGTACCAAAAACGATTTAGTCCAATCAACGTAAGCTAAATATGGTGTGGCTGTCTATGGTACTGATTTGTGTGTGTGTGTGTGTACGTGCAAGTAGAAAAAAACATGTTAACTCACCTTACTTGTAGAGAAACGCCAATGCCATTCTCCTATTTCATGTTGCCTAAACGGTGTATGACTCTGTCATACACGCTTTTAGTTTTTGTGGTCCTTGGCTACCTGGATAAAATGCTTGCTCGCTTCCCTAACTTCCTTTCACGGGCAACGATGCGCCAGGCCAGCTAGTTAACATTAGCCTATGTTACAGTGCATTCAGAAAGTATTCAGACCTCTTGACTTTTTCCACATTTTGTTACATTAAAGCTTTGTTCTAAAATTGATTAAATGGGGTTTTCCCCCTCATCAATCTACACACAATACCCCATAAGGACAAAGCAAATACAGGTTTTTAGCAATGTTTGCAAATGTACATATTTACACAAGTATTCAGACACTTTAATCAGTACTTTGTTGAAGCACCTTTGGCAGCGATTACAGCCTCAAGTCTTCTTGGGTATGATGCTACATGCTTGGCACACTTATATTTGGGGAGTTTCGCCCATTCTTCTCTGCAGATCCTCTCAAGCTCTGTCAGGTTGGATGGGGAGCATCGCTGCACATCTATTTTCAGGTCTCTATTTTCAGGAACTCTGGAGCTCTGTCAGGGAGACCATCAGGTTCTTGGTCACCTCCCTGACCAAGGCCCTTCTCCCCCGATTGCTCAGTTTGGCCGGGCAGCTAGCTCTTGGAAGAGTCTTGGTGGTTCCACAATTATTCCATTTAAGAATGATGGAAGCCACTGTGTTCTTGTGGACCATCAATGCTGCAGAAATGTTTTGGTACCCTTCCCCAGATCTGTGCCTTGACACAATCTTGTCTCAGAGGTCTACGTACAATTCCTTCGAACTCATGGCTTGGTTTTTGCTCTGACATGCACTGTCAACTGTGCGACCTTATATAGACAGGTGTGTGCCTTTCCAAATCATGTCCAATCAATTGAATTAACCACAGGTGGACTCCAAACAAGTTGTTGAAACATCTTAAGGATGATCAATGGAAACAGGATGTGCCTGAGCTCAATTTCGAGTCTCATAGTGAAGGGTCTGAAAACTTATGTAAATAAGGTATTTCGGATTTAAATGTTTTATAAATTTGCAAACATTTCCAAAACCTGTTTTCGCTTTGTCATTATGGGGTATTGTGTGTAGATTGATGAGGAATTGTTTGGGGGGGTTCATTTTAGAATAAGGTTATAACGTAACAAAATGTGGAAAAAGTGAAGTGGTCTGAATACTTTCCGAATGCACTGTATGCTTGGATCAGAATCCCAATTATAATACTTGGCCAGTACGGAGAATAAAGTAAAACCATAAGTCCAAATCCCTATCTCCATCCATGCCTAATAAGGAAAGGGACGATTTTAAATATGCAACAATTCAAGTTTTCTGTCAATGACGTTTGTCTTCTGATGTGATTGATCTGAAACCAATCCAGTAAGACTTTTCTTTGGTGAGCCAGGACCATTCACAGCTGAGCTTACTCAGTTTAGCTCAATGCTGATTGGCTATTATTTTATCATGTTTTTATCAAGGGACGCCAAATGCTCGCTGGCTTCCCTTGCATTCAAAGCTACGGGCGGCAACAATGTCATACGCTTTTTGACCAGACACCATAGATGGGCTACATATACAGAGACAGAGGGGTGGTGTTTCTTTCAATTGGATGCTTTCTCCAGTGAGACATTTAACCTCTTACGAATTAAAGGAAATTTATGAAACACAGAAAGACAAAAGCAAAATTATTTGTATGTTTTTTTCTTGGTCATTTTTGGGGGGAAGCCTGGCTTCCCTTGGCATCCATGAACACACGCCATGCTGAGCATAGTAATGAGCTT
Source organism: Oncorhynchus tshawytscha (assembly GCF_018296145.1). Lineage (NCBI taxonomy): Eukaryota > Metazoa > Chordata > Actinopteri > Salmoniformes > Salmonidae > Oncorhynchus > Oncorhynchus tshawytscha. The sequence goes on along the minus strand of NC_056434.1, from coordinate 33,629,567 downwards.
GGAGGGCACTATGGTGTTGAACGCTGAGCTGTAGTCAATGAACAGCATTCTCACATAGGTGTTCCTCTTGTCCAGGTGGGAGAGGGCAGTGTGGAGGGGAAATTGAGATTGTGTCATCTGTGGAACTGTTGGGTGCTATGCGAATTGGAGTGGGTCGAGAGGTTCTGGAATGATGATGTTGATGTAAAACATGACCAGCCTTTCAAAGCATTTCATGGCTACACTCCTAGAAAAAGACCTAAAAGGGTTCCTAAAAGGGTTCCTCAGTAGTCCCCACATGAGAACCCTTTGAAGAACACTTTTTTGTTCCAGGTAGAACCATTTTGGGTGGATGCGAAAGAAACGCATACCTGTTTAGGCGAAGTGCTGGCTAGCGGAGTAGAACACTTAGAAAAGAAAAGGACAGCCGCACACTCTAGGAGCTCAGATGCAATAATTGAATAACCTAATAACCAACGTTTCAACAGACAAGCTGTCATCATCAGGGTATAATGACAAACACTGTGGGTCACAGAAGGTTCTACATGGAACCCCAAAGGGTTCTCCTATGGGGACAGCCAAAGAACCCTTTTGGAACCCTTTTTGAAAGTGTACAGATGTGAGTGCTACGGGGCGATAGTCATTTACACAGGTTAACTTGGTGTTCTTGGGCACAGGGTCTGCTTGAAACATGTACTGTAGGTAGTACAGACTGGGTCAGGGAACGTTTGAAAATGTCAGTGAAGGCACTTGCCAGCTGGTCAGTGGAAGCTCTGAGTACGTCAGGCCCCGGATGCGGGGCCATGTGAATGTTAACTTGTTTAACCTTTTCACGTGAGTTCCAAATATCTCGGTCCCCCTAGCATGAGTTGTCTTATGTGTGTGATGCCAGAATTAGTTCCAAAATGTAATCGTTACGCAACAGGACAGTTACCTCTTGCTGCCCTCAAATCAAGGCTCACTGCCTGCTAATTATAGGATATGTTTCAAGTTGTACATTTTACATGATTTTCAAAAAGTTTGAAATGATGTGCGTTCTGCCTCCTTATTAATTCATATAGAAGTAGCCCATTTCACCATGACAGACAATTTACATTTGAGGCATGCTATGCTAATCTAAGGCGAGGATTAGCTAGATGAGCCGGATACATTTTTCTATTACATGAGAGCCCAAGCACTCCCCTAAAGTTTTCTCAGGTCATATACAGATATTTGTGCATCTCCAGTCAGAACAGAACCTGCCCAAACTTTTTTCCCCCTGGTGCATTTTCCGGCTGGCGCCCGCATTGCCTATATCGTTGTTTTCCTTACTAATAATTACTATGTGCATTCTTATCAAAGTACATTCCTTATTACCTTATCATAATACAGTTTCTGTGTATTGTGTTATGTAATTTCTAATGTAGCACACCTTATTTATGTATGGAGTATAATGTATTCTGTGTGTATTCCTTTACCGTGCACCCTTGAGGTACTGATTTCATAAACTTTATGGTGTTATAGGAGAATTGTGCTTATGTAAACTCAGAAAAAAAGAAACATCCCTTTTTCAGGACCCTGTCTTTCAAAGATATTTCATAAAAATCCAAATAACTTCACAGATCTTCATTGTAAATGGTTTACACACTCTTTCCCATGCTTTCCCAACAATTAATGAACATGCACCTCTGGAACGGTCATTAAAACATTAACAGCTTACAGATGGTAGGCAATTAAGGTCACAGATATGAAAACTTAGGACACTAAAGAGGCCTTTCTACTGACTCTGAAAAACACCAAAAGAAAGATGCCCAGGGTCCCTGCTCATCTGCGTGAACGTGCCGCAGGCATGCTGCAAGAAGCCATGAGGACTGCAGATATGGCCAGGGTAATAAATTGCAATGTCCGTACTGTGAGACGCCTAAGACAGTGCTACAGGGAGACAGGACGGAGTGCGGATCGTCCTCACCATGTCAGACCACGTGTAACAACACCTGCACAGCATCGGTACATCTGAACATCACACCTGCGGGACAGGTACAGGATGGCAACAACATCTGCCCAAGTTACACCAGGAACGCACAATCCCTCCATCAGTGCTAAGACTGTCTGCAGTAGGCTGAGAGAGGCTGGACTGAGGGCTTGTAGGCCTGTTGTAAGGCAGGTCCTCACCAGACATCACCGGCAACAACATCGCCTATGGGCACAAACCCACCGTCACTGGACCAGACAGGACTGGCAAAAAGTGCTCTTCACAGACGAGTCACAGTTTTGTCTCACCAGGAGTGATGGTCGGATTCGTGTTTATCGTTGAAGGAATGACCGTTTCACCGAGGCCTGTACTCTGGAGAGGGATCGATTTGAAGGTGGAGGGTCCGTCATGGTCTGGGGCGGTGTGTCACAGCATCATCGGACTGAGCTTGTTTTCATTGCAGGCAATCTCAACACTGCACTACAGGGAACACATCTTCCTCCCTCATGTGGTACCCTTCCTGCAGGCTCATCCTGACATGACCCTCCAGCAGGACAATGCCACCAGCCATACTGCTCGTACTGTGCGTGATTTCCTGCAAGATAGGAATGTCAGTTTGAGGACAGCTTTTGTATTCTCGCAACAAGTTGTTTGGAGATGGATGAGGGAGTGGGGAGGTGGGTGAGATATTGTCCATTTAGTTTCATAAAGGAACTGTATTTGATTTGTATATGAACTGTATGTCCAATTACAAAAAATCTTGTTCAGTAATCATTTAGTTTGTTAGCCATTGAGGACAGCAGTACCGATTAGATGGAAAAATATATACCAATTGGTGGTTTTCCTAGCGCATGCCACAAAGCTGTTCATCATGTCCGCCATATCCACTGCCCCCCTTTTGCGATTATAGTCAAGCACACAGTCTGGTTTGATCTTTCTCTCTCCCATCAGGTTCCCTGTGGCTCTCTTCTCCTGTAGGTCCAAGGCATAGCGATTGGTCTCCTCCACTATATCTCCACCACTTCCTCTTTCAGAAATAGCTTGAAGCACTCTGCCTCAGAGGGAGATGGCAAGGGACTTTGCACTCCAGACTGGAACTCGTCAAAGCAAACAGCAGGGCCAAACGGGGTGAAATGGATGGCGGCCTTCCAGCTACCGCAGACCCTTCGTACTTCACCCACTGTTGGTCTGCCTCCATCACCACCAGCATCTTCAGAGGGACCTGGGACTTTGTCGGTTGGAAAGGGTTTCTCAGATTCGGAGTTATCAGTGGCCACAAGGCTGGGGGCAGCTCCTCAGTGTCACTGTCAGAATCTGATTCCTCACTTTCATACTCAGAATCATTGTCAGAATTTACAAATATCTCCAGAATTTCCTAATTTGTGAGTTGTCTCATTTTGAAAGACATTGCTAATGCTACAGCTTAGCCTACTAGCTACATACATAAACAACAACACTAATTGGCTCCAAGTGAGTGTCAGGGGAGATGTGATTGGCTGCCGGTGTGTTGATACTGATGATTTGTCTCCACAGATGGTTTGTTTATATAGCAAGTTAGGAGAACTAACACAGCAGGTTAGGTGAATTAACGTAGGCTTATAATTAGCTACTATTGCCCCTGACACAACGACCAGATAGAGCTGTTGAAGGCCTAGCTACTCCATCTAGCCACAACAGTAGAAACATAAAACAAACTACCTGTGGCGATCAGTATCATTACACCGGCAAGAGCCACTTGTATCCATAAATCACTATCAGAAAATGGTTTGTGTGGTAATCCTTTCTTTATTTGTTGTTTAATTCATATGTTTTCAAGTAATGGTGACAAATCATGCATTCTGATTCTTGCATAGATTTTAATGGACACGTATGATGTGTGTAAAATTATTTTTTGAAGGCTGTACTGAGTATGATGAGCTAATGCTAAGCTATTTGCCGGCTATGTGTGGAGCAATGTTTGTTGACATCATTCAATACATTCTGGTTGTCACGTAAATGTCTGTCAAACCAAAGATATTATAGAAAATGAGGTGAAGGGATGGTTCACTTGTCTTTCGAGTCAACTTCAGGAAGAGAATGATGGTAGATGACACAGCCCCGTTCGCCTTTGAAATGCATACCGCAAACAGACCCAACATCTTGTCATCTCTTCTTATCTTTGGTTGACACAGAAATACAAACATGGCGGTGCACACAAACTCTGCCCACCGTCGGATTACATTAGTATTTTAGAAATTGTTTTACTCAATTACTTCAATCACTGGTGAGCTCACCCGTGATTTGATTAATTGTAAATAGTAACTGCTATTAGCTAATTCATATTATGGTTTCGATCAGCTGAGAGTTAGCTAAATATGACAGTTTGCATTAGCTCCCTCTTTATTCAGTTAGCACTAGGACTAACGTAGCCTACATTTCTCTGATATGGATGAGAATTGTGTTACACTGTTGCTACTTCTGTGCACATTGCATCCAAAAATAAACTGCTCGCATTGAGGACATAGCGTTATTGTAAGGGATCTCGTCCTCCTCTTCTGAGGAGGAGAAGTGAGAAGGATCAGAGGACCAAAACGCAGCGTCGTAAGTGTCCATAATGTTTATTTTAAAACATAAACTGAACACTACGAAATACAAAACAATAAACGTGAAATGAACGAAACAGTCCCGTGTGGCGACAAACACTGACACGGAAGACAAACACCCACAACCCAAAACTGAAACCCAGGCTACCTAAGTATGATTCTCAATCAGGGACAACAATTGACAGCTGCCTCTGATTGAGAACCATACTAGGCCGAACTCAAAAACCAACATTGAAAAACAAACATAGACTGCCCACCCAACTCATGCCCTGACCATACTAAAACAAAGATGAAATAACAGAACTATGGTCAGAACGTGACAGTTATAAAGACTGTGTTTGTGAAAAAAATGTATGTGAAAAAACGGTATGGCCAGCTCAAATGCTAGATGTTCTAATCAAGTGTTCTAATCACACCGGTTTGAGCGTATGCTGCAGGGACCACTGTAGAATGATCACACCTGTGTGTTTGTACGCGTCAAAGGGTTAAAGGTCTTATTCACATTGGCTACGGAGAGCGAGATCACAGTTGTCCGGAACAGCTGGTGCTCTCATGCTTGTTTCAGTGTTGCTTGTCTCAAAGCGAGCATAGAAGGCATTTAGGTCATCTGGTAGGCTTATGTCACTGAGCTGCTCGCAGTTGGGTTTCCCTTTGTAATCCGTGATTGTTTGCAAGTCCTGCCACATCCAACGATTGTCAGAGCTGGCCTAGTAGGATTCAATCTTAGTCCTGTATTGATGCTTTGCCTGTTTGATGGGTCGTCAGAGGTCATAGCAGGATTTCTTATAAGTGTCCGTATTAGTGTCCTGCTTCTTGAAAGCAACAGTTCTAGCCTTTAGCTCAGTAAGGATGTTGCCTGTAATCCATGGCTTCTGGTTGGGCTATGTACTGTATGTACAGTCAATGTGGGGACGTCGTCATCGATCCACTTACTAATGAAGCCGGTGCCTGATGTGGTAAACTCCTCAATGTTATTGGATGAATCCTGGAACATATTCCAGTCTTTGCTAGTGAAACAGTGATGTAGCTTAGCATCTGCTTCATTGGGCCACTTCCGTATTAAGCGTGTCTCTTGTACTTCATGTTTGAGTTTTGGCTTGTAAGCAGGAATAAGGAGGACAGAGTTATGGTCAGATTTGCCAGGGAGGGCGAGGGAAAGCCTTGTATGCATTTCTGTGTGTGGAGTAAAGGTGATCTAGAGTTTTGTCGCCTCTAGTTGCACAGGTGACATTCTGGTAAAAATTAGGTAAAACAGATTCCAGGTTCCCTGCATTAAAATCACCGGCAATGAGTAGCGTTGCCTCTGCATGTGCATTTTCTTGTTTGCTTATGGCCCTACACAGATTAGACATTAGAGATGCATGGTATGCATGTGCAGTCTTTGTGTGCAGTCTTTGTCATGACAACAAATTACACCCAATAAACAATAATATTTTTTTTAATAAACCTTCACATACATTATCTTACTAAAACTGTCAGCTTAATAAGGGTCACTCTTGTTATTGTTTTATTATTCAATTTGTAAGCAGATGGTGTCATTCAGCACCATCTGTTGGCCGCTTAGAGAATAAGAGCGCACAACCTCCAATATCCATCTCCCGCACACATTTAATAATAATTTGGTGGGTGCTTATATTTGTTTTTTGCATATCCCAACTCCCCCTGAGACACCCTTGGAGAGTGGGGCCATGGCCAGGGTCTGCCATTATCTTGGTGACACTGGAGCAATTAGGGTTAAGTGCCTTGCTCAAGGGCACATCAACAGATGTTTCACCTTGTCGGTTCGGAGATTCCAACCAGCAACCTTTTGGTTACTGGCCTAATGCTCTAACGGCTACACTTAGAAAAAAAGGTGCTATCTAGAACCTTAAAGGGTTCTTTGGCTGTCCCCATAGGAAAACCCTTTGAAGAAACTTTTTTGGTTGCAGGTAGAACCCATTTGGTTCCAGGTAGAATCCCTAGAACCCTGGAACCAAAAAGAGTTCTCCTATGTGGACAGCCGAAGAACGCTTTTGGAACCCTTTTTTCTAAGACTGTAGGCTACCTGCCGCCCACATTTAACCTGAACCCTGTATGTGTGTGTCCATTAGTGTATATCTCCTGAGAGTAGAGCATGTTTACTGAGAGCAGATAAGAATCGTTCCCATAACCCACTCCCCAGTGTGGGTGTGTGTGTACTCACCACGTTGTGACAGGGGATAAAGATGTCACTGTAGAGTAGTGCACACTCTCTCTTGGCGTACGGCTGTCTACCCAGGTCTCCTTCACACGCTCTCTTCACCACATAGTCACTCTCACACTGACACACGCACGCATGCACGCAGACACACACGCGCGCACGCACGCAGACACACACACACACACACACACACAGAGTGAGTGGGTGTCTGATTTCTCTTAAATATCACAGGTAGGCCCTAGAGACGCAGGAGACTGGGTTGAAGGGTGGAAGCGGGGGGGGTGGAATAAGGGTAGGGGCGGGGAAATAGACCTCTTTCACTTTCCCAACTAAAGACCAAGAACATGAAATGGAAATGTTCCCCCTTTTAGCCAGCTGGTATTCATTACTCTAGGCATCATTTTTATCATTAGAAGGAAATCAAAAAATCGCTGTGAATCTGTTTAGTTCAGTTGTTATTGTTCCAAGTGGGAGTTAGAGCAGATGGTTCGGAGTTTAAAATTCCACTTTGCGTGTGTGCGTGTACCTGTCCCAGAGCCCAGCTGTCTCCAAAGCCCTGAGCATTGCTGACCTCCATGTGACTGGACGTGGTCATGTCATTCACCGTCACACTGTCAAAGTTCCCACACAGACCACTCAGGAGACCCTAGAGACAGACAGGGGGAGAAAGAGGGAGATGCGAGAAAGAAAAAGACGGAATAGGGGTGGGGGTGGGTGGGTGTGTGTGTGAGTGTTCCAACTCAGTTCTGGTGAGAGAGAGAGAGAGAGAGAGAGTGGGCGGTAAAAGTATCCTGACCTTCCACTGTGGTCCAGCTCTGATGTGCACGGTTGTCTTGCGGTCCCAGAGAACGGTCAGGTCCTGTTTGGGGAAGTGGATGGCTGTGTAGTAGCCTGCTGACCACAGCTCAAACTCTGACCCCTTACCTACCACACTGGAGGGGCTCTGGATGAAGAGAAGAGATCACACACACACACACACACACACACACACACACACACACACACACACACACACACACACACACACACACACACACACACACACACACACACACACACACACACACACACACACATACACCGGACCAGACCTTGGTTAGAACACATCAGGAGTGTCACACATACCAAACACATAAACTCAAATAATATGTTTGTTATAGCGGCTATCAGATCAGTAAGAGTTTCTAGCTAGTCCTAAATGAGGGTTAGTGCTGCCCACCAGGGAGCGCTCATGGACTTTCAGGTTTTAGAGTAAGAAGGGAAAGGTTGGTGTGTGTGTATGTGTGTGATGCGCACAGGCTGGCCTGAGTTGTCGTTGAAGTAAATCTTGGTGAATCCAACATGGATGACCAGCATCTTCATACAGACGATCCCACTCTGATAACAATCCTTATTCTGGGCCACGATGGACACCTCACCATCTATACTCTGGAGAGAGAGAGAGAGAGAGAGAGAGATAGGAGAGAGAGCGAGCAAGAGAGAGAGCAGTCCTTATCCCGGGCTACTATGGACTGCACTTCATCTATACTCTGGGGAAAGAGTACTGTGTGTGGTGTGCAGGTCTGTCCCCAGGGCTGATAGAGTGCATTCCTGGCGCTCACTGTTCCTCCTCTGGGGGACTCTGACATTTACAGTAGCAACATCACATTCAGGGTAGGGAACGTACTAAACGATGCAGATAGCAAAGTCATGAAAAGAGCTGACATACACTATATAATTACAAAAGTATGTGGACACCCCTTCAAATTAGTGGATTCGGCTATTTAAGCCATACCCATTGCTGACAGGTGTATAAAATCGAGCACACCGCCATGCAGTCTCCATAGACAAGCATTGGCAGTAGAATGGCATGTACTGAAGAGCTCAGTGACTTTCAACATGGCACCATCATAGAGCTGCCCCGGTCAAGTACTGTTATTGTGAAGTGGAAACGTCTCGGAACAAGAACGACTCAGCCGCGAAGTGGTAAGCCACACAAGCTCACAGAACGGGATGACCGAGTACTGAAGTGCGTAACGCGTAAAAATCGTCGGTCCTCAGTTGCAACACTGACTACTGAGTTCCAAACTGCCTCTGGAAGCAACATCAGCACACAAACCTACGATCACCATGTGCAATGCCAAGCATCGGCTGGAGTGGTGTAAAGCTCGCCGTCATTGGACTCTGGAGCAGTTGAAACAAGTTATCTGAATCACGCTTCACCATCTGGCAGTCTGACTAAAGAATCTGGGTTTGGCAGATGCCAGGAGAACGCTACCTGCGTTCATGGATAGGCCCCTTAACTCTAGTGAAGGGAAATCTTAATGCTACAGGATACAATGACATTCTAGACAATTCTGTGCTTCCATCTTTGTGGCAAAGGCCCTTTCCTGTTTCAGCATGATAATGCCCCCGTGCACAAAGCGAGGTCCATACAGAAATGTTTTGTCGAGATCGGTGTGGAAGTACTTCAACCCCAACAAATACCTTTGGGATGAATTGGAACGCCGACTGCGAGCCAGGCCTAATCGCCCAACATCAGTGTCCAACCTCACTAATGCTCTTGTGGCTGAATGGAAGCAAGCCTCCGCAGCAATGTTCTATCATCTAGTGGAAAGCTTTCCCAGAAGAGTGGAGGCTGTTGTAGCAGAAAAAGGGGGACCAACTCCATATTAATGCCCATGATTTTGGAATGAGATGTTCGACAAGCTTTTGGCCATGTAGTGTATCTTAGTGTACCTGTCAGTTAAAAGGCATATCTGTTTCCGGAAGGATCGGGTGACTTAATGCTTACCCCAGCTCATAACCCTGAGTAAAATAATAGACAACAGAACAGGGAAATGTGATGTGATCAGCATTAGATGGAACACCTAATATGGCTGCCAGTCCAGCCACCACAGAACCTTGATTAGAACTGGAATGTCCCAACGTCCTGCTCATTCTAATTGTATATCCCTGGGAGTCTGCCGCGAACAGGCCTCTCTTTGTGTTACTCAGGTGTGTGTGTGTGTGTGTGTGTGTTGCTACAGCTTTGCTTACCTCAGTCGCTCTAATTAAAAATCGTTCCCAGATTAAAGAAACTCCTTGGATCCCCTTTCCCTGATCCCAATCTGCCTACACACACACACACACACACACGCACACGCACACACAAAAATGGCCGAGGAGCACAGCGGCTCTCTTCAAACATTGCACAGTCGCTAACCCAGTGACTTTCTGACAGCCCAAGCCCCTAGATAATTCCCATTATTACTACTCAGTCCCGTGTACGGTCTGTTAGAAATTCTCTCAGTTCTAGGGCTGCTAAATCAGTAATCTTGTTGAGCTATTTCCCCCCATTAGTACTGTTAGCTCTGCTAGTCTCCAACTGTACACTCTCCAGCAGACTTTGAAACGAGGCTTTGGCTAATGCAAATGAATGTACAAATGAAGTATTATCTCCAAGATGGACATGTTGGACATTTGGGTCCGGGATACAAATCCCAACATTTTAGTGTGCTCTGAAACATGGTTAAAAAGCTCTGTTGATGATAATTCCATTGCACTTCATGATTTAAAAAGTTTACAGATGTGATAGGACAAGAAGGGTGGTGGTGTAGCAATTTATGTGAAAAACAACTTTAAGGTGACCTACTAGTTGAGCTACTAGTTATAAATGTTATTTCTTAGAATATTAATTTCTATGTTTCTGGGATCTATCGACCTCCCTACACCACAGCGGCAGCAACTAGCTCCATGAATAGCCTCTGAAATAGTGATATCGGGGGGTCTGAATCTCGATTAGCTTACTCCCTCGTCTGATTGTCTTAAATCAGCATGTACTGATCCGAACTTAGTCCAACTGATTTCAGAGCCCATTTGTTTGAATGTAGAGAATCCTGCTAAATCAACTCTGATTGATTTTATACTTACAAATAACCCTCCTAAATACTTAACTAGTGGTGTCTTTACTATGGGACCTCAGTGACCACTGTCCCAAAGTCCGTGTCAGAAACACAAAGTTGCCTAAAACTCAACCACGCCTTACTGCTAAGAGAAACTTTAAACACTTCCATGAGTAGGGTTCTGACATGACCTTAACCATTGAGTCTTACTTAGTGTTAATGACACTCCGGAAGCAGAACTTGACATTGAACAATTCTTTAGTATGTTTATCTCTTCATCTGATAAACATGCTCCTATGAAGAGATTAAGAATGAAAGATAGAGCCAATCCATGGTTCACGCCTGAACTTGATGAGTTAATTCAGCTAAGGAACAAAGCTTGGTCTGAAGCCAGACACAATGGTAGCTCTGCTGACTGGCTCACCTTCAGATAACTTAGAAATATATTTACTGCTTCCGTAAAAAGGGCTAAATCTAAATATTTCATTAATTCCATATCTAACCCTCGTGGCAATCCAGCTAAGTTTTGGAAGGCTATTAAATCAATAAAAATAAGCAGCCACACCTTTCATCCCAATGAGGTTCTATTGAACTCCCAATACTATAGCAGACAAAACTGAAATAACTGATGAGTTAACCAACATTTTATTGCAGCAGGACATTTTTTTGAAAGGGGAAATAGCAGCAATAAGGACAACTCTGAAAATACTGTTCATGAACATAATACAAGCTAATCTCTGATGCAACCCTGTTTAATCAGACTTGCCTGCTACTGTAAATGGTGACCCACTGTTCTCTCTTCGGCAAGTCACTAGTAGGGATGTTCTGGACACTCTCTTAGCTATTGATGTTAAAAAATACACTGGGGCAGACATGCTTGACCCATGTCTTCAACAGTTTACTGCACCTCTGATTATGGAGCTCTTGACATATATTTTTTATCTATCCATTCTCTTGGTTACTATTACTAAGGCGTGGAAGGCAGCCCTTGTTCTCCAACTTCATAAAGGTGGTGATCACTGCAATCTTAATAATTATTTCCCAATTTCAAAGCTTTCATGTCTAGTGAAAATATTTGAACTCTTGGTAAGCTGCAGTCCATTTCAAATGGAACATTTATCCTGAATACTCATCAGTCAGGCTTTAGGCCAGGACACAGCACCATCTTGGCTGCTTCTCTAGTTATACATGACATAGTTAATGCACAGGGTAGGAAACAGCACTGCGCTGCCCTAACTGGGGCTTACATCTCTATGTGGATGACACATATATTTATTCCCGTGCCCCCTCAGTGCCCCCTCAGCAAGCCATTCACCACCTTCTGCTTGGCTTTAATTCAATTCAAGAATCGCTCACCGATCTTAAATTAGTGTTAAATGTTGATAAAACCAAGTTTATGTCTCCAGCTCTTGTCAAATTGATCCTAAAGACCTGTATCTGTACCTTGACAGGAGCCCAAAATGAGCTAGACCTGCATTATAAGTATGTAGGTATTTGGATAAGTTGTACATTAAAACACACATTGATAAGCTGACAAAAAGTTGTGAGTAAAGATTGGTTTCATGTAAATAAATAAATCTTGTCTCACTTTTGAAAATATGAGGAAAATTGATCAAGCAACACTGTGTTAAAAGCTCTAGATTCAGTCTATCACTCAGCTTTACATTTCACCACTGGTGATAATTTCTGTACGCATCATTGTTTCTTATAGTTCTGTTGGCTGGGAGGCTCTGACTACCAGAAGGGCCCAACATTAGCTATTATTCATGTACACTGCTCAAAACAATAAAGGGAACACTTAAACAACACAATGTAACTCCAAGTCAATCACACTTCTGTGAAATCAAACTGTCCACTTAGGAAGCAACACTTATTGACAATAAATTTCACATGCTGTTGTGCAAATGGAATAGACAACAGGTGGAAATTATAGGCAATTAGCAAGACACCCCCAATAAAGGAGTGGTTCTGCAGGTGGTGACCACAGACCACTTCTCAGTTCCTATGCTTCCTGGCTGATGTTTTGGTCACTTTTGAATGCTGGCGGTGCTTTCACTCTAGTGGTAGCATGAGACAGAGTCTACAACCCACACAAGTGGCTCAGGTAGTGCAGCTCATCCAGGATGGCACATCAATGCAAGCTGTGGCAAGAAGGTTTGCTGTGTATGTCAGTGTAGTGTCCAGAGCATGGAGGCGCTACCAGGAGACAGGCCAGTACGTCAGGAGACGTGGAGGAGGCCGTAGGAGGGTAAAAACCCAGCAGCAGGACCGCTACCTCCGCCTTTGTGCAAGGAGGAGCACTGCCAGAGCCCTGCAAAATGACCTCCAGCAGGCCACAAATGTGCATGTGTCTGCTCAAACGGTCAGAAACAGACTCCATGAGGGTGGTATGAGGGCCCGACATCCACAGGTGGGGGTTGTGCTTACAGCCCAACACCGTGCAGGACGTTTGGCATTTGCCAGAGAACACCAAGACTGTGCTCTTCACAGATGAAAGCAGGTTCACACTGACCACATGTGACAGACGTGACAGAGTCTGGAGACGCCGTGGAGAACGTTCTGCTGCCTGCAACATCCTCCAGCATGACCGGTTTGGCGGTGGGTCAGTCATGGTGTGGGTTGGCATTTCTTTGGGGGGCCGCACAGCCCTCCATGTGCTCGCCAGAGGTAGCCTGACTGTCATTAGGTACCGAGATGAGATCCTCAGACCCCTTGTGAGACCATATGCTGGTGCGGTTGGCCCTGGGTTCCTCCTAATGCAAGACAATGCTAGACCTCATGTGGCTGGAGTGTGTCAGCAGTTCCTGCAAGAGGAAGGCATTGATGCTATGGACTGGCCCGCCCGTTCCCCAGACCTGAATCCAATTGAGCACATCTGGGACATCATGTCTCGCTCCATCCACCAACGCCACGTTGCACCATAGACTGTCATCAGGAGCATGCCCAGGCATTGTAGGGAGGTCATACAGGCATGTGGAGGCCACACACACTACTGAGCCTCATTTTGACTTGTTTTAAGGACATTACATCAAAGTTGGATCAGCCTGTAGTGTGGTTTTCCACTTTAATTTTGAGTGTGACTCCAAATCCCGACCTCCATGGGTTGATAAATTTGATTTCCATTGATAATTTTTGTGTGATTTTGTTGTCAGCACATTCAACTATGTAAAGAAAAAAGTATTTAATAAGAATATTTCATTCATTCAGATCTAGGATGTGTTATTTTAGTGTTCCCTTTATTGTTTTGAGCAGTGTATGCTCCCATACTATTTCACCTCACTTCTAAATTGGAAATCTAGTAACAAATAGACTCAGTTTCTAGACTGGTTGGTACAAGAGGTTCTACGGGTCTCCTCTGAGTTAGGGAAGACTGCTTTCAGTTACTATGCCCCGCCGTCCTGGAATGACCTACAGGTCACTCTAAAACTTTATTCTTTGGTCCCAAAAGGTGAATTTAGGGAAGAAAAAAAAATAGATTATGAAAAGTGGACTTGTTTTGATTGATTGTATGTATTTGTTTCTACTTACTGCCCCTTTGAATGTAACGTAATTTATTTGAAATTATGTAACTGTAATTGTTTTGTTATCATGCTCACATTGCTTTAACTGCTGTTCTCAGCGCACCATTGGAAATGAAACTCTGGGCTCAGTGGGTTTCCCTGGTTCAATAAAGGTTCATAAAAAAAAACACACACACACACACCTTGAGTAAGTAGACCTGACAGTCCGAGTGATAGTCATACTCCAGGCCGTCGAAGGTGTGGTAGTGTCTGTCGCTGTAGACCGTACATACTGCCGGACACGGAGAGTAATTACAGTTAAAATACCCCCGGTGACACACACTGGAGAGAGACAGAGACAGGGAGAGATAGATAGATAGACAGAGGGGGAGAAAAACATACAGACAAAAATAAAGACAAAGAGAAGACAGTAAATGAAACACAATTGAGCATTTGAACAATATTTAGGATACTAGTGCTCTATTTTTTTCATGTTAACAGCATTTAACAATCCTTAATGGAAACACACCAAAAAACAATATTTTGGTATTTGTTTCATTAGTCCATTGTTGATATAGTCCCTAAATGTTTTGTGTGTCAGCAATCAGGTTTTCAAGATATATAACTTTCAAAATACAGAAATACAGCCGGCATCAAATTAAATCAGATTGTATTGGTCCCATACACCGAATACAACATGTGAAGATTTTACAGTGAAATGCTTACTTACGAGCCCATTCCCAACAATACAGAGTTAAAAAGTATGACAAATATTTTCTAAATAAAAAAAGGAAATAGTAACACAATAAAATAACAATAACGAGGCTATATAATGTACAAGGAGTGCCGGTACTGAATCAATGTGCATCATACCAGCTGTATTTCTGTATTATGAAAGTTATATCTTGAAAACGTTATTTCTGACATGCAAAACATTTTGGGACTTCATCAATAATGGACTAATGAAACAAATACCAAAATGTTGTTTTTGGGTTGAGTTTTCCTTTAAGGGATGGGAGGGTCTTACCATCTGTAACAGGGGGTGTCGACGGTCTCTCCTGGCAGATACTCCAGGCCCAGCCAGGCACAGGGACAGTTCTCTGGGTAGTAACACTCCCCACGGTGCAGAACCAGCCTACATACACATATACACACAGTCGGGTAGAACCATTACAACAATCAGGGCTCAAGCATGTGTGTGCTAATAAAGTACTTTTTTCTGTGTTAAAAATCTAAGCCTGGGGGGGTAATATTAAGCTAACATACAGAATTGTTTTAAGATGGTCATACCATGGATTATTTAGCTATTTGATTTGGAATTTTAGGACCCCTGCAAGTATAAAAAATTATCTAAAAACATTATTTGATAAAATATTGAATTTGGCCTTTACTGCCATAGCTCATAGAAAATGCATTGAATAACACATTCCTTGCGGAACAAAACTACTTCCATACTACTTCCAAAACTACTTTTTCAACCGGTACTGGGTTACCTTTGGACGAGTCCTGTGACACTTGTGGGGGTCATAGAACGAGTCTCCCCTCCCCTGGTATTAGTTTGTACCCTAAACGGTTTGGATGTTACAAAACGGACAACACCATCATCTTAGTGAGCCTTATCTTTCCATAGTTTGTAGGCCAAACCATTCGGACGCTACAGATGTTTTTCATGAGAAGACCGATTTTCAGGATGTCTCCAAGTCTGACAAACAGCGCTGTAGCTCTGCCACTTTCCACAGCAGATGTGGAAGGCCGACATTGGAGGATGTGTTGGATTGTGTTGCCCATACGAAAAAACTGATATTTCTAACTTAAACAGATGGATTTTGATGGGGATTTTTTTAATCGTGTTAATTAGTTTGACGCAAGGGTGTGCCAATCGACTCCAGTTTTTTTTTTAAATAGTTAAACTAACACACAGACACACACCCTACCCAGGTGGGCAGACACAGCCAGGTATGCAGGGTGTGGTGGGAGGACAGGTGAGGTTCAACATCAGGTTCCGACAGGTGAGCTCACAGGCCACACCTCCTCGCCAAGCCACCACCCCCTGGACCCCCTGGGGCTCAGAACAGCTGTGGAACACCTTTCCCTCCGGACACTGGCCTCGCTCTGGCTCTAAAACACAAAGACAGAAGTCATTCAGAAACAGAGATTTGTTGATGGTTAGATGGATGGATGGATGGATTGATGGATGAAAAACTTTATTTAACTAGGCAAGTTAGTTAAGAACAAATTATGGCCTAGGAACAGTGGGTCAACTGCCTTGTTCATGGGCAGAGTGACAGATTTTTAACTTGTCAGCTCGGGGATTTGATCTAGCAACATTTCAGTTACTGGCCCACTGCTCTAACCACTAGGCTACCTGACACCCTGAATAAGAGAGGGATGGTGAGTTTACCTCTTTCTTCTGGTACACACTCCATCCTTCCATTCCTGCAAAGGCTGTTGATGGGAGACAGAGCGGGAGAAGAGAATAAACATTTCAATTAGGGAGATTGTTTGAAGGGCGTTATGTCTGTGAAGTGAACTCTCTATAACCTCTCTATGAACTCTCTATGTACCATGGCTAGTGTGTGTGTGGCTGCTTACCAAGGGCCGGCGGCGCTGAAGGACACCTCCCCTGGCTGGGACACTCCGCCAATAGAGTAACAATGACACTGAGACCTGAGAGAGAAAAGAGGAGAGGATGATGTGAGGGTCAAGTCCTATGTGTTTGATGATGATGATGATGATAATGTGCTTTTGATCAAGATTATGGTGCATACTTGCCTGACTACTCAGAATTCTTCCGCTGCTCTATGTTTGCGACATATTTCAGTCTGAGACTGCCATCACTGAAATCGTTTGTGGAGATGTCGAAATTTGGGTTGTTGTACAAAACAAAGTCAACAGCGATTTAATCATTTCTAAGCAATCGGGTATCAAAGCCTATGATGAACTTTCTAAATGCTGCTTTACAAACGTGGGTTCTGGCTCTGGCCCCACCCATCAGTTTCTGGGACCAATCAGAACAGTTAGAATGGGTTTGCGTTCCAGAAATCGTCATGGAGATACTAAGATCCAGACTCATTGTGGACAAGAAACTAACGTCCATGGACGTGTCGTAGCGTTTTACCGAAGCAAGGGGTTTGGGTTTCAGGCAAGATGCATGTTAGATGATAATGTGTAAGGGGGCGGAGTCTTACGGCTGAACACAGCGTTGTCGTACGTCATCGTAGTAACTGCCCTCTGAGCAGCCACACCCCTCAGCACAGTCATCATGGTTACAGGTCTCTCCACTGGAGAGGGAGCGGCACGAGCGGCCACAGGACGACACACAGGAATGGAACAGCATCCCACCCATACACACCACCCCTACACACACACACACCTGAATTAAACACCTCCGTCACACCACCTACACTGTAACAAATTGCTGTAACTTTACAGCCAAAAATATACAGTTAGCTACTGTAATTCTATATTACAGTGCAGTACTGTAAAGAGCAATGCATTATGGGGGCTCAATGTCATTCCGCTACACTGCTGTAAAATTGTGCTGTATATTTTGCTGTATATTTACAGTAGCACACTGTGAATTATGGTGCATTGTGGGAAAATGTTGTGGACGGAGAAAGAATGTCTGGCTCATTAACATATTTGGAGGTGTGCCTTGTAAGAAGCTATATTTGTTGCACTCGTAATGGAGAAAGCTGTACAACACAGAACACAGAACCATACCGTATTTTTGTGCCGCCAAAAACCTTTTGAACAGTAGTGGATGCATGGTATTGTTGTTTCTGGCTCATTAAAATATTTTGAGGCATGCCTTTGTAAGAGGCTATATTTGTTGCACCTGTCAGTGCTGTACCAATTTAACTGAAATGTGGCAGTAGTTTCCTAACAACGATAGACAGCTGTCCCTGATTGAGAACCATACCCGGCCAAAATATAGAAACAGAAAACATAGAATGCCCACCCCACATCACACCCTGACCTAACCAAATAGAAAAATAAAACGGCTCTCTAAGGTCAGGGCATGACAGTCATTGCCAGTTTAGACGCCTTTGTTAAGGGCATTACAAGTGAAAGTGATATAAAACACCAAATATTCATTGGTATGCTGCTGTAAAATATAATTACATATTCAATTTTATTACAATACAATTTAACAATAAAGTATTTTATTGCAGTTTTGTTGTATATGTAGTGCAAAATTCTGGAAATTATGTTGCATTATGGGAGGGGGAAAAGTTGCTGGATTATTAACATATTTTGAAGCGTGCCTTGTAAATGAGTGAGAATGCTGTACCAATTGAACTGATACAATACATGGTAGTAGTGCTCTAACAATTTCATGTGGATATGGAACAGATCAGAGTGGCAGGAAGTCTTAAACCTTAAAAGGTTAAGTGTTTTGCCAAGTCCTTTTGGTCTGTTTTGCCCTGTAATCACGGCCAGTTTGGAAGTCTTTGTTTAGGCCTCTAGAATAATGATGAGTGAAAAAGTTACAGACGCACAAATATCCTACCCCCAAGACATGTTAACCTCTCACCATTACAATTACATTAACAGGGGAGGTTAGCATTTGGGGGGGTATGATATTTATGCCTCTGTAACTTTCTCACACATCATTATTCAGGATTCCTTCACATTAATGTAGAAGTGTTAAGAAACATTCTGTTCTTATTTACAATAAAAGTGACGTCAAAATGACACAATACATTATTTGCCATTCATTTCTATTAGGCACAAAATAATCTGAAACACAACCAAAACAAACAGCAAATGCATCCAACAAATTTGTAGTCACAAGCTTGATGTAGTCATTGTATGCTATGAATATGGGTTCAAATACTTAACTTTTTCGTAATTTAATACACATATAAAGTGAAATTGTCCCAATACCTTTGGTCCCCTAGAATGGGGGGACTATGTACAGAAAGTGCTGTAATTTCTAAACGCTTCACCCGATATGAATGGAAATACCCCAAAAACAAAGCTGACAGTCGGCACTTTAACCTCATAGTCATTGTATCATTTCAAATCCAAGGTGCTGAAGTACAGAGCCAAAACAACAACAAAATTGTCACTGTCCCAATACTTTCAGAGCTCATTGTATACCAAATACTACGTAACAGAAATGCTGCCCATTGTTGGGACTAGCTGCCTGCACTGTAAATCTGCTACAGTTTACTAACCACTGTGCTTCAAGTAATGCACTGTACATTCTAGAAATACAGCATGTTGCTGTAGTCAGGTGTTACAGTAATAGGCTGTAAATGGGGTGGCAGGGTAGCCTAGTGGTTAGAGCGTTGGACTAGTAACCGGAAGGTTTGCTAGTTCAAATCCCCGAGCTGACAAGGTACAAATCTGTCGTTCTGCCCCTGAACAGGCAGTTAACCCACTGTCCCTAGGGCGTCATTGAAAATTAGAATTTGTTCTTAACTGACTTGCCTAGTTAAATAAAGGTAAAAATGTATGTTTCAGTAAAGGTCCTGTAATTTACTGATGTCTGTGCTGCAAGTATTTTACTGTAAATGTAACCTACTTTTTACAGTGTAGACACACCACCGCTACACACAGACATATCATTCTCCAGCTCTCCACTGCCCAGACTCACCACACTCTGAGACGTGGGCCCTGTAGTTGACTGCAACATGGTGTTTGGAGCAGAGGTAAGTGTAGTGGGCCAGGGCCGTACACAGACAGGTGTTTCCACAGCGACATGCCTGGTAGCGACACTGTTGCTGGTACACACTGGGACTGACGTAACCATGGCAGGGAGAAAACACACTCCCCAACAAAACCTCACACAGAGAGGCATAGAACACTGTAACACACACACACACACACTTCTCAGCTTTTTAGAGGATATGGCTGCAGCAAAACATGAAGATATATCAAGCAGTCAATGGAGGTCAGGGTTAGAGTTTTGGGGTTAGGGGTGAGAGGTTACCGTTGTGCTGGTTCATCTCACAGGGGTCGATGATTGGCTGGTTGATGGGGGCGGAGCAAGCAGATGAGACCCTCCAGGAGTTAGCATGGAGCTGGGGAGTCCCCTCTATCATCCCTGCTGGGGAACTATACACACACAGGCCAAAATGTCATGAATATACTTACTGTAATACTCTTTTACTCAACTGCCTCAGATATAAATGCCCTAAACCTTTTCTCCAAAGAACATTTAGGGGTCAATATGAGAGGAAGTAGTTTCCTTACAGGAAGTCGTCACGAAGATTTCCGTTAAAGGTTCCACAAAGGCCTAGCGTGTTCCCACGCCATTGGCTGTCCAGTTGTAGGTAGACGCGCCCACCACGGCCGTCATACAACAGACGCAGTCCAAGCAAGGTCCTCAGCTGGACGAACACCGACGTTAGCCTCTGCACCTCCACTACATCTACTCACATAAACACATATTAAATCTGACGTTAAATAAGGTGTATCACAAGGCTGTGTTGGGACCATTACTGTTCTCTCTATACCTGATGTTATCCGTATCATACTGCATATTATACGAAGTAATGATAGGAGTATCAATTCTAAGTTGATTGTATCGTACCATTGGTGTAGGGCAAGGTGGGAGCGGGGTTGACCCCTATAAGCACCTCCCCCTCTCGGGTCAGAGTCACCTGGTGACTAACATTTTCATCCAGTACCACTGTCACCGACTGGATACACGCCTGCTGCTGGGCCTGTACACACACACACACACACACACACACACACACACACACACACACACACACACACACACACACACACACACACACACACAATTGTTTCAGATTGTGTGCGTGTTACCTATGTGAAGGTGGTATACTGCAATATGTGTTTGTGTGTGTTACCTCTGTGCAGGTGGTGTACTGAACGGTAACAGTGAATCTGTTGCCAATCCGGCTCTTAACCAAGACGTACTGACACGCCCCCGGCTGCAGGAACATCCTCCCATCGAACGACGTCACAAACACATCACCGACTACTGAACACTCCGCTGAGAGAGAGAGATAGAGAGAGAAAGAAGAAGGTAGGCAGGCAGTCCGGCAGGCATTGAAAGGTGTGACATTGGATCATTCAGCATATGAGTTTCTGATCATATGACTTGAGAGGTTATCTCACCTGTACAGTTGTTCTCTGTGCAGTTCCACACTCCCCCCATACACACACTGTAAATACACCACAGATTAGCAACTCACAAACACACACACACACACGAACACACACACAAGTCACACACACACACTCACCAGACGCTGCAGCCCTGCTCCAGTGTGTATCCCTGTGTGTATGAGGTGCCGTGATAGACACAAGGACACTGAGACACTGCTATACACGTCCCATTCTGTAGAATCAACCCTAAAATAGTCGGACACAGAGGGTGAGATGGAGTGTGTGTGTGCGTGTGTGCATTCCACGTGTGTGTATAAATGTGTTTGTGTGTACCATCAGGGCAGTAGCATCCGTCCAGACAGTGCAAGTTGGTTCCCAGACATTCCTTGTCAAAGGTACAGGTGGGAGGGCAGCAGCTAATACAGTCTCTATGGACAAAACTCTCCTCACAACCATCATCTACGGAACAGTCAAATTAAGAACTTACTGCAGTAATAAGTTAGCTAACTGTCAATTAAAGGTTGGGGTTAATGTTATGCTCCAGAACTTTTAGAACATTTCAGCCAAAACGGGTCCCCGTTTACATCATCCAGTTGTGTACTCCCTCATCCATTTCGTATGATATGTTTCGTCATGCAAAAGATTATTCTCGTAATTTTTAGGGCATTTTTGTATGATATGCAACGAATCCAATTCGTACAATATGCTGAATATGCGAATCATCAACCAATTAGTAGGCCATTAGTAGGCGATTAGTAGGCACTTATAATAGTTTAAAATCACATGATGCACACTGATGATGTCATTGGAAACACTTATCTTCATATATATTTTTTTCCACAAAACATACAGAAAGTAGACAGCGTTGTACCAGATCTTCAGTTTCTCGGCAATTTCTCACATGGAATAGCCTTCATTTCTCAGAACAATAATAGACTGACGAGTTTCAGAAGAAAGTATTTTCTTCTAGCATTTTGAGCCTGTAATCGAACCCACAAATGCTGATGGTCCAGATACTCAACTAGTCTAAAGAAGGCCAGTTTTATTGCTTCTTTAATCAGAACAACAGTTTTTAGCTGTGCTAACATAATTGCAAAAGGGTTTTCTAGGGATCAATTAGCCTTTTAAAATGATAAACTTGGATTAGCTAACACAACATGCCATTGGAACACAGGAGTGATGGTTGCTGATAATGGGCCTCTGTACGCCTATGTAGATATTCCATAAAAAACAGCCGTTTCCAGCTACAATAGTCATTTACAACATTAACAATGTCTACACTGTATTTCTGGTCAATTTCATGCTGTTTTAATAGACAAAATGTGCTTTTCTTTCAAAACAAGGACATTTCTAAGTGACACCAAACTTTTGAACGGCAGTGTAGAAACGTGCCATTTTCACATATGTTGATGTTGGGGTGGTGCTGGAGAAGAAGAATATGAACTAGAACATTTTTTAAATTTCCCATTAAGATCCTGGACTGCATGTTTAAGTTAGGTTAGTATAATGTTACTGACTGCAGGAAGGGAAGCTGTCTCGCCACTCTCGTACAGGGTATCCTACATGGCTGCAGGCTCGTGTGTACTCCACCAACGCACGACAAAACGTCTCCTCATCATCAGACCTGGATCACAGAAGACAACAGTCAGAAATACTCAAACAACAGTCAGACAACACTCAGACAAAACTCAGACAACACACACACAACATTCAGAAAATAGTGAGACAACACTTAAGACAATAGTCAGCCAGAAGACAGACAGGCAACTCACTCACGCACGCACACACACTGGGGTGTGACTTACACACAGAGGTCAGCGACACAGCTGGCCACGTAGGGGTTTGGATCAATGTTATCATGACAGGACAGGAAGGGGAAGAACAGGAGAGCACTGCACTTCTCTATGGCATCCTACACACACACATACACAAACATCAACATAATACAACAAAACACAGAATATCATTGTACAGTCTTATGGCACACTGACAACCTAGGTTCAAGTAATATGTTCCAAACAGACAGACAGACACAGACAGACAACTCTTACGTCCATATCAGACTCAGAGTGGCAGGGTCCAGTGAAGTCTATGTCCACCAGAGGACAACCTCTCTCATGGGGCAGATCTACTGACCAGCTGTTAGCAAACACTGCTGGCTCCTCTGTCTGCACACCTACACACACACACACACGAAACACGCACACACACAGTTAGGGGTCCTTCCTCTAGATGCCTGAAAATAATCCAATATAATAACTGTATAATGACTGTATATTAAAATAACTTCTCTCCTCTGCTCTACTTTCCTCTCTTCTCCTCTCCTCTGCTTTCCGCTCGTCTCCCTTCCTCCCTCTCTTCTCCTCTCTGCACTCCTGTCCCCTTTGTACTCTTTTCCCTCTCTCCTCTCTTCTCCTCTTCGTTTCCCACTCTCCTCTGCTGTCTAGGTCATGTTACAGGACTACGGCCTCCACCTCAGTAATAATAACTATAATGGTTCCCTGTGGTGCTGAGAGGAGAAAGGTTGTGATGGAAGGATGATTGGGTGCTGAGACAGAGGATAAGAGATGGGTGGAGGAAGGAGGATAAGAGGCTGGTCGGACCCACCTGTCCAGTCTTACAGTAGGCTTTGATGAGGTGTGAGTGAGTGAGTGTGTGTGTCTCACCGCGGGCAGTGGTGAGGTCATCGTTGGGCAGGTTGTTATAGTTCCCACAGAGGCCACAGGGGGTGCCGTGGTGCTGTTCAGACATCTTCAGATATACTCCGCTCTCTCCGTCCCACGCCAGAGAGAAGCCAAACACACTCTTCACCAGAAGGTAGTCAGCCAGACGCTCCATAAACACACCTCCTATTGTTTGGGGCAGGCTCAGCCTATGCACATATGCAGGGATAGGCAAACATTTCAAAATACAATTACAAAATACCATAAAGATCAATGTATCAAAATAAACAACAAAATACATGTGTTTTGTAATGTTTTTTTATTTTTTTATTTTTTTAATGAATTTTTATTTTAAATGTACACATTTGCATTTAGCCGGCCGAACAGGAACACCATATGTGTACTGGCTATGACTGTGTTATGTTCTTGCTTAACTACCTTAGTTGAGCAAGTCACTCTGGATACGTGTCTGCTCAATGACCAGTATGTAAATTTATATGTGAAAATGAACATACCAAAAAGAACTGCAAAGCACACTGTGTATTGTTTCGGCCGGAGCTCATTAGAATAATACTCAATTGCAATTGTTCATTTTTACATATACAGTTATATTTAGTTGATTTAGCACACGCTTTTATCACACCATAGTGCTATCAGACTTCTGATACCAGTGCAGGGTGAAAGGGTGGACACAAAATATGAACTTCTATTTAAAAAATGGTATAGAATTATTTTGTATTTTGAAAATACAAATTGCACTGGAGTGTAATTCAAATGACAAAATACTCAGAAGTAATTCAAATACATATTTCAAAAACTGCCCATCTCTGCACACACACACACAGGCACACACACACACACACACACACACACACACACACACACACACACACACACACATACACACACACACATTACATCAGAAAACATACACATTCCTCCATATCCCACCCACCTGCGGCCCCCCTGGTGGACTTGGTATCCAGAGATGTGGATCTCCTCCTCGTTGGGGAAGAAGAGACTGAGAGCCCTGGGACAGGAGTACACACTGCCCTCACACACACGGCTGTTATGGACCCACACTGTGTACTGTGGTGTGGCTGAGCGGCAGTCCTGGGCCAGTATGTAGGAGCAGGTTCCAGGGTAGTAGAAGTAGCTGCCATCGAATGTCTCATAGTGGTGCTGACCCCAAGACCTGCAGATCCCATCTCTGTCTTGGCCCTGGTTAGGAACTACATGCACACACAAACTCTGAGTTGTGCACGCTTATCTCAACTCTGAATTGGCATGATAGTGCGCTGGTGTGTTTGTTTGTGTGTGGGGGGCATGGGGAGGTGTGCCCACAATGCTAGCTCACTAAAAGCCGCTCAATTACAGGAAAACCCGTCTCTGTGCCATACCCAGCCAACTACACCGACTGTCTAACTGTGTTGGTGCTCTGGTGGTACTTTAGCCAGGTAGGTACTTGGTTGACAGGAACAGTGTGTATCAGAGTTCATCTGCCACACCCAGCATGATAAACGAACAGCAACACTTTATATTCCTGACGCTAGGGTGCTTACCATTGCGCCAACAATGGTGGTTGGGTGAGGGAAACACTACTTTAGGTCTCAGGTAAGGTATCACTATAGAGCAATGGTTGCCAACCGGTCGATTGTGATTCCTAGTCGATCACCAAATATTTCTGTAGAAAAGCCAACAAACGATAAAGGCTTGCACTCCTTTTTTAGAATCATGTTGTGCTGTTGACGGTAGGTGCCCTTGATTCATGAGACAAACTCCGCCTACCCGTCGGACCGGCAAATCTGTGACTAAATCGAGTGCACCTACTGCGCTGCCCAATCGGATGGCTTAAATCGCCGTGGCTGCAGAGCTTCCGGGACCCTGGCAGCCAGGGTTGAATAGGCTACTAGCCTACGTAAGATTAAATAACTTTTAAAATCATGACCACAGAGAGACTGTCAAAGAATACAGCAAAGAGCTACTGTTTTTATGAGTGAGTTCATGTTTAAGTTTAAATTCAGCACTGTCACTGTTTTTATTCAACACTATTACAAAACACGCTTCTCCATATTCTGTACAGCTGTAATGAATGAGTAGCCAAGTATCGAAAGCCCTGCATTTTATTATTATTATTATCAGCTCATCGTGTCGATTTTAATATGAAATAATATTAAACTTTCTCTGGTCATATGAACAACATTAATTTGTGCATGAGGCAGATGCGGTGCGCTCAAGTTTCGTCATCAGGTGGAAGACGATGTCCCCACTCTCTGGTCAGTCTCACCAGAGGAAAGGACGGAGAGAGCAGGGGCCGTGAGAAGCAGTTGGGAATTTTTTTTTTGAAAGGTCATCCAACTCGGGAATTCCAAGTCGGAAACTCGGGCATCTTTCTAGAGCTCCGATATTTCGACCTGAAGATCACTGACGTCATGATTTGACCTCGTTGACCATCAGATGCAGGTACCATCAGTCCAGTAAAAATAAACAAGTGCTAAACCAACTGATCTATTTTGTTATCAAAGCTTCAGTTTTGAAATATAATATGGTCTGTTTTAACAATATTGGCAGGCCAATCATATAGCCAATATGTTGTGATAATCTATTAGGCCTACTGTCCAAACCTCATTCCTGCAAAACTGTTTGTGTGAGGTTAATGTAAAAAAAAAAAATCTGAGTGTAGATCTCAACTTGCTTTTTGACTGCGAAAGTGATCTTGACTCAAAAAAGGTTGGTGACCACTGCTATAGAGGCTCTACTAGAGACGCATCTCTGATGTATAGAGACCCTGTGTAGTCTACAGAAACTCAACCCTAATCCTCCAGACTTAATCATACACACTATGGACTGGTGTGTATGTGTGTATGTGTGTGTGTGTGTGTGTGTGTGTGTGTGTGTGTGTGTGTGTGTGTGTGTGTGTGTGTGTGTGTGTGTGTGTGTGTGTGTGTGGTTATTTATGACAGTGTGGACAGCTTATTAATGGTTGCTGATGGATGTGTCAATCTGACTCTCATGCAGGCGCACACACACCAAAATGAAACATACATTGTGGTTCTAGGTTCAAGATGTGTGTGTGTTACTCACTGATCTGGCAGCGGTCTCCGAGGGCCTGGAACTGTGCACAGTCACACACACCTCCCTCCTGACACCAGCCCCCATTCAGACAGCCACAGTACTCTGGTGAAACACAGACACAATCTTTCCTCAATTCCTTAGAACTCCTCTGGAAATACTTTGAGATTCACCAATTGATGAATAACTTATTCTTTACGAGAGAAATTGCTTTAACCCTTTACACTTGTGATAATTGGCCTAGATGGATAGAGACAGATTAAAATGTTTCTAACAGAAGAAATATGAGTAGCATATGCATAACCATGGTAGCAATTGAAAGGGAACACTTTGGAGATGATGGTGAAATGATCAGACCAAAGATAAGGACCAAACAGTTCACCTGACACAAGACTGAATCAAAACATTACACTGTTGATTTTACATTAACTGAACTTTTCAAATTATTTGTCAACATCGAAATCAGAAAATACTCAGGATATTTAGTAACATAATAAGAATATTCATGGAAGTTTTGGGGTCAGTGCAACATTTTAAAAAATGACAAGGGTCCACACACCTCTCCAAAGTGTGCACAGTTCCTAAGTCATTTCAATTCTCAAGGAAAGAGCCTTCAAGTATTTGGTGCTTTTTTGAGCTCTCTTAGCTGTGTTGTTGAGGAACTGAAGCAAGCAAACGTGTTGTTTTTTGTTTGGAACACATCCCTGCATCCCCCCATCGCACAATTACTGTTGTTTTTACGGAATCCAAAAACGGTCCATTATGAACCATGAAATGGGTCAGGTGGGCATAATTTGAAAGCTTATTCAAATTGCCAACATGACTAGCTAAGTTATAAAATACGGTCTTACAGTGTTTGGCTTTCACAAGGAGAAACAGATAGTAATTGTGGTGCTCATAGAATGGAGTCATGAGTACATTCATACAGTTGAAGTCGGAAGTTTACATACACTTAGGTTGGAGTAATTAAAACTAGTTCTTCAACAACTCCACAAATGTCTTGTTAACAAACTATAGTTTTAGCAATTCGGTTAGGACATCTACTTTGTGCATGACACAAGTCCCTTTTCCACAATAAAACAAGTCCTATATCAACCTAACCTGAAAGGCCACTCAGCAAGGAAGAAGCCACTGCTCCAAAACCGTCATAAAAAAGCCAGACTACGGTTTGCAACTGTACATGGGGACGAAGATTGTACTTTTTGGAGAAATGTTCTCTGGTCTGATGATGCAAAAATAGAATTGTTTGGCCATAATGACCATCGTTATGTTTGGAGGAAAAGGAAGAGGCTTGCAGGCCAAAGAACACCATCCCAACCGTGAAGGACGGGGGTGGCAGCATCATGTTGTGGGGGAGCTTTGCTGCAGGACAGACTGGTGCACTTCACAAAATAGATGGCATCATGAGTGAGGAAAATTATGTGGATATATTGAAGCAACATCTCAAGAGTTAAAGCTTGGTTGCAAATTGCTTGGTTGCAAATTGGTCTTCCAAATGGACAATGACCCCAAGCATACTTCCAAAGTTGTGGCAAAATCTCTTAAGGACACCAAAGTCAAGGTATTGGAGTGGCCATCACAAAGCCTTGACCTCAATCCTATAGAACATTTGTGGGCAGAACTGAAAAAGTGTGTACGAGCAGGAAGGCTGACAAACCTGACTCAGTTACACCAGCTCTGTCAGGAGGAATGGGCCAAAATTCACCCAACTTATTGTGGGAAGCTTGTGGAAGGCTACCCCAAACGTTTGACCCAAGTTAAACAATTTCAAGGCAATGCTACCAAATACTTATTGAGTGTATGTAAACTTCTGACCCACTGAGAATGTCATGAAATAAATAAATGCTGAAATAAATCATTCTCTGTACTATTATTCTGACATTTCCCATTCTGAACAATGCAGTTCAAGAAATAGAATTCAGAAAATATAAAACTAAATAAACTAAAGTTAAAAAAATAACAAATAAAGTAACACAATAAAATAACAATAACGAGGCTACAAACAGGGGGTACCAGTACCTAGTCAATGTGCGGGGGTACAGGTTAGTCGAGGTCATTTGTACATGTAGGTAGTGGTAAAGTGACTATCCATAGATAATAAACAGCGAGTAGCAGCAGTGTAAAAATAAGGGGGTGTCAAAGTAAATAGTCCAGGTGGCCATTTGATTAATTGTTCAGCAGTCTTATGGCTTGGGGGTAGAAGCTGTTAAGGGGCATTTTGGTCCTAGACTTGGCGCTCCGGTACCGCTTTCCATGCGGTAGCAGAGAGAACAGTCTATGACTAGGGTGGATGGAGTCTTAGGCAAATTGTTGTCCCTTCCTTTGACACCACCTAGTATATATGTCCTGGATGGCAGGAAGCTTAGCCCCAGTGACGTACTGGGCCATGCACACTACCCTCTGTAGCACCTTAAGGTGACAAGCCATTGCCACACGAGCAGTTGCCACACCAGGTGGTGATGCAACCGGTCAGGATGCTCTCGATGGTGCAGCTGTATAACGTTTTGAGGATCTGGGGACCCCGTGTCAAATATTTTCAGTCTCCGAAGAGGGAAAAGGTGTTGTCGTGCCCTCTTCACGACTGTCTTGGTGTGTTTGGGCCATGATAGTTCGTCGGTGATGTGGATACCAAGGAACTTGAAACTCTTGATCCGCTCCACTACAGCCCTGTCAATGTTAACGGGGGCCGGTTAGGCCCACCTTTTCCTGTAGTGCACGATCAGCTCCTTTGTCTTGCTCACATTGAAGGATAGGTCTTTGTCCTGGCATCACACTGTCAGGTCTCTGACCTCCTCCCTATAGGCTGTCTCATCGTTGTCGGTGATCAGGCCGACCACTATTGTGACAGGTTACCTTCACTTTCTTGGGCACATGGACTATGGTGGTCTGCTTGAAACATGTAGGTTTTACAGACTCGGTCAGGGAGAGGTTGAAAATGTCAGTGAAGACACTTGCCAGTTGGTCTGCGCGTGCTTTGAGTACACGTCCTGGTAATCCGTCTGGCCCCGAGGCTTTGTGAATGTTGACCTGTTAAAAGGTCTTGCTCACATCGGCTACGGAGAGCGTGATTACACAGTCGTCCGGAACAGCTGCTGTTCTCATGCATGCTTCTGTGTTGCTTGTTTAGAAGCGAGCATACAAGGCATTAAGCTATTCTGGTAGGCTCACGTCACTGGGCATCTCGCGGCTGGGTTTCCCTTTGTAGTCCGTAATAGTTTGCAAGCCCTGCCTCATCCAACAAGCATCAGACCCAGTGGAGTAAAATTCAATCTTAGTTCTGTATTGACGCCTGTTTGATGGTTTGTCTGAGAGCGTAGCCGGATTTCTTATAAGCGTCCAGATTAGTCTTCCGCTCCTTGAAAGCGGCAGCTCTACCCTTTAGCTCATTGCGGATGTTGCCTGTTGGTTGGGATATGTACGACCAGTCACTGTGGGGATGAGTCATTGATGCACTTATTGATGAAGCCATTGACTGAGGTGGTGTACTCCTCAATCTAGAAGAAAAAGAAATGCACACCTATTTAGGCGAGGTGCTGGCTAGCGGAGTAGAAAACTTGAAAATAAAAGAGAGCCGCACACTCTAGGAGCTCAGATGCAAAAATGTAATTACCAACGTTTCGACAGCCAAGCTGTCTTCATCAGGGTATAATCACAAACACTGCGGGATGACTCGTTTATGTAGTGTCAAAAGACACAGGTGTCTGTAAACATGGCCAAAAGTGGTTAATTATCAAATATTAAAATGTCATACAATGAACAGCATACAAACAACAAATGGATAGCATACGATCATAAATTCATTTGACTACACAAGCTTACAAACAATTACAATGGCAAAGTCACAATAATCACAAGAATGGCTTCAGATCAAAGTCTACGTTGAGACCGAAGGGCGCAAGGGTCTTTAAGTTAAAGATCCAGGCAGCCTCTCGTTTTAACAATAAATGATCAAGGTCACCCCCTCTACTAGGGAGGATGACATGTTCGATGCCAATATAACGCATAGACGAAATCGAGTGGCCTGCCTCCAAGAAGTGGGCCGCAACTGGGTAAGTCAAGTTTTTACACCTAATGGTGCTGCGATGCTCTGAGATACATACTTTTAATTTGCGCTTTGTTTTACCTACATAATTTTTACCACAAGGGTAGTTAGAACACAAGAATCCGTCTTTTTGCGAGACTGACCTTGAAAAAGGTCATGTCTCGTTTTGTTTTGAATTTTCTCAATGGCAATATTATTTGTGAGACTGACCTTGAAAAAGGTCATGTCTCATTTTGTTTTGAATTTTCTCAATGGCAATATTAATCTGATCATTCTTGTAGCCCCTAGAGGTTTACTCACTCGCTTACGAATTCTCACAAGGCAGGCACCATGACCTCCGCCCCATTTTTCTCCGTCTTTTTTTCACGTGAATGATGGGGATTTGGGCATGGTCTCGAGAAAGCAGCATGTCCTTTGTGTCGGACTCGTTAAAGAAAAAATCTTTGTCCAGTTCGAAGTGAGTAATCGCTGTACTGATGTCCAGAAGCTCTTTTCATAAGAGACGGTAGCAGCAACATCATGTACAAAATAAGTTACAAACAACGTGAAAAAAATAAATAAAGAGCACAGTTGGTTAGGAGCCCGTAAAACTATCCCCTCCGGCGCCATTATTAGGGTACACAGGGCAAAAGAAAAATTATAGTAATCTAGGTGACAGACAAACACATTCAATAACACCTTGCCCACTCTTGCCTGCATCTAGCTGATCTAGGGTGTAATCATTACTCCAAGCAGTTGCAAAAGAGAGTTTCTCTTGGACAAATTCAGATATGTTTATTCCTGTTTTGTTCTATTTGCTTCCGTATAAGAAAAGTTTTTCAACAGAATCGGCAGAATGAATCAACACATCCCTGATCACCCACAAATACAGTTCACTTTCATAGCAGCCACATACAAACAGCATGATAACATTGATCTTTGTATAATCTTTTCCCTTCGCTTGTGGACTTCAGTGCACAACACAACAACTGTCTGTGACCAGGTAAAAAACACTTTCCAAGCAAAACCTTCATGCCATAAGCGATAACCGCTACACACAGCCTAGTCAAGATAGCTTCTAGCTTCTAGACCTGACGTGTTAGTAAACCCGCTACAATCATGCAGTACAGTGTACAGCAAGCAGTTAAGCAGTTACCTCGCGGGGCCCCAGTGGCAATAAAATAATAAAACCAAAAGCTTACCTTGACTTTGAAGAGTTCCAGTGTTGGATAACTATAGCCAGCTAGCTAACATAGCATCCCTCTCTGTTTGAATACTTTGAAGTATTACTTAAGCCATTTTTTGGGGTATCCGTACTTTACTTTAATATTTATATTTTTTTATACTTTTACATCACTACATTCCTAAAGAAAAGTATGTACTTTTTACTCCATATATTTTCCCTGACGCATAAAAATATTTGTTACATTTGGAATGCTTAGCAGGACAGGAAAATTGTCTAATTCACACACTTAATCAAGAGAACATCCCTGGTCATCCTACTGCCTCTTATCTGGCGGATCACTAAACACATGCTTTGTTTGTAAATTATAGTGTTGGAGTGTGCCTCTGGCTCTGCTTTGCTTATTATATGGGTTATACTTGTACTTTTGATACTTAAGTAAATTTTAGCAAGTATATTTACTTTTGATACTGAAGTATATTTAAAACCAAATACTTTCAGAATTTTACTCAAGTAATATTTTACACTGGGTACTTTTTTGCACCCACGGTATACCACAGTAACTTTACTTTTACTTAAGTATGAAAATTGGGTACTTTTTTCCATCACTGGGTGTTTGAGTAGGCTAAACTAGCTAGCTGCATTTTATAGCTAAGTAATGAAAGTGAAAAAAATATCTCTCTCAAAACTGTTTAACGATTGACTTTCTCTCTATTTGTGTTAACTACTCACCTCATGTTATGCACTGCAGTGCTAGCTATCTATAGCTTATGCAGTGCTAGCTATCTATAGCTTATGCTTTCAGTACTAGATTCATTCTATGATTCGTTGATTGGGTGGGAAACATGTCAGTTCACGCTGCAAGTTGGAGGACATCCTCCGGAAGATATCATAATTACTGTGCAAGTCGATGGAAGGGGGTGAAAAACATGACCCTCCTGGGTTTTGTATTAAAGTCAATGTACCCAGAGGAGGAAGGAAACGAACTGTCCTCAGGCTACATCATGGCGCTACCACCAGAGTGATGTTGAGGGTAATGTAGACATTGATTCCAAAACAGTGTGTTTTAATAAATTATTTGGTGATGTGAATATATTTAGCATGGTTTTATATAAAAAGGATAACTTTTTTATGTTTCACTATTTTTATTTTTTATGAAATTCACTGAGGCGGATGGTCCTCCCCTTCCTCCTTTGAGGAGCCTTCAATACATGCAAACTATTATGTGACTTCTTAAGTATCCGCTCCTTTTTTTCCGCCTAATATGACATACCCTAATCTAACTGCCTGTAGCTCAGGCCCTGAAGCAAGGATATGCATATTCTTGGTACCACTTGAAAGGAAACACTTTGAACATTGTGGAAATGTGAAGGAATGTAGGAGAATATTACACAATAGATCTGGTAAAAGATAAT
Organism: Oncorhynchus tshawytscha; assembly: GCF_018296145.1. Taxonomy (NCBI): domain Eukaryota; kingdom Metazoa; phylum Chordata; class Actinopteri; order Salmoniformes; family Salmonidae; genus Oncorhynchus; species Oncorhynchus tshawytscha. Next base: position 33,596,067 of record NC_056434.1, on the reverse strand, counting down.
ACAAAGAAAGAACCAACCGTTATTTTGCATTTTTTTGTACCATCGTCTTTGAAATGCAAGAGAAAGGCCATAATGTACTATTCCAGCCCAGGTGCAATTTAGATTTTGGCCACTAGATGACAGCAGTGTATGTGCACAGATTTAGACTGATCCAGTGAACCATTGCATTTCTGTTTAAAATGTTGTATCAAGACTGCCCAAATGTGCCTAATTTGTTTATTAATAATAACTTTTCATGTTCAAAACTGTGCACACTCCTCAAACAATAGCATGGTATTCTTTCACTGTAATAGCTACTGTAAATTGGACAGTGCAGTTAGATTAACAAGAATTTAAGATTTCTGCCAATATCAGATATGTCTAGGTCGTCCTGGGAAAAGTCCTTGTGACTTACAACCTCATGCTAATAGCATTAGCATACGTTAGCTCAACAATCCCAAAGAAGCACATTTTTACTCCTGAACTTATTTAAGCTTGCCATAATAAAGAAATAGAATACTTATTGACTCAAGACATTTCAGCTTTTAATTTTGAATTAATTTGTAAAAATGTCCAGAAGCATACAGTAATTGCACTTTGACCTTATGAGGTGTCATAATGAGGTATTGTGTCTAGCAAGTGACACAAAATCAAAATGTTATCCATTTTAAATTCAAGGGGTGTGAATACTTCACTTTAGGCCCTGTGTGTATGTGTGTGTGTGTGTATGTGTGTGTGTGTGTGTGTGTGTGTGTGTGTGTGTGTGTGTGTGTGTGTGTGTGTGTGTGTGTGTGTGTGTGTGTGTGTGTGTGTGTGTGTACCTGATGAGGCATCGCGGGCGGTGTAATTGTGTAGAACACTGCGAGGGAGAGTTGCTTCAGAGAGAAGTGGACTGAATGTCTGGTGAGAAGAGAACACTGATGATCACACGCACATGCACAAACATGTGTAGTAAATGTGTATCTCTACCCCTGTGTGTAGTTGCACCAGTGTATGTATGTGTATGTGTGTGTCCTACAAAGGTGTCTTTGTGCTAGTCAGGGTGTTGTGTGTGTGTGTATGCCCTGACCTCATCTGCTTCTCTTAGGTGTAGTGTGCCTACCTCCTCCCCTAGGAGATCCCGTTTCCTCCGCAGTGCATTAGCCCTCCTGCACGCACGCACGTACACATGCACACACACACAGACACACACACACGGCACAGGGAGATATACATTCATTATGAGGAGAAACATGCAAACTGAAGTTAAGTGCACTTTTGACCACTTGAATACATCCAAACCAAACACACACATGCATCAGTTTAGCCATGACATTGAATTAATGAATCCCCTGAGACGATGAATGTTTCTGCTTCCTCTCCTCTCTTACCTCTGTAGTCTACTGTCTGTCTCTGTCAGTTGGCTCTGAGCTGCTGAACACAACAAAAAAACATCAGTAAAACCTCACACACCATCAAAAGTATTACTTCATTGCACTATCACAACACATAAAATATCATCACATATATACCACAAGTCGACAAAACATATCAAATGTATTAATTTAAACGTTCGAATTTAGGGTCGCTGGAGCACATTATTGAACAGCAACAATTTAGGCTACACCTCTGAATGATTTAAAAGACAGTATCAGCTCTAATGTATTCCTATCCAAAGGAAAACATTTGTCAATCATAATTCCCCAAGGCCATAACGATGTCACTGCGGGGGGTTGAAACCCACATTTCAAACGTGAACAGTACAATTTGCCTATCATCCGATATTTCCTAAGGTTAAAACAGCAAAATATGAACTTTTCAAAAATGTCTCGCGCATACAACACTGGTGCTAGTTTTCTGCTCTCTCTTTGACATTTTTGGAATCACTCTTAGAACGTCAAACGTTTATGTTGAAACAGTAAAGGTTATAGTACTCATCTAAGTTATGCATTTTGATATGATGCGCGTGTGTCGCTGGGAGACTCACCGTGTGCTGTCAGCAGCTGGAGAACTGAACACCACGAAAGAAGGACCAGTATTACTCTACGCGGACCGTTCATCTCAGAGCTCATCCACCCGGAGGTTAACGGAACATTTCACAGGACAGACCGGAGAGTAGAGGAGGGTCTCTGTTCGTTACCGGACTTCCCGCGGTTCACGTCCACGCGCACATAGTTGAGCGTGCAACTCGGATGCATGACGAGGTCACGAGTTCACCTTCGCGCAGGTGCGGGGGGGGGGGCGCATGATTTTTGTGTAAAACTGGTGACATCAAACCGACTGAAAGTGGTGTAATGTACTTAAGTAAAAATACTTTAAAGTATTGCTTAAGTAGTTTTGGGGGAAATCTGTACTTTACTATTTATATTTTTGACAACTTTTACTTTTACTTCACTACATTCCTAAATAAAATTATGTACTTTTTACTCCATACCTTTTTCTTCACACCCAAAAGCACTCTTTACATTTTGAATGCTTAGAAGGACAGGAAACTGGTCCAATTCACACACTTCAAAATCATTGAAGAATAATAGTGAAGACATCAACACTATGAAATAACACATAAGGAATCATGTAGTAACCAAAAAAGTGTTAAACAAATCCAAATATATTTTAATAGGGAACAACATTCCATCCTTCAAGATTGTTGGAAAAGCCAGGTGAAGCTGGTTGAGAGAATGCCAAGAGTGTGCAAAGCTGTCATCAAGGTAAAGGGTCACTACTTTCAAGAATCTCAAATATACACTTTTTTGGGGTACTACATGATTCCGTATTTGTTATTTCATAGTTTTGATGTCTTCACTATTATTCAATAATGTAGAAAAAGGTCAAAAATAAAGAAAACCCCTGGAATGAGTATGTGTGTCAAAACTTTTGACTGGTACTGTATATTTAAAACCAAATATTTTTAGACTTTTGCTCAAGTAGTATTTCACTGGGTGACTGACTTTTAAGTCATTTTCTATGAAGGTAACTTTACTTTAACTCAAGTATGACAATTGGGTACTTTTTCAACCACTGTCCCTACCCCATTGAAGTTGACATTTAAAATGGTTAAGGTAAGGTTAGGGTTAGGTAAAGGTTATGGTTAGGTAAGGGTTATGGTTAAGGTTAAAGGTAGGGTAGGGTAGAGGTTAAGGTTAGAGTATGGGTATGGTTGTTCCAAGGATCCCTGATTGCAGTATCCACAGGAGAATAGTGGGCTACCTGCAAGTTAGAGAGATTCTCTGAGTTTAGGACACAAATGCAACAAATTAATTCACTGTAGGGCCTACTTATGATTACAAATATAGTCTTACTTTAGAGACAGTAATTTAACTTTAATAAAATTATAAATTAGATTGTATACGTGTATGTGTGTGTGTGTGTGTGTGTGTGTGTGTGTGTGTGTGTGTGTGTGTGTGTGTGTGTGTGTGTGTGTGTGTGTGTGTGTGTGTGTGTGTGTGTGTGTGTGTGTGTGTGTGTGTGTGTAAGACTTGGACTCCCTCTGCTGGCCATTGATGTATGCCTATCTGATATGAGTGAAAATGGACACGAGCAAAAATCTCTGAATGTTTAATAACCTAGTATAATGTACATGTTTAATAGTATTATCATGATATACATGTTAATGTCCTGGATACATAATGCGTCTTAAATTCTTTAAACAGTAGAGGAGGGGGTTTGGGGTGGCACGAGTGGTGGTATTGTTAGAAAGTTAGTGGGGGTTGAGTAAGGCTTGATAGGGTTGCATACCAGTGAAGTATTGGGGGGTTAAGGAGTGGGATTGCTGATGAGGGTTCATGAGTGGTGGATGGGTATCAGGTATTTTGGAGTGGGTAAGTGGGCAGCAGTAGAGGCTGCTGAGGGGAGGACAGCTCATAATAATGGTCGGAAGGGAGCGAATGGAATGGCATCTTAACACCTGGAAACCATGTGTTTGATGTGTTTGATACCATTCCACTGATTCTGCATTAGCCGTTAGCACGAGCCCGCCCTCCCCAATTTGTTGCCACCAACCTCCTGTGGTGGGTAGGAGGGCAAAGTCAGTCTGCTACAGAGAGCTGCCTAGTAATGTGACATCACTTCCTGGCAGCCAGTTCAGCGTTGACTTTGATCCTCAGTTTTGAGGCCGTGCCATTGGGCGATGGGCCTGCGGGGGTTGGCCAGCATGTCTGACCAATGACGGAGCTCGGTGCCGCTGCTGGCTCCACCCAGAAACACCTTCCCGATGGCATCATTCTTCCCAATCTTATCATAGTCCAACACTGTCACTTCTACCTGCACCTTCTACACACAGAGAAACACAGACCTATGCTCGGAGGGTTGATCAATTATAAAGGAATTCATTGTAAGGGATAAGTAGAGAGAGAGAGAGAGAGAGAGAGAGAGAGAGAGAGAGAGAGAGAGAGTGTGTGTGTGTGGGGGGGGTGTACCTTTATCTATTTGAAGGGCACCTCAAAGCTGAAGGACTCATTGTAGTAAGGGTTGAGAGTGTTCTCTTCTTGTCTGGTAGAGTTTAACATACAGGTCTGAACTTCCCCCCACATCCATGGCTGGGAGATCACAAGCCTGCAGGATACCTACTACCATCTATAAACGGGAAAGGGGGGCAGAGGGTATGGAGAAGACCCACAGCTATAGCATGTGTCTGATGGAATAATATTTGGTACTCAGAGAACACGGTGAGAACTCCTTGTTCCTGCTCCGAAGGACATTGTTTAGCAGAATCAGATGTGTTAGAGCAGGGATCGAACAAGGAGTTCTCACCGTGTTCTCTGTGAAGTTGTAGTCCAATGAGAACTCTAGTCTGCCCAACTTCACTTCCTCTTTAGGCTCCTCCTCCCTGCCAGTCAATCCAGTCTCTGTGTCACCCTCATCATTTAGGGGCTACAGGACACACACACAAACACACAGAAAAACCTGATACATACTAAGCAGCAGACCTACACAGGTTAAAAAACGTATTCAGGATCGGTGGGACCCCTACGGGACGGTTGACCTAACGTAGGCTAATGCGATTAGCATGAGGTTGTAAGTAACAAAAAAATTTCCCAGGACATAGACATATCTGATATTGGCAGAATGCTTAAATTCTTCTTAATCTAGCTGCACTGTCCAATTTACAGTAGCTATTACAGTGAAATAATACCATGCTATTGTTTGAGGAGAGTGCACAGTTTTGAACATGAAAAGTTATTGATAAGCAAATTAGGCACATTTGGGCAGTCTTGATATACAATTTTGAACAGAAATGCAATGGTTCATTGGATCAGTCTAAATCTTTGCACATACACTGCTGTCATCTAGTGGCCAAAATCTAAATTCCACCTGGGCTGGAATAATACATTATGCCCTTTCTCTTGCATTTCAAAGACGATGGTAGAAAAAAAATACAAAAGAACGGTTTTGTTTTTTCTTTGTATTATCTTTTACCAGATCTATTGTGTTATATTCTCCTACATTACTTTCACATTTCCACAAAGTTCAAAGTGTTTCCTTTCAAATGGTACCAAGAATATGCATATCCTTGCTTCAGGGCCTGAGCTACAGTCAGTAAGATTTGGGTATGTCATTTTAGGCAAAAAAAAAAAAAAAAAAAAGGGTGTGATCCTCAAGAGGTTGTTGCTTTACTCCACGCTATTTATTAAAAGTTTGTGTGTAGCCCTCCACAGAGAGTTGATATTACGCAATGTGTGTGTGTGTGTGTGTGTGTGTGTGTGTGTGTGTGTGTGTGTGTGTGTGTGTGTGTGTGTGTGTGTGTGTGTGTGTGTGTGTGTGTGTGTGTGTGTGTGTGTGTGTGTGTGTACCTCAGAGTTGTCTCCCTCCAGCTCAGTGTCCGTGTTCAAGCCGTTCTTTCCCTTCTTCTCCTATGTTAGCATACTGAGACTTCAGCAGGAGACATCTACATTCCAACTGGATGACTGGTATTAATGTATACATGTCCCTGTGTAACTGCGCATGCATTTATGACATAGGCATTACTGTATGTGTGATTGAGCGTGCATATACTGAAAACCGGTATGCATTATGTTTCCGGTGGTTGATACCGTTTTGTCTCATATTGACTCTATGTATAGATGCTGCTGCCTGAATTAGAACTGTAGGATGCGGTTTCTGTCAACGCCGGTAACAAGTTCCGGCCCCACCCAGAGATAGAGATGCAGATTCACACACATACTGTACACACACACACATAGAGCTTAGACCTCTGTGGAGCGTTGTGACTTCAATTCTGTTGTTCACCTTGCTGATGATTCGGTGGACAGGGACGTTGTATTGATCTGTGTGTTGATTCATGTCTTATAGGGAATTATAAACTGGGTGGTTTGAGCCCTGAATGCTGATTGGCTGACAGCCGTGGTTTATCAGACCGTATACCACGGGTATGGCAAAACATTTTTTTTACTGCTCTAATTACGTTGCTAACCAGTTTATAATAGCAATTAGACACCTCAGGGGTTTGTGATATATGGCCAATATACCACGGCTAAGAGCTGTGTCCAGGCACTCCGCGATGCATTGTGCATAAGAACAGCCCTTAGCTGTGGTATATTGGCCATATACCACACAGCCTCGTGCCTTATTGCTTAAATGTACTCTGTGATTGGAGGCACTATAAGAGGGTCATTTAGATACACCCACAGCATTCTATTCCAGTTTCATTTTTAGAATAAACTGAATAATAATTTAATATAACATCTTGGTTGATCTGATGGTTCTAAAATATGTGGAAACAGATCTTTTATTTAGATTGATCTAAAACTTTTCACCCTATATAATACATAGCACCCAATGGTTCATTATATTTCTATTAAAGCAACCCCACCCATCGGTACAAAATCCTTTTAATCAGAAAAACACTTCTCCATATGATTGGTAACAGCACACACACTGTCGACAAACAGGTGACAATGTATGTACAGGGCAGTCACCAGTGACAGGCATGGCACTGCATTGTGTGTAAAAAAAACAGCTATATCATATACATTATATATTATATAAGACAACGCAAACACTTTACTAGAACTCTCTGTCATAAGGGCTACATAACATGTCATAAACAATCATACTGTGTCAATTTATCACAACTGATTTTACACCAACAGTCATGACTGTTTATGACATTATGGCAGTGTTAAATAGCCCTTATAATAGAGGGTTTAAGTCAAGTTGAACCAGACCAATAACAGTGGTTATAGATGGTCATACAGTGAGGGGCATTATACAGTTATGACAACAATAACTCAAGAAGCCTGAGGGGAATAATAATCCTCCAAACATAGTGTAGTTTGTGTATGATTGTGTAGTGTGGCACAGCATAGAATTCAGCAGATTCCAAAATAAAACAGGATGTTCCAGCCCTGTACTAGCACAGAATATTTTGTGCTAATACAGGGACTAGATCAGAAATGTATGACCCAGGAGGTTCTCGGACTAAAGTTGAGAAACACTGATCTAACCCCTAATGAAGCATCACCAAGGGACTAAAACCTGCACGCAGGGGTCACCGAGGACCGCTATTGGCCGAAGCATGAAGATTTTCAGGCACACTCCTTGGATTACAACCACTAACCCCGGCAGGATTGGCCACATTGCTGGTCTGCGTATCAACTCAAAGAGCAGTTTGTGGTGGTAGCCCATAGAGTGCCCCCCCCGTGTTATAGCTCCCCTTCATAGTCCAGTGCATAGCAGAGTACACACACTGCTATTTTTATTTTACCTTTATTTAACTAGGCAAGTCAGTTAAGAACATATTCTTAGTTTCAATGACGGCCTAGGAACAGTGGGTTAACTGCCTGTTCAGGGGCAGAACGACAGATTGTACCTTGCCAGCTCAGGGATTTGAACTTGCAACCTCCGGTTACTAGTCCAACACTCTAACCACTAGGCTAACCTGCCGCCCCTATACACACACCAGGGTTGAAATCAATTCAATTAGTTTCCTATTACATTTTATTTCCCTTCCTAAATTGAACACTGAATTGACCCCAACACGCAGTTCGGCACATAATTGCATGCACGATATTGTTTTTGTAACCTTGTTTGAACAAACACTTACTGTCTTCTATAAATCTTTTTTTTTTTTTATAACAAAGTTGCTCTGCAAACAAAAAGACAAGCCAAAGGAAATATCCTTTCCATTGTCCGAGAGGGTGGTGGAGGCAGAGCTGGAACAAGGTGTCCTGATTGTGTACTACTTAGTACAAAGTAATGCATTCACTAGTGTATAATAGGCCAGGAAATCAAATAAATTGTCCTTGGCATCAGAGTGAAAAACTCCATCTCAAATGTCACTCCATATAGTGCGCTACTTTAAAATTGAGATTTTAAATTCCATGACTGAGTTGAATTGGAATTGAGCCCAACCCAGCATGGGAAGTGGAAGGGTTAGAATTCATCGTGTCTTGCCAAGGCTTCTCCAAAGTCAGTAGCCTGGCTACCAACGAAGAGGTCATACTTCTCAACGATCTCTGCCTTAGTCAGTTTGCCATCCTACAAAGGGAGAATAAATAAATAAGTGTTTCAGTATCTGCTTAAATGCACACACACAATGCAGGCAACTAGCTCAAACATCAACATGTGTGTGTACCTTGTCATTATCTGACTCGTAGACCAAGTGTTTGGCTTCTGCCTCTGCGTGGTCATAGTCTGAAGGCAGGATCCAGTCTTTGGTCTCCTCCTTGTCCATGCGGCCATCTTTGTTTGTGTCTCTGAACTCCGTAAACTGTTCTCTCTCGGTCCTCACCCACTCTGGCTCTGACGGATCCCCCTCTTGGTTATACATGTCACCTTGAGGATGGGAGAGAAAGGAAAGGAAGGGAGAGAGAAATGTTAATGAACCGCTCTCTGTTCTCACCCACTCGGGCTCTGCTGATGCTATAAATCGCACCTATGTCCTCCTCCAGGTGTAATAACATTTAAGAACGCCATGTATTATAGCAGGCATTGAATAACCCATGTACTTCTCCAGATGTTATAACTTACCTATGTACTCCTCAAGGTCTATAAAGCCGTCTCCGTTCTTATCAATGTCCTCCATGGTCTCCTACAGGAGGGTAATGGCACCAAGATGTTACTGCCTGGCTACCTTCAAACAACTTAAATGTTTTATTTATTGTCTATGACCTACCAGTACAACTATATCCTTCATATGGTCGTACTCCTCAGGATGGAGGAAGGCTGTAAACTCCTCTTTATTGGCCTTCAGGTCAGCATCCAGGTCAGACATTTTGAACCTCCTCTCATCGCGTGAAATCATCTGTCTGTAGCTGAAGCCATCCTCTGGGTCTGGATCATCTAAAAGGTCACACACACCAATTAGAAAAATCAGACCTTCCAATAAAAAGGCACTGGTCAGGTGTCATAGATTACATTCTTATACTCCTTTCAGAGTGTCCCCCATACCCAGTATGTATCCATATGTAGCATTCTTGTACTCCTCCCAGGACACAAGTCCATCTCCATTATGGTCATGACCTTTCCACTGGCGGTCCACGTCGTCATAGATCCACCTCTTCTGACTGTGTTTGATCCACTTTCTCATCTCCTCTACTGACACATACCCATCCTTGTCCTCATCTATATGCTCTACCAACATACTGTAGGGAGAGAAAGATGGCGTGTTAAACCATCTTTTCTATACAAATCCATTTCTCACTTCTATACAAATGTAGCTGCTAGAGTGTGTGTTACCCAAGTCTCTCCTTGCTCTCCTCTGGTGTGAGCTGATCGAAGGTCTTGGCCTCGTCCTGTCCTAGAAACGCCTCGTGGTCGTAATCAAAGTTCTCTGCATCTTCATGGTCGCGGTTGCTAAGCGGGTCGTCATGGTGGACGCGGTCCTTTTTCTCGATGGTGGGTTTACTAAAGGCATAGACCACGCACAGCGCAAAGCACATGACCAACGGCCGCAGCTCCATAATCTGGCACACATACACACAGGAGCGAGAGCAGAGTTAACTAACTTGGTTTACTACACAACAATATCGTTTGTGACAGTGCGTTTAGTTGACAGGAATTCGTCATGACTTTCCTGAGTTTAACTAATTCGGGGTTTCCCCTACTCATCTGTGGGTTCACCGTTTATGGCTAAAATAAACAGGGTAGCTAGCTAATTTGGGAGTGCTAGGACGTATTCATTACGGAAACCGTTTAAGAACCTAACAGAGTAAAACGAGAATTTCTATCGAACAAATTCAGGTACGTCACTCCACGTTTCGTTCCGTTTGTTTCCGTTTAAGAAGCGTTTTGCAACAGAATCGACGTAATGAATACACCCTTGGTACCGGTGCAGTTTGCAAGCAAACTAGCCAGACTTCAGTTGTTGTACTAAATGCGAGATGTCATTTGCACTGCCTACTTCAGTGTGTGTGTGACGTTAATGTTACAGTAACTAAACAGGGGGAAAAAACATAGATGAACTGTGCATTTACGTAAGCCTGAAATAGATACTTTACTCACCACCGGTCTTTCTGAAAAGTCTTTCGATTTTGAATATCTAGCTACTCCGGATACACACCCATCGTTTCCGGTCCTAAAAACTCAACCAGCCAACAGCGTTACATATGCGTTTGTGCCATGCCTCTTGTCCATTGGTCCACTTCAGGACAGCTTCGGCCTTGTGATTGGTCAATAACCGCCACGTCCTCAAGCTATGAGCAATGGAACGCGGTTTGGGTCTTTGCTGTCAAAAACGATACACGTCAAATAACACTATTTGACATGTCAAATAAGATTGTTGACCAATCAATCAGGACACGAATATGACTGCACGTCACATAATAATTTAACGCCTTCATACATTTTTTTAAAAGTTTTTTTTTTTTTACGTAGATATTGTACATTGATTACACATTCACATTTAATGTCACAACAATTCATCAATACGTATGCTATGACACTGGTAAAGTTGTTTCGCGCTCCTACGGTGCTGGTCATTTAAAAGAAAGTTAGCTAGTTCATGGATGCAAACAATGTTCTTCCCCAAAACATAGAAAACGACATCTGTTTCAGTAGCTATATAGTTAGCTAGCTAGCTAACTATATAGCTAGGTGTCATCATCTAAAATAACCCTAATTTATAAAATAGTTCTTATTTATTTAATGGTGGTCGGGTCCATATATGTGAAGCTAGCCACAATAAGGAATAGCTTACATTAGTGTATTTTGGGGTTAGCCTTCAAAATAAACGTATGTCATTGACAGTGATGCAAATGAATACAAGTAGTAGATTTATGCCATAATTGAATAGATCATGGTAAACGAGGTTAGAATGTTATAGAAAATAAACAAACGGCAATAATTTGCTAATTTGACAAAAATCTGTTTGAAATCACACTGGAGTATTATACTTTAGAATTGCATAGGGGGCATACTTATTTCACTGTTACAGCCTTACCTATGGATTGTGGATCAATGACATGGGGTATCAGTCTACTCAGTGACACGCAGAGAACATTAGCGTCGAAGCTCTAATTGCGGGACTCTGAAACAACTGAATTGAGACACATTTTTTGTCAACCTATGTGTATTGAACACTATTCCAAAGGAAAAACAATACTGGGTTGATGTTTTGGAGTCTAATAACGCAGAGGATGTTGGGAAAAAATATATTGGGTTTTGAGTAGACTGATACCCCATTTCATTGATCCCCAATCCTTAGGTAAAGCTGTACAGTGCAATATGAATGTCTATACACACACTAGGCTGACTGGGGTTTGCTTCACGTGGCTAATGACGCTCGACCGGACCTGGTTATGGATTGTGAAGTTAGCCACAATAAGGGATTAGGCATAATAGTGGAATTTGCGGTTTGCCTTCAAAATAAAGGTACCTCTTTGAAAGTGATGCTGAAGGTTACAATTGGCTGGAATCATGCCATATTTAGATTAGATAATGTTAAACAAGGTTGGAATGTGAAACAAGGGAATGAAGTACCAGTCTACTCAGTGACACCGACAGAACACAACTGTGAAGAGTTTACGCAAATATTAGCATTGTAGATCTTATCGCGGGACTGTGACTGTGTGAAATCACCTTATAAGGTTAGCTTTGGGCAACAGGGTTAAGTAGCTGGCTATCTACTTCAATTTCAATAGTCGAACAAGTGGCTATCTAGCTAATACTTACTCACAAGGATTCCTAAATCATTCCTAAGAATAATGAAAATGACTGCAGTTTCTAGTGGTCATTGTTTTCAGGCTGATTGTATTAGTGCAAGCTCGGTACCCCAGAAGTTGCGGTCGAACAAATAATGCCTTATTACGTGGTATTGTAAACGCATCGTTCGTGGCCGGTGTTTGCTTATTTGCAGACATTTTGTACAACTTTGACAGTTCTACTGATAGTAGTGGTGGCGCTTGCCTTGCACGTACAAATTCAGAACACAACATTCTATAATATAAATGTTATTTTACGTGTCAAAGTAAAAGCTCATTTAATGCGTCAAATAGTGTTATTTGAAGTGTATATTTTGACACGCAAAGACCCAAACGCGTTCCACAATGAGCGTTTTAAACAAATTCACCTTCCCCATTCATGCAAATCAGCAGCACTTCAGGCAGTGAGCGATGAATTAATCAAACACAACATGTATAGGTATTACGTATTTATTTTCACAACACAAACTTTCATTTGTTTTTTAAAACTGCACCACACAACCAAGTTTAATAGTAAGTCCTACATTAGTGCATCCCCTCTCAAACTGCACACCCATCTCATCATCAATTACTGACATTTTGACTGAGTGGGGATGTTCAGAAATTAAAGAAGCCCATTTCAGAGGTCACCATAATCAAAATATATACTGTAGGATAGAGATGTAAGCAATGCCAAGCTTCTCAATTCCAGGTTAAAGAAGCCCATTTCAGAGGTCACCATAATCAAAATATATACTGTAGGATAGAGATGTAAGCAATGCCAGGCTTCTCAATTCCAGGTTAATCAGGAAATATTAGTACTAGAATACGGTAATCAAGCACAACATGTCTAGGAAGACATATTTATTTCAACACCATAAACAAGCAGTGGTGACCCCTCATTCAGGTTTTAACCCCATATTTATAGCAAAAATGGGGCATGCCTGTTTTGCATGTTATTTTGGCATTAATACGTGTCATATATCAGTTTGCAAACAATGTAAAAAATAATATACATTAAGTTAATAAAGCCTCATACAAACATGGTCTCTTTTGTTTTCTTGAGTAAGGCAGCTCCAAAATGCAGGTGTTTCAGCCTAGCTCAGTGCTTTCTGTGATGGTGGGGCAAGCCAGTAGAAAATATGGAGCGTTGCGCCGTGATTGGCTCAGTGTTCTGTCACTCATGGTGACTTTACGTCACTGCAAAGTGTAAGAGGCTACTTTGTTGCGGTTCAAACACTTAAAAGACACCCGATCCCCTCAGCCCTCAAAATAAGTGGACACTTCTGATGACGTATCATGATGTCTGACGAGTATACACTTGCAGGGCAAGGGGCGAGGGTGGAAAGAATGATTTTTAAATGGACCACCCATGGCCGGAAATTCATCCCGAGATTATTGTGTTTTCAGCCATCGGTAGCATGTGGGTGCTTTATATGCGCTTACAGTCAATTATGAGTGCATGTCTACTAATATTAAATACATCCTTATTAATATACGCCTACTGTATGATAGCAAGGAAATTAATTAGCTAATTAACGTTAGCCTGCCAAACTGGAAAATGTTTTATTTTTACAATTTCCAAAAGATAACCAAACAAAAACATATTTACTTTTTACGAGACGTGTTTGTGCCGTCATGTGCATTAGTTGCACAATTTCTAACTTATTTGCATTCGTTTTTACTTACACTTATATGTTGACTTCATTGATGTTGTTTTTAAGTGTTCGCAGACTTTTGTTAGCGGATGTACAATCGTCGCAAATTGAATTCTGGGTAGTTTCGGGGCTAGGAGTGAACATAATTGTACACTCGCAAAACCGACTAAAAACGAGGGCTGAGGGGCTTGCGTTGCAAACTTCCCTTGCTTGGCTAATCATTTGGACCGCCCTCCAAGATGGCAACGGGGATTCCCCCAAGGGCATAAGGCAATGAAAAGTGGACGAGGGTGAGTCTTTTAAGTGTTTGGACCGCACCCAGTGAAAATGTTTGTCCTTTGGCTACTGCGGTAGAAGTGCACATCCAAGAAGGCTCAAGGTCATTGGCCACAGATAAAATCGTGTTATATGTGCAGTAGCTTTGATTGGACTGATCATGTCAACATCATACTTTCACAATCTTAATTAGCAATCATCACATGAATCAAGTCGACAATATACTGGCAAATCCCTTTTAATCCTTGTCATACGAAGAGAAATAATAAAGAGAAATTATAGGTAAAACGTATCGGTGCTCATCGACCTTTGGACATAAACATTACACAACAAGTTGGAAATCGCAAATTCATCAATGAGTGGAACGAATCAGTGACAGTGGCTGTGTGGTGGTCCCATTATCTGGGATTAAGGGTCTCATTTCCAAGTTTAAAATGATAAACATTCAACATTGGCCATGCTGTCAATTAAGCAGGATTTGTGCTGCGCTCAAAACAACTGTTAACTCGGAGGCCCGCGGCACCACCTTTCTGTTCAAGTGAGCACAGCATGAACAATGTGAGTCCAAAAATGTATTGTATGCTGCTGCATAAATTGTAATATGCCAGGGAGATATGTATACTGTAGCTAAGAAAGTAATACTAAGTGTATATTGTGTAGTAAAATGTTAGTAGGCCATGTGTCTCACCCTAATAATTTGGTCTATTTGCTCCTCTTCATTTTGCCTCTAAAGTTACGTCTGTCCTAGCTCTCTCATTAATGTCTTAATCGAAATTACAGATTGCCTCTTATCTGCATGTGTCACAAGGCGCAGCTTGATGAGAATACATTCCTCTTTATTAAAGAACCACTTACACAAACTAACGTGACGCTATAAACACTGGTGGTGACACAGGCAACTAATACATAGACAATAACCCACAGATAAACCAAGGAATATGGCTACCTAAATATGGTTCCCAATCAGAGACAACGATAAACAGCTGCCTCTGATTGAGAACCAATCTAGGCAACCATAGACATATAAACCCCTAGACAATACAACTAAACACACCACCCTTGTCACCCTGACCTAACCAAATAAGAAAACAAAGATAACTAAGGTCAGGGTGTGACAGCATGTCGTCCCCTTATGCCATAGTTTGTACATCTCAGTTGTCATTAGAAACCACATTTGTTTAAGCAAATCAGTCATCAGCTTTGTTTTTTTTTAAAGGCAGTAAATGAAGCTGAATGAACTGTTTCACTGCCAGACAAGGCTCCGCTGATAGCCAGCTGGAGTAGTGGTACGATGTCGGGACTGCAGTTGGGACAGCTTTATGTAGGCCCCAACAGTTTGTGGGCACCGTTATAGTGCAATTACTGTATTGTTTAGTGTTGTGTAGTGGCTTTGCTGGCATGCATTCCACTTTTCTTTTCTTTTTGCCCCAACAAGATTTACATGCTAAAATCGGGACTGTAAATAAAACACACACACACAAAAAAAAAAAACTTAAAATACAAATAAGAGGAAAATGCTAATTCTTGTACCCCATTGTGTGTGCTCCCCCCTCCCCTGTTGTCTTGGAGGTCCTCTTTGTGTTCTGGATGAAGTAAGAGTCGTGTCTGGCTGGGAACGTTCAGCCACTCAGTGGCCAAAACTGTAATCTCCTGCAACAGAAACAGCAACAAACTCCACAAACAGCTGAATTTAAGCTTATTGATATGGCATAAAAAACTGAGCTGAATTAAAGCATCTCAATGTTTGTATTTGGCTACAAAGGTAAAACTCTGTGCAGTACATTTGGCATTGAATGGATTCACTAGAAGAAAAGGTCCAACCCTACCGCAGTTATCGATCGATCCAAGATAGAGAGCACAGCACAGCAGTGTGTGAGAGAGAGAGATTTGTTTTTGAAACATTCAGAACAAGCAATTTCAGAGTCCGATATATACACTGAGTGTACAAAACATTATGGACGTCTGCTCTTTCCATGACAGACTGACGAGATGAATCCAGCTGAAAGCTATGGTCCCTTAATGATATCACTTAATTCCACTTCTATCAGTGTAGATGAAGGGGAGGAGACAGGTTAAATAAGGATTGTGTCTATGTATAAGTGCCATTCAGAGGGTGAATAGGCAAGACAAAAGCTAAGTGCCTTTGAGCGTGGTAGGGTAGTATGTGCCAGGTGCACCGGTTTGTGTCAAGAACTGCAACGCTGTTTGGTTTTTCACGCTTAACAGCTTCCCATGTGTATCAAGAATGGTCCACCACCCAACATGACACAACTGTTGGAAGCATCGGAGTCAACATGGGCTGCATCCCTGTGGAAGACTTTCGGCACCTTGTAGTCCATGCCCGGACAAATTAAGGCTGTTCTGGAGGGTGAAAGGCGGGGGTGCAACTCAATAGTAGGAAGGTCTTATTAATGTTTTGTACACTCATCTATATATATATATATTAGTACCAGTAAAAGTTTGTACACATCCACTCATTCAAGGGTTTTTCTTAATTTGTATTATTTTCTACATTGTAGAATCATAGTGAAGACATCAAAACTATGACATAACACATATGGAAACATGTAGTAACCAAAAAAGTGTTAAACAAATCTAAATATATTTGAGATTATTCAAAGTAGATACCATTTGCCTTAATGTCAGCTTTGCAGGAAGTCACCTGGAATGCATTTCAATTAACAGGTGTGCCTTGTTAAAAGTTAATTTGTGGAATTTCTTTCCTTAATGCGTTTGAGCCAATCAGTTCAGTTGTGACAAGGTAGTGGTGGTATACAGAAGATAGCCCTGTTTGGTAAAACACCAAGTCCATAATATGGCAAGAACAGCTCAAATAAGCAAAGAGACAATAGTCCATCATCACTTTAAGACATTAAGGTCAGTCAATCCTGAAAGTGTCAAGAACTTTGTGCAGTCGGAAAAACAATCAAGCTCTACGATGAAATTGGCTCTCATGAGGACCGCCACAGGAAAGGAAGACCCAGAGTTATTTCTGCTGTAGAGGATAAGTTCATTAGAGGTAACTGCACCTCCGGTTGCAGCCCACATAAATGCTTCACAGAGTTCAAGTAACAGACACATCAACATAAACTGTTCAGAGGAGACTGCCGAATCAGGCCTTCTTGGTCATATTGCTGCAAAGAAACCATTACTAAAAGACACCAATAAGAAGAGACTTGCTTGGGCCAAGAAACACAAGAAATTGACATTTGTCACAGCTGTTGAAGGAAGTTGGACCAAGGTGTAGCGTGGTGTGCGTACATTTTCTTTTATTATAACAAATGAAGCCAACAACCGTGAAGCTACAGGCTATGTGCCATAAACAAAAGTCAACTTCCCACAAAGACAGGTGGGAAAAGGGCTACCTAAGTATGGTTCTCAATCAGAGACAACGATAGACAGCTGTCCCTGATTGAGAACCCTACCTGGCCAAAACATAGAAATACAAATAATATAACATAGAATACCCACCCCAAGTCACACCCTGACCAAACCAAATAGAGACATAAGAAGGATCTCTAAGGTCATGGCGTAACAACATTAGACTGGTGGAAATCTGTCCTTTGCTCTGATGAATCCAAATTTGAGATTTTTGGTTCCAAACACTGTGTCTTTGTGAGACGCAGAGTAGCTGAACGGATAATCTCCGCATGTGTGGTTCCCACCGTGAAGCATGGATGAGGAGGTGTGATGGTGTGGGGGTGCTTTGCTGGTGACAGTGTTGGTTGATTTATTAAGAATTCAAGGTATACTTAACCAGCATGGAGAGCGATGGAGTGCTGCATCAGATGACCTGTTCGCCACAATCACCCGACCTCAACCCAATTGAGATGTTTTGGGATGAGTTGGACTGCAGAGTGAAGGAAAAGCAACCAACAAAACCAGAGTTGCAAAGAAAAAGCCATGTCTCAGACTGGCCAATTAAAATAAAATATTAAGATGGGCAAAAGAACACAGACACTGGACAGAGGAACTCTGCCTAGAAGGCCAGCATCCCGGAGTTGCCTCTTCACTGTTGACGTTGAGACTGGTGTTTTGCGGGTACTATTTAGTGAAGCTGCCAGTTGAGGACTTGTGAGGCGTCTGTTTCTTAAACTAGACACTCTAATGTACTTGACCTCTTGCTCAGTTGTGCACCGGGGCCTCCCACTCTTTCTATTCCGGTTAGGACATTTCTAAGTGACCCCAAACTTTTGAATTGTAGTGTATATTTTTTAAACTATATCTTCCCGCTGTCTCTGAATTATTAGCTAACAACCCAGCATTCACAAGGATGCAACAAACATCCTTGTTTCTTGTTATAACAATGTTTATGTGTGACATTTCCCCATATATGAAGTGAAAATGTCTGCAGACAGAAAAGGTTTCTTCACAGAAAACATTTCTTGAAATGCATTAAATGGTGGAAATGTACCATAATAGTTTTATCAGACAAAAACGTTGTACAGAGTACATTATACAGTAAGTTTCTCCAGTTTACAGAGTGGATCCTCCAATACATCAGAGAGCATCTTCTCCCCTGAGTCTCCTGGTTTATTCATTTGTAGATCTAGCTCTCTCAGGTGTGAGGGGTTTGACCTCAGAGCTGAAGCCAAAGAGGCACAGCCTTCCCATGTGACCCAACAACATAACAGCCTGCAGAGAGAGAAACACCTGTCATTCTGCCAGTTCTGGACACACTGAAAAACAATTTCTGATTGCTTTCCTGAACAGTACATTACTTGCCTGATGGGTGGCAACAACTTAAAAAAGGTATAAACATGCTATTTTTTATTACTACATTTAGTTTATCATTTGTTTTCATGCAACTTCATGGTCTCCAAGAAAGATGGCCTTACCCCAGTTTTTCCACTTTACAGTGTGTATTCCCCAGTCCAGCAGAGAGCAGCTTCACTCCTGAATCCTGTAGGTTATTGTGACTCAGGTGCAGCTCTCTCAGACTAGAGGAGTTTGAGCTGAGAGCTGAGGCCAGAGACCCACAGCATTTCTCTGTGAGGTTACAGCATTTCAGCCTGGGAATAAATATGAAGGTAATATTTATAGATTGCACAGTCACAATGTTAATGTCCATCAGCAAGCTGCCTGCAAGCCTCTAGGTGGATCAGTTATAGCGCCCCTATTCTGACATTATGGAATATGCTGTAATACTTACGAAAGTCTTTCCAGTTTACAGAGTGGACCCTCCAGGACAGCAGAGAGCATCTTCACACCTGAGTCTCCTGGTTGGTTGTTGGTCAGGTCCAGCTCTCTCAGATGTGAGGGGTTTGACCTCAGAGCTGAAGCCAGAGAAGCACAGCTCTCCTCTGTGACTCCACAGCCTACCATCCTGCAGACAGAGTGGTTCATTTGTATAATATGCATTTTCATAGGACATGAGGACATTATTCATGTTCAAACATACAATTTAGTTTTCCTTTATCCTTTGTGAACATGAATGAAATAAACATCACCTCAGTGTTTCCAGTTGACATTGTGGTTCCTTCAGTGCAGCAGAGAGATGGTTAATTCCTGAGTCTCTTAACTTATTTCCACCTAGGTCAAGCTCTCTCAGGTGTGAGGGGTTTGTCATCAGAGCTGAAGCCAGATAATAACATCCTTCCTCTGTGGTTTTAGAGTTATACAGCCTGCAGAGGGATTCAACATAATTGAATGTCCTACTGTCATCGGCATTGTAGTACACTTCATTACTCATTGAGAAGTAACTTTGAGTTTCTAAGAGCAACTGGAGAGCTGTACTTCCTCATCCTCCCTTAGGTTTCTGATCTCAGAATTAAATGCCCATGCCCAGATATCCTCAACAATCAGATCACAAATCACATAATCACTTGACCTAAATCCTGAAATTACAGACCATTCTTGAAATGTTCTTGTACTCACTTCAGTTTTTGCAATTTACACTGTGGATTTTCCAGGACAGCAGAGAGCAGCTTCACTCCTGAGTCTCCTGGTTGGTTGTTGTTCAGGTCGAGTTCTCTCAGGTGTGAGGGGTTTGACCTCAGAGCTGAAGCCAGAGAAGTACAACCCTCCTCTGTGACTCCACAGCCAGAAAGGCTACAGAGGGAGAGAGACTATTACATTTACATTTTAGCCAGTTAGCAGACAATCTTATCCAGAGCGACTTAGAGTTAGATTATAACTATCCTCATGTAAACAGCTATTAGAGATCCACGCATTGCTTAGTGAATGACAGATGAATGACCCAATCTTCTTTCCAAGAAGACAGCCAACTTCATTTGATCACCTTATTACAAGAGAACTTTCCTCAATGCAGGAATTTTAAAACTTGTAATATACAGTGGGGCAAAAAAGTATTTAGTCAGCCACCAATTGTGTAAGTTCTCCCACTTAAAAAGATGAGAGGCCTGTTATTTTCATCACCGGTACACTTCAACTATGACAGACAAAATGAGAAAAAAAATCCAGAAAATCACATTGTAGGATTTTTTTATGAATTTATTTGAAAATTATGGTGGAAAATAAGTATTTGGTCACCTACAAACAAGCAAGATTTCTGGCTCTCACAGACCTGTAACTTCTTCTTTAAGAGGCTCCTCTGTCCTCCACTCGTTACCTGTATTAATGGCACCTGTTTGAACTTGTTATCAGTATAAAAGACACCTGTCCACAACCTCAAACAGTCACACTCTTAACTCCACTATGGCCAAGACCAAAGAACTGTCAAAGGACACCAGAAACAAAATTGTAGACCTGCACCACGCTGGGAAGACTGAATCTGCCATAGGTAAGCAGCTTGGTTTGAAGAAATCAACTGTGGGAGCAATTATTAGGAAATGGAAGACATACAAGACCACTGATAATCTCCCTCAATCTGGGGCTCCACGTAAGATCTCACCCCGTGGGGTCAAAATGATCACAAGAACGGTGAGCAAAAATCCCAGAACCACACGGGGGGACCTAGTGAATGACCTGCAGAGAGCTGGGACCAAAGTAACAAAGCCTACCATCAGTAACACACTACGCCGCCAGGGACTCAAATCCTGCAGTGCCAGACGTGTCCCCCTGCTTAAGCCAGTACATGTCCAGGCCCGTCTGAAGTTTGCTAGAGAGCATTTGGATGATCCAGAAGAAGATTGGGAGAATGTCATATGGTCAGATGAAACCAAAATATAACTTTTTGGTAAAAACTCAACTCGTCGTGTTTGGAGGACAAAGAATGCTGAGTTGCATCCAAAGTGCACCATACCTACTGTGAAGCATGGGGGTGGAAACATCATGCTTTGGGGCTGTTTTTCTGCAAAGGGACCAGGACGACTGATCCGTGTAAAGGAAAGAATGCATGGGGCCATGTATCGTGAGATTTTGAGTGAAAACCTGCTTCCATCAGCAAGGGCATTGAAGATGAAACGTGGCTGGGTCTTTCAGCATGACAATGATCCCAAACACACCGCCCAGGCAACGAAGGAGTGGCTTCGTAAGAATTATTTCAAGGTCCTGGAGTGGCCTAGCCAGTCTCCAGATCTCAACCCCATAGAAAATCTTTGGAGGGTTGAAAGTCCGTGTTGCCCAGCAACAGCCCCAAAACATCACTGATCTAGAGGAGATCTGCATGGAGGAATGGGCCAAAATCCCAGCAACAGTGTGTGAAAACCTTGTGAAGACTTACAGAAAACGTTTGACCTCTGTCATTGCCAACAAAGGGTATATAACAAAGTATTGAGATAAACTTTTGTTATTGACCAAATACTTATTTTCCACCATAATTTGCAAATAAATTCATTAAAAATCCTACAATATGATTTTCTGGATTTTTTTCCCTCATTTTGTCTGTCATAGTTGAAGTGTACCTATAATGAAAATTACAGGCCTCTCTCCTCTTTTTAAGTGGGAGAACTTACACAATTGGTGGCTGACTAAATACTTTTTTGCCCCACTGTATTTGAGTTTTTAAAAGTATATAAATTCAATTTTCCCATTAAAAAAATGTCCATGAATTATAATCCACATAATAATTCAAATTTCCTGTTGCTGCAGGATTCTTTTCCTGCTGTTGCAAACTGGCTCAAATTAGGATCCGACATCTGTATGAAACTAACCTCAGTATGTCCAGTTTACAGTGTGGATCCTCCAGTACAGTAGAGAGCAGCTTTAGCCCAGAGTCTCCAAGGATATTCCTGCTCAGATCCAGCTCTCTCAGGTGTGAGGAGTTTGACCTTAGAGCTGAAGCCAGAGAAGCACAGCCAACCTTTGTGGTACCACAGCTCTTCAGCCTGCAATGGGAAAAATACTCAGCTCTATACACAACTGGACATTTAAAATAGTTGAATCATTTCACATTTCCAAAAACGAAAGTAATTATATATTTCCACTCTGAGACATGCCCTTACCTCAGTGTCTTCAATTTACAACCTGGATTCTTCAATCCATCAGAGAGCAGCTTCACTCCTGAATCCTGCAGTTTATTGTCACTCAGGTCCAGCTCTCTCAGTGAAGAAGAGTTCGATCTGAGAGCTGAAGCTAAAGACTTACAGCATCTTTCAGTCAAGTTACAATCTTTCAGGCTGGAATAAATAATAAAACAACACATTTGGTCCACAAACAAGGTAAAGACTACAAAGACCATGAGGAAATTATGAAAATGTGTCCATAAATACTCACATTGCTGTTCTGGTGGCTTTGACCACTGGTAGCAGCCTAAGAAGACCCTCCTCTGATCTGAAATACTTTCTCAGTTCGAAAACATCCTGCTTCTCCACTGAAGTCAGCAAAACAAAGACCAGAGCGGACCACTGTGCAGGTGACAGTTCAGCTTTTGAGAGACTTCCTGAGCTCAGATAGCTTTGGATCTCCTCCACTAGAGAAATGTCATTCAGTTCATTCAGACAGTGGAACAAGTTGATGCACCTTTCTGGAGAGGGATTCTTCTTGATCTTCATCTTTATGTACTTGGCTGTTTCCTCACTGCTTTGGGACTTGCTTTCTGTCTGTGACAGTAAGCCTTGTAAGAGAGTTTGATTGGACTCCAGTGATAGGCCCAGAAGGAAACGGAGGAACAGGTCCAGGTGTCCATTCATACTTTGTAAGGCCTTGTCCACTGCACTTTTGTGTAGAAACAATGCAGGTGTTTCTCCTGACATTGTCTTAATATTTACACCTCGAGAGAGAAGATTTACATTGCTGTTTTTGAATGTGAGAAACACATACAGAGCAGCTAAAAACTCCTGAATGCTTAGATGTACAAAGCAGAATAACTTCTCCTGGCACAGCCCTTTCTCCTCTCTAAAGATCTGTGTGCACACTCCTGAGTACACGGATGCTTCTGTGACATCAATGCCACATTCTCTTAGGTCTTCCTCGTAGAAGATCAGATTACCTTTTTCCAGCTGTTGATAAGCCAGTTTCCCCAGTTTCATTATCATTACTGTATTCCAGTGGTGATCAGTGTAATCTTCTCCAAGATACTTTTTACTACTCTGTTTGGTCTGAAAGATCAGGAAGTGTGTGCACATTTGAGTCAGAGTCTTGGGGATCTCTCCACTCTCTGCTTCACCCAACATTCTCTCTAGAACAGTGGCTGAAACCCAACAGAAAACTGGTATGTGGCACATGATGTAGAGACTCTTTGAGGATTTAATGTGTGAGATGATTCTGCTGGCCAGGTTCTCATCACTGAATCTCTTCCTGAAGTACTCCTCCTTCTGTGGGTCATTGAACCCTCGTACCTCTGTCACCTGGTCAACACACTCAGGAGGGATCTGATTGGCTGCTGCAGGTCGGGAGGTTGTCCAGAGAAGCGCAGAGGGTAACAGATTCCCTTTAATAAGGTTTGTCAGCAGCACATCAACTGAGGTTGACTCTGAGACATCAAAACAGGTCTTATTGTTCTGGAAGTCAAGAGGGAGTCGACACTCATCCAGACCATCAAATACAAACAGGACTTTGCACTCATCATAGTTAATCATTTTGGATTCTTTCATTTCCATGAAAAAAGATTGTAAAAGTTCCATCAAACTGCATCTCTTCGTCCTCATCAAATTCAGCTCACGAAAAGGAAGTGGAAATATGAACTGAATATCCTTATTGGCTTTTCCTTCGGCCCAGTCCAGAATAAACTTCTGCACGGAAATGGTCTTTCCAATGCCAGCGACTCCCTTTGTCAACGCAGCTTTTATATGCCTGTCTTGTCCAGGTAAGGGTTTAAAGATGTCATTACATTTGATTGGTGTATCTTGTGTTGCTGGTCTCCTGGATGCTACCTCAATCTGTCTTATCTCATGGTCATTATTGACCTTTCCACTTCCACCTTCAGTGATGAAAATCTCTGTGTAGATGTCATTAAGAAGTGTAGGGTTTCCTTGCTGTGCTAGTCCCTCAAAAACACACTGAAATCTCTTCTTCAGAGTTGATTTGAGCTTCTCTTGGATTTCTGCCTCAGCACTGACATTTTGGTGCCTGGGAAAATTATAGAAAATGTTTAAACATTTTGTATCAAAGGAGGAACAAATGGAAACTGAATTTCAACAGTTATGAAGACCTGAGACAATGTGGTCTCCAAATGATATGAAGCCATAAAAACAGCAGACACTCACATTTTCTGATCTACGGGAAAGACATTCGCTCCTTCATATGACTCCATGGACACAGTGCAGGAAGGAGGACAGTCCTGTCTCTGCTGAGGGAGTGGAGGGACCCTGTCAAAACAAACTTTTAAATCTTTACAAAGAACAAGAAGTCCTGGGTGCGTGTTTATGAGTTTTGTTTTAAAGAAACCATGAACTCTAAATATTGTAATAACCTTTTATTTGACATAAGTGGTTCATTACTGAACCTCGTTGGCAGGTCCATAGACTTGTCACTCTTCATAGACAAACAGCTGGGTACAGGAGACACTGGTCTCTCTTGTTGGATCCTGACAAAAAACAAGGAAATTATATTTAGTTGGGCTAAGGAAGAAATAGTCAAAATTGTTGTTGAGGAGTAATTATAATGTGCAGTACCAGTCAAAAGTTTGGACACCAAGAGTACTCGTTCCAGGGTTTTTCTTTATTTTTACCATTTTCTACATTGTAGAATAATACTGAAGACATCAAAACTATGAAATGACACATGGAATCATGTAGTAGCAAAAACAGTGTTAAACAAATCTAAATAAATTTTATATTTGAGATTTTTCAAAGTAGTGACCCTTTGCCTTGACAGCTTTGCACACTCTTGGCATTCTCTCAACCAGGTTCATGAGGTAGTCACCTGGAATACATTTCAATTAACAGGTGTGCCTTGTTAAAAGTTAATTTGCGGAATTTATTTACTTCTTAAAAGGATCGGCCCCTTTAATTATTATTTTTTTAACCTAAAATGACACCCAAATCTAACGGCCTGTAGCTAAGGCCCTGAAGCAAGGATATGCATTTGATTGGTACTATTTGAAAGGAAACACTTTGAAGTTTGTAGAAATGTGAAGGAATGTAGGTGAATATAACACATTAGATCTGGTAAAAGATAATACGATGAAAAAACCAACCGTTCTATTACCATCATCTCTTGAAATGCAAGAGAAAGGCCATAATGTATTATTCCAGCACAGGTGCAATTTAGAATTTGGCCACTAGACGGCAACAGTGTATGTGAAAGTGTTAGACTGATCCAATGAACAATTGCATTTCTGTTCAAAATGTTGTATCAAGACTGCCCAAATGTGCTTAATTAGTTTATTAATAACTTTTCATGTTCAAAATTGTGCACTCTCCTCAAACAATAGCATGGTATTCTTTCACTGTCATAGCTACTGTTAATTGGACAGTGCAGTTAGATTAACAAGAATTTAAGCTTTCTGCCGTTATCAGATATGTCTATGTCCTGGGAAATGTTCTTGTTACTTACAACCTCATGCTGATCGCATTAGCCTAAGTTAGTTCAAACGTCTCACAGGGGACCCACCAACCCTGAAGTTTAATGCATTTGAGCCAATCAGTTGTGTTGTGACAAGGTAGGGGTGGCATATTGAAGATAGCCCTATTTAGTAAAAGACCAAGTCCATATTATGGCAAGAACAGCTCAAATAAGCAAAGAGAAACGACAGTCCGTCATTACTTTAAGACATGAATGTCAGTCAATCCTGAAAATTTCAAGAACTTCAAAAGTTTCTTCAAGTGTAGTTGCAAAAACCATAAAGCACTATGATGAAACTGGCTCTCATGAGGACCGCCACAGGAAAGGAAGACCCAGAGTTACTTCTGCTGCAGAAGACAAGTTCATTAGAGTTAACTGCACCTAAGATGGCAGCCCAAATAAATGCTTCACAGAGTTCAAGTAACAAACACATCTCAAAATCAACTGTTTAGAGGAGAGTGCATGGATCAGGCGTTCATGGTGGAATTTCTGCAAAGAAACCACTACTAAAGGACAACAATAACAAGAAGTGACTTGCTTGGGCCAAGAAACACCAGCAATGTGTGGTGCCCACCATGAAGCATGGAGGAAGTGTGATGATTTGGGGATGCTTTGCTGGTGACACTGTCTGTGATTTCTTTAGAATTTAAGGCACAATTTCCTGACCCCTCCTGTCTCAGCCTCCAGGATTTATGCTGCAGTAGTTTATGTGTCGGGGGCTAGGGTCAGTCTGTTATATCTGGAGTATTTCTCCTGTCTTATCCGGTGTCCTGTGTGAATTTAAGTATGCTCTCTCTAATTCTTTCTCTCTTTCTTTCTTTCTCTCTCTCTCTCTCGGAGGACCTGTGCCCTAGGACCATGCCTCAGGACTACCTGGCATGATGACTCCTTGTTGTCCCCAGTCCATCTGGCCGTTCTGCTGCTCCAGTTTCAACTGTTCTGCCTGCGGCTATGGAACACTGACCTGTTCACTGTGATTACTACTATTTGACCATGCTGGTAATTTATGAACATTTGAACATCTTGGCCATGTTCTGTTATAATCTCCACATGGCACAGCCAGAAGAGGACTGGCCACCCCTCATAGCCTGGTTCTTTTCTAGGTTTCTTCCAATGTTTTGGCCTTTCTAGGGAGTTTTTCCTAGCCACTGTGCTTCTACACCTGCATTGCTTGCTGTTTGGGGTTTTGGGCTGGGTTTCTGTACAGCACTTTGATATATCAGCTGATGTAAGAAGGGCTATATAAATACATTTGATTTGATTTTTCAACATGACAAAGACCCAAAACACAACTCCAGGTTGTGTACGGGCTTTTTGACCAAGGAGAGATGGAGTGCTGTATCAGATGACCTGGCCTCCACAATCACCCGACCTCAACCCAGTTGAGATGGTTTGGGATGAGTTGGACCGCAGAGTTAAAGAATAGCAACCAACAAGTGCTCAGCATATGTGGGAACTCCTTCAAGACTGTTGGAAAAACATTCCTCATTAAGCTGGTTGAGAGAATGCCAAGAGTGTGCAAAGCTGTCATCAAGGCAATGGGTGGCTACTTTTAAGACTCTAAAGTCTAAAATATATTTTGATTTGTTGAACACTTTTTCTTACTACATGATTACATATGTGTTATTTCATAGTTTTGATGTCTTCACTATTATTCTACAAAAATAGTAAAAATAAAGAAAAACCCTTGAATGTGTAGGTGTGTCCAAACGTTTTACTGGTACTATATGTGTGTGGTTAAAACAACAAGTCTTATAACCCTTGTTCACTGGAAAAGTTGATTGGTTGTCCCATAGACTGGTCACTCTTCATAGACACACAGCTGGTTACAGGAGACACTGGTCTCTCCTGATGGACCCTGTCAAAAACCATGGAGATTAGTTTTAGTCTGAATGGGGAAGGGTGCGGGTGCTCAGATATCTGTATGGCAATCATTCTTAAATGGAAGAACTTTGGAACTACTAAGACTCTTCCTAGAACTGCCCACCCAGCCAAACTGAGCAATTGGGGAAGAAGGACCTTGGTCAAGGAGGTGACCAAGAACCCGATGGTCACTCTGACAGAGCTCCAGTTATTCTGTGGAAATGGGAGAACCTTCCAGAAGGACAACCATCTCTGCAGCACACCACCAATCAGACCATTATGGTAGAGTGGCCAGACGGAAGCCACTCCTCAGTTAAAGGCACATGACAGCCCACTTGGAGTTTGCCAAAAGGCACCTAAAGTACTCTCAGACCATGAGAAACAAGATTCTCTGGTCTGATGAAACCAAGACTGAACTCTTTGGCCTGAATGCTAGGCGTCACGTCTGGAGGAAACCTAGCACCATCCCAACGGTGAGGCATGGTGGTGGCAGAATTGAGGAAAAGATGAACAGAGCAAAGTACAGAGAGATCCTTGATGAAAACCTGTTCCAGAGCGCTCAGGACCTCCGACTGGGGCAAAGGTTCACATTCCAACAGGACAACGACCCTAAGCACACAGCCAAGACAACGCAAGAGCGGCATTGGGACAAGTGTCTGAATGTCCTTGAATGGCCCAGCCAGAGCCCGGACTTGAACCTGATCTAACAGCTCTGGAGAGACCAGAACATAGCTGTGCAACTACGCTCCCCATCCAACCTGGACTCCCAAGTGGCACACCGGTCTAAGGCACTGCATCTCAGCGCTAGAGGCATCACTACAGACCCTGGTTCGATTCCAGGCTGTATAACAGCTGGCCGTGATTGGGAGTTCCATAGGGCAACGCACAATTGGCCCAGCGTCGTTAGGGTTTGGACAGGTTAAGCAGTCATTGTAAATCAGAATTTGTTTTTGACTGACTTGCCTAGTTAAATAAAGGTTAAATAAAATAAACAAAAAACCTGACAGAGCTTGAGAGGATCTGCAGAGAAGAATGGAAGAAACTCCCCAAATACAGGTGTGCCAACCTTGTAGCATCATTCCCAAGAAGACTTGTGGCTGTAATCGCTGCCAAAGGTGCTTCAACAAAGTACTGAGTAAAGGATCTGAATACTTATGTAAATGTAATATTTCAGTGTTTTTGTTATACATTTGCAAAAATGAATAAACTTTTTTGCTTTGTCATTATGGGGTGTTGTGTGTAGATTGATGAGGGGGTGAAAACAATTGAATTCATTTTAGAAATAAGGCTGTAACGTAACAAAATGTGGAAAAAGTCAAGGGGTCTGAATACTTTCCAAATGCACCGTATATTTGTGGTTAAAACAATAAGTCTCATTACCCCTGTTCACTGGAAAAGTTGATTGGTGGTCCCATAGACTGGTCACTCTTCATAGACACACAGCTGGTTACAGGAGACGCTGGTCTCTCCTGATGGACCCTGACAAAAACCATGGAAATTATTGTTAGTCTGACTAGGGAAGAAATAGTTTTTGACGGCGCTCAGATATCTGTATCAGGATTATGTAGGTGTGTGGTAAAACTAAGTCTTATTACCACTGTTCACTGGACAATGGTTCTTTACTGAAGTTATACGGAGGATCGATTGACATGTCACTCTTCATGGACACACAGCTGGGTACAGGAGACACTGGTCTCTCCTGCTCCTCTTTCTCGCCTGAGAGAATATTTTTCGAAAAACTGTCCCCCTCCTCTCTCTCTGCAGAGAGACTCATTTTAGAGGTCGTAATTCCCTTCTCACGGGAAGTCAAATACTACTGTCCTCTGACCTATATCAGCCCTGTGAACACACACACACACACCTCCACCCATACAGAGAGGGAGAGAGAGAGTATCAATCATACACAATGCGGTCAAATAGCTACTACACACACTACCAAATTTAAGTGGCTGGTTTTCTGTAACATTTGTTGGTTATCCAGGAAGTGTATCACTTTCGACTGTTACGCATTTGCCAACTATTGTCAACTGGACTACTTTAGCTTGTTAGCAACTTAGCTGGCACATGTACAAGCCATAGCAGTGACAGATTAGTAGAATTTAAATGAATGAGGTGGTCCTTTCTGCAAACATTTTTATGAATTTAGCTGGCTAGATTACACAGTTCGCAAACAGGATCAATAGTTGAATAGACATTAAATATGCTACTTCTTTAATCTCCCCTTTTCCCCATCTCTGCTCTACTCTTCTCTTTCAATAACTTTCTATTTTCTTGTTGCAAGAAACAAAAACAGTCTGTAATGCTTACCACTGAGATGGGTTGCTCGGTTTGAGAATGCTGCTGTAGGCTGTAGCTTCTTTGTTTGACTACTTAAAGGGCAGAACGTAGGGAGGGAGGGCAAGCCAGGGCAGGCACAGTATTTGACTTCCGCCTTATGGGAATTTGGTAGCTAGATGAGCTACATTTGCTTGGTAGGTTGTTGCTATGCCTCTTTCCTCTCACGGTGATCTTTATGGGTGCTTTTACGCTGTGTGGTGCATGGAAACAGAGTAATCTTCTGAGCCACTATCTTCAGACTGACATAGGGTAAAGGGCAATGTGCATCACCAAAGTTGTCCGAAGTGATTTAATAACATAACAGGAAGTAATTTACACCAGCTGTCTGCATATGAAACCTTGGGAAACAGCCTG
Organism: Oncorhynchus tshawytscha; assembly: GCF_018296145.1. NCBI lineage: Eukaryota > Metazoa > Chordata > Actinopteri > Salmoniformes > Salmonidae > Oncorhynchus > Oncorhynchus tshawytscha. Next base: position 33,565,658 of record NC_056434.1, on the reverse strand, counting down.
TTTTAAAACCTGGGAAAAAATGTATTAAAGGTGGATTAACAAGTGACTCGGTGTGACGTACAAACAAACAAAGCCTCCACTGTGATCCAACAGTTGTAGATTTGATGAGATAGGAAATATCTTTGCTGATAAATGTCGATACTTTACACCCACTGTAACAGTGTTCCTCTCCACCAGAGAGCACTGTTGTTTAATGAATGGTGAGGTTTGTCAACTGCTCCTCCTCTCTGCCAAATCATACTGCCAATATACCTTTTACTTCCCCTACGTTTGTCTTTTTCAATATAGCTTTTTACTTATCTCTATGGTTCTATTTTTATGTTGATCTGTTTCTCTCCTTCTCTCTCTCTTTCTCTCTCTCTCTTTTTCCAACTCTCTCTGTCTCTGTGCATCATCTCCACAATGCTGGACTTCAATGGGATTGGAATAGATGTTACCATAGCAATCGCTCATTTAGGTGGGATACCATCGGATACCATACTGTAACCAAAGACATATAAATGTCAAATAGGGTCTGGGAGGGTGGGGGTTTGAGGTTGGGGTTTCTGTGAAGGGTTTAGGGGTGTTAGGGGTCTCGTTATCAGTGGTTAATTGCCACATTAGCAGGACAGGGTAAATCTGTGGTGGAGCAAACTATTACAGTGATAGCAACACCTCCTGGCACACGCCTGGGTGCAGTGGGAGGGGCGACTGGCATCAGGTGTGTGTGTGTCTTATTACATTTGGGTTGGTTACATGATGGTTGTTTTATTGATCCAGTCTGCATTCCCACCAAGATTCCCACACAGATGAATCTCTTTCTTTCTTTCTTTTTATTTTTCTCTCTCTCTCTCATGCTCTTTCTCTCTCTCTCTCTTCACAGTCACATGTGTGTGTTTAGTTGCTGTTTACTAGATTGTCTCTGAATATACAGCCTATGCATGCCTCTGACACACACATATTCCCCTGAGAGATCTCTCCACGTGCTGCTCCTGTCACAAGATCATATAATAACACAATTGTACATTGTTTAAAAAATATTTATCCTCCATGAACAATATTACATTTACAGTAGACTTTAATAAGACCAGAATGGCTTTCCAATGATCTGTGTAAGAAAGCTGCCGCAATCATCCCTCTCTTCAAAGGAGATACTCTAGACCCAAACTGCTACAGACCTATATCTATCCTACCCTGCCTTTCGAAGGTCTTCGAAAGCCAAGTTAACAAACAGATTACCGACCATTTAGAATCCCACCGTACCTTCTCCACTATGCAATCTGGTTTCAGAGCTGGTCATGGATCCACCTCAGCCACGCTCAAGGTCCTAAATGATATCATAACCACCATCGATAAAATACATTACTGTGTAGCCATATTCATCGACCTGGCCAAGGCTTTCAACTCTGTCAATCACCTCATTCTTATCGGCAGACTCAACAGCCTTGGTTTCTCAAATGACTGCCTCATCTGGTTCACCAAGTACTTCTCAGAGTTCAGTGTGTCAAATCGGAGGGCCTGTTGTCCGGACCGCTGGCAGTCTCTATGGGGGTGCCACAGGGTTCAATTCTCGGGCCGGCTCTCTTCTCTGTATACATCAATGATATCGCTCTTGCTGCTGGTGATTATCTGATCAACCTCTACACAGACGACATCATTCTGTATACTTCTGGCCCTTCTTTGGACACTGTGTTAACAACCCTCCAGACGAGCTTCAATGCCAAACAACTCTCCTTCCGTGGCCTCCAATTGCTCTTAAATACAAGTAAAACTAAATGCATGCTCTTCAACCGATTGCTGCCTGCACCTGCCCGCCCGTCCAACATCACTACTCTGGACGGTTCTGACTTATGTGGACAACTACAAATACCTAGGTGTCTGGTTAGACTGTAAACTCTCCTTCCAGACTCACATCAATCATCTCCAATCCAAAGTTACATCTAGAATTGGCTTCCTATTTTGCAACAAAGCATCCTTCACTCATGCTGCCAAACATACCCTTGTAAAACTGACCATCCTACCGATCCTCGACTTCGGCAATGTCATTTACAAAATAGCCTTTAATACCCTACTCAATAAATTGGATGCAGTCTATCACAGTGCCATCTGTTTTGTCACCAAAGCCCCATATACTTTTTTTTTGTGTGTGAATTTTTACCCCTTTTTCTCCCCAATTTCGTGGTGTCCAATTGTTGTAGTAGCTACTTGTTGCAGGAATTAAATTCCTCTGTTTTAATACCCAATTAAAATTAAACACTCTGTCAATTGATAAGAATTTGTATGACTCTTATTTGTATAAAATGGACAGAGCCCAGTCTTAAAGTCAACCAGCAGCGTTTATTCACGAGAATACTGCCCATTATACATCTTACCACAGGTTATAAACTGAAAATGACGTCATTAGTTTTAGTCCTAGCCCGTGTCATCTCCGCTCCAGTACAATGGCTGTATGGTTCTCACATCGTCTCTCCCTATTAAGATCATTTATGACCGAGCCAAGGCCAGCTTGTGTAGATAAACCTTCTAGCCAGTCTGGCTATAAGTTCATTCATTTCTACCATGGTACAGACAGTCATTGTTCTAATTCTTGATTATATTTACACACTATATACACATTATATTCCTGACCATTACACATTATATTCAGTACTAGGATTAAAAAGAAAATTCATACATATACAGTAACATAATAGTATTCTGATTAGTACATTTACAGTAACATAATAGTATTCTGATTAGTCAGTCCTGATTGAAATGTATACATAATTAGTCATTATTGATAATAATTCCCTTAACACTACTATCTTGTCTCGTCGTACAACTCCCGTACGGGCTCGGGAGAGACGAAGGTTGAAAGTCATGCGTCCTCCGATACACAACCCAACCTAGCCGCACTGTTTCTTTACACAGCGCGCATCCAACCCGGAAGCCAGCCGCACTAATGTGTCGGAGGAAACACCGTGCATCTGGCAACCTTGGCTAGCGCGCACTGTGCCCGGGAGTCACAGGAGTCGCTGGTGCGCGATGAGACAAGGACATCCCTACCGACCAAGCCCTCCCTAACCCGGATGACGCTAGGCCAATTGTGCGTGGCCCCATGGACCTCCCGGTCGCGGCCGGTTACGACAGAGCCTGGGCGCGAACCCAGAGTCTCTGATGGCACAGCTGGCGCTGCAGTACAGAGCCCTTAACCACCGCGCCACCCGGGAGGCCCTAAGCCCCATATACTACCCAAAACTGCGACCTGTATGCTCACGTTTGCTGGCCCTCGCTTCATACTTGTCGCCAAACCCACTGGCTCCAGGTCATCTACCAGACCCTGCTAGGTAAAGTCCCCCCTTGTCTCAGCTCGCTGGTCACCATAGCAGCAACCACCTGTAGCACATGCTCCAGCAGGTATATCTCCCTGGTCACCCCCAAAACCAATTCTTCCTTTGGCCGCCTCTCCTTCCAGTTCTCTGCTGCCAATGACTGGAACAAATTACAAAAATCACTGAAACTGGAAACACTTATCTCCCTCACTAGCTTTATGCACCAGCTGTCAGAGCAGCTCACAGATGACTGTACCTGTACATAGCCCATCTATAATTTAGCCCAAACAACTACCTCTCCCCCTACTGTATTTATTTATTTATTTTGCTCCTTTGCACCCCATTATTTCTATCTCTACTTTGCACATTTTTACACTGCAAATCTACCATTCCAGTGTTTTACTTGCGATATTGTATTTACTTAGCCACCATGGCTTTTTTTGCCTTTACCTCCCTTATCTCACCTCATTTTCTCACATTGTATATAGACTTATTTTTCTACTGTAATATTGACTGTATGTTTGTTTTACTCCATGTGTAACTCTGTGTTATTGTATGTGTCGAACTGCTTTGCTTTATCTTGGCCAGGTCGCAATTGTAAATGAGAACTTGTTCTCAACTTGCCTACCTGGTTAAATAAAGGTGAAATTTAAAAAAACTCCAGACGAGCTTCAATGCCATACAACTCTCCTTCCGTTGCCTCCAACTGCTCTGCAAGTAAAACTAAATTCATGCTCTTCAACCGATCGCTGCCCGCACCTGCCCGCCCATCCAACATCACTAATCTGGATGGTTCTGACTTAGAATATGTGGACAACTACAAATACCTAGGTGTCTGGTTAGACTGTAAACTCTCTTTCCAGACTCACATCTTTGCTTCATCAAACATCTCCAATCCAAAATTAAATCTAGAATCGGCTTCCTATTTCGCAACAAAGCATCCTTCACTCATGCTGCCAAACATACCCTCGTAAAACTGACCATCCTACCGATCCTCAACTTTGGCGATGTCATTTACAAAATAGCCTCCAACACTCTACTCAACAACTTGGATGCAGTCTATCACAGTGCCATCCATTTTGTCACCAAAGCCCCATATACTACCCACCACTGCGACCTGTATGCTCTTGTTGGCTGGCCCTCGCTTCATACTTGTCGCCAAACCCACTGTCTCCAGGTCATCAACAAGTCTTTGCTAGGTAAAGCCCCGCCTCATCTCAGCTCACTGGTCACTATAGTAGCACCCACCCATAGCACGTTCTCCAGCAGGTATATCTCACTGGTCACCCCCAAAGCCAATTCCTCCTTTGGCCGCCTTTCCTTCCAATGAAGGATGGGGAGCATCGAACATCTCTGGAGAGACCTGAAAATAACGGTGCAGTAATACTCCCCATCCACCCTGACAGAACTTGAGAGGATCTGCAGAGAAGAAAAGGAGGAACTCTCCAAATACAGGTGTGCCCAGCTTGTAGCGTCATACCCAAGAAGACTCGATGCTGTAATCGCTGCCAAAGGTGCTTCAACAAAGTACTGAGTAAATGGTCTGAAAACTTATGTAAATGTGATATTTCAGTTATTTATTTGTAATAATTAGCAAGAAATTACAAAAACCTGTTTTTGCATTGTCATTATGGGGGGGTATTGTGTGTACATTGATGCCAAATTTTTTTTTTAAATAAATTGTAGAATAAGGCTGTAACGTAACAAAATGTGGAAAAAGTCAATGGGTCTGAATACTTTCCGAAGGCTGTGTGTGTGTGTGTGGTTTGGTTTGGTTTGGTTTGGGCCTGACAGGCTACTTTGTGTTGCTTATACTTGGAGCTGGCCCTGGAGTCATTAAAATGTTGATCATAATGTAGGCATAAATGTTAATTTACATTTAAACGTTTTTTAAAAATACAATAATTCTTAGCAACACATTTTTCAATGGAGAGAAAGAAAATAAGTAACATATTACTTGGCCTATTTAACCTATTTAAAATGGTGAACTCATAAAATGTTCCTGCATATCTGGGATGCTCTTTTGAGTTGATTTTGATGCAGTTTTTATTATGCAAAATAATCTGATTTATTCAGCATAAACTGTCAAGAACAACAACGGAAACAATAGAAATGTGTAGGCTTACATCAGTGGAGGATGCTGAGGGGAGGATGGCTCATAATAATGGCTGAAGGCGAGCAAATTGAATGGCATCAAATACATGGAAACCAAGTGAATAGGCCTATAAAAATAGGCCTATAAAAAGCCTTTTATCATGCATCAACATTAGGTTAATTCTGGAAATGGTAAGGGTCTTATCCATAATATTGTCTTATAATATTACCTTTCTCAGGACCTAACAAGCAACAACAGCTGGTGTGCAGAGGACAATTTCAATATTTTAATCTCAGTACAACATGCCATTAAATTCTGTCTCAGAAAGGTGTAGACTACAACAGTTTATATTGATGAATTTAATATTGTAGTGCATTATTTCACAATAACCATCTATGTTTAATGCATACCAATTGATGGGACAAGAGAGCACAGAGAGGAATTTAGGAAGAGATGCACTTGCTGAAAATGTAACAACCTGCATGTTAATTATTATTCAAATTTCTCCCAAATGTAACCTTACAAATCAGCAGAAATTCAAATGTTAATGAATCATATATTGTAATTGCGGAGCCTATCAGATATATAATTACTGCATGTGATTTATGAAAATAATAATTATTTGAAACGATTATATATTATATAATTGTATTAGGATGTAATGTGATATGATCCTCTATTATATTGGTCTGTATTGTTAATATTGAAAATAATAATCCTATCATAATAATAATCCAGATTATGTTATGAGAATAAGCTTCTGCTAGGGAAAAAGCAGAAAGGATGATAAGGACATGTAGGCCTTAACCATTTATGACTAAAAAGAGAATATGTTTTACAAGCTACATTCTTTGTTTATGTTTTTAGTCATAAATATGTTGGCCTATTTCTAAGAGGCAAAGCGAGAGACATGGCAGATATACAGTACCTGATTGTTAACACTAATGAACAATGTATCTGAAGGGATTTTTCAGTTAACTGACCAGTAGGCCTAGTCAAGGTTTCTGTGGATGGACAGAAAAACACTTGTCAAATAATACGTGTTCTTACGGGGTTGGGCAGGTTACTTTCTAAATGTAATATGTTACAGTTACAAGTTACCTGTCCAAAATTGTAATCAGTAATATACATTTTGGATTACCCAAACTCAGTAACATAATCTGATTACATTCCGTTACTTTTAGATTACTTTCCCTTTAAGAGGCATTAGAAGAAGACAAAAATGTATGTTACCAATTGAACGACATCTTTTGCAGGATAAATCAATGTTAAAGTTTGCATAGCTGGCCATCTATGGATGTAAAATTTTACTTTATGGGTTGGTTATGTAGGCTTCTTCTAACCCATCGCTTACTACTACATATAATAATACAATTAAATTATATCATTAAAAACCAAAGTATATTAGAATTCCAGTCATTCCAATAAATGTTATACCCCTTGATCTTCAAGAATAGGACTTAGATTAGCCAAATTGTTTAACCTGAGCATGACCCCAAAACTAAGAACTTATTAGCCAGCCCTACTCTGTTGTTTATGATTTTGTTGTCATGGAGGACTGATTGGGATCATTGAATCGAGTTCAAAAATAAATGCTGCGCTCATGGAATTACATGCTTTGAGCACTACTGAAAAGTGCTATTTACTTGTGAAAAATGAATGCCATATGCTGCATTTGCTATAGGCCTATTGTTTACCTTTTTGTTGGTGACACTTTGATATCTTGATCATATGCAGCTGTTTAAAGAGCAAATCCACAGATGAAACAATAACAAAACGGCCGCCCAGCCTCTGTTTTGTTAAAAAGCTGAGGGATGGGCCTGGAGACATGTAACCGCTCTCAGATTAATAGACAGAGCTATGGACTGACCATCCCATGATATAAAAATGATTGTTTTAACCATGTTATGAGACTATAAAGTGGTTGTTTACATTTACATTGTTTACAAACATTGGAGAAAAACAAGCTTATATTTTGGGTTCTCATGGAGTGTGACAGTTGAGCTAAACTCATGAGGCATTTATGTTATATTCTTCAAGAATCAATGGATATATATATTTTTATATATAATTTATACGTTGAAAAATGGATGTAGCAACTACAGATTGCCCCTTTAAATCTATCAAAAGTGTGCAAGTTTTTTTTCCAGCACGAATTAGATTTTTTTATTCCATAGGCTGGGATCCGCACTATGCAGCTGTTGCAAGAGCGCATTTTTCACTGGCTGTCCACTGGTTTCAAAAACAATGATTGATAGGCAGATTCAATTCTTGAATTCAACCATTATTGGGTTCAAATACACATTTAGATTTGTGAACAGCCATCCACAACAACCACAATCCGTAAAGCGTAAATAGGTAAATGAGAGAGCAGCAGTGTGATTCACATCAATGCGCTAAGTAGATATCAATAATAAGTGTTATCCGTATCGCTGTAGACTACACCACTGCTGTCTTCCTTACTGTACCTCTAAGCGTTTATTCAAGTTGGATAATCTTTGGATGCCGCCGACAGCAGTTGCACCATTGGAAGACAGCTTGGACTGTAGCCCCCCAAAAAACTATTCCTGCTCGTTTCTCTCGATCCATCAAACACATTTGGTGTGTCATAATAGTGGTCTCTGACTTGTGGTCAGACTCGCTCTGGTGGAACAAATTTAAATCTGCGCCTTTTTTCAATGCTGATTTGAATGTCATTGAGAAAACAGAGAAGTGTAATCCTTTCTGAATTTAAGTAATACTCAATTTTTTCAAAAGTATGATTACAATTTTTTTTTGCAGGTAACATAACGGATTACAGTTACCGTTTTTTGTAATCCATTACATATACAGTGGGGCAAAAAAGTATTTAGTCAGCCACCAATTGTGCAAGTTCTCCCACTTAAAAAGATGAGAGGCCTGTAATTTTCATCATAGGTACACTTCAACTATGACAGACAAAATGAGAAAAAAAATCCAGAAAATCACATTGTAGGATTTTTAATTAATTAATTTGCAAATTACGTGTCCTGCTTAAGCCAGTACATGTCCATGCCCGTCTAAAGTTTGCTAGAGAGCATTTGGATGATCCAGAAGAAGATTGGGAGAATGTCATATGGTCAGATGAAACCAAAATATAACTTTTTGGTAAAAACTCAACTCGTCGTGTTTGGAGGACAAAGAATGCTGAGATGCATCCAAAGAACACCATACCTACTGTGAAGCATGGGGGTGGAAACGTCATGCTTTGGGGCTGTTTTTCTGCAAAGGGACCAGGACGACTGATCCATGTAAAGGAAAGAATGAATGGGGCCAGCAAGGGCCTTGAAGATGAAACGTGGCTGGGTCTTTCAGCATGACAATGATCCCAAACACACCGCCCGGGCAACAAAGGAGTGGCTTTGTAAGAAGCATTTCAAGGTCCTGGAGTGGCCTAGCCAGTCTCCAGATCTCAACCCCATAGAAAATCTTTGGAGGGAGTTGAAAGTCCGTGTTGCCCAGCAACAGCCCCAAAACATCACTGCTCTAGAGGAGATCTGCATGGAGGAATGGGCCAAAATACCAGCAACAGTGTGTGAAAACCTTGTGAAGACTTACAGAAAACATTTGACCTCTGTCATTGCCAACAAAGGGTATATAACAAAGTATTGAGATAAACTTTTGTTATTGACCAAATACTTATTTTCCACCATAATTTGCAAATAAATTAATTAAAAATCCTACAATGTGATTTTCTGGATTCGTTTTCTAATTTTGTCTGTCATAGTTGAAGTGTACCTATGATGAAAATTACAGACCTCTCTCATCTTTTTAAGTGGGAGAACTTGCACAATTGGTGGCTGACTAAATACTTTTTTGCCCCACTGTATTCATTGATTACTCCCCAACCCTGGTGTTCTATTTCAAGCATGCGTCTGATGGTACAGATGATACAAGGTGTATGAGTTCGATATACTGTATATCCACAACTCAACTGTATTTGGCCTATAAATCTACATTTCACTTAAGCATTTTTGTGTCAGAATTTATCAATTATTCCATCTCTTTCTTATTTTCTATAACATCCAATATCAGCATTACAATGATAGTCCATTACTTCCCTATTTTCTCGCTCCATCCTTCATCCTCTCCTCCGTAGTCTACTGCTCCCACTCTTTCCCCTTCCTCTCCTCCGCTCCGCCGCATCCAATTGATGCTGTTTGCGCAATTACGCACATGCGCAATGGGATGTTTTAGCCATTTGCAGGAAACCAACTAGCAGGAATAATAAATAGCTAAGTGTTTTTCTCTCCTATATGATCAGACCTAACTGTACCTTTCCCCTTCCGTCCCAATGTTTACAGTAGATATAGCTTTAATAAGAAGATTTTAGGAACATAGACTGTTATGCTGCTCTCTCTGGTTCAAAGGTAATATGTGGATGTTCAGTAGACCCTCTATGTGACTGAATTACTACAGCTCCAAGGAGTCCGCAGACGACAGACACCGCCGTACAGATGTGAGTCTGCGTATTTTTCTAACTGTCGGCGAAATCCCCGACAGCCCATGTAACCCAGGTAATGAAAGCTGCATGGGTTCGTTGTTGACGGCTACTGGTGCCTGTTATATCAAAATTTGTATTACTTTATTATAGCCTAACCTAGACATAATTATTATACAGACCAGCGGACTGTTTATCTTAACGCAAATGTGTTTGTTTCGTCAGTGCGAGTTTTGAGTGTCACCTTTGTTTGGCTGTGGTTGTTGACTGGAAAGAAGAGCGCTGTGCCTTTGTAAACTGGTGCGGGCTGTTTGTACTTGTTCTCTCTAGAGTCGGCTAAACGAAGACAGAAGTAGGCTACAATAAAATTAACATCGCCAAAGTCACCATTCCAGTTAAATAATGTATGTCTGTGTCAGCCGGTGTATGTTGGTTACCGGCAGCAGTTGCAGGCTACTGTCAGAGATACAGTAGTTCCACGTTTTTTAGTATTTTTTGGGGGCCATTATTTGGACATAGCCCTAGGTTATTGATCTATCTGTGTGGAAATGAAAACCTTTAGGGCCAGGGGAGCAGCTATAAGTTAGTAGAGTCTTGCCAATGCCTACAAGTCTGTTGGTTATTGTGTTGCAGTAACAAAGTTCTTGGTAGTGTATATGCATTTCTTAATTTATTCACAGTATTTATGTGAATACAACAAAAAAACAATCTGCCTTTCAGGTGGGGCAGCAATGTGTGGCTTTTGTAAGCACTGTTATGAACACCGGTGAGGGAAGGAGAGGAAGAAAGGGAGGACAGGAGAGAGAACCTGAAAAGAGCCCCAAACTGTTATCCCATCCACCCCTGACCCTGGAAGTGATTGATTCCCTGTGAGGGGTTGTCCTCTCGAACCTTAGCCCTGACCCCAGCCAAAGAGCCCCCCACCTTGATCCAGACAGACAGAGCAGTGCAGAGGGGACCGCAGGCAGAGAGGAGACCCTGGGAGGGGAGAGGGTTGGACACTCAAATGGAGGCAGACTGGAGGAAGAGGAAGAGAAGCTAAAGGAGAAGAAGGAGAAAGAAAGATTGTTGCTGGTGGATGACAGAGAGGAAACGGTGGGGAGAGAGAACCTTGCACCAGTCTTTAGTAGCAAAGACAGAGGAGGAAAGGAGGAGAAACAGAGGGAAGAGGCCATCTCAAACCAAAGCCAAATGTAGTCTATTACCTCGACAGAGCCAGCTCTGCCTCCTGCACAGTTATGGCCAGTGGCACACTGAACAATAACACCCTCATCACTTCTTCCTCTTCTCCAAAATGCTCTACCTTTTTTTTCCTCGTCTCCTTCCTCAGAGCGAGACAGAGATGAGAGATACAGGAGGAGTGCAGTGCAGTAGTCCTAGTTTTCCTCTGAGCTTTATTAAACCCCAGAAGTCAGCCCTGCCTGAGTCCACCAGCACACCTGTTACAGATGATAGGAGGGCAGACACCACTCACACTTCCCTTATTGCCAATGGAGACACCGCCAGAGTTCCAAAACCAAACAACAACCCGAAAGAGACAGATGGAAAAAGAGAGGGATATGGAGAGATAGAAGGAGATAAGGATAGAGAGGGAGATGAGAACTTAAAGACCGTTTCTAAATACCTCCACCCCTCTCTGTCCTCTCCTGGCTCACTGAACAGTCACATGGCCTTGATGCACTCCTGGAACTCCTGCAAGATGCTCAAATGCCCCAAATATAACTGGCACTACAAGTCCCAGCAGACACTGCATGCCCACCTCAGAGAAAAACACCCTGCGTCTGGGGGCTTGTGTGTGTGTGGGGGCTCGGGGGAGAAGTGTGTGTGTGTGGAGGGTCAAGGGGTGTGTGTGTGTGTACTGTAGCATGGGGAAGGCCCACCCTCGTCTGTCCCGGGGAGAGAGTTATGTCTGTGAGTACAAGCACTACCGCTGTGGTGTGTGGGATTACACAACCTCCTCTAAAGGAAACCTCAGCATACACATGCAGTCAGACAAACACCTCAGCAATGTACAGGTAGCAGGACACACACACCCTGCGCACGGCACACACACACACACTCCGCACACAATGGGGGCTACGCTGTCAGAGACACGGCAGGCGAACAGGGCTACGGACACACACACCCCACAGTCACACAGCCCCCTGCACCCCCTGCACACACAACACACCCTACCCCAGCTAGCCCCCTTCCCAGGGTAAGAGGTGGCGGTGTGAGGTGTGTGATTATGAGACCAGCATTGCCCGGAATCTTTGCATACACATCACCAGCGAGAAACACATGCCTAACGTGCTGCGCCTGAAACAAACACACAACGTGTTGCAGAGAAGCTACTACCTGGCCCACTGCAGGTGTCTGCCTCCTCAACTCACACACAGCATAGGGGAGAGACCACACACACATACTCAGTAACTGTTCTGTTGGGCTCTGTTCACTGGCACATCAAGTTAGGTTGATACTTGATTATATCCATGCTTATATGTACAGTATGTTTTCTCACGGCCTGTTTGTGTGCTGTGTATTCTAGGTGGGGAACAGTCTTTGGATATGCATCAACTATCAGCAGAGGAGCCAGTCGCCCCGGATTCAACCCTGAACCCCTCCCCCTCTCATCCTCCCTCCTCCTCACCATCCCCTTCTCCCCCTCCTCCACTGTCTCTCTCCCCCTCTTCTCCTCTTTCCTGTGGTGTGTTCCAGTGCCTGGTGTGTTCCAGTTTCTCCTCTGACAGTCTGGAGTCTCTTATGTCTCACCTGAGTGCCCCCTGCTCCCTGCCCCAGTCTGAGTGGCGATCTCTGGTGGCTGGAGGCTGCTACTGCAGGCTGTGTGGCTACAGCACCCCCCTCAGGGCTAACTTCACCCTGCACTGCCAGACAGACAGACACAGGGCCCAGTACCAGCTGGCTTCCCACCTCTGGGAGAAGGGGAAGGCCGGGGACAGGGAGGAATTTGGGAAGTTGGTTGCTACAGGCAACCCAGTCCAGCTGAAGTGTAACTCGTGTGACTTCCAGACCACCAGCTTGGATAAACTGAAAATACACAGCATCAACCCCCAACACCAGGCCAGCCTCAGAGTCTACAGGGTCAGTACACACACACACACGATTTGGAGGCCTGTTTCATTGCTGTACTTGGACTATAAGATTATTTCTAAATATCTGGCATATAGACAGCAAATAAAGCACAGGGACCAGATTTATTTAGTGCATCTTTCTCTCCGTCACAGTCTAACCCCAACCTATCACCCTCTCTCTCTAGTTCTTACAGCAGTACGACAGTGCAGTAGATGGAGGGTCCTGGTTGTTCCACTGTGTCCTGTGTAACTACTCCTCCTGTTCTAAACTCCACCTATTGAGACATACCCACTCCCCTGGTCATCAGAAGAGGGAGCTTCACTACTTGCAGTTAGTGAGAGGGAGGAGCCTGGAGGAAGGGGAGGGGCTAGCGGCTACTTTCACCATTAGGAAGTGTCCCAGTCCTGAGACAGGTAAGAGACTTAGCTGGTCATTTCCAAATCCCTCCTATCTGAAATGTGCACTTGTTCAGTCCCCCTGATGAATTTAAAAGTTTATGATTAATTAAGGCATTGGCAAGAGGGAGTTTCAACCATATTTGTACACCAGTCCAGAACAAGTTGACAAATAGAATGGAGAAAATGATCTGCAGGTCTATAATGTCAACGGAGAGAAGAAACCTGGAGAGATGGAGCAGGGTGAAGAGAGAGTGATAGAGAGAGAAGGAATGATTGATTATGGTCAGGGATCTATTGGGTTAATTGGTTTGTCGAAACAAGCTTGTGACATCCCATATTGCCCCTGACAATGCTAACTTGAGACATCACCACTGAGACACTGCTATTGAACTTTAATGTTCTAGAATAGAGATTTAAAGGGTCAGTTACCCAGACTCAGAGCCTAATCCTGGACTAAAAAGCACTGTCAATAGAGATTCTCCGGCATGATTTTTAGTCTAGCAGCAATAGGCTTAATCAGAACCCGGGAAATCTTCCCTCAGTGTATCAATCAAATAAATTTATAAAGCCCTTTTTACATCATCAGATGTCACAAAGTGCTTATACAGAAACCCAGCCTAAAACCCCAGAGAGCAAGTAATGCAGATGTCTTCGCACTGTGGCTAGGAAAAACTCCCTAGAGAGACAGAAACCTAGAGAGGAACCAGGCTCTGAGGGGTGGCCACTCCACTTCTGGCTGTGCCCTGTGGAGATTATAAGAGTACATGGCCATTAAGGCCATATCGTTCTTCAAGATGTTCAAACGTTCATAGATGATCAGCGGGGTCAAATAACAGTGGTTATAGAGTGTGCAACAGGTCAGCACCTCAGGAGTAAATGTCAGTTTCTTTTCATAGCCATGCATTCAGAGGTAGAGAGAGCAGGTGCAGTAGAGAGAGAGATAGATGGAGAGAGCAGGTGCGGACTATAGAGATAGATGGAGAGAGATACACAGAGAGATAGAGGGAGAGTACCTTTCTGATGACTCTAATTTCCTCTAGTCTAACTGTCAGGATTAAATCTGGTCTAACTGTCAGGATTTAAATCTGGTCTAACTCAGTCTGCGACTCTATTAATTAAACAGTCAATACCAGGTATTCAGTCTGAATGAACTGGTCTGAACCCCAGAAGGTTTCCTAATAGAAAATGTATACTGGATCAGTTAGTATACAGTATGTGTGTGTGTTGCTGTGTATTAACATACAGTACCAGTTTGGACACGCTTTATATTGACTATTTTCTACATTGTAGAATAATAGTGAAGACCTCAAAATGATGAAATAACACATATGGAATCATCTAGTAACTAAGTATTAAATAAATATAAATATATGTTATACCCTTTGCCTTGATGACAGCTTTGCACACTCTTGGCATTCTCTCAACCAGCTTCATGAGGATGTCACCTGGAATGCATTTCAATTAACAGGTGTGCCTTGTTAAAAGTTCATTTGTGGAATTTATTTCCTTCTTAATGCCTTTTGAGCCAATCAGTTGTGTTGTGACAAGGTAGGGGTGGTATACAGAAGATAGACCTATTTGGTAAAAGACCAAGTCCATAGTATGGCAAGAACAGCTCAAATTTTATTTATTTGATTTTATTTCACCTTTATTTAACCAGGTAGGCAAGTTGAGAACACGTTCTCATTTACAATTGCGACCTGGCCAAGATAAAGCAAAGCAGTTCGACACATACAACAACACAGAGTTACACATGGAGTAAAACAAACATACAGTCAATAATAGAGTAGAAAAATAAGTCGATGTACAATGTGAGAAAATAAGGTGAGATAAGGGAGGTAAAGGCAAAAAAAAGGCCATGGTGGCGAAGTAAATACAATATCGCAAGTAAAACACTGGAATGGTAGATTTGCAGTAGAAGAATGTGCAAAGTAGAAATATAAATAATGGGGTGCAAAGGAGCAAAATAAATAAATAAATACAGTAGGGGAAGAGGTAGTTGTTTGGGCTAAGTTATAGATGGGCTATGTAAAGTTGCAGTAATCTGTGAGCTGCTCTGACAGCTGGTGCTTAAAGCTATTGAGGGAGATAAGTGTTTCCAGCTTCAGAGATTTTTGTAGTTCGTTCCAGTCATTGGCAGCAGAGAACTGGAAGGAGAGGCGGTCAAAGGAGGAAATGGTTTTGGGGGTGACCAGTGAGATATACCTGCTGGAGCACGTGCTACAGGTGGGTGCTGCTATGGTGACCAGCGAGCTGAGATAAGGGGGGACTTTACCTAGCAGGGTCTTGTAGATGACCTGTAGTCAGTGGGTTTGGCGACGAGTATGAACCGAGGGCCAGCCAACCAGAGCGTACAGGTCGCAGTGGTGGGTAGTATATGGGGCTTTGGTGACCAAACGGATGGCCCTGTGATAGACTGCATCCAATTTATTGAGAAGGGTATTGGAGGCTATTTTGTAAATGACATCGCCGAAGTCGAGGATGGTCAGTTATACGAGGGTGTTTGGCAGCATGAGTGAAGGATGCTTTGTTGCGAAATAGGAAGCCAATTCTAGATTTAACTTTGGATTGGAGGTGTTTGATGTTTGATGAAGCAAGAGAAACTACAGTCCATCAATACTTTAAGAAATGAATGTCAGTCATTTCAGAAAATTTGAAGAACTTTGAACTTTTCTTCAAGTAAAGTCACAAAAACCATCAAGCATTATGATGAAACTGGCTCTCATGAGGACCGCCACAGGAAAGGAAGACCCAGAGATACCTCTGCTGCAGAGGATAAGTTCATTAGAGTTACCAGCCTCAGATTACAGTTCAAGTAACAGACACATCTCAACATCAACTGTTCAGAGGAGACTGTGTGAATCAGGCATTCATGGTCAAATAGCTGCAAAGAAACCACTACCAAAGGACACCAATAAGAAGAAGAGACTTTCTTTGATCCAAGAAACACAAGCATTAGACAGGTGGAAATCTGTCATTTTGGTCTGATGAATCCAAATTGGAGATTTTGGGTTCCAACCGCCATGTCTTTGTGAGATGCAGAGAAGGTGAACGGATGATCTCCGCATGTGTGGCTCCCACTGGGAAGCATGGAGGAGGAGATGTGATGGTGTGGGGGTGCTTTGCATGTGACACTATCTGTGATTTATTTAGAATTCAAGGCACACTTAACCAGCATGGCTACCCCAGAATTCTCCAGCAATACGCCAATCCATCTGGTTTGCGCTTAGTGGGACTATCATTTGTTTTTCAATAGGACAATGACGCAAAACACACTTCCAGGCTGTGTAAGGGCTATTTGACCAAGGAGAGAGATGAAGTGCCTCATCAGATGACCTGGCCTCCACAATCACCCGACCTCAACCCAATTGAGATGGTTTGGAATAAGTTGGACCACAGAGTGAAGGAAAAGCAGCCAACAAGTGCTCAGCATATGTGGGAAGTTGTTCAAGACAGTTGGAAAAGCACTCTTCGTGAAGCTGGTTGAGAGAATTCCAAGAATGTGCAAAGCTGTCATTAAGGCAAAGGGTGGCTACTTTGAAGAATCTAAAATATATTTTGATTTGTTTAACACTTATTTATTTGGTTACTACATGATTCCATATGTGTTATTTCATAGGAAAAAAATTAAGAAAAAACCTTGAATGAGTAAGTGTGTCCAAACTTTTGACTGGTACTGTATGTGCTACCTTTCTAGGTGGAAGCATTGAGGAGGAGGGGGAGAGGAGAGATTCCCTTTCTCCAGCCAAGCGATCGTTCTCTGGGCTGGAGGAGACACAGAGCCCCCTCTCTCCCAAACGCCCCAGAACAGACCAGCGCTCTACTCACCAACAGGCTACTGGCAAGTGCCCACTGTGCCAGGACACACTGGTATACACACACCTGAGACGCCACCTCATACTCACACACAGTGTGGTCCAGGACTGTGTGGACAAGCTCATGAGTGTGGTAAGTGTGTGTGTTTCTGTGTGTGTGTTCTAGCTACCTTTTCTTAGCAGAAGGGCAGTCAAGCTGATGGAGCTCGTTTTTAGTGTCTCCAGCAAACAAAGAGTGCTCATTTTTATCCACATCACCAACATTCATTACTTTGCCCAGCATGATCAATGCTCTTTGTCTCCCTCTTTGACTCCCTCTTCCTATTTCTCCCTTCATCCCTCTCTCACCCCTCTCATCTCTCTCACCCTCTCCCTACTCCCTTTTTCTTTACTGCCTTTTCTTATCTCTCCATCTTCTCTCACTTTCTCTATCCCTCTCTTTCCACTCTATCTCTCCATCTTTCTTTCTGCGACCCCTTGTTCTTTCTCTATTCCCATCTCTCCACCCCTTGTTCTGTCTCTGTCTCCCCTCCCCAGCTCCCCGTTTTCTCTCTGTACCCCACCCCCATTCCCCCCCCCCTCTTTCTCTCTGATAATAGCATAGGTTCATTAATTCAGACTTGGATTATGATGGCCATTATGTTCCGGGCTTTCCAATGTCTCTGTCTACATTAAGCCTGACCTTCACTCTCTCACTGGGGCATATACGTTGTGTGTGTGTGTGTGTGTGTGTGTGGTTGATTTAAAAACACTCTTGATTCGGTTTTCCTCCATCTATTATTAGTGTGTAATGGGAGAATGAGGTGATGTAGACAATACAGGAGCATCACTATTATTATTCCATCTGCACTATCAAACAGGAAAGACACTGTTTTGACTGACTATAAAGGCAATCAGTCATCTGGATAGATTCAGACTGACGTTTTAAACCTTTGTTGTTGGTTTCTTTTCCAGGTGGCAGTGGAGCTGCCAGAGATTCTGCAGAAAGAGACACTGCAGATGGAGTCCAACTCAAATATAAAGGAATTTCAAACAAACGATTGCAACACAAGCTCTTACACGAAGGAATCCCTCACAAATGAGTCTCAAACAAATGACTACCATACAAAAAAAGAAAAAGTAATCACAGCCAAAGATGTCCCTGCTCTCGTGACTCCTCCCTGTGAGGACCAGCACCCAGCAGAGGACAACACCTCTCACCTCCTTGAGTCCTCCAGCTCTCCCCCTTCCCCACCCACTCTTTCCTCTCTCTCCCCCAGCAACCTCCCTTCATCCACCTTACCCCTGTCTCCTCCCAGTGATGCCCCTCCCCCCTCTGATTGTCATGGTTACAGGTTTTGCTGCAGCAGGTGCAGTCTAGCGGTCCAAAGGCAGAACCACACCATGAGGGCGGCGACAGAGTGCCACCTCTGCCCCAGACGGTGCCGCAGCCAAGAGGCCCTGCAGAGACACCTGCTCAACACACACCTACAGGACCTACACCTACAGGGTACATACCCTGACCAGAGTGGAGCACACATCCAACAACCAATCAGCCTGGAGGAAGAGGAGGGGGAAAGTATGAGTGAAAAAGAGACAGATAAGAAAGAGGAAGATGATGAGGAGGGGGAGGGAGAGCAGGGAAAGGGAGATGAAGGAGAGGATGAAAAGGATGACCCAGATGAGGAGGAGGAGAGGCCCAGTTCAGGGGTTGGTGACAGTGACCAGGGTTCAAGGCAGCAGGAGGAGAAGGAGGCAGGGTCAGAACCCAACCCCTTCAGCAAGGGCTCCAACCCCACTCTGGAGCGGTTTTTGGACCCGGCTCAGCCCTACAAGTGTTCCTTCTGCTGTGAGTCCTTCACTCAGAGAACCATCCTGCCGGTCCTCTATAACTCTCTGTCCCACCGAGCCAGAGCCAGATGGGTCCTGCAGGACTCCAGCCCCAGTTCCCCTGACACCCGCTGCAGCCCGGACCCAAGTTCCTACCGCTGCAGAATGTGTCGGGTGGCTTACAGCCAGAGTTCCGCCCTGGACATTCACCTCCGCTCTGCACTTCACCAGACACGAGCCCGTGGAGCTCGGACCCAGCTATCACTGAAACCCCACACCCTCCAAACCCTAGTTCCAGCCTTGGTTCAGACCACTGCCTCCAGCCGTTCACCAGGGGGAGGAGAGGTATCTACCAGGGAAACCCCCCCAACAGCCACCAGATCAGCCCCTTCCTCCCCAAGTCCCTGTTCCTCCCTCAGTGAAGCCCAGCTGAGTGTGGGTGTCTCTGGGAAGGCTGAGGGCCACCAGGCTAAGAGGCGGAGGGTAGAGGACCTGACAGCATCTGGAGGACAGCAGGACCTAACGTTACTCCAACAGCAGTTAGCCCAGGCCCAGATGCTACAACAGCAACATAAGTTAGCCCAGGCCCATATACAGGAACACACAGTCCTCCTCCAGCCCCAGCTCTTTAGTCCAACACTGCTCCCGCACCTCCCCTTACTGCAGCAGAACCTCTTAAAGCAGTTCCTCCCTTCAGCAGCAGAGAGTCTCCAACAGAGGAACCTCCTCTCTCCACTCCAGTTCTCCCCAGACAGCCTGTTTTCTCTACAGCAGCAGATGCTCCAGTCCTTCTACCTCTCTGGAGATCTGCAGCTCAACCCTAACATGAACATTAGTCAGATCACCTCAGCCCTCTCCCTCCAGACCATCGCTTCCCTCTCCTCTCAGACAAATGGGCTTAAACATCCCTCTCCAAAGCTGGTGACAACTAGCATCCAGTCTCCAGCCCAGCCCCCGAAATGTGAGACCCAGGCTGAGACAGCTGACAGTGACTCCCCCCTTCACCAGATGGAGAAAGAGTCAAATCCATCCTCATCTCCTGAGGGAGGTGGAGAGATGCAGGAGAGTGAGAAGAGGGATGGAGCAGAGAAGGCCCTCAGAGTTCTGCTGGAGAGATATGGCTGGGAGCTGGCCCTGCAATCCAATCAGAGCAGACAGAGACAGCAGAACAGAGAGATGGAGGGATGCCTGGAGGAGGAGAAGCAGTGTGGAGAATGTGGGAAGCTGTTCTCTGACTCAGTGATCCTGAAGAGCCATCGGGAGTTTGTTCACCAGCAAATGATCACTCCGGTAGTGTTGGAGACGTTCTCCAGACAGTATGACTGCCTCTATCCCCTCACACACTTCCCAGTGGGGGACAATGATAATACTGTTGTTGCACATCTAGCCACAGCACTTGTACTTGCACCCTTACCCCCAGCACCAGTCTCAGATTCAATCTTTGACCAAGCCCAATCCCTCTCCCAAGCCTCCATAGGTCCAGATCAAGCTGTACCCACCACACCGGCATCTGTACCTGTAAACTTGTCCACAGACCAAGCCCCAGTTAATTCCTTCTGCCCAGCCCAAGCCTCACCAACACCCTCTCCTCCTCCACCCTCTTCCCAAACACAACCACTTCCAGAGCAGCAGCAGGACACTACGACATCGACAACCACCCCTGCCCCCTCTCCAACTATCATACCCCAGTCCAATCTCTCCATGCATTTCCCCTTATCCCAACTCCCCATGCCCCCTCTTCCTTTACCAAGCCTCCCCACTCTTCCCTTCCCCATAGACCTCTCTCTCCTCCCCCTTGGTCTAATGCAGCCCATAGTACTCCAGTCTATGCTTCAGTACCAGTCCCTGTTATCATCTGGCCACCAACCACCCCTATCCCTATTCACCAACGCTCACTCCACCCTCAAACCATCTCTACCCTCATACACTAACACACACTGTGATCCTAGTCCATCTCTACCCTCATACACTAACACACACTGTGATCCTAGTCCATCTCTAACCTCATACACGAACACACACTGTGCTCCAAGCCCATCTCTAACCTCATACACGAACACACACTGTGCTCCAAGCCCATCTCTAACCTCATACACCAACACACACTGTGCTCCTAGTCCATCTCTAACCTCATACACGAACACACACTGTGCTCCAAGCCCATCTCTAACCTCATACACGAACACACACTGTGCTCCTAGCCCATCTCTAACCTCATACACGAACACACACTGTGCTCCAAGCCCATCCCTGCCCTTTCTGAAGCGTAGGCTGGAGGAAGGGACAGCGGTAACGCCTATGAGGGATGTGATGGACGGTGAGAGAGAGGAAGAGGGAGTTAGAGAGGGTGATGAGCAGAGGAGGGATAGGCGCCAGAGGACCACCATCAGTTCGGAGCAGCTAGAGGTTCTGTACCAGCGCTACAGTCTGAACTCCAACCCAACCCGCTCTGTACTGGAGGGCATCACCAGGGACACAGGCCTGAAGAAACGTGTAGTGCAGGTACTCTATCATTCTCATAGTAACATTTCTATAATTATGTAATGGTGACCATGTTGTGTTTGTCTGTACTTCATCAGGTATGGTTCCAGAACACCAGGGCTCGTCAGAGGAAGGGCCAGCTCCAGACCCTGGGGAGAGGAGGAGGTCTGTGTCTGGGTGAGAACCACAGGCGCTGTCCGTTCTGCAGGGCTCTCTTCAAGGCTCAGAACGCCCTGGACGCCCATGTCAGGGCCCACCACTGTTCACAGACTGACAGAGCTGCCTATGGCTCATTTAATCAGATGGGTCCTGCAGTTGACTCCAGCTTCTCTCACAACCATTGATCCTACAGAGACAGGGAGGGTCACTCTCTCTCCATCCAGCCTTTTCCCTCTCTCTCCCAGCATCCTCCTCTCTCTCCCTCTCTCCCCAAGCCCGTTTCATCCCTCCCCAAGCCCATGGGGCGTCCCCACTGAGAGAAAATACATTTCTGGGAAAACCAATTTGTCCTTTGACCTGAACAAACCCCAAATTGAAGAGGAGGAGAAAGAAAAGAAAGAGCATCTGTCAGTAAAAAAATACCTTTGTCTGACCAGGCTCATGAGGGTAACTGTAGCAATCTGTTGTCTCTGGGATACAATTATGGAATGGCGAGCTTCAACGTTCATGACTGTGACCAGAACACCAGTCCAAATCTGTCTGAGTGTGGATAGGCATGTACCGAGACAGCAGCAGAGGCCGCGTACCCAGATGACCCACCAGCAGGTTGACCAACTCCGTCTGCTACAGGGAGCAACCCAGCACCCTGCGGTGTGAGGGCCTCGCATGCAGGGTAGTGCAGGTGTGGTTTCAGAATAACCGGGCCAAAGAGAAGAAGGCCAGGGGCCTTAGAGTCGACCCAACCACAGGATAGAGAGAGACTGCAGAGGACAGGGGAGAGAATACACAGCCATGAACCAAGTGCACGTCAGTCACAACAATGAACCAACCACAGACACAGCCATGAACCAACCTCACAAAGAGCGATGAACCAACCACACACACAGCCATGAACCAACCACATGCCCAAGAAGCCAAAGAGCATTCTACCAGTGTACCTCATCCCCTCCTCAGCCCAAAAACATCACAGGGCATACCTCCTAGAGCTTTAAGACACAACTCCTCTGTTCCTCCCTCTCTCCTCTCCTGTCCTTTCTTCCAACCGATACCTCAGGAGTTAACCCCTCCATGCCAACAGATGTCCCTGTCGAGACCATATCATCTGGAGAATCAGGAAATGGTATGTAATCTTCCCACTTCTGTTTAAAGACTTTACTAGTGTTGTAGTTCTGTTGCAAGTACGAACAGATTCTATCAAGATAGTCTCAGATAGTCTAAGACGTTTGGTGTATAGAATGTTCTTTCAAAGTAAAAGAACTGAAAGAAACAAAAGCCGCTACGGAAAACAAAAATAAAGAATATTCTTCACAAAGAGCTTCTGCAAAGACTGGCTTGGATTCCAAAGCTTGTAACCAAAACCTTACATGTCCTTGGATTGTGTTGTCAACATGGTGGTTTTCATTTCCTGAACTGCAGTACAGACCATACAGTGAAGGGTAGATCTGAGACCGGTGTAGTACCAGGTGTGCGGCAAAAGACTGACTGGCCTATGTGGTGCTGAAGCAGACCTCAACCTTCTCAAGCCAATGGTGACTCTATTGCACATGTAAATGTTCCTTATGTGGATAATAGGCCAAATAGCACTGAGATAAGTCCACTTTGTCCTTTAAGAGAGACGTCATATAAGAAGCTATTTTGATCATGTCCAACCAATATATGTCACAACCACTCCAACCAAACACTACACAACATTGTTTAGTAAATGTTAATGAATATGAATATTCTGGATTGACGGTTGTTGTTATGCTTTGATAAGACAAGTGTTGTTTTGTGGTTTATGAGAACATAATGTATGTGTTATGATGTGGAGTTTAGGTAAGATGTTACCACGCACTCTAACCATCTCTCTCTCTGTGTATGACGTCTTCTTACTCTCTCTGCATTAATATTACTGTAGTAATTATGATAATAACAACAGTAATAACTATGCTAATATATAATGCTTTAAAACACAACCCAAAGACATAATAGCACTGTAATCATTGGTGCATAAAGCCCACAAAAACAACTTGATAATGTATCATTGAATGATGGAAAGAAGAGAGACTGTATAAGAACTGCTGTATAAGAACTGCTGTATCTGCCTCTTCACCAGGCCACTGGTGACTGTATACTGAAATCTCCATGCAACCTACTGCTGTACTAGGTTGGAGTAGCACTTCTCAAAGCCAAACTCCCCAGCCCCTAGTGCCCTGGGTAGAAGAGTACTCAGTAGGGAACCAACCCCCAGCCCCTAGTGCACTGGGTAGAAGAGTACTCAGTAGGGAACCAACGACCAGCCCCTAGTGCACTGGGTAGAAGAGTACTCAGTAGGGAACCAACCCCCAGCCCCTAGTGCCCTGGGTAGAAGAGTACTCAGTACGGAACCAACCCTCAGCCCCTAGTGCCCTGGGTAGAAGAGTACTCAGTAGGGAACCAACCCCCAGCCCCTAGTGCACTGGGTAGAAGAGTACTCAGTAGGGAACCAACCCCCAGCCCCTAGTGCACTGGGTAGAAGAGTACTCAGTAGGGAACCAACCCCCAGCCCCTAGTGCACTGGGTAGAAGAGTACTCAGTAGGGAACCAACCCCCAGCCCCTAGTGCACTGGGTAGAAGAGTACTCAGTAGGGAACCAACCCCAGCCCCTAGTGCACTGGGTAGAAGAGTACTCAGTAGGGAACCAACCCCCAGCCCCTAGTGCACTGGGTAGAAGAGTACTCAGTAGGGAACCAACCCCCAGCCCCTAGTGCACTGGGTAGAATAGTACTCAGTAGGGAACCAAACCCAGCCCCTAGTGTACTTAGTAGAAGAGTACTCAGTAGGGAACCAACCCCCAGCCCCTAGTGCACTGGGTAGAAGAGTACTCAGTAGGGAACCAACCCCCAGCCCCTAGTGCACTGGGTAGAAGAGTACTCAGTAGGGAACCAAACCCCAGCCCCTAGTGCACTGGGTAGAATAGTACTCAGTAGGGAACCAAACCCAGCCCCTAGTGTACTTAGTAGAAGAGTACTCAGTAGGGAACCAAACCCCAGCTCCTAGTGTACTTAGTAGAAGAGTACTCAGTAGGGAACCAAACCCCATCCCCTAGTGTACTTAGTAGAATAGTACTCAGTAGGGAACCAAACCCCAGCCCCTAGTGTACTTAGTAGAAGAGTACTCAGTAGGGAACCAAACCCCATCCCCTAGTGTACTTAGTAGAAGAGTACTCAGTAGGGAACCAAACCCCATCCCCTAATGTACTTAGTAGAATAGTACTCAGTAGGGAACCAAACCCCATCCCCTAATGTACTTAGTAGAATAGTACTCAGTAGGGAACCAAACCCCATCCCCTAGTGTACTTAGTAGAATAGTACTCAGTAGGGAACCAAACCCCAGCTCCTAGTGTACTTAGTAAAAGTACTCTACTCAGTAGGGAACCAAACCCAGCCCCTAGTGTACTTAGTAGAAGAGTACTCAGTAGGGAACCAAACCCCAGTCCCTAGTGTACTTAGTAAAAGTACTCTACTCAGTAGGGAACCAAACCCCAGGTTCTAGTGTAATCAGTTGGGAACTACTTCAGAGCCATTGCAGTAGAGTGGTTGAAATTCTTTCCTCCTCAATGTAACCAACCAGATAGACTGAGCTGAAACAGACGTCCAGTTTGCTGCTCAGTCTTTGAGGACGTCCAGTTTGCTGCTCAGTCTTTGAGGACGTCCAGTTTGCTGCTCAGTCTTCGAGGACGTCCAGTTTGCTGCTAACGTATTTTGTAATATTGCAATAACTGTTATAACATCCATGATGCAGTTTATAACCTGACCTTTAATTCTGACGTTATCAAAGAAATACTTGGGGCTCCAGTATTTACTCATTAATGAATTACTATGTGACAGTGGTTTCTAAACAAAGCTACAAAGAAAATACTTCTATAGTAAAGATCCTGCATAGCTATGCTTTGCAGGTTAGATTGTATCTAGCCCTAAACCTTCCACAGGTCTGTGTACCAGTCTGTTTCTGCTCTTGTGTCACTGGCTTGTTTAGTCATGTAGCTAGCCATGTTTGTCTCTGCTTTAGGCCAGGCAACAATGTAGCCATGTAGTGACATAGACACATATCCATGCAGCCATGTAGCTGAGTAGCCACATAGTCATGTAGCCACATAGATTGTAACAATGTAGCCATGCAGCGGAACTGGACACAGAAACCAGGCTAATCTTCCAGGCTAAACCAGGCTAATCTTCCAAAGGATGCTAACTAACCCAGTTTTAGCTCTAAAACCAACCACAATACCAATGATCTTTTTCTGAAATTCCAAATACTGTACTACATGGCAGTTATGTACATATTGTTGTTTTGTTCCTTTTCCTCATTTTATCATTTAACTGTAAGATGTAAATATGGTTTTTTATTGTTCCCGGAGGCTGTTGCCATAGTGATAACCAAAATATACCTGTGTTGTGCACCTGTCCCAGTCTCTTGCTCCAGTGGTTGTTTGTTCGTTCTCCCCAGTTCTTCTACAGATGTTTTGTCCCCCTCCCCACTCTATAGCCACTGAGGTAAATAAAGTCTGGTTTGGTGTACATATTTTCCTCGTGCGTGCGTGTGTGTGCGCGTGTGTGGCCGATGTGAAATGGCTAGCTCGTTAGCGGTGGGTGCGCGCTAATAGTGTTTCAGTCGGTGACGTAACTCGCTCTGAGACCTAGAAGTAGGGCCGCGGCTTTTGTGGAGCGATGGGTAACGATGCTTCGAGGGTGACTGTTGATGTGTGCAGAGGGTCCCTGGTTCGAGCCCAGGTTGGGGCGAGGAGAGGGACGGAAGCTATACTGTTACACGTGCTTGTGTTTCATTTGCCTGTCCCCACAAGGAAAAAGGCTATTTTAGGATTATAATTAGAGTTATAAATTGGGGTTAAGGGTTATAATTCGGGGTTAGGAAAAATAGGGCTTTGAAAGGGAATCCATTTTGTTTGGTCCCCACAAGGATAGTAAAACAAACTGTGTAAGTACATCAGTGACATCCAGCCAGTTGACTTTCCTTTGTGAAAAAAATATATGATGAATATTAATGACCCCGCATGAATTAAACTGCTGCTAATGCTGGGATGGGTATGGTGGAGGGGGGTTGAAGTATGGGGAGGGTATATGTGTGTGTGTGTAGGGTATATAATGTTTATTACCTACTTGTGTATGCATATTTGATGCTGTGGGGTTACAGGGAGGAGGTTTAAGGAGGGGGATAGTAGGATGTAATGTCATGCACTGGAGTATCAGCGATCCTGGGGGAGGGGTCAGGGGAGAGAGTAGAGAGAGAGGGGGAGAGACCATAAGGGTTATAATGTCATTGGTATTGTTGTGTATGTAGGCTCATTTAGATTTAAATTGGTTCTGTTTGAGCAGAGGAGAAAAGCCAGTTCATGTTTATTCATGAGTCTCTTGGCTCAGCCACCAGTTAAAGACACAGGACTCTGTTTTCACTGATAACACCCCCACTCCAGCCTCAACCCCTGCACTAGCAGATTATTTTTCATGATTTATCTGTATGTGTTTTTGTATGTGTATTTCACATTATCAAGGTATCAGGTTTTTATTCATCTCTAGGGATCCCAGTACAGTCACTGTCCTGATGGTGAGCTGATTGATGGAATACTACACTGCAATAGCCATTTCCCTAATGGGGTACAGTATTAATAGTACACACACACACACACAGTGAATGTCATCGAGGGAGAGTTTGCTCAGAACTTCAACAGGTATAGAGTGGTGTTTATTAGAAGATGTGCTCTATATCCATCTTCTGAAGGATTTCATAATGGTCGCTAGGCGAGAGAGATTGCCGGGTAACAGTCTATTTACAATGTGAATGTTCTGAAACAAAACCACATTCTCTCCACAACATCTGAAAGCTATATATTGTAAGAGTGCCAGAAATGTCTGCTTTACAGGAGCATCTTAAAGGCGTAGTTCACATACATATGTGTAATTCTACCTACCTACAGTTGAAGTCGGAAGTTTACATACACTTATGTCGAAGTCATTAAAACTTGTTTTTCAACCACTCCACAAATTTCTTGTTAACAAACTATGGTTTTGGCAAGTCAGTTAGGAAATCTACTTTGTACATGACACAAGTCATTTTTCCAACAGTTGTTTACAGACAGATTATTTCACTTATAATTCACTGTATCACAATTCCAGTGAGTCAGACGTTTACATACACTAAGTTGACTGTGCCTTTAAACAGCTTGGAAAATTCCAGAAAATTATGCCATGGCTTTAGAAGCTTCTGTTGGGCTAATTGACATCATTCGAGTCAATTGGAGGTGTACCTGTGGATGTATTTCAAGGCCTACCTTCAAACTCAGTACCTCTTTGCTTGACATTATGGGGAAATCAGCCAAGACCTCAGAATTTGTTTTTAGACAAATCCCTGAGCTGAAATCTGTAGTTCTGCCCCTGAACAAGGCAGTGAACCCACTGTTCCCCAGGAGGCTGTCATTGTAAATAAGAGTTTGTTCTTAACTTACTGGACTAGTTAAATAAAGGTAAAATAAAATACTTATGGTAAAACCAGATTTACAACCACTCTTCCTTCCCCACCTCTCCCTCCATTGCAGACTGTATCCAGCTCCTCTTGTCATTTCGATCCCGTCTGAAGAGTTGCATTGACTTAACGGGCTAATACTTTTCGATACCCAGGTTTGAACCCCATCGGTCTCATAAGCATGTGTAAACTCTTTCTTGTTTCATCAGCTTGTTTCGCACCCGTTATGTTATATTGTGTTTGGTGCAGTGCCAACTCTCCCCTGGTTTACTGCCAACTATCTGTTTGTCTCTCCTCTGAAAGATGCCATCGCTGGAAAGCGGAGTCGCTGGCAACCGTTACCCTTGTCCAAACAATCCAAAAAAACAACAACATCGTTTAGAGAAGATTCATCACTAATTAATCTCTTAGCGAGGCGTTTCTCTGCTGCTAGCTCTGTTGTTTGTGAGTGTGCCACGGCAGCTGGCTGGCATGGTGTCCACTTTCTGGCTAAGGGAGAAGGGAGAGATGGGAGCAGAGGAAAAGAGGAGGCTGGAGGGAGTGGACACTTCATTGTTGGTATGATGCCTGTCTTCTGAAAGCCAGCTGTAACGGTTTTCTAGTGGTGATGAAGGAGAGTCGGACCAAACTGCAGCGTGTCGATTGCGATCCATATTTATTAAACAAAAAAAACGTAAACACGACTAAACACTAAACACTACAAAACAATAAACGTAATGAAAACCGAAAACAGCCTATCTAGTGCAAACTAACAGAGAGTACAAGTAAGACACTAAGGACAATCACCCACGACAAACTCAAAGAATATGGCTGCCTAAATATGGTTCCCAATCAGAGACAACGATAAGCATCTGCCTCTGATTGAGAACCACTCCAGACAGCCATAGACCTTGCTAGACAACCCACTAAGCTACAATCCCAATACCACCACCAAAACCCCAAGACAAACACACCACAATTACAAAAACCCCATGCCACACCCTGGCCTGACCAAATACATAAAGATAAACACAAAATACTTTGACCAGGGCGTGACAGAACCCCCTAAGGTGCGGACTCCCGAACGCACCTCAAAACAATAGGGAGGGTCCGGGTGGGCGTCTGTCCATGGTGGCGGCTCCGGCGCGGGACGTGGACCCCACTCCTTTAATGTCTTAGTCCCCTCTCCCTTCGTCCCTGGATAGTCCACCCTCGCCGCCGACCATGGCCTAGTAGTCCCCACCCAGAACCCCACTGGACTGAGGAGCAGATCGGGACTGAAGGACAGCTCGGGACCGAGGCAGCTCGGGACTGAGGGGAAGCTCGGGAGTGAGAGAAAGCTCAGGAGTGAGAGAAAGCTCAGGAGTGAGAGGAAGCTCAGGAGTGAGAGGAAGCTCAGGAGTGAGAGGAAGCTCAGGAGTGAGAGGAAGCTCAGGAGTGAGAGGAAGCTCAGGAGTGAGAGGAAGCTCAGGAGTGAGAGGAAGCTCAGGAGTGAGAGGAAGCTCAGGAGTGAGAGGAAGCTCAGGAGTGAGGAAGCTCAGGAGTGAGAGGAAGCTCAGGCAGGTAGATAGATCTACCAGCTCCTGGCTGGCTGGTGGTTTCAGCAGATCCTGGCTGACTGGCAGATCCTGGCTGACTGGCAGATCCTGGCTGACTGGCAGATCTGGAAGAGTCTGGTTGACTGGCAGATCTGGAAGAGTCTGGTTGACTGGCAGATCTGGAAGAGTCTGGCTGACTGGCAGATCTGGAAGAGTCTGGCAGACTGGCGATGCTGGGCAGACCGGCGGCGCCGGGCAGACTGGCGGCGCCGGGCAGACTGGCGGCGCCGGGCAGACTGGCGACGCCGGGCAGACTGGCGGCGCCGGGCAGACTGGCGACGCTGGGCAGACTGGCGACGCTGGGCAGACTGGCGGTGCTGGGCAGACTGACGACGCTGGGCAGACTGACGACGCTGGGCAGACTGGCGATGCTGGGCAGACTGGCGATGCTGGGCAGACTGGCGATGCTGGGCAGACTGGCGATGCTGGGCAGACTGATGGCGCTGGGCAGACTGGCGATGCTGGGCAGACGGGGGCACTGGCGGCGCTGGGCAGACTGGCGGCACTAGCTGCTCCATATAGGCTGACAGCTCTGGCGGCTTCTTACAGACTGACCGCTCTGGCGGCTCCGTGCTGACTGGCAGCTCCTTGCAGACTGGCAGCTCCTTGCAGACTGGCAGCTCCTTACAGACTGACAGCTCCGTGCAGACTGACAGCTCCGTGCAGACTGACAGCTCCGTGCAGACTGGCTGCTCCATGCAGACTGGCTGCTCCATGCAGACTGACAGCTCTGGCTGCTTCATGCAGACTGACAGCTCTGGCTGCTCCATGTAGACTGGCTGCTTCATGCAGACTGGCAGCTCGGGCTGCTTCATGTAGACTGACAGCTCTGGCTGCTCCATGCGGACTGACAGCTCTGGCTGCTCCATGTAGACTGACTGCTTCATGCAGACTGGCAGCTCGGGCTGCTTCATGTAGACTGACAGCTCTGGCTCCTCCATGCAGACTGACAGCTCTGACTGCTCCATGCAGACTGACAGCTCTGGCTGCTTCATGCAGACTGGCAGCTCTGGCTGCTCTATGTAGACTGGCTGCTTCATGCAGACTGGCAGCTCGGGCTGCTTCATGTAGACTGACAGCTCTGGCTGCTCCATGCGGACTGACAGCTCTGGCTGCTCCATGCCGACTGACAGCTCTGGCTGCTCCATGCGGACTGACAGCTCTGGCTGCTCCATGCGGACTGACAGCTCTGGCTGCTCCATGTAGACTGGCTGCTTCATGCAGACTGGCAGCTCGGGCTGCTTCATGTAGACTGACAGCTCTGGCTGCTCCATGCAGACTGACAGCTCTAACTGCTCCATGCAGACTGACAGCTCTGACTGCTCCATGCAGACTGACAGCTCTGACTGCTCCATGCAGACTGACAGCTCTGGCTGCTTCATGCAGACTGGCAGCTCTGGCTGCGCTGAACAGGCGGGAGACTCCTGCAGCGCTGTGTCGGAGGAAGGCTCTGGCTGCGCTAAACAGGCGGAAGACTCCGGCAGCGCTGTAGAGGAGGAAGGCTCTGGCTGCGTTAAACAGGCGGGAGACTCCAGCAGCGCAGGAGAGGAGAAAAGCGCTGGCTGCGCTGAACAGGCGAGGCACACTGAAGGCCTGGTGCGTGGTGCTGGAACTGGTGGTACTGGATCGAGGACACGCACAGGAAGCCTGGTGCGGGGAGCTGCTACCGGAGGGCTGGGGTGTGGAGGTGGTACTGGATAGACCGGACCGTGCAGGCGCACTGGAGCTCTTGAGCACCGAGCCTGCCCAACCTTACCTGGTTGAATGCTCTCGGTTGCCCTGCCAGTGTGGCGAGGTGGAATAGCCCGCACTGGGCTATGCAGGCGAACCGGAGACACCGAGCGCAAGGCTGGTGCCATGTAAGCCGGCCCAAGGAGACGCACTGGGGACCAGATGCGTAGAGCCGGCTTCATGGCATTTGGCTCGACGCTCAATCTAGCCCGGCCGATACGCGGAGCTGGAATATACCGAACCGGGCTGTGCACCCGCACTGGAGACACCGTGCGCTCACCAGCATAACACGGTGCCTGCCCGGTCTCTCCAGCCCCCCGGTAAGCACAGGGAGTTTGCGCAGGTCTCCTACCTGGCATAGCCATACTCCCTGTAAGCCCCCCCCCAAGAAATTTTTGGGGCTGACTCCCGGGCTTTCTTGCCAACCGTGTTCCCTCGTATCGCCGGCTCCTCTCTCCGGCTGCCTCTGCTCTCCTAAGTGCCTCCACCTGTTCCCATGGAAGGCGATCCCTTCCCGCCAGGATCTCCTCCCATGTGTAGCAACCCTTGCCATCCAATATATCGTCCCATGTCCAATCCTCATTGCGCCGCTGTTGCTGCCTTTGTTGCCTCTCCTCTTTCTGCTGCTCCTGCCTGTTGACACGCCGCTTGGTCCGTTGGTGGTGGGTGATTCTGTAACGGTTTTCTAGTGGTGATGAAGGAGAGTCGGACCAAACTGCAGCGTGTCGATTGCGATCCATATTTATTAAACAAAAAAACGTAAACACGACTAAACACTAAACACTACAAAACAATAAACGTAATGAAAACCGAAAACAGCCTATCTAGTGCAAACTAACAGAGAGTACAAGTAAGACACTAAGGACAATCACCCACGACAAACTCAAAGAATATGGCTGCCTAAATATGGTTCCCAATCAGAGACAACGATAAGCATCTGCCTCTGATTGAGAACCACTCCAGACAGCCATAGACCTTGCTAGACAACCCACTAAGCTACAATCCCAATACCACCACCAAAACCCCAAGACAAACACACCACAATTACAAAAACCCCATGCCACACCCTGGCCTGACCAAATACATAAAGATAAACACAAAATACTTTGACCAGGGCGTGACACCAGCTGCCATTGATGTACCTCTCAAACCGCCCATGCTCTTCATTGTCCTCCTTTTCATCCCTCCATCATCACCCTTATTTTTCTCCATCCTCTCCTCATCCTCATAAATCTAGTCGTCCTGTTTCGGCTCCCCTCCATGGGTCTTAAGGGCTCTTCCTTCTCTCTTCATCTCCTCTTTATTTATTATTTTACCCAGATAAGTCAATTGCAAAAATAAATCTTATTTGCAATGACAACCTGGCATCTGAGTATCTAGTCTGTCTGTGGGCACTGGTGTATCATTGTGGAAGACTCTGTTCCTGTTCCTTTCCCCCTCTCACTCTCCACCACCCTCCCCATCCCAGTGTGTGGGAACTAGCTCTGAGTGGATGGCACTGTGCCAACCTCATTCACAGCTCCTCTCTTCACTGCCTTCTTTCCTCCATCTCTTTTCCTCCATCTCTTTTCCTCCATCTCTCTCCCTCTCTCCCTCTCTCCCTCTCTCCCTCTCTCCCTCTCTCCCTCCCTCCCTCCCTCCCTCCCTCCCTCCCTCCCTCCCTCCCTCCCTCCCTCCCTCCCTCCCTCCCTCCCTCCCTCCCTCCCTCCCTCCCCCTCCCTCCCTCCCTCCCTCCCTCCCTCCCTCTATATATCTCTCTCTGTCTGTGTCTCTTACTCTGTCTCTCTGTCTCCGTCTCTCTATCTCTCACTCTCTGTCTCTCTCTCTCCAAAGCGCCCTGTGTGTTGAGTTCAGCTGAAGCCCTGAAGTTAGTTTGATTAGTTCCCTTTCTCTGGGGTATACATAACTCATATCACACAAATAACACACGCACCAGGAATCCAGGAAAGGAATCCCAGATTACACACACACATACACAGACACACACCCCTACCACTCCAGTATCCCTGCACATTGTAAATATGTTATTGGCACTGACCCTGTATATAGCTTACTTACTTTCCCGTGTTTTTCTTATTTCTATTTCTTCTTTTTTTCCACCTTTTATTTAACCAGGTAGGCTAGTTGAGAACAAGTTCTCATTTGCAACTGCGACCTGGCCAAGATAAAGCATAGCAATTAGACACATACCTGTACAACAACACAAAGTTACACATGGAATAAACAAAACATAGAGTCAATAATACAGTAGAAAAAATAAAACAAAAAGTCTATATACAGTGAGTGCAAATGAGGTAAGATAAGGGAGTTAAGGCAATAAATAGGCCATGGTGGCGAAGTAATTACAATATACGAATTAAACACTGAAATGGTAGATGTGCAGAAGATGAATGTGCAAGTAGAGATACTGGGGTGCAAAGGGGCAAGATAAATAAATAAATACAGTATGGGGATGAGGTAGATAGATGGGCTATGTACAGGTGCAGTGATATGTGAGCTGCTCTGACAGCTGGTGCTTAAAGCTAGTGAGGGAGATATGAGTCTCCAGCGTCAGTGATTTTTGCAATTCGTTCCAGTCATTGGCAGCAGAGAACTGGAAGGAGAGGCGGTCAAAGGAGGAAATGGTTTTGGGGGTGACTAGTGAGCTATACCTGCTGGAGCGTGTGCTACGGGTGGGTGCTGCTATGGTGACCAGTGAGCTGAGATAAGGCGGGGCTTTACCTAGCAGAGACTTGTAGATAACCTGTAGCCAGTGGGTTTGACGACTAGTATGAAGCGAGGGCCAACCAACGAGAGCTACAGGTCGCAGTGGTGGGTAGTGTATGGGGCTTTGGTGACAAAACGGATGGCACTGTGATAGACTGCATCCAATTTGTTGAGTAGAGTGTTGGAGGCTATTTTATAGATATGTTGGAGGCTATTTCATAGACAGGGTAGGATAGATATAGGTCTGTAGAAGTTTGGGTCTAGAGTGTCACCCCCTTTGAAGAGGGGGATGACCGCAGCAGCATTCCAGTCTTTAGGAATCTCAGACGATAAGACAGAGAGGTTGAACAGGCTAGTAATAGGGGGGGCAGCAATTTCGGCAGATAATTTTAGACAGAGAGGTTCCAGATTTTCTAGCCCGGCTGATTTGTAGGGGTCCAGATTTTGCAGCTCTTTCAGAACATCGGCTATCTGGATTTGGGTGAAGGAGAAATGGTGGGGGCTTTGGCGGGTTGCTGTGGAGGGTGCCGGGCAGTTGACCAGGGTAGGGGTAGCCAGGTGGAAAGCATGGCCATCCGTAGAGAAATGCTTATTGAAATTCTCAATTATAGTGGATTTATCGGTGGTAACAGTGTTTCCTAGCCTCAGAGCAGTGGGCAGCTGGGAGGAGGTGCTCTTATTCTCCATGGACTTTACAGTGTCCCAGAACCTTTTTGAGTTTGTACTACAGGATGCAAATTTCTGTTTGAAAAAGCTAGCCATAGCTTTCCTAACTGCCTGTGTATATTTGTTCCTAACTTCCCTGAAAAGTTGCATATCACGGGGGCTATTCGATGCTAATGCATTGAGTAATGATGAGAGAGATATAGTCTCTAGAGACGTTTAAACCAGGTGATGTCATTGCATATGTAGGAGGTGGAACAACATGGTTGGTTAAGGCATATTGAGCAGGGCTAGAGGCTCTACAGTGAAATAAGACAGTAATCACTAACCAGGACAGTAATGGATGAGGCATATTGATATTAAAGAGAGGCATGCGTAGCCAAGTGATCATATTGGTCCAGTGAGTGGTTGGGCTGGCTGGGGAAATGGCGATTCAGACAGTTAGCAGGCCGGGGCTAACAAGCTAACAGTTAGTAGGCCGGGGATAAACAAGCTAGCAGTTAGCAGACCGGGGCTAGCAAGCTAGCAGGAGGGCGTTTGTGGGACATTGCAATGGAGGTAAGTCTGTTTTTGCCTCCTCGTGCGGTGACGTCGATAGACCAGTCATGGATTAGTAGGGTTCCAAGTAGCTCTAGGTAGCTAGCAGGCCGAGGTTAGCAAATGGGCCTTCAGCGGACGTCGCGCCTGAGGGGCCTGTTGGAATCCTTGGGCAGATTGTGTCGGCATTCCAGTTGTAGAGGATCGGCGGGGTTCCGTGCCCCGTACCGGCAGTAGAAGGGGTCCGGATATTGTAGCCCAGGAGTGGGCTTCGGTGGTAGCCCAGGTACCCTAGCCGGGCTAGCTTCAGGCTGATTGCTGCTTGCTCCGGAATGGAAACGCTAGCCAGGAGTAGTCACCTGGGATTGCGGTTAGCTAGTTGCGAAGATCCAGATGAAAAGGTTCAGAGTTTGCGGTAGGAATCCGGGGATATGGAGACAAAAATTGGTCCGTTATGCTCTGGTTTGAGTCATGTTGTACGAACTGGCGAGAGCTTTCCGAGCTAAAGGTTAGCTGATGACCGCTAGCAGTGGTTTGCTGACTGATAGTTGGTAGCTAGTTGGCTGTCTAGCTTCAGTTGAGGCGATTCCAGATCCGAAGTAAATAGTAATACTTTAGAAAAAACAGATCCATGCCACATTGGGTGAGGCGGGTTACAGGAGAGTATTTAGAAGTTGAGGTTTAGGGAAATATTTTAAAAAGATATGCGAAGAAAATATATAAAAAGATACATACAAGGGACACGACAGGACAACGACAAAGATATCTGACTGCTACACCATCTCGTGTGTTTTTGTTCTACTTTACTTTTTACTTTTTTTATTGAAGAGGGCTGGGGGGAGGAATTGTCCTGTCTTCCGTTCTATCTTCTACTATTACACACCTCTTCTCTCTCCTTTCCTTCGTCCTCCATTCTTTCTCTATCCTTTTATCTATCCTCCATTTTATCACACACCTCCTTTTCGTTTTCTCAAGCCTCAATATTATCTTCCTTCATTCCCTTTTGTTCTACTATTCTCTTTCTCTTCCCCACCACGCATTCCTTCTCTCAAAGCATCCAGAAGGGGATGGTCTCTCATCTCCAACCTTTCTGTTCTGTTCTCCTCGCCTCTATTCCCATTTCTTCTCTGCCCTCTTTCCATTTCTGCTCTCTAAACATCCCTGCAGTGGTCCACAAAACCAACAACTGAGTGATCAGGCACTGGAATATGAACACTGAATTATCTACCCAACCTCCACTGTGTGTTTCTGAGTATATATGTTAATGTTCTGCTATTCATGTAGATGTCAGTGTGGGGCTATGCGGTTGTTATAGGGCTAGGTGGTCCCATCAAGCACACATCACAGCTAGATTTCTTCTGTGATACCTGCCAATGAAGTGACGTGGTCTCCCTGTTTCGACTAACCTCTATTAACCCCTCAGCCTCTCACTGTCCTCCTTCTCTCCACTAGCTGACTCACTCAATGCTTCAAATGAGCGATTGACCACCGTGGTAAAACAGAGGAGAGAGACGAGAGATCGAGAGAGGGAGAAGGAAGGAGAGAGGAGAGGGGGAGAGAGAGGGAGAAGGAAGGAGAGAGGAGAGGGGGAGAGAGAGGGAGAAGGAAGGAGAGAGGAGAGGGGGAGAGAGAGTGAGAAGGAAGGAGAGAGGAGAGGGGGAGAGAGAGGGAGAAGGAAGGAGAGAGGAGAGGGGGAGAGAGAGGGAGAAGGAAGGAGAGGGGGAGAAGGAAGGGGAGAGAGAGGAGAGTGGGAGAAGGAAGGAGAGCGAGAGGAGAGGGGGAGAGAGGGAGAAGGAAGGAGAGAGAGAGGGAATGTGTGTGTGTGTGAGAGAGAGAATGATTTATGAGTTGCATATATCTATTCCAGTCTATTCCGTTATGTTTCTCCTCAATTGAGTTTTGAATCTCTTTCCATTCTTTCTCCTGGAGATGTTATGGTTATACCGGAGTCTGCATGTGTGTGTGTTAAGGAGACAGACCTGTGGCCACGTGCCTTGTATGCAGGACAAAGACAAAGACTACAGAGTAACACTAGTGTCTGCTCCTTTACTCTTTCTCTCTCTCTCTCTTCCCTGTCTTTTGCTCAAATCAAATCAAAGTTTATTGGTCACGTGCACAGATTTGCAGATGGTTCAGCAAAATGCTTGCGTTTCTAGTTCCAACCGTGCAGTAATAATACCTAGCAATACAAAACAATGCACACATATTCAAAAAAGTAAAAAGAAATTAAGAAATATCAGAGAGAGCAATGTCAGAGTAGGTGTGTCCAAAAGTTTGGACACACCTAGTCATGCAAGTGTTTTTCTTTATTTTGACTTTGTTCTACATTTTAGAATAATAGTGAAGACATCAAAACTATGAAATAACACATATGGAATCATGTAGTAACCAAATAAGTGTTAAATAAATCAAAATATATTTTATATTTGAGATTCTTGGAAGTAGTCACCCTTTTCCTTGATGACAGCTTTGCACACTATTGTCATTCTCCCAACCAGCTTCATGAGGATGTTACCTGGAATGCATTTCAATTAACAGGTGTGCCTTGTTAAAAGTTAATTTGTGGAATTTATTTCCTTCTTAATGCGTTTGAGCCAATCAGTTGTGTTGTGACAAGGTAGGGGTGGTATACAGAAGATAGCCCTATTTGGTAAAATACCAAGTCCATATTATGGCAAGAACAGCTTAAATAAGCAAAGCGAAACAACAGTCTATCTTTACTTTAAGACATGAAGGTCAGTCTATGCAGAAAAGTGCAGTTGCAAAAAGCATTGAGTGCTATGATGAAACTGGCTCTCATGAGGACCGCCACAGGAAAGGAAGACTCAGAGTTACCTCTGTTGCAGAGGATAAGTTCATTAGTTACCAGCCTCAGAAATTGCAGCCCAAATAAATGCTTCACAGAGTTCAAGTAACAGACACATCTCGACATCAACTGTTCAGAGGAGACTGTGTGAGACTGTGTGAATCAGGCCTTCATGGTTGAATAGCTGCAAAGAAACCACAACTTAAGGACACCAATAAAAAGAAGAGACTTGCTTGGGCCAAGAAACACAAGCAATGGTCATTAGACTGGTGGAAAACTGTTCTTTTGTCTGATGAGTGCAAATGTGATATTTTTGGTTCCATCCACTGTCTTTGTGAGACGCAGAGTATGTGAATGGATGATCTCCGCATGTGTGGTTCCCACCAGGAAACATGAAGGTGGTGTGATGGTGCTTTGCTGGTGATTTATTTAGAATTCAAGGCACACTTAACCAGCATGGCTACCACAGCATTCTGCAGTGATAAACCATCCCACCTGGTTTGGCTTAGTGGGATTATCATTTGTTTTTCAACAGGACAATGACCCTATTTGACCAGGAAGGAGTGTAATGGAGTGCTGCATCAGATGACCCGATCTCAACCCAATTGAGATGGTTTGGGATGAGTTGGACTGCAGAGTGAAGTAAAAGTAGACAAGTGCTCAGCATATGTGGGACCTCCTTCAAGACTGTTGGAAAAGCATTCCATGTGAAGCTGGTTGAGAGAATGCCCAGTGTGCAAAGCTGTCATCAAGGCAAATATAAAATATATTTTGATTTGTTTAACACTTTTTTGGTTACTACATGATTCCTTATGTGTTATTTCATAGTTTTGATGTCTTCACTATTATTCTACAATGTAGAAAATAGTAAAAATAAAGAAAACCATTGAATGAGTAGGTGTGTCCAAACTTTTGTTTGGTACTGTATATGAACACCTGCTCTTTCCATGACATAGACTGACCAGGTGAGAGCTATGATCCCTTATTGATGTCACTTGTTGATGTCAGTATAGATGAAGGGGAGGAGACAGGTTAAAGAATTATTTTTAAGCCTTGAGACAATCGACACATGAATTGTCTATGTGTGCCATTCAGAGGGTGACTGGGCAAGACAAAAGATTTTGTGCCTTCGAAAACGGGGTATGTAGTGGGTTCCAGGTTCACCGGTTTGTGTCATGAACTGCAATGCTGCTGGGTTTTTCACGCTCAACAGTTTCCTGTGTGTATCAAGAATGGCCCATCACCCAAAGGACACCCAGCCAACTTGACACAACTGTGGTAAGCATTGGAGTCAACATGGGCCAGCATCCCTGTGGAATGCTTTCGAAATGCTTTTTTTGGTGTGTATAGGGAGTATGGACAGTATATGAATAGAATAGGTGTGTACAGCAGTAGTTGTATAGGATGAGCCAGGACTAGAATACAGTATATACATAAGAAGTGGACAAAACAGCATGTAACCATGAATAAAGGAACCAGTGTTCAATGTCTCTATGTACATAGGGCAGCATTCACTAAGGTTCAGCCTAGAGTACCGGAAGGTGGCCGGCTAGTAACACTGACTAAGGTTCAGGGCAAGTTACTGGGAGGAGGCCAGCTAGTGGTGATGGATAAACAGTCTGATGGCCTGGAGATAAAAGCTGTTTATCAGTCATGGCTCGTTTTGCTGAGGTCCTTGATGATCTTCTTGGCCTTCCTGTGACACCGGGTGCTGTAGATGTCCTGGAAGGCAGGCAGTGTGCCCTGATGATGCGTTGGGCTGACCACACCACCCTCTGGAGAGCCCTCATCTCTTCTCCTGTCACATATTTTTCTCTCTTTGATCTCTTAGGTATACATTCAAAACAGATCTTTATTGATAGTATGTGACGGCAGACAGATGTTTAGGCTTATGGCAGATTGGTCCATTCACTGATCTGTCTGTTAGTGAGAGACAGAGAGAAGCCAGCTAATCTCACTGTTCTCTATTGATCACACACTTAGAGACTACATACTTTGTCTAAACACTATTGATCTCCCTCTCTCTCGTGTAGCATGAGGATCAAGATAATAAATTAAGGGTATAAAAGACACTTGGTGGGAGAGGGATGATGATTTTATTTGTCTTTAGTGTGGAGAGGGAAGCTGTGAGTGTTTCTCAGGAGCACTGTGAGTGTAGGAAGTGAGACTAATGACTGTAATATTGTAGACTTGGGTGCCCTCTACTGGTCACAATGTTACATTGCATCACATCCGATGTAATTACAAAACAGCGTGGGATTGAGCTTGTGTAACTGGCTATCAACTGTTGAGTAACTCATTCACGTTGCAGCATACTCGATCCTCTCTGTCCCACTATCACCACTAATGGAAAACTATCGAAAAATGCAAAAGAAATCAACAACCTTTAACATTGTCTTCTCATGGATGATTACGACCTAATCTGGATTTTTTGGGGTATTTGGAAATTTAAGAGAGACTGACAGTTTCAGTAGGGAACTCCTCTCAGTTTTATTGCTTTTCATCACCAGCAATAGACCATGCCTGTATCGGGTGGTGAGGACCCCATGTCCCAGGTTCGTCAGATGCTGAGAGAGTTGCTTGTGGGGAGAGAGAACGCTGAGGGCTTCTTCTGTCTGTGTGTGTCTGTACTGGGACACAACGATACACGGACACATTTCTTGCCGCTCATCCAGCTCCTAGCCACCGATCACAACAGGCTTCACACCACCCTCACCTCCATCTATTTGGAATACTTCTCCAAGGTACAGCTGTTTGTTTGGCTGTTTGTTTGGATGTATGTGTGTGTGTATATATATATATATATATATATATATATATAGTCCAGTCATATTCTAAAAGTATTATAGATACTCTGTCTCAACACAATGACATTTGTTAGTTTGATAGTTGTGTGTGTTTTGTTGTAGGCTTAACCTACCCTACTGGAAAATCCAGTTTAGACCAGATCGGATTTTGAGCTGTTCACTGGCTTGAGCTGGTACAGCTGGATTTTCCAGCAGAGTTGTATTTGTCAAGAAGGTAATTACAATGTTAGAGGTTCACTATTTTGAACCTCTAACATTGTAAATCTGTATATATGACTAAAGCTGTATATAAGACCATAACCGTCTGTTACAGGATGAGGATGATGAGTTGGCAGTGGCTCTGGCTCTGTCCCTATTAGAGGTCAAAGGGCAACAGCAGACCAATACCAAGCCCCTCTTCCCAGACCCTAAACTCCAGGGTCAAACAGACACCCAGGCTACGGCAACTTACAGACCCCAGAATAGCGCCCTTCAGAGTCAGTCAGTTTCTCCTAATGGTAGCTCCAGCCAGCCTCCGCCAGCCCCTCTGCCCACGGGTGCGAGCTACGCCCAGCTAGCAGCAGTAGGAGGAAGGAGACAGACTCAGGCTCAACACCAAGACTCCACATCACCCAGAAGATCATCTGGACATGGCAGCTCTCCTCAGACAGAGAGACAGAGAGGCCCAACCCAGAAACAGACAGACATAAAGTGGTCTAACGTCACTCAGGATGTGTGTGCCTCTATTGCCACTTTGACATCCAATGTCAACCAAACCAAAGATGACGTCACTGTGGTGGAGTGCAAAGTGGACCAATCTGAGAAGCCAAAGCGCTCAAAGAACAGACGTCAGCGGAGGAAGGGGTATGGCCAGCAGGTGGTAGGTGTGCCTCGATGCCCCTCTGCTCCACCCCCTGTGCTGCTGTGGTTCCGCAGGGACCTGCGTCTCCATGACAACCCAGCTGTGATTGGCTCGTTGGAGGCTGGAGGGCCGGTCATCCCCGTCTTTATCTGGTGCCCAGAGGAGGAGGAGGGTCCCGGGGTAACCGTGGCTATGGGAGGGGCCTGTAAGTATAAACATATACATATTATGTCATTATTTCTTTACCTCGGCTTCTGTGTCTCCTGATCTGTGTCTAATCCTTCTCTGTCTCATACCAGGTAAATTCTGGCTGCACCAGGCCCTGTCCTGTCTCAGCTCTGCTCTGGAACACATCGGCAGCCATCTTGTTTTCCTTCAGCCGGATGAGGACAGAGAGGGGATTGGTTCTTCGCTACTCGCCCTGAGGAGTCTGGTGAGAGAGACGGGGGCTCAGACGGTGCTGGCTAGCGCCCTCT
This sequence comes from Oncorhynchus tshawytscha, assembly GCF_018296145.1. NCBI lineage: Eukaryota > Metazoa > Chordata > Actinopteri > Salmoniformes > Salmonidae > Oncorhynchus > Oncorhynchus tshawytscha. Next base: position 33,523,441 of record NC_056434.1, on the reverse strand, counting down.
ATGAGCCGTGGCTGAGAGAGCGGGACCAGGTAGTGGTGTCAGCGCTGCAGAAAGACAGGGTGGAGGTTAACATGGTCCACTCCTACTGTCTCAGAGACCCCTATACTGTTACTACTGAGGGGGTGGGACTCAGAGGTATGGTAATACTACTGTTACAACCACTACTACTGTTATTAACATTTAATATGACACAGCAGTAACTCTCTCTCACACACTTTCCCTCCCTCAGGTATTGGTTCTGTATCCCACTTCATGAGTTGCTGTCAGATGAACCCTGGCCCAGGGTTAGGGGTTCCCCTGGACCCCCCCATATCGCTCCCCTCACCCTCTGTCTGGCCCAGAGGCTGCTCTCTGGAGGGGCTAGGACTGGCACGAATGCCCTGCAGGAAGGATGGAACCACGGTCAGTAACCCCTTGGACTGAAGCACATGGGGGTCTGGGTTATTGTTGGTTGTATGTTAATGTGAGTGTCTGTTCCAGATTGACTGGGCGGCTAACATCAGGAGTTCATGGGACTTTAGTGAGGAGGGGGCCCAGTCATGTCTAGAGGCCTTTCTAAATGATGGTGAGACACACACATTTCCCTTTCTCTACTTGTACTCAGAATTAAACCGCCCTACAGAATAGATATGTTGTGTGTGTGTACGTATTCCAGGTGTGTACAGATATGAGAAGGAATCAGGGCGTGCGGATGCCCCCAACACCAGCTGTCTGTCTCCTTACCTGCACTTTGGCCAGCTGAGTGCTCGCTGGCTGCTGTGGGACACTAAAGCGGCACGCTGCCGATCCCCCAAGTTCATACGAAAACTGGCCTGGAGGGACCTGGCCTACTGGCAGCTAACATTGTTCCCAGACCTGCCCTGGGAATCACTCAGACCACCATACAAGGCAAGGACAGGGTTAACACTAGCTCTACCACTCTCTTCCTAGTTTGTATCCAATGAAAGCGGGACACTCACTCTCTTCTTGGTTTCTGTCCAATCAGGCCCTTCGGTGGAGCAATGAGAGGGGTCATCTGAAGGCGTGGCAGAAGGGCAGGACAGGTTATCCTCTAGTAGACGCTGCAATGAGACAGCTGTGGCTGACTGGATGGATGAACAACTATATGAGACGTGTAGTGGCTTCTTTCCTCATAGCTTACCTCCATCTACCATGGCAGGAGGGATATCGCTGGTTCCAGGTGAGACTCACACACACACGGTCGCACACACACATACACACCAGACTATAGAGATTTGTCTGTTTAATGAAAATGTCTACTGCAACGAGTCGGCAGCTCTGGATGTTCAGCTTACTCGGGACCAGGCCCCTAGTCCCTGGGAATCGAAAGAGGAAGCGGCACCGAAAGGCAGGCGAGGCGGCATCCTGACAAAAATAAGTTAGCCAGCAAATAGACGTACATTGCCCTCTGTTCTATTGGCGAATGTGCAGTCACTAGAGAAGAAACTGGATGAGCTTCATTCGAGACTATTCTATCAACAGGAACTGAAAAACTGTAATATCCTATGTTTCTCAAAATCGTGGTTGAACGAGAACATGGATTATATACACTGAGTGTACAAAACATTAAGAACACCTGCTCTTTCCATGACAGACTGACCAGGTGAATTTAGGTGAAAGCTATGATCCCTTATTGATGTCACTTGTTAAATCCATCTTTTTTAATGCTTCGTTCAAAACAACTGGGAACTCGGAGCTGGGAAATCGCTGACTCCCGACTTCAGTGCGTTCAAGGCAACTGGAAAAATCGGTAAACAACTAGCTCCAACTGGGAAAATTAGTTGTGATCGGTCATCCAACTCGGAATCCCATGTGGGGAACTGGCCTCTTTCTAGAGCTCCGACTTTGACCTGAAGATCACTGACATCATGATTCAATCTAGTTTTTTTTTTTGAGTTCCCAGTTGTCTTGAAAGCACCATAATACTGCACAAATGATCGAAATGACCGGCTACTTTGACACTGACAAACTGAGAATCTGAGATGAATCAATGAAAGCGACCTTGTCTTGAATCCATCAATAGCCTTGGCCTAGTTGTGTGGAGACACATCATTGTAGGCTACAATATCAGGAAATTATAGTCCTAAAAAGCTTTCCAGCTGACTCACACAATGATGCACAGTTCACTCACTGGTGAAGGCCTATGCGCTCGTGCCTCTCTCATTTTACTTTGGAAAACAATATTTGGAAGTTGATCAAATGTTTTGGTAGCCTAAAGCTGACATATTTGCCTCCGTTCTCGACTGTAGGCTATGCCTTGTATTGGGCTACATTCCACAGCTTGGCTATTTTGAAAATAAACCATTTATCATCTGTGGCAAAGTGTAGGCTCTCTCATAGTGTAGTAGGCTATTCTGAATTATTTCATTTCTTACTGAACAGAACAGTAACTCTACCTTTGGTAAATGTATTTAAATTTCTCGTGTTCCGCAGTTCCTCTCTTTGCGCAGCTATAATTTTATAAGGAAAAAAAATATGAAGTGCAATGCTGGAGAGATGAGTTGCAGGCTCATGTCTATCAGAGCAGAGGGAGAGAGATCATAGAAAGTGAATCTCATTCTATTTCTATGAGAGATAGGGGGGGGCAGGAGAATTAACCAGGAGGCAACTGGAATGAACTTTGAACGCTTTCACTATCATTTTATCATTGCAAAAAGTGAAAATTATTTTTCACACCACGAGAGGTACCGTGGATCCGGCTCAAATTAAGCACTGCTCTAAGTACAGCTCGCTGGTTGTTCTATGCTTTGTCAAGACCGGGTGGCAGACTTGGGTAAGACGAAAGGAGGGGTGTGTCTTTTTGTTAACAGCTTATTTGCGATCTCTAATGTTAAGTCTCGAGTTGTTGCTCGCCCTAGTTAGAATACCTAATGATAAGCTGCAGACCATAATATTGACCATGATATTTATTTGTCATAGCTGTATATTTACCACCATAAACTGATGCTGGTAATAAGACCGCACTCAACAAGCTGTATAGGGTCATAAGTAAACATCCGCACTGAGCTAAAGGCTAGAGCTGCCGCTTTCAAGGAGCGGTACACCAATCCGGATACTTATAAGAAATCCTGCTATGACCTCCAACAAGCCATCAAACAGGCAAATCATCAATACAGGACTAAGACCGATGTGTACCAGGCCGGCTCTGATGCTTAACGGATGTGGCAGGGCTTGCAAACGATCATGGATTACAATGGGAAACCCAGCAGTGGGCTGCCCAGCGACGCTAGCCTACCAGATGATCTAAGTGGCTTTTATGCTCACTTCGAGGCAAGCAACACTGAACCATGTATGAGAGCACTAGTTGTTCCGGACGACTGTGTGGTCTCTCTCTCTGTAGCTGATGTAAGTGGGACCTTATGCGTACTCTTCCCCCTTTAGGAGGCTTAAAAAAATTTGGCACAGGCCCTCAGATCCTCAAAAAGGTCTCCAGCTACACAATTGAGAGCATCTTGACTAGATGCATCACTGCTTGGTACGGCAACTGCAAGGCACCTGACCGCAAGGCACTACAGATGATGGTAAGTACAGCCCAGTACATCACTCGGGCAAAGCTCCCTGCCATCCAGGACCTCTATACCAGGCGGTGTCAGAGGAAGGCCCAAAAAATGGTCAAAGACTCCAGCCACCCAAGTCATAGACTTTTTTTCTCTGCAAGCAGTACCAGTGCACCAAGTCTGGAACCAATAGGACCCTGAACAGTTTATAACCCCTGCTAAAAAAGACTGCAAAATAGCTGATCAAATGGCTACCCGGACTACCTGCATTGACCCTTTTTTGCACTAACTCTATGCACACACAGTGGACTCACTCACCCATACTTACACTGACACCCCAACACACACACACTACAAATGCCCACACATGGATACTGATGCCACACACTGCTGCTGCTGCCTATTATCTATCCTGTTGCTTTGTCACTTTACCCCTACCTATATGTACATAGTGTCTACTGCAATAACCTCATACCCGTGGACCTCGACTCGGTTCTGGTGCTAACTGTATATAGTCATGTTATTTTTACTTGTTGTTATTCACAGTGTCGCTATTTCTATTATTTATTTTTTACTTTGTCTTTAACTCTGCATTGTTGGAAAAGGACCTTTAAGCAAGTATTTCATAGTTAGTCTACACCTGTTGTTTACAAAAGCATGTGACAAATAACATTTGATTTGATAATAACGTTGGACTGTGTGTGTGTAGGACACCCTTGTGGATGCTGACGTGGCCATAGATGCCATGATGTGGCAGAATGGAGGCATGTGTGGTCTGGACCACTGGAACTTTGTCATGCACCCTGTTGACGCAGCCATGACCTGTGACCCTTACGGAAGCTATGTCAGGAAGTGGTGCTCTGAGCTGGCGGTGCTGCCTGATGACCTCATACACAAACCCTGGAAGTGCCCAGCCTCCATGCTGCGCCGTGCCGGTGAGAGACAACAGAACCAGCCTTATCCTCCTAATCTTAACTTAAACTTCCAGAATTTACCCTAACATTATTGTAATAATAATACCATAGCCTTACCCTTATCAAACTGTCAAGTTACCATAACCTTACAATAGCCATACTGTAGCTTTTACCACTAACCCAACTCTCATGTATAGACTTGTTGGTGTTTAACTCCCCTTATCCATCTACACTTTAGCTAAACCTCAGCACTCTCCCTCTAGGTGTAGTCCTAGGCCAGTCCTACCCAGAGCGTGTGGTGACAGATCTGGAGGAGAGGAGGAGCCAGTCTTTGCAGGACGTGGCATTGGTGAGGCGGCGTTTTGGGGAGTACGTGGACCCCTGCTCGGGGTGCGACCTGGTCCCCCTGCCCCCCCGCCTGGTCTCGGAGGCCATGGGTGTACGTCAACTCACTGCTTCTAATCGTATTATGTCTCATGAGTGGTCCTCAGTACTGTCTTTCCTGTTTGATTTCTTTCTTTGGCCACATGGCTTTTGTAAGCCTTGAGACAATTTTTTTATATACAAATGTCACACTGTGAACTAAATTGAGTGAGTGACAGCTTCTCTCCCTTTGTCAGGGAGGTATGGTCAACACAGGTGGGCAGTTCCTCCTGCCTGTTATCACCCGTATGGAGTTCAAGCACCAATCAGACGATCCAGACGCGGATGCTGCCTCGAACCCCTATAACGCCGTTCTGAAGGGCTACGTGAGCCGCAGGCGGAATGAGACCATCGCCTTCCTGAACCAGACAGACTTCACAGCCAGTGTGATAAACGAGGGAGCAGAGAGGAGGGAAAGACAGGAGCAAGACCAGAGGAGGATGGAGGGACTTCCACGCCCCCTTGCAGTTGAACAAAGGGGAAAGAGGACCCCCGCTGCCAAGGACAGGTTCTCCACAGTGCCTGGGAGAGTGGCTACTTCTCACAGATGACCATAAGGACAGGGGCTAAAGGTTCGATAGAGCCACTGTGGTGCCCAATGGCCTTTCCTCAATTGATTTGCTTAACTTCTGCGTCCTTCCTCACCTATTTTTGAAAATAGTCAAAGGTAAATCAAGGAGACGCGGGGAAGTGAGGGAACGTGGACTAAAACGTGCTTGTATCAATTGTCTCTCCTTCATTCATGTGTCATCAGGCAGATTGTTTACAGTGGATCACAAAAAAAAAATGTGTAAAGTGATCAAAATGAATTAAGTTAGTTGAGCAAGACATTTTCTTCATGAACAATATGCTACTTACCATTTTTAAACGTATGCATGCTTTTCTGCTCCAACAAAACAAAAGCTGATTCAACTGGGGTGTGGCAGATTTAAAAACTCCAGTAGGATACATGACTATCCCCGATTATTTTTTATTTCACCTTTATTTAACCAGGTAGGTTGGTTGAGAACAAGTTCTCATTTATAACTGCGACCTGGCCTCGATAAAGCAAAGCAGTGCGACACAAACAACAGAGTTACACATTGAATAAACAAACATGCAGTCAATAATACAATAGAAAAAGTATACATACAGTGTGTGTAAATGAGGTAGGATAAGGGAGGTAAGGCAATAAATAGGCCATAGTGGTGAAATAATTAATATAGCAATTAAACACTGGAGTAATAGATGTGCCGAAGATGAATGTGCAAGTAGAGATACTGTGGTGCAAAAAAATAACTATGGGAATGAGGTAGTTGGGTGGGCTATGTACAGGTACAATGATCAGTAAGCTGCTCTGACAGCTGATGCTTAAAGTTAGTGAGGGAGATATAAGACTCCAGTTTCAGTGATGTTTACAATTCGTTCCAGTCATTAGCAGCAGAGAACTGGAAAGAAAGACGGCTAAAGGAGGAGTTGGCTTTGGGCGTTGACCAGTGAAATATACTTGCTGGAGCGTGTGCTATGGGTGGGTGTTGCTATGGTGACCAGTGAGCCGAGATAAGGCAGGGCTTTGCCTAGCAAAGACATAGATTACCTGGAGCCAGTGGGATATGAAGCGAGGGCCACCCAACGGGGGCATACAGGTCGCAGTGGTGGGTAGTATATGGGGCTTTGATGGCACTGTGATAGCAAATTGGATGCAGTCTGAGTAGAGTGTTGGAGGCTATTTTGTAAATGACATCGCCGAAGTCAAGGATCTGTAGGATAGTCAGTTTTACGAGGGTGTTTGGCAGCATGAGTGAAGGAGGCTTTGTTGCGAAATAGGAAGCCAATTCAAGATTTAATTTTGGATTGGAGATGGCTAATGTGAGTCTGGAAGGAGAGTTTACAGTCTAACCAGATTTGACACACTGAACTTTAAGTAGTAGTTGGTGAACCAGACGAGGCAGTCATTTGAGAAACCAAGGATGTTGAGTCTGCCGATAAGAATGTGGTCATTGACAGAGTCGAAAGCCTTGGCCAGGTCGATGAAGACGGCTGCACAGTATCGTCTTTTATCAATGGCAGTTATGAAATTGTTTAGGACCTTGAGCATGGCTGAGGTGCACCCAAGACCTGCACGGAAACCAGATTGCCTAGCGGAGAAGGTACGGTGGGATTTGAAATGGTCGGTGATCTGTTTGTTAACTTGGCTTTCAAAGATTTTAGAAAAGATTGGGCAGGATGGATATAGGTCTATAATAGTTTGGGTCTAGAGTGTCTCTCCCTTTACAGTGGGGGATGACTGAGGCAGCTTTCCAATCTTTAGGGATCTCAGACGATACGAAAGAGAGGTTGAACAGGCTAGTAATACGGGGTGCGGCGGATCATTTTAGAAAAAGGGTCCAGATTGTCCGGTCCAGCTGATTTGCAGCTCTTTCAGAACATCAGCTATCTGGATTTGGGTGAAGGAGAAATGGGGGAGGCTTGGGCAAGTTGCTGTGGGAGGGGGTGCAGAGCTGTTGACCGGGGTAGGGGTAGCCAGGTGGAAAGCATGGCCAGCCGTAGAAAAATGCTTATTAAAATTCTCAATTATCGTAGATTTATCCGTGGTGACAGTGTTTCTTAGCCTCAGTGCAGTGGGCAGCTGAGAGGAGGTGCTCTTATTCTCCATGGACTTTAGTATCCCAGAACTTTTTGGAGTTTGTACTACAGGATGCAAATTTCTGTTTGAAAAGGTAGCCTTAGCTTTCCTAACTGCCTGTGTATATTGGTTCTAACTTCCCTGAAAAGTTGCATATTGCGGGGACTATTCGATGCTAATGCAGTATGTCACATGATGTTTTTGTGCTGGTCAAGGTCACTCAGGTCTGGAGTGAACCAAGGGCTATATCTATTTTCACTTCTACTTTTAAAGAATCACCAGGCATCCTCTACTGACCGGATTAGGTCGATTAGAAAGGCGGAGCGTTTGACAGTGATGGGTGGTCTTTTAACCGCGGACCCATTACGGACGCAGGCAATGAGGCAGTGATCGCTGAGGGTCTATTAACAAGCAGCAACAGTGAGAGGCTCATTTCTGGAAAGGTAGATTTTTAAAAGTAGAAGCTCGAACTGCTTGGGCACAGACCTGGATAGCATGATAGAACTCTGCAGTCGATTGCAACTCCACCCCCTTTGGCAGAATATGTTGTAGTTGGAAATGTCAGAATTTTTGGTGGCCCTCCTAAGCCAGGATTCAGACACGGCTAGGACATCAGGGTTGGTGGAGTTTGCGAAAGCCGTTTTATTCACTAACTTGGAGGATGAAAGGTGACTATAGAGGAGGGGAGGACACTTCCATTCACCTACTAACAAATTGACATCTTATCAGTTTAGTGGCTTTTTCACATTTGGGAAAAAGTCCGTTGGAAGACTGTCCTTCCCGCCTCGATAGCCGCCTGTTGGTGAGGAAGCACAAGTGTATCCTACCTCGGAAGAGTTTTGATATCTGCCAGTCCCCCTTTGAATCAGATAATGTATTGTTAGAGGAGGAAAGAATGCACACATTTAAAAACTATATGCTACTTATCCTTTTATCTATAAAATGTCTTGCACAACTTATCACTTTACACATTTTGGGATCCACTTCTGTAAACAATTTGCTGTGCAAATTGGCGTGCGAGTGGAGAAGCTACTCATTTCATAGAAGCACATTTTTCCAGATGCCTCTCCTCGATTACTTGACTTAAAAAAAAATTTAAAAAGAGGCGTGCAAGGATGGAAGTGAGGACGCAGGAGATAAGCAAACCTAATTGAGAAAAGGCCCGGGTCACAGAAGGTGGAGGATGGATTTTTACCAAATGAGAAAATGCCAAAGACTACCTTGGTAGTTACAAAACTGTTTCAAAATGGGTGCATGTTGCAGGTCATGCAATCATGCTGCAACATGTCAGGAACCACATTATGGGTTATGCTGTAACAGGAACAAACTGCTGTTTACACAAATTTATTTGAGTCATTTACCAAAGCTATTTATAATGACATTCTGTAATGGAGGCTGAAGGGGGGTAAAGTTGAAAAGATACAGTACTAATACATTCAAAGTAAACACACGTGTACATTTTATTTTTAAGTCTCCTCTCGATAGTGCCAGTACATGCAGAGGCGCAACATACAGTAGAAACCAGCCTGCACTAGATCCAAAGTGCTTTATTGTTAGTCCCTTCCCCCTACTCCCTTAGCACACGGACTGATCCAGCTGTAATACAGCTGTATTTGATAGAGTGAAATTGAGGACTATTTTTCCGAGTAGTATTCACAATCTTAAGTTCCTCATACCCTGTGCTCGGGGCAGGCCTTGAGCGCCAGAGGAGAGATTGAGGATGAATCTTAAGCCTTTTCCTCAATTCCTCAAAACAGAGTGAAACCCTCTGATTTGTTTTATTAAGGAGGCAGAGAGCAGACACAAGGAAAAGACTTGAGATTCTTCCATAGGTTGCATCAGGACTCATCATCAGGAGTCGTACAGTATCACTCATCCACATACTGTACATGTCACAGGTGTAAGACACTTGTCCTCAGCATCTCCATTAAGTCAGTCATTACCAGTACAACAAATACTCTTAACATTCAGAGCACAATAACACTGGCAGGTCAAACGGATGAGCTCTGCAGTCTCTCTGGCATCTGTTGGTTCCCCGGTGTAGTGTCATGGCACAACTGGTGCACTTCCTCTACTAGTGATTGACAGGCAGGTGAGGGGGTGATAAGGGTTGGGGCTAGGCTGTGCTAGTCCTCTATGGATCGGATGTATCTCTCATAAGCCTTCTCATCCATCAGAGCATCTAGCTCCTTAGGGTTGGCAATGGTCATCTTCATCAGCCAACCTGTCCCAGCAGGGGTTACATGTCAGAGGTTAGCCTAGACATCGGCCCTGTTTGAATATTCTTTCTTTCCTTAAAATAGTCACTGATGTGTGTGTGCACGTGTAGACTAGAGTATGCATGCATGACTGCAGGTGTAGAGTGTGTATGTATGCTCACCGTCTTTGTAGCAGGACTTGTTGACAAGGCCGGGGTTGTCTGCAAGGAGTGTGTTGACCTCTGTGACTTCCCCGGTTAGAGGAGAGTACAACTCACTAGCTGCCTTCACACTCTCCAATGCTCCAAACTCATCTAAAAAATGACAGCGATGGGTCAGGTCATGAACAGGTCTTGGGGAAGGGTGACTAGTATAACCCTAGAGGACCAGCAGTTGCGTTACCCTCCTCACAAGTCTGTATGGTAGTAATTGCTCCTTACCAGTCTGCGCCAGCTGCGTGCCAACTTCTGGTAGTCCACAGTACACCACATCTCCTAGAGCCTCCTGCATGACAGATTTAGATAATGAGAAATTAACCAAATGTGTCACTTCATGATCTGTGTCACTTCATGTTCCGTGTGCCACAACACACGCTAACATTGGGTAGTTAAGTCCACAGTTCCCAATGCGGCTCATACGAACCAGTGGGAGCATAGGCTCGTGAGAACAACTCACCTGAGCAAATTTGCTGATTCCAACCGTTCCTACCTCTCCCTCTACTCGTATCCATTCGTGTTTGTCTGTGAATTTAAGAGCTGCGGAATTCAGGAGAAAAGTACAATTAGTTCGAGTACACAAACGTAGACACAAACCGAAAAACAGTTATAGCTACACGCTTAACTAGCTACGTTACGGTCGTGCTATGCGTTCTTGGTATGAACCACCTGCGTTACGAGGTCCACAAGCCAAGTAACGTTACCTGATGAGAGTCGGGTGGTAGTGGACAAAGTCCGTAGTAAGTATGCCCTGGATACCAGCCCAGAGGGAGGTAGCTGTGCCAAACGGTAGAGCAAGGCAGAGGTAAAGTTGGAAGACAAGCAACGTTGCATCACACATGTAGCCATTGTCGTCGCGTTTTGACGACTGCAGTGACTGTCGCCTTTTTTAGACGTCATCATCTCAGACGCCACTAGGGGCGCGTTCAGCAGGCACAACGTAATGAAACGTTAGAGTTACAAATAGCCTTGTGGCATGTTTTATGTAAAACAAACATGCATTTTTGACATGTGGAATACAGATAGGCATACATCCAGAGAATAACATATTCATATATTTTTTTCAATATGGACAATGGGAATAGAAAATACAAAGTTGTTGATTCGAATAGAGAGGCTTCAGGCTACCAAATAAAATGTTATTGGTCACATACAAATATTGTAGCGTAATTAGGTGATAGTGGGGTAAGCCAAGCCAATTTTTACATTCAGCATCACTCCATCAAGGGAAATATAGTATTCTTACTAACAAAGATATCTATATATATTTAACAATGTTGTGTATCCCTGAAAATAATCAAAATCCATGTAAACAACAGATTTGAAAACATAGCTTGTCCCAAAAAAAGTGGTCTCTTGGCACAACTTGCCCCGGGTATAGGGTACGTTTAGCCCTTATCGTGACTCTCAGTTCCATTATACTAACTACCACAGCATGAGTCATAATACCCATAAAACCTAGTGGTCAAACAGTAAAATGGTTCCAATTGTTTTTCCCATAGGGGATTTTGGATGAAGGCTTACCCTGGTGTGACTTTTTGATAACTGTGTAAATCTCTCTAGGACAAGGTGACTTTTATCAATATATTATTTGCTGGTATTTAACACCCCCCCAAATGAAAGACTAATTAGCTGCTAATGCGGCTATCACAAAGAGCTACAAATGCCATGATGATCTGGACGAGACTGCCGAATCGAGGCAAAGGTAAGAATCTCTGTATTAACTAACTAAATGTAGTAGTGAATAAATTGGCTACATTTCTTTAAATGGACAATTGTGTAAACTTTCTTGTGCAAGTTTATATGGACACAATACCTGTTAACAAACGTGTCAGCTAGAAATGACTTGCAGGAGCTTGCAGGGATTTGTAGTTTTGGATGTGTACTTTGATGCTAATTAGCATTTTCAAGTCTAAGAGTGAATAGAACCAAGTATATTGATGAAAGTCACCTTGTCCGATAGAGACTTCTATGGTTATAAAAAAGTCATGCCAGGGTAAGCCTACATGAAACACAGCCCTTATTTTTAGTGTTTCTAAAATCCCCTATGGAAAAATGAATGGTGGAAAAACAATTGGAACCATTTCCTTGTTTGACTGCTAGGTTTTATGGGTATTATCATACCTCCACTGTGGGGATCTACTAGACATACAATGTTAGTCATTGGATGAAGACATCTACTATAGGGGGGAGTTTTGTTCGAGATCCCTGACGCTCTGTATGAATATTAACATGTATCGCTTGCAGTGCAGTTTTGGAAGCACCTTATCTTACATATCAGCATTAAAGAAAATAAGGTTAAATTGATACACACCTTGATAGGGTTAGTGTTTCAAAACAGTCATATCTCCATGTTACAGTGCTTGTTCATGGAAAACAGACGACCACCTGTGCTAATTACTTAACTAGCTTGCTCTGAACACCTGTGTGTAAGCGTAACTTGGGAAGTGTAGTTTCCTTAGATGGAGGCACCCATAGTTGAATGGGTCTGTGCAAAAACTGCTACAGTAAGGGTATCTTTTTTTATTTTAATTATTATTTCTCCGGATGAAAGATATGGGCCATATGTTTCAAAAGCTGCATCGCAAGCAATGATTATTTATGTTTCTAAACGTTAAAACACAGCGTCGGGATTGTAGTTCACATGAGGCAGTCGTGGGCGACGCTAACAGCTAAGACCTGTAGCGAGAAAGCAGAATGCCGCATAGGGTTTTCAAGAACTACAGGGTAAGTTAAGCCGCCTACACAGTTCTGTACTGAATTAAATATTACCACTACCTTTTTAAAACCATGGCTATCTTTATTTCCCAAACACTATATATATTTTTTGTCTTTTAATAATTGTAAGCATCTTTTAACACCGGTGTGACAGGTTTAACACCTAACAAAACACCTTTAAAAAAAACAACAACACTTTTAACATAGGCCAGGCCCTGATGTTACCTCATATCCCAGCCATAATGCCTTGTGTTACCCCTGGGAAGAAAACACTTCAATTTGCTCAATTTGCCATTGGCTCAACTTACCCAACTTACACTTGGACTATATTAGCCCAAACAGCTATAAGGATGCACTTTCATGCTAGGTTTAGGGCCTCATATTGAAGCTAATAGAGACTGAGGAAATGATGACCTCTTCCTAAATATTTGGTCAAATGATTAATTTTGTTTATGGTTTCCTAAATGTACCCTTTTGGCTCAATTTACCCCACTCTCCCCTACAGGGCATACAGAAAGAGAGTATACGAGAGAGAGAGAGACTGTAAGTGAGTATTGAAGAGGCTTTTTAGGTCCAATCCCTCAGTAATTGTCACAAGCAGTCATCTGCAGATGATGTTCCTGAGAGCGTCCCTAGCAACCCAGTCACCCTCCGCTCAGTCAATGGGTTCAGAGCAGCACAGAGTTTAGTTTAGCTAACCTGCCTACACAAAGCTGTCAGAGACTGGTAACACACACTCCCCTCACCATGGCGATACTGGGAAGGGAAAGTGTGTCATCTCGCCACCCCCAACCGTTCCCTCCGCCCCCTCTATCACTCCACTCTCACTCCCTCTCTCCTCCCTCCACTCCACCTAGTTGCCCCCTCCTGCTTTAATTCCTCCAATCCTCTTTGTAGGACTGACGTCTGCTACAGTCACAAACAGAGCTAAGACAAGAGAGGAGAGTGGAGGAAAAAGAGTCTGGTAGTCTCAGAAACAAACTGCTCTCTGTCTCTCACACTTTCACTAGCTCAGCTCCCAGGGCTCTCCAGGACTCAGGGGGGGTGCTCTACCCTCACAGCATCCTCTCCTCGCTCCTTGTTGGGGCTCACCTCAATGCCTGAGGCCGGGGAACATCCAGGGGACATCTAGGTGACACTCACTCAGCCTCACCCAGGACCTGGGACTTCAGCTCGGCTCTCTAAAACAGGGTCCTCCTCAAAGGCCTTCTGAGCCTGCAACGTGACCCACCCTTCTTCTGTCTGACTGAGAGAGAGAGGGAACTGTCATTCTATGTCAGGCCTCAACTCCCATGCACTGTATCTGCAGAGAAGCTAGAAGACAGGAGAATACCCTAAAGACAGAGACCGGATGATTTCAATTTGTCCTACTGATATCGTCATAAGAGATAAGACACAGCAGTGAGAGTGTGTGTCTGTGTATTTCTTATAACGAGTGTGACACCGACCACTCTGTGTCAGCTGTGTGTTAGAGAAAGAACACACACTGGGGAAGACTTTTCTTGTGGCATTTGATGTGCAGATGTGTGTGACATGTCAGGTGTGTGACTCATTGTAGTTGTCAGGCATTGAATGTGCATTTGAGACGTGAGTGTGGCCTTAAGTGTGCGAGAGGCTTCGGTTTCCTCTGGATTTCTCTGGGATGGAGGGTCAAGGCTACGACCGGTTTGGTGAAGGTGAGCGTGACACCTACCAGATCGACTACCGCCGTATCGTTGGCGATACCGAGCCCGCTAGGCCGCGTCTCTTGCCCCTCGAAGGGGAACACACACACCCCAACGCCAACACCCATGGAGCCTACACACACACCAACCCTCACGGCCACGAGACGGCCGCGCAGAGATACAGCGCCACACGCATCCAAGCCGGATATGAACCTGAGAGGTGAGTCAGACACACACACACACACACACACACACACACACACACACACACACACACACACACACACAGGTGAGAAACAAAACCGCTATACTGTGCCAGTCATAATCAGCTAACCTTCAATTGCCCTAACAATCAGGAACGAAGCCCTTACAGGGTCCCAGAAGCCACTAGTCTAGTGAATTACTGGCTTTCATCCACATGAACTACAGTAACTGCCAAAATATTAGTCAAGGTTTTTTCATTGAGGTGGTCAGTGAGCTTTATAAATCCCAGTTAGCTGCTACCCAAGAGACAGTGATGTAACTAAAGCTTCTTACCTGCTGCATGACCATCACACAGACTGAGTTTCCATTGACAGGGTTAAAGAGTCTGTAGGATGGCCAACACATCCAGACTACAGAGCCAACGTATTTATGTAATCAAGAGGTAAACAACCACACTGAAGGTAAACTTGTGATGTTGTCCTACATCCATCCATAATCATAAGGTGTTGAAGAAAGACCACTACATTCAGTGTATTCCCTTGTAATCACGAAAAACAATAAACGGTAGGTCACAGCCAGCTCTCCACATCAGTGATGTGGTTAAAAGAAAAATAGGTGGGTAAACTCTTGACAGCTTGTCGCAGTGAAAAAAGTAACGCTCCCTATACTTTCAATGCATTTTTACGCAAAGGTGGATAAACTGTTGAGCAACAACAACAAAAAATTTAGTTTACTTACGATCATGTATTCTACCCAGGCGCTCTTTGAATTTTCACAAACAGTCAAGAAGATGAAACATGGAGATACGGTATTATGGGGGATTACATCATTAAATATGTCTGTGTTTAATCTGCAGGGTGAAAACTACAAATCCTGCATTAGATTCTAGAAGCTCTTCGCCTCCATTATGGTCAACAGGTTTATGCCTATGGACAGTATATGGGAGAAAGGAAAGAATGAAAGTGTGTGTGTGTGTGTTTCAGCATGGCTGACTATCTGATCAGTGGAGGGACAGGGTACGTGCCTGAAGATGGACTCACGGCTCAGCAGCTCTTCTCTATCGGGGACGGACTCACATACAAGTAATATTTTGTATACATTCTACCAGAGTTAGAGAGCAGCATTTCCAATGATATTGATTGAAATTGCTATAATTGTGCAATTTTAAGTTATGAAAGAGGGAGTCAATGAAGAGGCCTTCAGCCTGTAGCCACACCCTCAACAGGTGCGTGGTGCTATCTATGACAGCGGTGCTGAAACCACGTTGTTGGTGAGTGCTGCTCGCTGTGCTGTCCATGTTGCTGATTGCTGAATTATTTACTTATGTGGCAACTACAGAAGTATAACAGATGTGCTCACAGTTCCCGATAACTCAGAGAGCTCTGAAACGCATGTATAAGACCCTGCCGCCAGGTTGACTGTTGTGGTCATATAATTTGGCAAAATTCAGAGCCAGACATCATGTTGCTGCCCCGAGAGTAAAAACAAACACTCACTGACTGCTGAGATGATATGGTGAGACCAGACCAGTAGAATAAGGATCATTATGCATCCTTACTTTAAAATTAGAATGAGCACAATAGTGTTATCAGCCCTAATGGAGGTTTACACAGAGAGACAATCAAATCGTCACATCCAGTACAGTGGGAGTATTATAAAGAGGCTTTATCTCCAATACACACTGTGTGAGGGTGTTTGTGTGATATGCAGAGTGGTTAAGGGTGTAGGGATGTGATGCTGTGCTGGATAGGGGTTAGGGTTCAGACAGAGGACTGGTGATGGGAGGCAAGGAGTGAGGAGAGTTCACCAATCAGTTTTCTCACTGTTTGGCAAAAGGACTTCTGTCTGACCGTACAATGTTTTCTCTCTCTCCCCTCCCTCTCTTTCTACAGTGATTTCCTCATTCTTCCTGGTTTCATAGACTTTAACTCTGATGACGTGGTGAGTTTGTTTGACCTTTTCATTGCTAATAACAACAAAGCAATATACAATATTATAGCCGTGCTACAGCTTTAGTCAACTCCATTGCTGTTGTCTGGAACATACAAATACATATGATATAATAACCAGACGTACATAGAAGTCGTGTGCGTGCAGCAACTTCTCTCATGTGGTCTTCTGTCTCTCTGAGGACTGGAGGTTGCTGAGTGTTTCTCTCAGTTGAATAACGTGTACACACACACACACACACACACACACACACACACACACACACACACACACACTTGAGATCTCAAAGGGATTCTCCGCTTCTGTGCCTGTGCAAACATGCCCAGGGCAAAACACACACACACTGTGGATAGATGGCAGCATCCGTGCAAAACTGAAAGAGCGAACCAACCCATTTTACCACGTTAAGGTAACTGGGAACATGGACGAGTACAAACATCCCAGCTATTCCCTCAGTAAGGAAATCAAACAGACAAAATGTCAGTACAGAGGTAAAGTAGAGTTGCAATTCTATTTTGTAGAGACTCCAGACAATCACGGATTATAAAGGGAAAACAAGCCACGTCACGGACCCCGATAACCTGTCCGGGAGCAAGGCAAACACAATCAAGGATAACACAGTGCCGTCGCTCACGACGACTGTAAGCTCTCGTTCGCGGTGGCCGACGTGATTTAGACATTTAAGTGTGTTAACCCTCACAAGGCTGCCTGCCCAGACAGCATCACTAGCCGTGACCTTAGAGCATGTGCAGATCAGCTGGCTGGAGTGTTTACGGACCTGTTTAATCTCTCCCTATCCCAGTCTGTTGTCCCCACTTGCTTCAAGATGTCCAAATTGTTTCTGCATACTGCCTCAACAGATCCGCTGATGATGCAATCACCATCGCACTTCACACTGCCCTTCCCAATCAGGACAAGAGGAATACCTATGTAAGAATGCTTCTCATTGACTACAGCTCAGCCTTCAACACCATAGGGCCCTTTTAGCTCATCATTAAGCTCGGGGCCCTGGGTCAGAAACCCCACCCTGTGCAACTGGGTTCTGGACTTCCTGACAGGCCGACCCCGAGTGGTGATGGTAGGCAACAACACGTCTGCTACACAGATCCTCAACACGAGGGCCCCAAAAGAGTGGGTGCTCAGCCCCCTACTGTACTCCCTGTCTACCCATGACCGCGTGGCCACGGCCGTCTCCAACTCAGTCATCAAGTTTGCAGACGACACAACAGTAGTAGCCTGATTACAGCCTACAGGGAGGAGGTGAGGACCCTGGTGGAGTGGTGCAAGGAAATAACCTCTCCCTCAACTTCAACAAAATGAACAAACTGATCTTGGATTTCAGGAGACCACAGAGGGAGCACACCCCCATCCACATCGACAGGGCCGCAGTGGAAAGGGTGAAAAGATTGAAGTTCCTTGGCGTGCACATAACTGACAACCTGAAATGATCCATCCACACTAACAGTGTGTTGAAAAAGGTGCAACAGTTCCTTTTCAACCTCAGGAAGCTGAAGAAATTAGTCTTGGCCTCTAAGACCCTCACAAACTTCTAGATGCACCACTGAGAGCATCCTGTCAGACTGTATCACCGTGTGGTACGGCAACTGCACCGTCCGCAACCGCATGGCTCTCCAGACCGTGATGCGGTCAGCCCAACGGTACACTGCCTGCCCTCTAGGACAGGTATTCCCCAGGGGTATGCACAATGCCGTCGGGGTGATTCACTTTTTTTTTTAAAGTTTTTTTTCTTTTTCTCACCTGAGTAGCCTCGTTTCACTGCCAAAAATAAAATGAAACCCTCTAGTGTTCAGCGAAATAACAAAGACAATGCCAAATACAGGTAGCCTAGTCAAATAATTAACATCCAATCACATTAACCGTTACTCTCTCATGGGGATTCCACTAACGGTTCATATGTAGCCAAACGTAGCTGCTGCTCATTCCGTTCACTCGAAAAATTATAAATGGTTTAAAAAAGTAAGGCCCGCGTCCATAGAGACACATACCAGCTCTACTGGTAGTACTGCTACTACCAGCAGTACTACACCTGCACTTGTCGACAACACAAGCTGTTCTGCTTCCACGAGCATATCCAATGCTAGCATCAGTAATTCTACATTTGTTGTTAGCCCAGCTAGCATGGACACTGGCTCAGATTCACAACTGTCAAAGAGCTACTGCCCCCTTACCCGGGAAAGCACTGAACAACAGACAGACATTGGACCATCGAAGAGGCGCAAATATGATGAGAACTACATTGATTTGGGGTTCACTTATATTGGGAGTAGTGCCTTTCCTCAGCCACAGTGTGTTATATGTGCAAAAGTATCTCATAACTCGATGAAACCTTCACTCTTGCACAGACTTATTGAAACAAAACATGCCAATTTCAAAAAC